>NW_027667351.1:1200000-1870000 GCF_963924665.1 Micromys minutus
AGGCAGAAAATTCCCCTTATTTTGAGGCAAAAGGCAGAAATTATTCTCAATTTGAGGTAAAATGCAGAAATTCCCTTTATTTTGGGGCTAAAAGGCAGAAATTCCCTGTATTTTGAAGCAAAATTGCAGAAATTCTCTTAATTTTCGGGCAAAAAGGCAGAAATTCTCCTTATTTTGGGGCAAAAAGACAGAAAATCTCCTTTTTCGGGAGCAAACAGTCAGAAATTCCCCTTATTTTGGGGCAAAATTGCAGAAATTTCATTTACATTGGGGCAAAATTGCAGAATTTTCCCTTATTTTGGGGCAAAATTGCAGAAATTTCAGGTATTTGAGAAAAAAAAGGGAGAAATTTTTTTGGGGGGGCAAAAAGGCAGAAATTTTTTTTATTTTGGTACAAAATTGCAGAAATTTTTCTTATTTTGGGGCAAAAAGTCAGAAATTCCCCATATTTTGGAGCAAAAAGGCAGAAATTCCCCTTATTGTGAGGTAATAAGGCTGAAATTCCCCTTATTTTGGGGCAAAAAGGCAGAAATTTCGTTTATTTTGGGGAAAAGGCAGAAATTGCACTTATTTTGAGTCAAAAAGGTGGAAAATCCCCTTATTTTGGGGCAAAAATGAAGAAATTTGCTTTTTTATGGCAAAAAGGTATACATTCCCTTTATTTTCGGGCAAAAAGGCAGAAATTCTTTGTATTTTGGAGCAAAATTGCAGAAATTCCCCTAATTTTTGGGCAAAAAGGCAGAAATTTTCCTTATTTTGGGGTAAAACTGCAGAAATTTCACTTATTTTGCGGCAAAATGTCAGAAATTCCCCTTATTTTTGGCAAAAAATGCAGAAAATCCCCTTATTTTAGGGCAAAATTGCAGAAATTTCCCTTATTTGGGGACAAAAACAGAAATTCCCCTTATTTTGGGGCAAAATTGCAGAAATTTCCCTTATTATGGGGAAAAATTGCAGAAATTTCCCTTATTTTAGGGCAAAATTGCAGAAATTTCACTTATTTCAGAGAAAAAAAGCAAAAATTTTTCTTATTTTGGGGCAAAAAGGCAGAAATTCCCATTATTTTGGGGCAAAAAGGCAGAAATTCACCTTATTTTGGGGTAAAATTGCAGAAATTTCACATATTTCAGGGCAAAACGGCAGAAATTTCCCTTATTTTGGGGCAAAAAGGCAGAAATTTCCCTTATTTTGGGATAAAATTGCAGAAATTTCCCTTTTTTGGGGGCAAAAAGGCAGAAAATCCACTTAATTTCGGGTAAAAAGGCAGAAATTTCTCGTATTTTGGAGCAAAATTGCAGAAACTCCCCTAATTTTGGGGCAAAAAGGCAGAATTTCCCTTTATTTTGTGGCAAAAATAGAGAAATTCTTTTTATTTTGGGGCAAAAATCAGAAATTTCCTTTATTTTGGGGCAAAATTTTAGAAATTTCTTTTATATTGTTACAGACTTGCAGAAATTTTTCTTATTTTGTGGCAAAAAGGCAGAAATTCCCCATATTTTGGTGCAAAAAGGCTGAAATTCCCCTTATTTTGAGGTAAAATCCTGAAATTCCCCATATTTTGGGGCAAAAAGGCAGAAATTCCCCTCATTTGGGGGCAAAAAGGCACAAATTTCCCTTATTTTCGGGCATAATTGCAGGAATTTCATTTATTTCAGGGCAAAAAGTCAGAAATTCCTTTTATTTTCGGGCAAAAACAGAAATTTCTTTTCTTTTGATACAAAATTGTAGAAATTTTCCTTATTTTGGAACAAAAAGGCAAAAATTACCCATATTTTGGGGAAAAAGGCAGAAATTCCCCTTATTTTGAGGTAAAAAGGCTGAAATTCCCGTTATTTTGGGGCAAAAAGGCAGAAATTCCCTTTACTTTGTGGCAAAAAGGCAGAAATTCCCGTTAATTGGGGCAGAAAAGCAGAAATTTTCCTTATTTAAGGGCAATAGGGCAGAAATTCCCCTTATTTTGTGGCAAAAAGGCAGAAATTCCCCTTATTTGAAGGTAAAATGCTGAAATTCCCCTTATTTTCGGCAAAAAGGCAGAAATTCCTATTATTTTGGGGCAAAAGTGCAGAAATTTCTCTTATTTTGGGGCAAAAAGGCAGAAATTTCTTTTATTTTGGTACAAAATTGCAGAAATTTTCTTTATTTTGGGGCAAAATTGCAGAAATTTCCCTTATTTTGGGGCAAAATTGCAGAAATTTCACTTATTTCAGGGAAAAAGTGCAGAAATTTCTCTTATTTTGGGGCAAAAAGGCAGAAATTTCTTTTATTTTGGTACAAAATTGCAGAAATTTTCTTTATTTTGGGGCAAAAATGAAGAAAATCCCCATATTTTGGGTCAAAAAGGCAGAGATTTGCCTTATTATGAGGTAAAATGCTGAAATTCCCCTTATTTTGGGGCAAAAATACAGAAATTCCCTTCATTTTGTGGCAAAAAGGCAGAAATTTCCCTTATTTTGGGGAAAATTTGCAGAAATTTCACTTATTTCAGGGCAAAATTCAAAAATTCCTTTTACTTTGGGGCAAAAAGAAAGAAATTCCGTTCATTTTTAGGTAAAAAGGCAGAAATTTCACTTATTTTGAGGGAAGAAGGCAGAAATTCCTCTTATTTTGGGGCAAAAATGAAGAAATTTCTCTTTTTTGTGGCAAAAGGTATACATTCCCCTTATTTTCGGGCAAAAAAGCAGAAATTCCCCCTATTTTGGGGCAGAATTGAAGAAAATCCCCTAATTGTGGGGCAAAAAGGCAGAAATTCCCTATATGTTGGGGCAAAAGGACAGAAATTCTGCTTATTTTGGGGCAAAACTCAGAAATTCCACTTATTTTGGGGCAAAATTCCAGAAATTTCCCTTATTTTGGGGCAAAATTGTAGAAATTTTACTTATTTTGGGGCACAATTGCAGAAATTTCACTTATTTCAGGTAAAAATGGCAGAAATTTTTCTTATTTTGGGGCAAAAAGGCAGAAATTCCTAATATTTTGTGGCAAAAATGCAGAAATTCCCCTTATTTTGAGGTAAAAAGGCTGAAATTCCCCTTATTTGGGGGCAAAAAGGCAGAAATTTCCCTTATTTTGGGGCAAAATTGCAAACATTTCACTTATTTCAGGGTAATAAGTCAGAAATTTTCATTATTTTGGGGCAAAAAACACAGAAATTCCCTTTGTTTTGGAAGGAAAATACAGAAATTCCACTTCTTTAGAGGCAAAAAGGCAGAAATTCCCCTTATTGTGAAGCAAAAATGAAGAAATTCCCCTAATTGTTGGGCAAAAAGGCAGAAATTCCCTATATGTTGGGGCAAAAAGACAGAAATTCTCCTTATTTTGGGACAAAACTCAGAAATTCCACTTATTTTGGGGCAAAATTGCAGGAATTTACCTTATTTTGAGGCAAAATTGCAGAAATTTCCCTTATTTGGGGCAAAATTGCAGAAATTTCACTTATTTTCAGGTAAAAAGGCTGAAATATCCTTTATTTTGGGGCAAAAAGGAAGAAATTCCCCTTATTTTGGGGCAAAATTGCAGAAATTTTCCTTATTTTGGGGCAAAAAGGCTGAAATTCTTATTTTGAGGTAAAATGCTGAAATTCCCCATATTTTGGGGCAAAAGGCAAAACTTCTTCTTATTTTGGGGCAAAGAGGCACAAATTTCTCTTATTTTCGGGCAAAATTGCAGAAATTTCATTTATTTCAGGGCAAAAAGTCAGAAATTCCTTTTATTTTGGGGCAAAGAGCAGAAATTTATTTTGGTACAAAATTGAAGAAATTTATCTTATTTTGAAACAAAAAGGCAGAAAATTCCCCTTATTTTGAGGCAAAAGGCAGAAATTATTCTCAATTTGAGGTAAAATGCAGAAATTCCCTTTATTTTGGGGCTAAAAGGCAGAAATTCCCTGTATTTTGAAGCAAAATTGCAGAAATTCTCTTAATTTTCGGGCAAAAAGGCAGAAATTCTCCTTATTTTGGGGCAAAAAGACAGAAAATCTCCTTTTTCGGGAGCAAACAGTCAGAAATTCCCCTTATTTTGGGGCAAAATTGCAGAAATTTCCTTTACATTGGGGCAAAATTGCAGAAATTTCCCTTATTTTGGGGCAAAATTGCAGAAATTTCAGGTATTTGAGAAAAAAAAGGCAGAAATTTTTTTGGGGGGGCAAAAAGGCAGAAATTTTTTTTATTTTGGTACAAAATTGCAGAAATTTTTCTTATTTTGGGGCAAAAAGTCAGAAATTCCCCATATTTTGGGGCAAAAAGGCAGAAATTCCCCTTATTTTGAGGTAATAAGGTTGAAATTCCCCTTAATTTGGGGCAAAAAGGCAGAAATTTCGTTTATTTTGGGGAAAAGGCAGAAATTGCACTTATTTTGAGTCAAAAAGGTGGAAAATCCCCTTATTTTGGGGCAAAAATGAAGAAATTTGCTTTTTTATGGCAAAAAGATATACATTCCCTTTATTTTCGGGCAAAAAGGCAGAAATTCTTTGTATTTTGGAGCAAAATTGCAGAAATTCCCCTAATTTTTGGGCAAAAAGGCAGAAATTTTCCTTATTTTGGGGTAAAACTGCAGAAATTTCACTTATTTTGCGGCAAAATGTCAGAAATTCCCCTTATTTTTGGCAAAAAATGCAGAAAATCCCCTTATTTTAGGGCAAAATTGCAGAAATTTCCCTTATTTGGGGACAAAAACAGAAATTCCCCTTATTTTGGGGCAAAAATGCAGAAATTTCCCTTATTATGGGGAAAAATTGCAGAAATTTCCCTTATTTTAGGGCAAAATTGCAGAAATTTCACTTATTTCAGAGAAAAAAAGCAAAAATTTTTCTTATTTTGGGGCAAAAAGGCAGAAATTCCCATTATTTTGGGGCAAAAAGGCAGAAATTCACCTTATTTTGGGGTAAAATTGCAGAAATTTCACATATTTCAGGGCAAAACGGCAGAAATTCCCCTTATTTTGGGGCAAAAAGGCAGAAATTTCCCTTATTTTGGGATAAAATTGCAGAAATTTCCCTTATTTGGGGGCAAAAAGGCAGAAAATCCACTTAATTTCGGGTAAAAAGGCAGAAATTTCTCGTATTTTGGAGCAAAATTGCAGAAACTCCCCTAATTTTGGGGCTAAAAGGCAGAATTTCCCTTTATTTTGTGGCAAAAATAGAGAAATTCTTTTTATTTTGGGGCAAAAATCAGAAATTTCCTTTATTTTGGGGCAAAATTTTAGAAATTTCTTTTATATTGTTACAGACTTGCAGAAATTTTTCTTATTTTGTGGCAAAAAGGCAGAAATTCCCCATATTTTGGTGCAAAAAGGCTGAAATTCCCCTTATTTTGAGGTAAAATCCTGAAATTCCCCATATTTTGGGGCAAAAAGGCAGAAATTCCCCTCATTTGGGGGCAAAAAGGCACAAATTTCCCTTATTTTCGGGCATAATTGCAGGAATTTCATTTATTTCAGGGCAAAAAGTCAGAAATTCCTTTTATTTTCGGGCAAAAACAGAAATTTCTTTTCTTTTGATACAAAATTGTAGAAATTTTCCTTATTTTGGAACAAAAAGGCAAAAGTTACCCATATTTTGGGGAAAAAGGCAGAAATTCCTTTTATTTTGAGGTAAAAAGGCTGAAATTCCCGTTATTTTGGGGCATAAAGGCAGAAATTCCCTTTACTATGGGGCAAAAAGGCAGAAATTCCCCTTATTTTGGGGTAAAATTGCAGAAATTTCAAATATTTCAGGGCAAAAAGGCAGAAATTCCACTTTATTACGGACAATAACGCAGAAATTCCCCGTATTTTAAAGCTAAATTTCAGAAATTCCCCTTATATTGGTGCAAAAATGGAGAAATTCCCTTTATTTTTGTGCAATAAGGCAGATTTCCCCGTATTTTGAAGCAAAATTGCACATATTTCCCTAATTTTGAAGGAAAATGCAGAAATTCACATTATTTTGGAACAAAAAGACAGAAATTCTCCTTATTTCAGGGCAAAAAGTCAGAAATTCCCCTTATTTTGGGGTAAAATTGCAGAAATTTTCTTTATTTTGGGGCAAAATTGCAGAAATTTCCCTTATTTTGGGGCAAAATTGCAGAAATTTCACTTATTTCAGGGAAAAAGTGCAGAAATTTCTCTTATTTTGGGGCAAAAAGGCAGAAATTTCTTTTATTTTGGTACAAAATTGCAGAAATTTTCTTTATTTTGGGGCAAAATTGCAGAAATTTCCCTTATTTTGGGGCAAAATTGCAGAAATTTCACTTATTTCAGGGAAAAAGTGCAGAAATTTCTCTTATTTTGGGGCAAAAAGGCAGAAATTTCTTTTATTTTGGTACAAAATTGCAGAAATTTTCTTTATTTTGGGGCAAAAATGAAGAAATTCCCCATATTTTGGGGCAAAAAGGCAGAGATTCGCCTTATTATGAGGTAAAATGCTGAAATTCCCCTTATTTTGGGGCAAAAATACAGAAATTCCCTTTATTTTGTGGCAAAAAGGCAGAAATTTCCCTTATTTTGGGGCAAAATTGCAGAAATTTCACTTATTTCAGGGCAAAATTCAAAAGTTCCTTTTATTTTTGGGTAAAAAGACAGAAATTTTGTTTATTTTTGGGTAAAAAGGCAGAAATTTCACTTATTGTGAGGTAAGAAGGCAGAAATTCCTCTTATTTTGGGGCAAAAATGAAGAAATTTCCCTTTTTTGTGGCAAAAGGTATATATTCTCCTTATTTTCGGGCAAAAAAGCAGAAATATCCCGTTTTTTGGAGCACAATTGCAGAAAATCCCCTAATTGTGGGGCAAAAAGGCAGAAATTCCCTATATGTTGGGGCAAAAAGACAGAAATTCTCCTTATTTTGGGGCAAAACTCAGAAATTCCACTTATTTTGGGGCAAAATTCCAGAAATTTCCCTTATTTTGGGGCAAAATTGCAGAAATTTCACTTATTTTGGGGCAAAATTGCAGAAATTTCACTAATTTCAGATAAAAAAAAGGCAGAAATTTTTCTTATTTTGGGGCAAAAAGGCAGAAATTCCTAATATTTTGTTGCAAAAATGCAGAAATTCCCCTTATTTTGAGGTAAAAAGGCTGAAATTCCCCTTATTTTGGGGCAAAAATACAGAAATTCCCTTTATTTTGTGGCAAAAAGGCAGAAATTTCCCTAATTTTGGGGCAAAATTGCAGAAATTTCACTTATTTCAGGGCAAAATTCAAAAATTCCTTTTATTTTGGGGCAAAAAGACAGAAATTCTGTTCATTTTTAGGTAAAAAGGCAGAAATTTCACTTATTTTGAGGGAAGAAGGCAGAAATTCCTCTTATTTTGGGGCAAAAATGAAGAAATTTCTCTTTTTTGTGGCAAAAGGTATACATTCCCCTTATTTTCGGGCAAAAAAGCAGAAATTCCCCCTATTTTGGGGCAGAATTGAAGAAAATCCCCTAATTGTGGGGCAAAAAGGCAGAAATTCCCTATATGTTGGGGCAAAAAGACAGAAATTCTCCTTATTTTGGGGCAAAACTCAGAAATTCCACTTATTTTGGGGCAAAATTCCAGAAATTTCCCTTATTTTGGGGCAAAATTGCAGAAATTTTACTTATTTTGGGGCACAATTGCAGAAATTTCACTTATTTCAGGTAAAAATGGCAGAAATTTTTCTTATTTTGGGGCAAAAAGGCAGAAATTCCTAATATTTTGTGGCAAAAATGCAGAAATTCCCCTTATTTTGAGGTAAAAAGGCTGAAATTCCCCTTATTTGGGGGCAAAAAGGCAGAAATTTCCCTTATTTTGGGGCAAAATTGCAAACATTTCACTTATTTCAGGCTAATAAGTCAGAAATTTTCATTATTTTGGGGCAAAAAACACAGAAATTCCCTTTGTTTTGGAAGGAAAATACAGAAATTCCACTTCTTTAGAGGCAAAAAGGCAGAAATTCCCCTTATTGTGAAGCAAAAATGAAGAAATTCCCCTAATTGTTGGGCAAAAAGGCAGAAATTCCCTATATGTTGGGGCAAAAAGACAGAAATTCTCCTTATTTTGGGACAAAACTCAGAAATTCCACTTATTTTGGGGCAAAATTGCAGGAATTTACCTTATTTTGAGGCAAAAAGGCAGAAATTCCACTTTATTTCGGACAATAACGCAGAAATTCCCCGTATTTTAAAGCTAAATTTCAGAAATTCCCCTTATATTGGTGCAAAAATGGAGAAATTCCCTTTATTTTTGTGCAATAAGGCAGATTTCCCCGTATTTTGAAGCAAAATTGCACATATTTCCCTAATTTTGAAGGAAAATGCAGAAATTCACATTATTTTGGAAAAAAAAGACAGAAATTCTCCTTATTTCAGGGCAAAAAGTCAGAAATTCCCCTTATTATGGGGTAAAATTGCAGAAATTTTCTTTATTTTGGGGCAAAATTGCAGACATTTCTCTTATTTTGGGGCAAAATTGCAGAAATTTCACTTATTTCAGGGAAAAAGTGCAGAAATTTCTCTTCTTTTGGGGCAAAAAGGCAGAAATTTCTTTTATTTTGGTACAAAATTGCAGAAATTTTCTTTATTTTGGGGCAAAATTGCAGAAATTTCCCTTATTTTGGGGCAAAATTGCAGAAATTTCACTTATTTCAGGGAAAAAGTGCAGAAATTTCTCTTATTTTGGGGCAAAAAGGCAGAAATTTCTTTTATTTTGGTACAAAATTGCAGAAATTTTTTTTATTTTGGGGCAAAAATGAAGAAATTCCCCATATTTTGGGGGAAAAAGGCAGAGATTTGCCTTATTATGAGGTAAAATGCTGAAATTCCCCTTATTTTGGGGCAAAAATACAGAAATTCCCTTTATTTTGTGGCAAAAAGGCAGAAATTTCCCTTATTTTGGGGCAAAATTGCAGAAATTTCACTTATTTCAGGGCAAAATTCAAAAATTCCTTTTATTTTGGGGCAAAAAGACAGAAATTCGGTTCATTTTTAGGTAAAAAGGCAGAAATTTCACTTATTTTGAGGGAAGAAGGCAGAAATTCCTCTTATTTTGGGGCAAAAATGAAGAAAGTTCTCTTTTTTGTGGCAAAAGGTATACATTCCCCTTATTTTCGGGCAAAAAAGCAGAAATTCCCCCTATTTTGGAGCAGAATTGAAGAAAATCCCCTAATTGTGGGGCAAAAAGGCAGAAATTCCCTATATGTTGGGGCAAAAAGACAGAAATTCTCCTTATTTTGGGGCAAAACTCAGAAATTCCACTTATTTTGGGGCAAAATTCCAGAAATTTCCCTTATTTTGGGGCAAAATTGCAGAAATTTTACTTATTTTGGGGCACAATTGCAGAAATTTCACTTATTTCAGGTAAAAATGGCAGAAATTTTTCTTATTTTGGGGCAAAAAGGCAGAAATTCCTAATATTTTGTGGCAAAAATGCAGAAATTCCCCTTATTTTGAGGTAAAAAGGCTGAAATTCCCCTTATTTGGGGGCAAAAAGGCAGAAATTTCCCTTATTTTGGGGCAAAATTGCAAACATTTCACTTATTTCAGGGTAATAAGTCAGAAATTTTCCTTATTTTGGGGCAAAAAACACAGAAATTCCCTTTGTTTTGGAAGGAAAATACAGAAATTCCACTTCTTTAGAGGCAAAAAGGCAGAAATTCCCCTTATTTTGAAGCAAAAATGAAGAAATTCCCCTAATTGTTGGGCAAAAAGGCAGAAATTCCCTATATGTTGGGGCAAAAAGACAGAAATTCTCCTTATTTTGGGACAAAACTCAGAAATTCCACTTATTTTGGGGCAAAATTGCAGGAATTTACCTTATTTTGAGGCAAAATTGCAGAAATTTCCCTTATTTGGGGCAAAATTGCAGAAATTTCACTTATTTTCAGGTAAAAAGGCTGAAATATCCTTTATTTTGGGGCAAAAAGGAAGAAATTCCCCTTATTTTGGGGCAAAATTGCAGAAATTTTCCTTATTTTGGGGCAAAAAGGCTGAAATTCTTATTTTGAGGTAAAATGCTGAAATTCCCCATATTTTGGGGCAAAAGGCAAAACTTCTTCTTATTTTGGGGCAAAGAGGCACAAATTTCTCTTATTTTCGGGCAAAATTGCAGAAATTTCATTTATTTCAGGGCAAAAAGTCAGAAATTCCTTTTATTTTGGGGCAAAGAGCAGAAATTTCTTTTATTATGGTACAAAATTGAAGAAATTTATCTTATTTTGAAACAAAAAGGCAGAAAATTTCCCTTATTTTGAGGCAAAAGGCAGAAATTATTCTCAATTTGAGGTAAAATGCAGAAATTCCCTTTATTTTGGGGCTAAAAAACAGAAATTCCCTGTATTTTGAAGCAAAATTGCAGAAATTCTCATAATTTTTGGGCAAAAAGGCAGAAATTCTCCTTATTATGGGGCAAAAAGACAGAAAATCTCCTTTTTCGGGAGCAAACAGTCAGAAATTCCCCTTATTTTGGGGCAAAATTGCAGAAATTTCCTTTATATTGGGGCAAAATTGTAGAAATTTCCCTTATTTTGGGGCAAAATTGCAGAAATTTCACGTATTTCAGGGAAAAAAGGCAGAAATTTTTTGGGGGGGGCAAAAAGGCAGAAATTCCCTTTACTTTGGGGCAAAAAGGCAGAAATTCCCGTTAATTGGGGCAGAAAAGCAGAAATTTTCCTTATTTAAGGGCAATAGGCAGAAATTCCCCTTATTTTGTGGCAAAAAGTCAGAAATTCCTCTTATTTGAAGGTAAAATGCTGAAATTCCCCTTATTTTCGGCAAAAAGGCAGAAATTCCTATTATTTTGGGGCAAAATTGCAGAAATTTCAATTATTTCTGGGCAAAAAGTCAGATATTTGCCTTATTTTGGGGCAAAAAGCAGAAATTCCCTTAATTTTGGGGCCAAAAACAGAAATTCCCCTTATTTTGGGGTAAAATTGCAGAAATTTCAAATATTTCAGGGCAAAAAGGCAGAAATTCCACTTTATTTCGGACAATAACGCAGAAATTCCCCGTATTTTAAAGCTAAATTTCAGAAATTCCCCTTATATTGGTGCAAAAATGGAGAAATTCCCTTTATTTTTGTGCAATAAGGCAGATTTCCCCGTATTTTGAAGCAAAATTGCACATATTTCCCTAATTTTGAAGGAAAATGCAGAAATTCACATTATTTTGGAACAAAAAGACAGAAATTCTCCTTATTTCAGGGCAAAAAGTCAGAAATTCCCCTTATTATGGGGTAAAATTGCAGAAATTTTCTTTATTTTGGGGCAAAATTGCAGACATTTCTCTTATTTTGGGGCAAAATTGCAGAAATTTCACTTATTTCAGGGAAAAAGTGCAGAAATTTCTCTTATTTTGGGGCAAAAAGGCAGAAATTTCTTTTATTTTGGTACAAAATTGCAGAAATTTTCTTTATTTTGGGGCAAAATTGCAGAAATTTCCCTTATTTTGGGGCAAAATTGCAGAAATTTCACATATTTCAGGGAAAAAGTGCAGAAATTTCTCTTATTTTGGGGCAAAAAGGCAGAAATTTCTTTTATTTTGGTACAAAATTGCAGAAATTTTTTTTATTTTGTGGCAAAAATGAAGAAATTCCCCATATTTTGGAGCAAAAAGGCAGAGATTTGCCTTATTATGAGGTAAAATGCTGAAATTCCCCTTATTTTGGGGCAAAAATACAGAAATTCCCTTTATTTTGTGGCAAAAAGGCAGAAATTTCCCTTATTTTGGGGCAAAATTGCAGAAATTTCACTTATTTCAGGGCAAAATTCAAAAATTCCTTTTATTTTTGGGCAAAAAGACAGAAATTTTGTTATTTTTGGGTAAAAAGGCAGAAATTTTACTTATTGTGAGGTAAGAAGGCAGAAATTTTTCTTATTTTGGGGCAAAAATGAAGAAATTTCCCTTTTTTGTGGCAAAAGGTATATATTCCCCTTATTTTCGGGCAAAAAAGCAGAAATATCCCGTTTTTTGGAGCACAATTGCAGAAAATCCCCTAATTGTGGGGCAAAAAGGCAGAAATTCCCTATATGATGGGGCAAAAAGACAGAAATTCTCCTTATTTTGGGGCAAAACTCAGAAATTCCACTTATTTTGGGGCAAAATTCCAGAAATTTCCCTTATTTTGGGGCAAAATTGCAGAAATTTTACATATTTTGGGGCACAATTGCAGAAATTTCACTTATTTCAGGTAAAAATGGCAGAAATTTTTCTTATTTTGGGGCAAAAAGGCAGAAATTCCTAATATTTTGTGGCAAAAATGCAGAAATTCCCCTTATTTTGAGGTAAAAAGGCTGAAATTCCCCTTATTTGGGGGCAAAAAGGCAGAAATTTCCCTTATTTTGGGGCAAAATTGCAAACATTTCACTTATTTCAGGGTAATAAGTCAGAAATTTTCCTTATTTTGGTGCAAAAAACACAGAAATTCCCTTTGTTTTGGAAGGAAAATACAGAAATTCCACTTCTTTAGAGGCAAAAAGGCAGAAATTCCCCTTATTTTGAAGCAAAAATGAAGAAATTCCCCTAATTGTTGGGCAAAAAGGCAGAAATTCCCTATATGTTGGGGCAAAAAGACAGAAATTCTCCTTATTTTGGGACAAAACTCAGAAATTCCACTTATTTTGGGGCAAAATTGCAGGAATTTACCTTATTTTGAGGCAAAATTGCAGAAATTTCCCTTATTTGGGGCAAAATTGCAGAAATTTCACTTATTTTCAGGTAAAAAGGCTGAAATATCCTTTATTTTGGGGCAAAAAGGAAGAAATTCCCCTTATTTTGGGGCAAAATTGCAGAAATTTTCCTTATTTTGGGGCAAAAAGGCTGAAATTCTTATTTTGAGGTAAAATGCTGAAATTCCCCATATTTTGGGGCAAAAGGCAAAACTTCTTCTTATTTTGGGGCAAAGAGGCACAAATTTCTCTTATTTTCGGGCAAAATTGCAGAAATTTCATTTATTTCAGGGCAAAAAGTCAGAAATTCCTTTTATTTTGGGGCAAAGAGCAGAAATTTCTTTTATTATGGTACAAAATTGAAGAAATTTATCTTATTTTGAAACAAAAAGGCAGAAAATTCCCCTTATTTTGAGGCAAAAGGCAGAAATTATTCTCAATTTGAGGTAAAATGCAGAAATTCCCTTTATTTTAGGGCTAAAAAACAGAAATTCCCTGTATTTTGAAGCAAAATTGCAGAAATTCTCATAATTTTTGAGCAAAAAGTCAGAAATTCTCCTTATTATGGGGCAAAAAGACAGAAAATCTCCTTTTTCGGGAGCAAACAGTCAGAAATTCCCCTTATTTTGGGGCAAAATTGCAGAAATTTCCTTTACATTGGGGCAAAATTGCAGAAATTTCACGTATTTCAGGGAAAAAAGGCAGAAATTTTTTTGGGGGGGCAAAAAGGCAGAAATTTTTTTTATTTTGGTACAAAATTGCAGAAATTTTTCTTATTTTGGGGTAAAAAGTCAGAAATTCCCCATATTTGGGGGCAAAAAGGCAGAAATTCCCCTTATTTTGAGGTAAAAAGGCTGAAATTCCCCTTATTTTGGGGCAAAAAGACAGAAATTTCGTTTATTTTGGGGAAAAGGCAGAAATTGCACTTATTTTGAGTCAAAAAGGTGGAAATTCCCCTTATTTGGGGGCAAAAATGAAGAAATTTGCTTTTTTATGGCAAAAAGGTATACATTCCCTTTATTTTCGGGCAAAAAGGCAGAAATTCTTTGTATTTTGGAGCAAAATTGCAGAAATTCTCATAATTTTCGGGCAAAAAGGCAGAAATTCTCCTTATTTTGGGGCAAAAAGACAGAAAATCTCCTTTTTCGGGAGCAAACAGTCAGAAATTCCCCTTATTTTGGGGCAAAATTGCAGAAATTTCCTTTACATTGGGGCAAAATTGTAGAAATTTCCCTTATTTTGGGGCAAAATTGCAGAAATTTCAGGTATTTGAGAAAAAAAGGCAGAAATTTTTTTGGGGGGGGCAAAAAGGCAGAAATTTTTTTTATTTTGGTACAAAATTGCAGAAATTTTTCTTATTTTGGGGCAAAAAGTCAGAAATTCCCCATATTTTGGGGCAAAAAGGCAGAAATTCCCCTTATTTTGAGGTAATAAGGCTGAAATTCCCCTTATTTTGGGGCAAAAAGGCAGAAATTTCGTTTATTTTGGGGAAAAGGCAGAAATTGCACTTATTTTGAGTCAAAAAGGTGGAAAATCCCCTTATTTTGGGGCAAAAATGAAGAAATTTGCTTTTTTATGGCAAAAAGGTATACATTCCCTTTATTTTCGGGCAAAAAGGAAGAAATTCTTTGTATTTTGGAGCAAAATTGCAGAAATTCCCCTAATTTTTGGGCAAAAAGGCAGAAATTTTCCTTATTTTCGGGTAAAACTGCAGAAATTTCACTTATTTTGTGGCAAAATGTCAGAAATTCCCCTTATTTTTGGCAAAAAATGCAGAAAATCCCCTTATTTTAGGGCAAAAATGCAGAAATTTCCCTTATTTGGGGACAAAAACAGAAATTCCCCTTATTTTGGGGCAAAATTGCAGAAATTTCCCTTATTATGGGGAAAAATTGCAGAAATTTCCCTTATTTTAGGGCAAAATTGCAGAAATTTCACTTATTTCAGAGAAAAAAAGCAAAAATTTTTCTTATTTTGGGGCAAAAAGGCAGAAATTCCCATTATTTTGGGGCAAAAAGGCAGAAATTCACCTTATTTTGGGGTAAAATTGCAGAAATTTTACATATTTCAGGGCAAAACGGCAGAAATTCCCCTTATTTTGGGGCAAAAAGGCAGAAATTTCCCTTATTTTGGGATAAAATTGCAGAAATTTCCCTTATTTGGGGGCAAAAAGGCAGAAAATCCACTTAATTTCGGGTAAAAAGGCAGAAATTTCTCGTATTTTGGAGCAAAATTGCAGAAACTCCCCTAATTTTGGGGCTAAAAGGCAGAATTTCCCTTTATTTTGGGGCAAAAATAGAGAAATTCTTTTTATTTTGGGGCAAAAATCAGAAATTTCCTTTATTTTGGGGCAAAATTTTAGAAATTTCTTTTATATTGTTACAGACTTGCAGAAATTTTTCTTATTTTGTGGCCAAAAGGGCAGAAATTCCCCATATTTTGGTGCAAAAAGGCTGAAATTCCCCTTATTTTGAGGTAAAATCCTGAAATTCCCCATATTTTGGGGCAAAAAGGCAGAAATTCCCCTCATTTGGGGGCAAAAAGGCACAAATTTCCCTTATTTTCCGGCATAATTGCAGGAATTTCATTTATTTCAGGGCAAAAAGTCAGAAATTCCTTTTATTTTCAGGCAAAAACAGAAATTTCTTTTATTTTGATACAAAATTGTAGAAATTTTCCTTATTTTGGAACAAAAAGGCAAAAATTACCCATATTTTGGGGAAAAAGGCAGAAATTCCTTTTATTTTGAGGTAAAAAGGCTGAAATTCCCGTTATTTTGGGGCATAAAGGCAGAAATTCCCTTTACTTTCTGGCAAAAGGGCAGAAATTCCCGTTAATTGGGGCAGAAAAGCAGAAATTTTCCTTATTTAAGGGCAATAGGGCAGAAATTCCCCTTATTTTGTGGCAAAAAGGCAGAAATTCCCCTTATTTGAAGGTAAAATGCTGAAATTCCCCTTATTTTCGGCAAAAAGGCAGAAATTCCTATTATTTTGGGGCAAAATTGCAGAAATTTCAATTATTTCTGGGCAAAAAGTCAGATATTTGCCTTATTTTGGGGCAAAAAGCAGAAATTCCCTTAATTTTGGGGCCAAAAACAGAAATTCCCCTTATTTTGGGGTAAAATTGCAGAAATTTCAAATATTTCAGGGCAAAAAGGCAGAAATTCCACTTTATTTCGGACAATAACGCAGAAATTCCCCGTATTTTAAAGCTAAATTTCAGAAATTCCCCTTATATTGGTGCAAAAATGGAGAAATTTCCTTTATTTTTGTGCAATAAGGCAGATTTCCCCGTATTTTGAAGCAAAATTGCACATATTTCCCTAATTTTGAAGGAAAATGCAGAAATTCACATTATTTTGGAACAAAAAGACAGAAATTCTCCTTATTTCAGGGCAAAAAGTCAGAAATTCCCCTTATTATGGGGTAAAATTGCAGAAATTTTCTTTATTTTGGGGCAAAATTGCAGACATTTCTCTTAGTTTGGGGCAAAATTGCAGAAATTTCACTTATTTCAGGGAAAAAGTGCAGAAATTTCTCTTATTTTGGGGCAAAAAGGCAGAAATTTCTTTAATTTTGGTACAAAATTGCAGAAATTTTCTTTATTTTGGGGCAAAATTGCAGAAATTTCCCTTATTTTAGGGCAAAATTGCAGAAATTTCACTTATTTCAGAGAAAAAAAGCAAAAATTTTTCTTATTTTGGGGCAAAAAGGCAGAAATTCCCCATATTTTGGTGCAAAAAGGCTGAAATTCCCCTTATTTTGAGGTAAAATCCTGAAATTCCCCATATTTTGGGGCAAAAAGGCAGAAATTCCCCTCATTTGGGGGCAAAAAGGCACAAATTTCCCTTATTTTCGGGCATAATTGCAGGAATTTCATTTATTTCAGGGCAAAAAGTCAGAAATTCCTTTTATTTTCGGGCAAAAACAGAAATTTCTTTTCTTTTGATACAAAATTGTAGAAATTTTCCTTATTTTGGAACAAAAAGGCAAAAATTACCCATATTTTGGGGAAAAAGGCAGAAATTCCCCTTATTTTGAGGTAAAAAGGCTGAAATTCCCGTTATTTTGGGGCAAAAAGGCAGAAATTCCCTTTACTTTGTGGCAAAAAGGCAGAAATTCCCGTTAATTGGGGCAGAAAAGCAGAAATTTTCCTTATTTAAGGGCAATAGGGCAGAAATTCCCCTTATTTTGTGGCAAAAAGGCAGAAATTCCCCTTATTTGAAGGTAAAATGCTGAAATTCCCCTTATTTTCGGCAAAAAGGCAGAAATTCCTATTATTTTGGGGCAAAAGTGCAGAAATTTCTCTTATTTTGGGGCAAAAAGGCAGAAATTTCTTTTATTTTGGTACAAAATTGCAGAAATTTTCTTTATTTTGGGGCAAAATTGCAGAAATTTCCCTTATTTTGGGGCAAAATTGCAGAAATTTCACTTATTTCAGGGAAAAAGTGCAGAAATTTCTCTTATTTTGGGGCAAAAAGGCAGAAATTTCTTTTATTTTGGTACAAAATTGCAGAAATTTTCTTTATTTTGGGGCAAAATTGCAGAAATTTCCCTTATTTTGGGGCAAAATTGCAGAAATTTCACTTATTTCAGGGAAAAAGTGCAGAAATTTCTCTTATTTTGGGGCAAAAATACAGAAATTCCCTTCATTTTGTGGCAAAAAGGCAGAAATTTCCCTTATTTTGGGGAAAATTTGCAGAAATTTCACTTATTTCAGGGCAAAATTCAAAAATTCCTTTTATTTTGGGGCAAAAAGAAAGAAATTCCGTTCATTTTTAGGTAAAAAGGCAGAAATTTCACTTATTTTGAGGGAAGAAGGCAGAAATTCCTCTTATTTTGGGGCAAAAATGAAGAAATTTCTCTTTTTTGTGGCAAAAGGTATACATTCCCCTTATTTTCGGGCAAAAATGCAGAAATTCCCCCTATTTTGGAGCAGAATTGAAGAAAATCCCCTAATTGTGGGACAAAAAGGCAGAAATTCCCTATATGTTGGGGCAAAAAGACAGAAATTCTCCTTATTTTGGGGCAAAACTCAGAAATTCCACTTATTTTGGGGCAAAATTCCAGAAATTTCCCTTATTTTGGGGCAAAATTGCAGAAATTTTACTTATTTTGGGGCACAATTGCAGAAATTTCACTTATTTCAGGTAAAAATGGCAGAAATTTTTCTTATTTTGGGGCAAAAAGGCAGAAATTCCTAATATTTTGTGGCAAAAATGCAGAAATTCCCCCTTATTTTGAGGTAAAAAGGCTGAAATTCCCCTTATTTGGGGGCAAAAAGGCAGAAATTTCCCTTATTTTGGGGCAAAATTGCAAACATTTCACTTATTTCAGGGTAATAAGTCAGAAATTTTCCTTATTTTGGGGCAAAAAACACAGAAATTCCCTTTGTTTTGGAAGGAAAATACAGAAATTCCACTTCTTTAGAGGCAAAAAGGCAGAAATTCCCCTTATTTTGAAGCAAAAATGAAGAAATTCCCCTAATTGTTGGGCAAAAAGGCAGAAATTCCCTATATGTTGGGGCAAAAAGACAGAAATTCTCCTTATTTTGGGACAAAACTCAGAAATTCCACTTATTTTGGGGCAAAATTGCAGGAATTTACCTTATTTTGAGGCAAAATTGCAGAAATTTCCCTTATTTGGGGCAAAATTGCAGAAATTTCACTTATTTTCAGGTAAAAAGGCTGAAATATCCTTTATTTTGGGGCAAAAAGGAAGAAATTCCCCTTATTTTGGGGCAAAATTGCAGAAATTTTCCTTATTTTGGGGCAAAAAGGCTGAAATTCTTATTTTGAGGTAAAATGCTGAAATTCCCCATATTTTGGGGCAAAAGGCAAAACTTCTTCTTATTTTGGGGCAAAGAGGCACAAATTTCTCTTATTTTCGGGCAAAATTGCAGAAATTTCATTTATTTCAGGGCAAAAAGTCAGAAATTCCTTTTATTTTGGGGCAAAGAGCAGAAATTTCTTTTATTATGGTACAAAATTGAAGAAATTTATCTTATTTTGAAACAAAAAGGCAGAAAATTCCCCTTATTTTGAGGCAAAAGGCAGAAATTATTCTCAATTTGAGGTAAAATGCAGAAATTCCCTTTATTTTGGGGCTAAAAAACAGAAATTCCCTGTATTTTGAAGCAAAATTGCAGAAATTCTCATAATTTTTGAGCAAAAAGTCAGAAATTCTCCTTATTATGGGGCAAAAAGACAGAAAATCTCCTTTTTCGGGAGCAAACAGTCAGAAATTCCCCTTATTTTGGGGCAAAATTGCAGAAATTTCCTTTACATTGGGGCAAAATTGCAGAAATTTCACGTATTTCAGGGAAAAAAGGCAGAAATTTTTTTGGGGGGGCAAAAAGGCAGAAATTTTTTTTATTTTGGTACAAAATTGCAGAAATTTTTCTTATTTTGGGGTAAAAAGTCAGAAATTCCCCATATTTGGGGGCAAAAAGGCAGAAATTCCCCTTATTTTGAGGTAAAAAGGCTGAAATTCCCCTTATTTTGGGGCAAAAAGACAGAAATTTCGTTTATTTTGGGGAAAAGGCAGAAATTGCACTTATTTTGAGTCAAAAAGGTGGAAATTCCCCTTATTTGGGGGCAAAAATGAAGAAATTTGCTTTTTTATGGCAAAAAGGTATACATTCCCTTTATTTTCGGGCAAAAAGGCAGAAATTCTTTGTATTTTGGAGCAAAATTGCAGAAATTCTCATAATTTTCGGGCAAAAAGGCAGAAATTCTCCTTATTTTGGGGCAAAAAGACAGAAAATCTCCTTTTTCGGGAGCAAACAGTCAGAAATTCCCCTTATTTTGGGGCAAAATTGCAGAAATTTCCTTTACATTGGGGCAAAATTGTAGAAATTTCCCTTATTTTGGGGCAAAATTGCAGAAATTTCAGGTATTTGAGAAAAAAAGGCAGAAATTTTTTTGGGGGGGGCAAAAAGGCAGAAATTTTTTTTATTTTGGTACAAAATTGCAGAAATTTTTCTTATTTTGGGGCAAAAAGTCAGAAATTCCCCATATTTTGGGGCAAAAAGGCAGAAATTCCCCTTATTTTGAGGTAATAAGGCTGAAATTCCCCTTATTTTGGGGCAAAAAGGCAGAAATTTCGTTTATTTTGGGGAAAAGGCAGAAATTGCACTTATTTTGAGTCAAAAAGGTGGAAAATCCCCTTATTTTGGGGCAAAAATGAAGAAATTTGCTTTTTTATGGCAAAAAGGTATACATTCCCTTTATTTTCGGGCAAAAAGGAAGAAATTCTTTGTATTTTGGAGCAAAATTGCAGAAATTCCCCTAATTTTTGGGCAAAAAGGCAGAAATTTTCCTTATTTTCGGGTAAAACTGCAGAAATTTCACTTATTTTGCGGCAAAATGTCAGAAATTCACCTTATTTTTGGCAAAAAATGCAGAAAATCCCCTTATTTTAGGGCAAAAATGCAGAAATTTCCCTTATTTGGGGACAAAAACAGAAATTCCCCTTATTTTGGGGCAAAATTGCAGAAATTTCCCTTATTATGGGGAAAAATTGCAGAAATTTCCCTTATTTTAGGGCAAAATTGCAGAAATTTCACTTATTTCAGAGAAAAAAAGCAAAAATTTTTCTTATTTTGGGGCAAAAAGGCAGAAATTCCCATTATTTTGGGGCAAAAAGGCAGAAATTCACCTTATTTTGGGGTAAAATTGCAGAAATTTTACATATTTCAGGGCAAAACGGCAGAAATTCCCCTTATTTTGGGGCAAAAAGGCAGAAATTTCCCTTATTTTGGGATAAAATTGCAGAAATTTCCCTTATTTGGGGGCAAAAAGGCAGAAAATCCACTTAATTTCGGGTAAAAAGGCAGAAATTTCTCGTATTTTGGAGCAAAATTGCAGAAACTCCCCTAATTTTGGGGCTAAAAGGCAGAATTTCCCTTTATTTTGGGGCAAAAATAGAGAAATTCTTTTTATTTTGGGGCAAAAATCAGAAATTTCCTTTATTTTGGGGCAAAATTTTAGAAATTTCTTTTATATTGTTACAGACTTGCAGAAATTTTTCTTATTTTGTGGCCAAAAGGGCAGAAATTCCCCATATTTTGGTGCAAAAAGGCTGAAATTCCCCTTATTTTGAGGTAAAATCCTGAAATTCCCCATATTTTGGGGCAAAAAGGCAGAAATTCCCCTCATTTGGGGGCAAAAAGGCACAAATTTCCCTTATTTTCCGGCATAATTGCAGGAATTTCATTTATTTCAGGGCAAAAAGTCAGAAATTCCTTTTATTTTCAGGCAAAAACAGAAATTTCTTTTATTTTGATACAAAATTGTAGAAATTTTCCTTATTTTGGAACAAAAAGGCAAAAATTACCCATATTTTGGGGAAAAAGGCAGAAATTCCTTTTATTTTGAGGTAAAAAGGCTGAAATTCCCGTTATTTTGGGGCATAAAGGCAGAAATTCCCTTTACTTTCTGGCAAAAGGGCAGAAATTCCCGTTAATTGGGGCAGAAAAGCAGAAATTTTCCTTATTTAAGGGCAATAGGGCAGAAATTCCCCTTATTTTGTGGCAAAAAGGCAGAAATTCCCCTTATTTGAAGGTAAAATGCTGAAATTCCCCTTATTTTCGGCAAAAAGGCAGAAATTCCTATTATTTTGGGGCAAAATTGCAGAAATTTCAATTATTTCTGGGCAAAAAGTCAGATATTTGCCTTATTTTGGGGCAAAAAGCAGAAATTCCCTTAATTTTGGGGCCAAAAACAGAAATTCCCCTTATTTTGGGGTAAAATTGCAGAAATTTCAAATATTTCAGGGCAAAAAGGCAGAAATTCCACTTTATTTCGGACAATAACGCAGAAATTCCCCGTATTTTAAAGCTAAATTTCAGAAATTCCCCTTATATTGGTGCAAAAATGGAGAAATTTCCTTTATTTTTGTGCAATAAGGCAGATTTCCCCGTATTTTGAAGCAAAATTGCACATATTTCCCTAATTTTGAAGGAAAATGCAGAAATTCACATTATTTTGGAACAAAAAGACAGAAATTCTCCTTATTTCAGGGCAAAAAGTCAGAAATTCCCCTTATTATGGGGTAAAATTGCAGAAATTTTCTTTATTTTGGGGCAAAATTGCAGACATTTCTCTTAGTTTGGGGCAAAATTGCAGAAATTTCACTTATTTCAGGGAAAAAGTGCAGAAATTTCTCTTATTTTGGGGCAAAAAGGCAGAAATTTCTTTAATTTTGGTACAAAATTGCAGAAATTTTCTTTATTTTGGGGCAAAATTGCAGAAATTTCCCTTATTTTAGGGCAAAATTGCAGAAATTTCACTTATTTCAGAGAAAAAAAGCAAAAATTTTTCTTATTTTGGGGCAAAAAGGCAGAAATTCCCCATATTTTGGTGCAAAAAGGCTGAAATTCCCCTTATTTTGAGGTAAAATCCTGAAATTCCCCATATTTTGGGGCAAAAAGGCAGAAATTCCCCTCATTTGGGGGCAAAAAGGCACAAATTTCCCTTATTTTCGGGCATAATTGCAGGAATTTCATTTATTTCAGGGCAAAAAGTCAGAAATTCCTTTTATTTTCGGGCAAAAACAGAAATTTCTTTTCTTTTGATACAAAATTGTAGAAATTTTCCTTATTTTGGAACAAAAAGGCAAAAATTACCCATATTTTGGGGAAAAAGGCAGAAATTCCCCTTATTTTGAGGTAAAAAGGCTGAAATTCCCGTTATTTTGGGGCAAAAAGGCAGAAATTCCCTTTACTTTGTGGCAAAAAGGCAGAAATTCCCGTTAATTGGGGCAGAAAAGCAGAAATTTTCCTTATTTAAGGGCAATAGGGCAGAAATTCCCCTTATTTTGTGGCAAAAAGGCAGAAATTCCCCTTATTTGAAGGTAAAATGCTGAAATTCCCCTTATTTTCGGCAAAAAGGCAGAAATTCCTATTATTTTGGGGCAAAAGTGCAGAAATTTCTCTTATTTTGGGGCAAAAAGGCAGAAATTTCTTTTATTTTGGTACAAAATTGCAGAAATTTTCTTTATTTTGGGGCAAAATTGCAGAAATTTCCCTTATTTTGGGGCAAAATTGCAGAAATTTCACTTATTTCAGGGAAAAAGTGCAGAAATTTCTCTTATTTTGGGGCAAAAAGGCAGAAATTTCTTTTATTTTGGTACAAAATTGCAGAAATTTTCTTTATTTTGGGGCAAAATTGCAGAAATTTCCCTTATTTTGGGGCAAAATTGCAGAAATTTCACTTATTTCAGGGAAAAAGTGCAGAAATTTCTCTTATTTTGGGGCAAAAATACAGAAATTCCCTTCATTTTGTGGCAAAAAGGCAGAAATTTCCCTTATTTTGGGGAAAATTTGCAGAAATTTCACTTATTTCAGGGCAAAATTCAAAAATTCCTTTTATTTTGGGGCAAAAAGAAAGAAATTCCGTTCATTTTTAGGTAAAAAGGCAGAAATTTCACTTATTTTGAGGGAAGAAGGCAGAAATTCCTCTTATTTTGGGGCAAAAATGAAGAAATTTCTCTTTTTTGTGGCAAAAGGTATACATTCCCCTTATTTTCGGGCAAAAATGCAGAAATTCCCCCTATTTTGGAGCAGAATTGAAGAAAATCCCCTAATTGTGGGACAAAAAGGCAGAAATTCCCTATATGTTGGGGCAAAAAGACAGAAATTCTCCTTATTTTGGGGCAAAACTCAGAAATTCCACTTATTTTGGGGCAAAATTCCAGAAATTTCCCTTATTTTGGGGCAAAATTGCAGAAATTTTACTTATTTTGGGGCACAATTGCAGAAATTTCACTTATTTCAGGTAAAAATGGCAGAAATTTTTCTTATTTTGGGGCAAAAAGGCAGAAATTCCTAATATTTTGTGGCAAAAATGCAGAAATTCCCCCTTATTTTGAGGTAAAAAGGCTGAAATTCCCCTTATTTGGGGGCAAAAAGGCAGAAATTTCCCTTATTTTGGGGCAAAATTGCAAACATTTCACTTATTTCAGGGTAATAAGTCAGAAATTTTCCTTATTTTGGGGCAAAAAACACAGAAATTCCCTTTGTTTTGGAAGGAAAATACAGAAATTCCACTTCTTTAGAGGCAAAAAGGCAGAAATTCCCCTTATTTTGAAGCAAAAATGAAGAAATTCCCCTAATTGTTGGGCAAAAAGGCAGAAATTCCCTATATGTTGGGGCAAAAAGACAGAAATTCTCCTTATTTTGGGACAAAACTCAGAAATTCCACTTATTTTGGGGCAAAATTGCAGGAATTTACCTTATTTTGAGGCAAAATTGCAGAAATTTCCCTTATTTGGGGCAAAATTGCAGAAATTTCACTTATTTTCAGGTAAAAAGGCTGAAATATCCTTTATTTTGGGGCAAAAAGGAAGAAATTCCCCTTATTTTGGGGCAAAATTGCAGAAATTTTCCTTATTTTGGGGCAAAAAGGCTGAAATTCTTATTTTGAGGTAAAATGCTGAAATTCCCCATATTTTGGGGCAAAAGGCAAAACTTCTTCTTATTTTGGGGCAAAGAGGCACAAATTTCTCTTATTTTCGGGCAAAATTGCAGAAATTTCATTTATTTCAGGGCAAAAAGTCAGAAATTCCTTTTATTTTGGGGCAAAGAGCAGAAATTTCTTTTATTATGGTACAAAATTGAAGAAATTTATCTTATTTTGAAACAAAAAGGCAGAAAATTCCCCTTATTTTGAGGCAAAAGGCAGAAATTATTCTCAATTTGAGGTAAAATGCAGAAATTCCCTTTATTTTGGGGCTAAAAAACAGAAATTCCCTGTATTTTGAAGCAAAATTGCAGAAATTCTCATAATTTTTGAGCAAAAAGTCAGAAATTCTCCTTATTATGGGGCAAAAAGACAGAAAATCTCCTTTTTCGGGAGCAAACAGTCAGAAATTCCCCTTATTTTGGGGCAAAATTGCAGAAATTTCCTTTACATTGGGGCAAAATTGCAGAAATTTCACGTATTTCAGGGAAAAAAGGCAGAAATTTTTTTGGGGGGGCAAAAAGGCAGAAATTTTTTTTATTTTGGTACAAAATTGCAGAAATTTTTCTTATTTTGGGGTAAAAAGTCAGAAATTCCCCATATTTGGGGGCAAAAAGGCAGAAATTCCCCTTATTTTGAGGTAAAAAGGCTGAAATTCCCCTTATTTTGGGGCAAAAAGACAGAAATTTCGTTTATTTTGGGGAAAAGGCAGAAATTGCACTTATTTTGAGTCAAAAAGGTGGAAATTCCCCTTATTTGGGGGCAAAAATGAAGAAATTTGCTTTTTTATGGCAAAAAGGTATACATTCCCTTTATTTTCGGGCAAAAAGGCAGAAATTCTTTGTATTTTGGAGCAAAATTGCAGAAATTCTCATAATTTTCGGGCAAAAAGGCAGAAATTCTCCTTATTTTGGGGCAAAAAGACAGAAAATCTCCTTTTTCGGGAGCAAACAGTCAGAAATTCCCCTTATTTTGGGGCAAAATTGCAGAAATTTCCTTTACATTGGGGCAAAATTGTAGAAATTTCCCTTATTTTGGGGCAAAATTGCAGAAATTTCAGGTATTTGAGAAAAAAAGGCAGAAATTTTTTTGGGGGGGGCAAAAAGGCAGAAATTTTTTTTATTTTGGTACAAAATTGCAGAAATTTTTCTTATTTTGGGGCAAAAAGTCAGAAATTCCCCATATTTTGGGGCAAAAAGGCAGAAATTCCCCTTATTTTGAGGTAATAAGGCTGAAATTCCCCTTATTTTGGGGCAAAAAGGCAGAAATTTCGTTTATTTTGGGGAAAAGGCAGAAATTGCACTTATTTTGAGTCAAAAAGGTGGAAAATCCCCTTATTTTGGGGCAAAAATGAAGAAATTTGCTTTTTTATGGCAAAAAGGTATACATTCCCTTTATTTTCGGGCAAAAAGGAAGAAATTCTTTGTATTTTGGAGCAAAATTGCAGAAATTCCCCTAATTTTTGGGCAAAAAGGCAGAAATTTTCCTTATTTTCGGGTAAAACTGCAGAAATTTCACTTATTTTGTGGCAAAATGTCAGAAATTCCCCTTATTTTTGGCAAAAAATGCAGAAAATCCCCTTATTTTAGGGCAAAAATGCAGAAATTTCCCTTATTTGGGGACAAAAACAGAAATTCCCCTTATTTTGGGGCAAAATTGCAGAAATTTCCCTTATTATGGGGAAAAATTGCAGAAATTTCCCTTATTTTAGGGCAAAATTGCAGAAATTTCACTTATTTCAGAGAAAAAAAGCAAAAATTTTTCTTATTTTGGGGCAAAAAGGCAGAAATTCCCATTATTTTGGGGCAAAAAGGCAGAAATTCACCTTATTTTGGGGTAAAATTGCAGAAATTTTACATATTTCAGGGCAAAACGGCAGAAATTCCCCTTATTTTGGGGCAAAAAGGCAGAAATTTCCCTTATTTTGGGATAAAATTGCAGAAATTTCCCTTATTTGGGGGCAAAAAGGCAGAAAATCCACTTAATTTCGGGTAAAAAGGCAGAAATTTCTCGTATTTTGGAGCAAAATTGCAGAAACTCCCCTAATTTTGGGGCTAAAAGGCAGAATTTCCCTTTATTTTGGGGCAAAAATAGAGAAATTCTTTTTATTTTGGGGCAAAAATCAGAAATTTCCTTTATTTTGGGGCAAAATTTTAGAAATTTCTTTTATATTGTTACAGACTTGCAGAAATTTTTCTTATTTTGTGGCCAAAAGGGCAGAAATTCCCCATATTTTGGTGCAAAAAGGCTGAAATTCCCCTTATTTTGAGGTAAAATCCTGAAATTCCCCATATTTTGGGGCAAAAAGGCAGAAATTCCCCTCATTTGGGGGCAAAAAGGCACAAATTTCCCTTATTTTCCGGCATAATTGCAGGAATTTCATTTATTTCAGGGCAAAAAGTCAGAAATTCCTTTTATTTTCAGGCAAAAACAGAAATTTCTTTTATTTTGATACAAAATTGTAGAAATTTTCCTTATTTTGGAACAAAAAGGCAAAAATTACCCATATTTTGGGGAAAAAGGCAGAAATTCCTTTTATTTTGAGGTAAAAAGGCTGAAATTCCCGTTATTTTGGGGCATAAAGGCAGAAATTCCCTTTACTTTCTGGCAAAAGGGCAGAAATTCCCGTTAATTGGGGCAGAAAAGCAGAAATTTTCCTTATTTAAGGGCAATAGGGCAGAAATTCCCCTTATTTTGTGGCAAAAAGGCAGAAATTCCCCTTATTTGAAGGTAAAATGCTGAAATTCCCCTTATTTTCGGCAAAAAGGCAGAAATTCCTATTATTTTGGGGCAAAATTGCAGAAATTTCAATTATTTCTGGGCAAAAAGTCAGATATTTGCCTTATTTTGGGGCAAAAAGCAGAAATTCCCTTAATTTTGGGGCCAAAAACAGAAATTCCCCTTATTTTGGGGTAAAATTGCAGAAATTTCAAATATTTCAGGGCAAAAAGGCAGAAATTCCACTTTATTTCGGACAATAACGCAGAAATTCCCCGTATTTTAAAGCTAAATTTCAGAAATTCCCCTTATATTGGTGCAAAAATGGAGAAATTTCCTTTATTTTTGTGCAATAAGGCAGATTTCCCCGTATTTTGAAGCAAAATTGCACATATTTCCCTAATTTTGAAGGAAAATGCAGAAATTCACATTATTTTGGAACAAAAAGACAGAAATTCTCCTTATTTCAGGGCAAAAAGTCAGAAATTCCCCTTATTATGGGGTAAAATTGTAGAAATTTTCTTTATTTTGGGGCAAAATTGCAGACATTTCTCTTAGTTTGGGGCAAAATTGCAGAAATTTCACTTATTTCAGGGAAAAAGTGCAGAAATTTCTCTTATTTTGGGGCAAAAAGGCAGAAATTTCTTTAATTTTGGTACAAAATTGCAGAAATTTTCTTTATTTTGGGGCAAAATTGCAGAAATTTCCCTTATTTTAGGGCAAAATTGCAGAAATTTCACTTATTTCAGAGAAAAAAAGCAAAAATTTTTCTTATTTTGGGGCAAAAAGGCAGAAATTCCCCATATTTTGGTGCAAAAAGGCTGAAATTCCCCTTATTTTGAGGTAAAATCCTGAAATTCCCCATATTTTGGGGCAAAAAGGCAGAAATTCCCCTCATTTGGGGGCAAAAAGGCACAAATTTCCCTTATTTTCGGGCATAATTGCAGGAATTTCATTTATTTCAGGGCAAAAAGTCAGAAATTCCTTTTATTTTCGGGCAAAAACAGAAATTTCTTTTCTTTTGATACAAAATTGTAGAAATTTTCCTTATTTTGGAACAAAAAGGCAAAAATTACCCATATTTTGGGGAAAAAGGCAGAAATTCCCCTTATTTTGAGGTAAAAAGGCTGAAATTCCCGTTATTTTGGGGCAAAAAGGCAGAAATTCCCTTTACTTTGTGGCAAAAAGGCAGAAATTCCCGTTAATTGGGGCAGAAAAGCAGAAATTTTCCTTATTTAAGGGCAATAGGGCAGAAATTCCCCTTATTTTGTGGCAAAAAGGCAGAAATTCCCCTTATTTGAAGGTAAAATGCTGAAATTCCCCTTATTTTCGGCAAAAAGGCAGAAATTCCTATTATTTTGGGGCAAAAGTGCAGAAATTTCTCTTATTTTGGGGCAAAAAGGCAGAAATTTCTTTTATTTTGGTACAAAATTGCAGAAATTTTCTTTATTTTGGGGCAAAATTGCAGAAATTTCCCTTATTTTGGGGCAAAATTGCAGAAATTTCACTTATTTCAGGGAAAAAGTGCAGAAATTTCTCTTATTTTGGGGCAAAAAGGCAGAAATTTCTTTTATTTTGGTACAAAATTGCAGAAATTTTCTTTATTTTGGGGCAAAATTGCAGAAATTTCCCTTATTTTGGGGCAAAATTGCAGAAATTTCACTTATTTAAGGGAAAAAGTGCAGAAATTTCTCTTATTTTGGGGCAAAAATACAGAAATTCCCTTCATTTTGTGGCAAAAAGGCAGAAATTTCCCTTATTTTGGGGAAAATTTGCAGAAATTTCACTTATTTCAGGGCAAAATTCAAAAATTCCTTTTATTTTGGGGCAAAAAGAAAGAAATTCCGTTCATTTTTAGGTAAAAAGGCAGAAATTTCACTTATTTTGAGGGAAGAAGGCAGAAATTCCTCTTATTTTGGGGCAAAAATGAAGAAATTTCTCTTTTTTGTGGCAAAAGGTATACATTCCCCTTATTTTCGGGCAAAAATGCAGAAATTCCCCCTATTTTGGAGCAGAATTGAAGAAAATCCCCTAATTGTGGGACAAAAAGGCAGAAATTCCCTATATGTTGGGGCAAAAAGACAGAAATTCTCCTTATTTTGGGGCAAAACTCAGAAATTCCACTTATTTTGGGGCAAAATTCCAGAAATTTCCCTTATTTTGGGGCAAAATTGCAGAAATTTTACTTATTTTGGGGCACAATTGCAGAAATTTCACTTATTTCAGGTAAAAATGGCAGAAATTTTTCTTATTTTGGGGCAAAAAGGCAGAAATTCCTAATATTTTGTGGCAAAAATGCAGAAATTCCCCCTTATTTTGAGGTAAAAAGGCTGAAATTCCCCTTATTTGGGGGCAAAAAGGCAGAAATTTCCCTTATTTTGGGGCAAAATTGCAAACATTTCACTTATTTCAGGGTAATAAGTCAGAAATTTTCCTTATTTTGGGGCAAAAAACACAGAAATTCCCTTTGTTTTGGAAGGAAAATACAGAAATTCCACTTCTTTAGAGGCAAAAAGGCAGAAATTCCCCTTATTTTGAAGCAAAAATGAAGAAATTCCCCTAATTGTTGGGCAAAAAGGCAGAAATTCCCTATATGTTGGGGCAAAAAGACAGAAATTCTCCTTATTTTGGGACAAAACTCAGAAATTCCACTTATTTTGGGGCAAAATTGCAGGAATTTACCTTATTTTGAGGCAAAATTGCAGAAATTTCCCTTATTTGGGGCAAAATTGCAGAAATTTCACTTATTTTCAGGTAAAAAGGCTGAAATATCCTTTATTTTGGGGCAAAAAGGAAGAAATTCCCCTTATTTTGGGGCAAAATTGCAGAAATTTTCCTTATTTTGGGGCAAAAAGGCTGAAATTCTTATTTTGAGGTAAAATGCTGAAATTCCCCATATTTTGGGGCAAAAGGCAAAACTTCTTCTTATTTTGGGGCAAAGAGGCACAAATTTCTCTTATTTTCGGGCAAAATTGCAGAAATTTCATTTATTTCAGGGCAAAAAGTCAGAAATTCCTTTTATTTTGGGGCAAAGAGCAGAAATTTCTTTTATTATGGTACAAAATTGAAGAAATTTATCTTATTTTGAAACAAAAAGGCAGAAAATTCCCCTTATTTTGAGGCAAAAGGCAGAAATTATTCTCAATTTGAGGTAAAATGCAGAAATTCCCTTTATTTTGGGGCTAAAAAACAGAAATTCCCTGTATTTTGAAGCAAAATTGCAGAAATTCTCATAATTTTTGAGCAAAAAGTCAGAAATTCTCCTTATTATGGGGCAAAAAGACAGAAAATCTCCTTTTTCGGGAGCAAACAGTCAGAAATTCCCCTTATTTTGGGGCAAAATTGCAGAAATTTCCTTTACATTGGGGCAAAATTGCAGAAATTTCACGTATTTCAGGGAAAAAAGGCAGAAATTTTTTTGGGGGGGCAAAAAGGCAGAAATTTTTTTTATTTTGGTACAAAATTGCAGAAATTTTTCTTATTTTGGGGTAAAAAGTCAGAAATTCCCCATATTTGGGGGCAAAAAGGCAGAAATTCCCCTTATTTTGAGGTAAAAAGGCTGAAATTCCCCTTATTTTGGGGCAAAAAGACAGAAATTTCGTTTATTTTGGGGAAAAGGCAGAAATTGCACTTATTTTGAGTCAAAAAGGTGGAAATTCCCCTTATTTGGGGGCAAAAATGAAGAAATTTGCTTTTTTATGGCAAAAAGGTATACATTCCCTTTATTTTCGGGCAAAAAGGCAGAAATTCTTTGTATTTTGGAGCAAAATTGCAGAAATTCTCATAATTTTCGGGCAAAAAGGCAGAAATTCTCCTTATTTTGGGGCAAAAAGACAGAAAATCTCCTTTTTCGGGAGCAAACAGTCAGAAATTCCCCTTATTTTGGGGCAAAATTGCAGAAATTTCCTTTACATTGGGGCAAAATTGTAGAAATTTCCCTTATTTTGGGGCAAAATTGCAGAAATTTCAGGTATTTGAGAAAAAAAGGCAGAAATTTTTTTGGGGGGGGCAAAAAGGCAGAAATTTTTTTTATTTTGGTACAAAATTGCAGAAATTTTTCTTATTTTGGGGCAAAAAGTCAGAAATTCCCCATATTTTGGGGCAAAAAGGCAGAAATTCCCCTTATTTTGAGGTAATAAGGCTGAAATTCCCCTTATTTTGGGGCAAAAAGGCAGAAATTTCGTTTATTTTGGGGAAAAGGCAGAAATTGCACTTATTTTGAGTCAAAAAGGTGGAAAATCCCCTTATTTTGGGGCAAAAATGAAGAAATTTGCTTTTTTATGGCAAAAAGGTATACATTCCCTTTATTTTCGGGCAAAAAGGAAGAAATTCTTTGTATTTTGGAGCAAAATTGCAGAAATTCCCCTAATTTTTGGGCAAAAAGGCAGAAATTTTCCTTATTTTCGGGTAAAACTGCAGAAATTTCACTTATTTTGCGGCAAAATGTCAGAAATTCCCCTTATTTTTGGCAAAAAATGCAGAAAATCCCCTTATTTTAGGGCAAAAATGCAGAAATTTCCCTTATTTGGGGACAAAAACAGAAATTCCCCTTATTTTGGGGCAAAATTGCAGAAATTTCCCTTATTATGGGGAAAAATTGCAGAAATTTCCCTTATTTTAGGGCAAAATTGCAGAAATTTCACTTATTTCAGAGAAAAAAAGCAAAAATTTTTCTTATTTTGGGGCAAAAAGGCAGAAATTCCCATTATTTTGGGGCAAAAAGGCAGAAATTCACCTTATTTTGGGGTAAAATTGCAGAAATTTTACATATTTCAGGGCAAAACGGCAGAAATTCCCCTTATTTTGGGGCAAAAAGGCAGAAATTTCCCTTATTTTGGGATAAAATTGCAGAAATTTCCCTTATTTGGGGGCAAAAAGGCAGAAAATCCACTTAATTTCGGGTAAAAAGGCAGAAATTTCTCGTATTTTGGAGCAAAATTGCAGAAACTCCCCTAATTTTGGGGCTAAAAGGCAGAATTTCCCTTTATTTTGGGGCAAAAATAGAGAAATTCTTTTTATTTTGGGGCAAAAATCAGAAATTTCCTTTATTTTGGGGCAAAATTTTAGAAATTTCTTTTATATTGTTACAGACTTGCAGAAATTTTTCTTATTTTGTGGCCAAAAGGGCAGAAATTCCCCATATTTTGGTGCAAAAAGGCTGAAATTCCCCTTATTTTGAGGTAAAATCCTGAAATTCCCCATATTTTGGGGCAAAAAGGCAGAAATTCCCCTCATTTGGGGGCAAAAAGGCACAAATTTCCCTTATTTTCCGGCATAATTGCAGGAATTTCATTTATTTCAGGGCAAAAAGTCAGAAATTCCTTTTATTTTCAGGCAAAAACAGAAATTTCTTTTATTTTGATACAAAATTGTAGAAATTTTCCTTATTTTGGAACAAAAAGGCAAAAATTACCCATATTTTGGGGAAAAAGGCAGAAATTCCTTTTATTTTGAGGTAAAAAGGCTGAAATTCCCGTTATTTTGGGGCATAAAGGCAGAAATTCCCTTTACTTTCTGGCAAAAGGGCAGAAATTCCCGTTAATTGGGGCAGAAAAGCAGAAATTTTCCTTATTTAAGGGCAATAGGGCAGAAATTCCCCTTATTTTGTGGCAAAAAGGCAGAAATTCCCCTTATTTGAAGGTAAAATGCTGAAATTCCCCTTATTTTCGGCAAAAAGGCAGAAATTCCTATTATTTTGGGGCAAAATTGCAGAAATTTCAATTATTTCTGGGCAAAAAGTCAGATATTTGCCTTATTTTGGGGCAAAAAGCAGAAATTCCCTTAATTTTGGGGCCAAAAACAGAAATTCCCCTTATTTTGGGGTAAAATTGCAGAAATTTCAAATATTTCAGGGCAAAAAGGCAGAAATTCCACTTTATTTCGGACAATAACGCAGAAATTCCCCGTATTTTAAAGCTAAATTTCAGAAATTCCCCTTATATTGGTGCAAAAATGGAGAAATTTCCTTTATTTTTGTGCAATAAGGCAGATTTCCCCGTATTTTGAAGCAAAATTGCACATATTTCCCTAATTTTGAAGGAAAATGCAGAAATTCACATTATTTTGGAACAAAAAGACAGAAATTCTCCTTATTTCAGGGCAAAAAGTCAGAAATTCCCCTTATTATGGGGTAAAATTGTAGAAATTTTCTTTATTTTGGGGCAAAATTGCAGACATTTCTCTTAGTTTGGGGCAAAATTGCAGAAATTTCACTTATTTCAGGGAAAAAGTGCAGAAATTTCTCTTATTTTGGGGCAAAAAGGCAGAAATTTCTTTAATTTTGGTACAAAATTGCAGAAATTTTCTTTATTTTGGGGCAAAATTGCAGAAATTTCCCTTATTTTAGGGCAAAATTGCAGAAATTTCACTTATTTCAGAGAAAAAAGCAAAAATTTTTCTTATTTTGGGGCAAAAAGGCAGAAATTCCCCATATTTTGGTGCAAAAAGGCTGAAATTCCCCTTATTTTGAGGTAAAATCCTGAAATTCCCCATATTTTGGGGCAAAAAGGCAGAAATTCCCCTCATTTGGGGGCAAAAAGGCACAAATTTCCCTTATTTTCGGGCATAATTGCAGGAATTTCATTTATTTCAGGGCAAAAAGTCAGAAATTCCTTTTATTTTCGGGCAAAAACAGAAATTTCTTTTCTTTTGATACAAAATTGTAGAAATTTTCCTTATTTTGGAACAAAAAGGCAAAAATTACCCATATTTTGGGGAAAAAGGCAGAAATTCCCCTTATTTTGAGGTAAAAAGGCTGAAATTCCCGTTATTTTGGGGCAAAAAGGCAGAAATTCCCTTTACTTTGTGGCAAAAAGGCAGAAATTCCCGTTAATTGGGGCAGAAAAGCAGAAATTTTCCTTATTTAAGGGCAATAGGGCAGAAATTCCCCTTATTTTGTGGCAAAAAGGCAGAAATTCCCCTTATTTGAAGGTAAAATGCTGAAATTCCCCTTATTTTCGGCAAAAAGGCAGAAATTCCTATTATTTTGGGGCAAAAGTGCAGAAATTTCTCTTATTTTGGGGCAAAAAGGCAGAAATTTCTTTTATTTTGGTACAAAATTGCAGAAATTTTCTTTATTTTGGGGCAAAATTGCAGAAATTTCCCTTATTTTGGGGCAAAATTGCAGAAATTTCACTTATTTCAGGGAAAAAGTGCAGAAATTTCTCTTATTTTGGGGCAAAAAGGCAGAAATTTCTTTTATTTTGGTACAAAATTGCAGAAATTTTCTTTATTTTGGGGCAAAATTGCAGAAATTTCCCTTATTTTGGGGCAAAATTGCAGAAATTTCACTTATTTCAGGGAAAAAGTGCAGAAATTTCTCTTATTTTGGGGCAAAAATACAGAAATTCCCTTCATTTTGTGGCAAAAAGGCAGAAATTTCCCTTATTTTGGGGAAAATTTGCAGAAATTTCACTTATTTCAGGGCAAAATTCAAAAATTCCTTTTATTTTGGGGCAAAAAGAAAGAAATTCCGTTCATTTTTAGGTAAAAAGGCAGAAATTTCACTTATTTTGAGGGAAGAAGGCAGAAATTCCTCTTATTTTGGGGCAAAAATGAAGAAATTTCTCTTTTTTGTGGCAAAAGGTATACATTCCCCTTATTTTCGGGCAAAAATGCAGAAATTCCCCCTATTTTGGAGCAGAATTGAAGAAAATCCCCTAATTGTGGGACAAAAAGGCAGAAATTCCCTATATGTTGGGGCAAAAAGACAGAAATTCTCCTTATTTTGGGGCAAAACTCAGAAATTCCACTTATTTTGGGGCAAAATTCCAGAAATTTCCCTTATTTTGGGGCAAAATTGCAGAAATTTTACTTATTTTGGGGCACAATTGCAGAAATTTCACTTATTTCAGGTAAAAATGGCAGAAATTTTTCTTATTTTGGGGCAAAAAGGCAGAAATTCCTAATATTTTGTGGCAAAAATGCAGAAATTCCCCCTTATTTTGAGGTAAAAAGGCTGAAATTCCCCTTATTTGGGGGCAAAAAGGCAGAAATTTCCCTTATTTTGGGGCAAAATTGCAAACATTTCACTTATTTCAGGGTAATAAGTCAGAAATTTTCCTTATTTTGGGGCAAAAAACACAGAAATTCCCTTTGTTTTGGAAGGAAAATACAGAAATTCCACTTCTTTAGAGGCAAAAAGGCAGAAATTCCCCTTATTTTGAAGCAAAAATGAAGAAATTCCCCTAATTGTTGGGCAAAAAGGCAGAAATTCCCTATATGTTGGGGCAAAAAGACAGAAATTCTCCTTATTTTGGGACAAAACTCAGAAATTCCACTTATTTTGGGGCAAAATTGCAGGAATTTACCTTATTTTGAGGCAAAATTGCAGAAATTTCCCTTATTTGGGGCAAAATTGCAGAAATTTCACTTATTTTCAGGTAAAAAGGCTGAAATATCCTTTATTTTGGGGCAAAAAGGAAGAAATTCCCCTTATTTTGGGGCAAAATTGCAGAAATTTTCCTTATTTTGGGGCAAAAAGGCTGAAATTCTTATTTTGAGGTAAAATGCTGAAATTCCCCATATTTTGGGGCAAAAGGCAAAACTTCTTCTTATTTTGGGGCAAAGAGGCACAAATTTCTCTTATTTTCGGGCAAAATTGCAGAAATTTCATTTATTTCAGGGCAAAAAGTCAGAAATTCCTTTTATTTTGGGGCAAAGAGCAGAAATTTCTTTTATTATGGTACAAAATTGAAGAAATTTATCTTATTTTGAAACAAAAAGGCAGAAAATTCCCCTTATTTTGAGGCAAAAGGCAGAAATTATTCTCAATTTGAGGTAAAATGCAGAAATTCCCTTTATTTTGGGGCTAAAAAACAGAAATTCCCTGTATTTTGAAGCAAAATTGCAGAAATTCTCATAATTTTTGAGCAAAAAGTCAGAAATTCTCCTTATTATGGGGCAAAAAGACAGAAAATCTCCTTTTTCGGGAGCAAACAGTCAGAAATTCCCCTTATTTTGGGGCAAAATTGCAGAAATTTCCTTTACATTGGGGCAAAATTGCAGAAATTTCACGTATTTCAGGGAAAAAAGGCAGAAATTTTTTTGGGGGGGCAAAAAGGCAGAAATTTTTTTTATTTTGGTACAAAATTGCAGAAATTTTTCTTATTTTGGGGTAAAAAGTCAGAAATTCCCCATATTTGGGGGCAAAAAGGCAGAAATTCCCCTTATTTTGAGGTAAAAAGGCTGAAATTCCCCTTATTTTGGGGCAAAAAGACAGAAATTTCGTTTATTTTGGGGAAAAGGCAGAAATTGCACTTATTTTGAGTCAAAAAGGTGGAAATTCCCCTTATTTGGGGGCAAAAATGAAGAAATTTGCTTTTTTATGGCAAAAAGGTATACATTCCCTTTATTTTCGGGCAAAAAGGCAGAAATTCTTTGTATTTTGGAGCAAAATTGCAGAAATTCTCATAATTTTCGGGCAAAAAGGCAGAAATTCTCCTTATTTTGGGGCAAAAAGACAGAAAATCTCCTTTTTCGGGAGCAAACAGTCAGAAATTCCCCTTATTTTGGGGCAAAATTGCAGAAATTTCCTTTACATTGGGGCAAAATTGTAGAAATTTCCCTTATTTTGGGGCAAAATTGCAGAAATTTCAGGTATTTGAGAAAAAAAGGCAGAAATTTTTTTGGGGGGGGCAAAAAGGCAGAAATTTTTTTTATTTTGGTACAAAATTGCAGAAATTTTTCTTATTTTGGGGCAAAAAGTCAGAAATTCCCCATATTTTGGGGCAAAAAGGCAGAAATTCCCCTTATTTTGAGGTAATAAGGCTGAAATTCCCCTTATTTTGGGGCAAAAAGGCAGAAATTTCGTTTATTTTGGGGAAAAGGCAGAAATTGCACTTATTTTGAGTCAAAAAGGTGGAAAATCCCCTTATTTTGGGGCAAAAATGAAGAAATTTGCTTTTTTATGGCAAAAAGGTATACATTCCCTTTATTTTCGGGCAAAAAGGAAGAAATTCTTTGTATTTTGGAGCAAAATTGCAGAAATTCCCCTAATTTTTGGGCAAAAAGGCAGAAATTTTCCTTATTTTCGGGTAAAACTGCAGAAATTTCACTTATTTTGCGGCAAAATGTCAGAAATTCCCCTTATTTTTGGCAAAAAATGCAGAAAATCCCCTTATTTTAGGGCAAAAATGCAGAAATTTCCCTTATTTGGGGACAAAAACAGAAATTCCCCTTATTTTGGGGCAAAATTGCAGAAATTTCCCTTATTATGGGGAAAAATTGCAGAAATTTCCCTTATTTTAGGGCAAAATTGCAGAAATTTCACTTATTTCAGAGAAAAAAAGCAAAAATTTTTCTTATTTTGGGGCAAAAAGGCAGAAATTCCCATTATTTTGGGGCAAAAAGGCAGAAATTCACCTTATTTTGGGGTAAAATTGCAGAAATTTTACATATTTCAGGGCAAAACGGCAGAAATTCCCCTTATTTTGGGGCAAAAAGGCAGAAATTTCCCTTATTTTGGGATAAAATTGCAGAAATTTCCCTTATTTGGGGGCAAAAAGGCAGAAAATCCACTTAATTTCGGGTAAAAAGGCAGAAATTTCTCGTATTTTGGAGCAAAATTGCAGAAACTCCCCTAATTTTGGGGCTAAAAGGCAGAATTTCCCTTTATTTTGGGGCAAAAATAGAGAAATTCTTTTTATTTTGGGGCAAAAATCAGAAATTTCCTTTATTTTGGGGCAAAATTTTAGAAATTTCTTTTATATTGTTACAGACTTGCAGAAATTTTTCTTATTTTGTGGCCAAAAGGGCAGAAATTCCCCATATTTTGGTGCAAAAAGGCTGAAATTCCCCTTATTTTGAGGTAAAATCCTGAAATTCCCCATATTTTGGGGCAAAAAGGCAGAAATTCCCCTCATTTGGGGGCAAAAAGGCACAAATTTCCCTTATTTTCCGGCATAATTGCAGGAATTTCATTTATTTCAGGGCAAAAAGTCAGAAATTCCTTTTATTTTCAGGCAAAAACAGAAATTTCTTTTATTTTGATACAAAATTGTAGAAATTTTCCTTATTTTGGAACAAAAAGGCAAAAATTACCCATATTTTGGGGAAAAAGGCAGAAATTCCTTTTATTTTGAGGTAAAAAGGCTGAAATTCCCGTTATTTTGGGGCATAAAGGCAGAAATTCCCTTTACTTTCTGGCAAAAGGGCAGAAATTCCCGTTAATTGGGGCAGAAAAGCAGAAATTTTCCTTATTTAAGGGCAATAGGGCAGAAATTCCCCTTATTTTGTGGCAAAAAGGCAGAAATTCCCCTTATTTGAAGGTAAAATGCTGAAATTCCCCTTATTTTCGGCAAAAAGGCAGAAATTCCTATTATTTTGGGGCAAAATTGCAGAAATTTCAATTATTTCTGGGCAAAAAGTCAGATATTTGCCTTATTTTGGGGCAAAAAGCAGAAATTCCCTTAATTTTGGGGCCAAAAACAGAAATTCCCCTTATTTTGGGGTAAAATTGCAGAAATTTCAAATATTTCAGGGCAAAAAGGCAGAAATTCCACTTTATTTCGGACAATAACGCAGAAATTCCCCGTATTTTAAAGCTAAATTTCAGAAATTCCCCTTATATTGGTGCAAAAATGGAGAAATTTCCTTTATTTTTGTGCAATAAGGCAGATTTCCCCGTATTTTGAAGCAAAATTGCACATATTTCCCTAATTTTGAAGGAAAATGCAGAAATTCACATTATTTTGGAACAAAAAGACAGAAATTCTCCTTATTTCAGGGCAAAAAGTCAGAAATTCCCCTTATTATGGGGTAAAATTGTAGAAATTTTCTTTATTTTGGGGCAAAATTGCAGACATTTCTCTTAGTTTGGGGCAAAATTGCAGAAATTTCACTTATTTCAGGGAAAAAGTGCAGAAATTTCTCTTATTTTGGGGCAAAAAGGCAGAAATTTCTTTAATTTTGGTACAAAATTGCAGAAATTTTCTTTATTTTGGGGCAAAATTGCAGAAATTTCCCTTATTTTAGGGCAAAATTGCAGAAATTTCACTTATTTCAGAGAAAAAAAGCAAAAATTTTTCTTATTTTGGGGCAAAAAGGCAGAAATTCCCCATATTTTGGTGCAAAAAGGCTGAAATTCCCCTTATTTTGAGGTAAAATCCTGAAATTCCCCATATTTTGGGGCAAAAAGGCAGAAATTCCCCTCATTTGGGGGCAAAAAGGCACAAATTTCCCTTATTTTCGGGCATAATTGCAGGAATTTCATTTATTTCAGGGCAAAAAGTCAGAAATTCCTTTTATTTTCGGGCAAAAACAGAAATTTCTTTTCTTTTGATACAAAATTGTAGAAATTTTCCTTATTTTGGAACAAAAAGGCAAAAATTACCCATATTTTGGGGAAAAAGGCAGAAATTCCCCTTATTTTGAGGTAAAAAGGCTGAAATTCCCGTTATTTTGGGGCAAAAAGGCAGAAATTCCCTTTACTTTGTGGCAAAAAGGCAGAAATTCCCGTTAATTGGGGCAGAAAAGCAGAAATTTTCCTTATTTAAGGGCAATAGGGCAGAAATTCCCCTTATTTTGTGGCAAAAAGGCAGAAATTCCCCTTATTTGAAGGTAAAATGCTGAAATTCCCCTTATTTTCGGCAAAAAGGCAGAAATTCCTATTATTTTGGGGCAAAAGTGCAGAAATTTCTCTTATTTTGGGGCAAAAAGGCAGAAATTTCTTTTATTTTGGTACAAAATTGCAGAAATTTTCTTTATTTTGGGGCAAAATTGCAGAAATTTCCCTTATTTTGGGGCAAAATTGCAGAAATTTCACTTATTTCAGGGAAAAAGTGCAGAAATTTCTCTTATTTTGGGGCAAAAAGGCAGAAATTTCTTTTATTTTGGTACAAAATTGCAGAAATTTTCTTTATTTTGGGGCAAAATTGCAGAAATTTCCCTTATTTTGGGGCAAAATTGCAGAAATTTCACTTATTTCAGGGAAAAAGTGCAGAAATTTCTCTTATTTTGGGGCAAAAATACAGAAATTCCCTTCATTTTGTGGCAAAAAGGCAGAAATTTCCCTTATTTTGGGGAAAATTTGCAGAAATTTCACTTATTTCAGGGCAAAATTCAAAAATTCCTTTTATTTTGGGGCAAAAAGAAAGAAATTCCGTTCATTTTTAGGTAAAAAGGCAGAAATTTCACTTATTTTGAGGGAAGAAGGCAGAAATTCCTCTTATTTTGGGGCAAAAATGAAGAAATTTCTCTTTTTTGTGGCAAAAGGTATACATTCCCCTTATTTTCGGGCAAAAATGCAGAAATTCCCCCTATTTTGGAGCAGAATTGAAGAAAATCCCCTAATTGTGGGACAAAAAGGCAGAAATTCCCTATATGTTGGGGCAAAAAGACAGAAATTCTCCTTATTTTGGGGCAAAACTCAGAAATTCCACTTATTTTGGGGCAAAATTCCAGAAATTTCCCTTATTTTGGGGCAAAATTGCAGAAATTTTACTTATTTTGGGGCACAATTGCAGAAATTTCACTTATTTCAGGTAAAAATGGCAGAAATTTTTCTTATTTTGGGGCAAAAAGGCAGAAATTCCTAATATTTTGTGGCAAAAATGCAGAAATTCCCCCTTATTTTGAGGTAAAAAGGCTGAAATTCCCCTTATTTGGGGGCAAAAAGGCAGAAATTTCCCTTATTTTGGGGCAAAATTGCAAACATTTCACTTATTTCAGGGTAATAAGTCAGAAATTTTCCTTATTTTGGGGCAAAAAACACAGAAATTCCCTTTGTTTTGGAAGGAAAATACAGAAATTCCACTTCTTTAGAGGCAAAAAGGCAGAAATTCCCCTTATTTTGAAGCAAAAATGAAGAAATTCCCCTAATTGTTGGGCAAAAAGGCAGAAATTCCCTATATGTTGGGGCAAAAAGACAGAAATTCTCCTTATTTTGGGACAAAACTCAGAAATTCCACTTATTTTGGGGCAAAATTGCAGGAATTTACCTTATTTTGAGGCAAAATTGCAGAAATTTCCCTTATTTGGGGCAAAATTGCAGAAATTTCACTTATTTTCAGGTAAAAAGGCTGAAATATCCTTTATTTTGGGGCAAAAAGGAAGAAATTCCCCTTATTTTGGGGCAAAATTGCAGAAATTTTCCTTATTTTGGGGCAAAAAGGCTGAAATTCTTATTTTGAGGTAAAATGCTGAAATTCCCCATATTTTGGGGCAAAAGGCAAAACTTCTTCTTATTTTGGGGCAAAGAGGCACAAATTTCTCTTATTTTCGGGCAAAATTGCAGAAATTTCATTTATTTCAGGGCAAAAAGTCAGAAATTCCTTTTATTTTGGGGCAAAGAGCAGAAATTTCTTTTATTATGGTACAAAATTGAAGAAATTTATCTTATTTTGAAACAAAAAGGCAGAAAATTCCCCTTATTTTGAGGCAAAAGGCAGAAATTATTCTCAATTTGAGGTAAAATGCAGAAATTCCCTTTATTTTGGGGCTAAAAAACAGAAATTCCCTGTATTTTGAAGCAAAATTGCAGAAATTCTCATAATTTTTGAGCAAAAAGTCAGAAATTCTCCTTATTATGGGGCAAAAAGACAGAAAATCTCCTTTTTCGGGAGCAAACAGTCAGAAATTCCCCTTATTTTGGGGCAAAATTGCAGAAATTTCCTTTACATTGGGGCAAAATTGCAGAAATTTCACGTATTTCAGGGAAAAAAGGCAGAAATTTTTTTGGGGGGGCAAAAAGGCAGAAATTTTTTTTATTTTGGTACAAAATTGCAGAAATTTTTCTTATTTTGGGGTAAAAAGTCAGAAATTCCCCATATTTGGGGGCAAAAAGGCAGAAATTCCCCTTATTTTGAGGTAAAAAGGCTGAAATTCCCCTTATTTTGGGGCAAAAAGACAGAAATTTCGTTTATTTTGGGGAAAAGGCAGAAATTGCACTTATTTTGAGTCAAAAAGGTGGAAATTCCCCTTATTTGGGGGCAAAAATGAAGAAATTTGCTTTTTTATGGCAAAAAGGTATACATTCCCTTTATTTTCGGGCAAAAAGGCAGAAATTCTTTGTATTTTGGAGCAAAATTGCAGAAATTCTCATAATTTTCGGGCAAAAAGGCAGAAATTCTCCTTATTTTGGGGCAAAAAGACAGAAAATCTCCTTTTTCGGGAGCAAACAGTCAGAAATTCCCCTTATTTTGGGGCAAAATTGCAGAAATTTCCTTTACATTGGGGCAAAATTGTAGAAATTTCCCTTATTTTGGGGCAAAATTGCAGAAATTTCAGGTATTTGAGAAAAAAAGGCAGAAATTTTTTTGGGGGGGGCAAAAAGGCAGAAATTTTTTTTATTTTGGTACAAAATTGCAGAAATTTTTCTTATTTTGGGGCAAAAAGTCAGAAATTCCCCATATTTTGGGGCAAAAAGGCAGAAATTCCCCTTATTTTGAGGTAATAAGGCTGAAATTCCCCTTATTTTGGGGCAAAAAGGCAGAAATTTCGTTTATTTTGGGGAAAAGGCAGAAATTGCACTTATTTTGAGTCAAAAAGGTGGAAAATCCCCTTATTTTGGGGCAAAAATGAAGAAATTTGCTTTTTTATGGCAAAAAGGTATACATTCCCTTTATTTTCGGGCAAAAAGGAAGAAATTCTTTGTATTTTGGAGCAAAATTGCAGAAATTCCCCTAATTTTTGGGCAAAAAGGCAGAAATTTTCCTTATTTTCGGGTAAAACTGCAGAAATTTCACTTATTTTGTGGCAAAATGTCAGAAATTCCCCTTATTTTTGGCAAAAAATGCAGAAAATCCCCTTATTTTAGGGCAAAAATGCAGAAATTTCCCTTATTTGGGGACAAAAACAGAAATTCCCCTTATTTTGGGGCAAAATTGCAGAAATTTCCCTTATTATGGGGAAAAATTGCAGAAATTTCCCTTATTTTAGGGCAAAATTGCAGAAATTTCACTTATTTCAGAGAAAAAAAGCAAAAATTTTTCTTATTTTGGGGCAAAAAGGCAGAAATTCCCATTATTTTGGGGCAAAAAGGCAGAAATTCACTTTATTTTGGGGTAAAATTGCAGAAATTTTACATATTTCAGGGCAAAACGGCAGAAATTCCCCTTATTTTGGGGCAAAAAGGCAGAAATTTCCCTTATTTTGGGATAAAATTGCAGAAATTTCCCTTATTTGGGGGCAAAAAGGCAGAAAATCCACTTAATTTCGGGTAAAAAGGCAGAAATTTCTCGTATTTTGGAGCAAAATTGCAGAAACTCCCCTAATTTTGGGGCTAAAAGGCAGAATTTCCCTTTATTTTGGGGCAAAAATAGAGAAATTCTTTTTATTTTGGGGCAAAAATCAGAAATTTCCTTTATTTTGGGGCAAAATTTTAGAAATTTCTTTTATATTGTTACAGACTTGCAGAAATTTTTCTTATTTTGTGGCCAAAAGGGCAGAAATTCCCCATATTTTGGTGCAAAAAGGCTGAAATTCCCCTTATTTTGAGGTAAAATCCTGAAATTCCCCATATTTTGGGGCAAAAAGGCAGAAATTCCCCTCATTTGGGGGCAAAAAGGCACAAATTTCCCTTATTTTCCGGCATAATTGCAGGAATTTCATTTATTTCAGGGCAAAAAGTCAGAAATTCCTTTTATTTTCAGGCAAAAACAGAAATTTCTTTTATTTTGATACAAAATTGTAGAAATTTTCCTTATTTTGGAACAAAAAGGCAAAAATTACCCATATTTTGGGGAAAAAGGCAGAAATTCCTTTTATTTTGAGGTAAAAAGGCTGAAATTCCCGTTATTTTGGGGCATAAAGGCAGAAATTCCCTTTACTTTCTGGCAAAAGGGCAGAAATTCCCGTTAATTGGGGCAGAAAAGCAGAAATTTTCCTTATTTAAGGGCAATAGGGCAGAAATTCCCCTTATTTTGTGGCAAAAAGGCAGAAATTCCCCTTATTTGAAGGTAAAATGCTGAAATTCCCCTTATTTTCGGCAAAAAGGCAGAAATTCCTATTATTTTGGGGCAAAATTGCAGAAATTTCAATTATTTCTGGGCAAAAAGTCAGATATTTGCCTTATTTTGGGGCAAAAAGCAGAAATTCCCTTAATTTTGGGGCCAAAAACAGAAATTCCCCTTATTTTGGGGTAAAATTGCAGAAATTTCAAATATTTCAGGGCAAAAAGGCAGAAATTCCACTTTATTTCGGACAATAACGCAGAAATTCCCCGTATTTTAAAGCTAAATTTCAGAAATTCCCCTTATATTGGTGCAAAAATGGAGAAATTTCCTTTATTTTTGTGCAATAAGGCAGATTTCCCCGTATTTTGAAGCAAAATTGCACATATTTCCCTAATTTTGAAGGAAAATGCAGAAATTCACATTATTTTGGAACAAAAAGACAGAAATTCTCCTTATTTCAGGGCAAAAAGTCAGAAATTCCCCTTATTATGGGGTAAAATTGTAGAAATTTTCTTTATTTTGGGGCAAAATTGCAGACATTTCTCTTAGTTTGGGGCAAAATTGCAGAAATTTCACTTATTTCAGGGAAAAAGTGCAGAAATTTCTCTTATTTTGGGGCAAAAAGGCAGAAATTTCTTTAATTTTGGTACAAAATTGCAGAAATTTTCTTTATTTTGGGGCAAAATTGCAGAAATTTCCCTTATTTTAGGGCAAAATTGCAGAAATTTCACTTATTTCAGAGAAAAAAAGCAAAAATTTTTCTTATTTTGGGGCAAAAAGGCAGAAATTCCCCATATTTTGGTGCAAAAAGGCTGAAATTCCCCTTATTTTGAGGTAAAATCCTGAAATTCCCCATATTTTGGGGCAAAAAGGCAGAAATTCCCCTCATTTGGGGGCAAAAAGGCACAAATTTCCCTTATTTTCGGGCATAATTGCAGGAATTTCATTTATTTCAGGGCAAAAAGTCAGAAATTCCTTTTATTTTCGGGCAAAAACAGAAATTTCTTTTCTTTTGATACAAAATTGTAGAAATTTTCCTTATTTTGGAACAAAAAGGCAAAAATTACCCATATTTTGGGGAAAAAGGCAGAAATTCCCCTTATTTTGAGGTAAAAAGGCTGAAATTCCCGTTATTTTGGGGCAAAAAGGCAGAAATTCCCTTTACTTTGTGGCAAAAAGGCAGAAATTCCCGTTAATTGGGGCAGAAAAGCAGAAATTTTCCTTATTTAAGGGCAATAGGGCAGAAATTCCCCTTATTTTGTGGCAAAAAGGCAGAAATTCCCCTTATTTGAAGGTAAAATGCTGAAATTCCCCTTATTTTTGGCAAAAAGGCAGAAATTCCTATTATTTTGGGGCAAAAGTGCAGAAATTTCTCTTATTTTGGGGCAAAAAGGCAGAAATTTCTTTTATTTTGGTACAAAATTGCAGAAATTTTCTTTATTTTGGGGCAAAATTGCAGAAATTTCCCTTATTTTGGGGCAAAATTGCAGAAATTTCACTTATTTCAGGGAAAAAGTGCAGAAATTTCTCTTATTTTGGGGCAAAAAGGCAGAAATTTCTTTTATTTTGGTACAAAATTGCAGAAATTTTCTTTATTTTGGGGCAAAATTGCAGAAATTTCCCTTATTTTGGGGCAAAATTGCAGAAATTTCACTTATTTCAGGGAAAAAGTGCAGAAATTTCTCTTATTTTGGGGCAAAAATACAGAAATTCCCTTCATTTTTTGGCTAAAAGGCAGAAATTTCCCTTATTTTGGGGAAAATTTGCAGAAATTTCACTTATTTCAGGGCAAAATTCAAAAATTCCTTTTATTTTGGGGCAAAAAGAAAGAAATTCCGTTCATTTTTAGGTAAAAAGGCAGAAATTTCACTTATTTTGAGGGAAGAAGGCAGAAATTCCTCTTATTTTGGGGCAAAAATGAAGAAATTTCTCTTTTTTGTGGCAAAAGGTATACATTCCCCTTATTTTCGGGCAAAAATGCAGAAATTCCCCCTATTTTGGAGCAGAATTGAAGAAAATCCCCTAATTGTGGGACAAAAAGGCAGAAATTCCCTATATGTTGGGGCAAAAAGACAGAAATTCTCCTTATTTTGGGGCAAAACTCAGAAATTCCACTTATTTTGGGGCAAAATTCCAGAAATTTCCCTTATTTTGGGGCAAAATTGCAGAAATTTTACTTATTTTGGGGCACAATTGCAGAAATTTCACTTATTTCAGGTAAAAATGGCAGAAATTTTTCTTATTTTGGGGCAAAAAGGCAGAAATTCCTAATATTTTGTGGCAAAAATGCAGAAATTCCCCCTTATTTTGAGGTAAAAAGGCTGAAATTCCCCTTATTTGGGGGCAAAAAGGCAGAAATTTCCCTTATTTTGGGGCAAAATTGCAAACATTTCACTTATTTCAGGGTAATAAGTCAGAAATTTTCCTTATTTTGGGGCAAAAAACACAGAAATTCCCTTTGTTTTGGAAGGAAAATACAGAAATTCCACTTCTTTAGAGGCAAAAAGGCAGAAATTCCCCTTATTTTGAAGCAAAAATGAAGAAATTCCCCTAATTGTTGGGCAAAAAGGCAGAAATTCCCTATATGTTGGGGCAAAAAGACAGAAATTCTCCTTATTTTGGGACAAAACTCAGAAATTCCACTTATTTTGGGGCAAAATTGCAGGAATTTACCTTATTTTGAGGCAAAATTGCAGAAATTTCCCTTATTTGGGGCAAAATTGCAGAAATTTCACTTATTTTCAGGTAAAAAGGCTGAAATATCCTTTATTTTGGGGCAAAAAGGAAGAAATTCCCCTTATTTTGGGGCAAAATTGCAGAAATTTTCCTTATTTTGGGGCAAAAAGGCTGAAATTCTTATTTTGAGGTAAAATGCTGAAATTCCCCATATTTTGGGGCAAAAGGCAAAACTTCTTCTTATTTTGGGGCAAAGAGGCACAAATTTCTCTTATTTTCGGGCAAAATTGCAGAAATTTCATTTATTTCAGGGCAAAAAGTCAGAAATTCCTTTTATTTTGGGGCAAAGAGCAGAAATTTCTTTTATTATGGTACAAAATTGAAGAAATTTATCTTATTTTGAAACAAAAAGGCAGAAAATTCCCCTTATTTTGAGGCAAAAGGCAGAAATTATTCTCAATTTGAGGTAAAATGCAGAAATTCCCTTTATTTTGGGGCTAAAAAACAGAAATTCCCTGTATTTTGAAGCAAAATTGCAGAAATTCTCATAATTTTTGGGCAAAAAGGCAGAAATTCTCCTTATTATGGGGCAAAAAGACAGAAAATCTCCTTTTTCGGGAGCAAACAGTCAGAAATTCCCCTTATTTTGGGGCAAAATTGCAGAAATTTCCTTTACATTGGGGCAAAATTGTAGAAATTTCCCTTATTTTGGGGCAAAATTGCAGAAATTTCACGTATTTCAGGGAAAAAAGGCAGAAATTTTTTTGGGGGGGCAAAAAGGCAGAAATTTTTTATTTTGGTACAAAATTGCAGAAATTTTTCTTATTTTGGGGCAAAAAGTCAGAAATTCCCCATATTTTGGGGCAAAAAGGCAGAAATTCCCCTTATTTTGAGGTAAAAAGGCTGAAATTCCCCTTATTTTGGGGCAAAAAGACAGAAATTTCGTTTATTTTGGGGAAAAGGCAGAAATTGCACTTATTTTGAGTCAAAAAGGTGGAAATTCCCCTTATTTTGGGGCAAAAATGAAGAAATTTGCTTTTTTATGGCAAAAAGGTATACATTCCCTTTATTTTCGGGCAAAAAGGCAGAAATTCTTTGTATTTTGGAGCAAAATTGCAGAAATTCTCATAATTTTCGGGCAAAAAGGCAGAAATTCTCCTTATTTTGGGGCAAAAAGACAGAAAATCTCCTTTTTCGGGAGCAAACAGTCAGAAATTCCCCTTATTTTGGGGCAAAATTGCAGAAATTTCCTTTACATTGGGGCAAAATTGCAGAAATTTCCCTTATTTTGGGGCAAAATTGCAGAAATTTCAGGTATTTGAGAAAAAAAGGCAGAAATTTTTTTGGGGGGGGCAAAAAGGCAGAAATTTTTTTTATTTTGGTACAAAATTGCAGAAATTTTTCTTATTTTGGGGCAAAAAGTCAGAAATTCCCCATATTTTGGGGCAAAAAGGCAGAAATTCCCCTTATTTTGAGGTAATAAGGCTGAAATTCCCCTTATTTTGGGGCAAAAAGGCAGAAATTTCGTTTATTTTGGGGAAAAGGCAGAAATTGCACTTATTTTGAGTCAAAAAGGTGGAAAATCCCCTTATTTTGGGGCAAAAATGAAGAAATTTGCTTTTTTATGGCAAAAAGGTATACATTCCCTTTATTTTCGGGCAAAAAGGAAGAAATTCTTTGTATTTTGGAGCAAAATTGCAGAAATTCCCCTAATTTTTGGGCAAAAAGGCAGAAATTTTCCTTATTTTCGGGTAAAACTGCAGAAATTTCACTTATTTTGCGGCAAAATGTCAGAAATTCACCTTATTTTTGGCAAAAAATGCAGAAAATCCCCTTATTTTAGGGCAAAAATGCAGAAATTTCCCTTATTTGGGGACAAAAACAGAAATTCCCCTTATTTTGGGGCAAAATTGCAGAAATTTCCCTTATTATGGGGAAAAATTGCAGAAATTTCCCTTATTTTAGGGCAAAATTGCAGAAATTTCACTTATTTCAGAGAAAAAAAGCAAAAATTTTTCTTATTTTGGGGCAAAAAGGCAGAAATTCCCATTATTTTGGGGCAAAAAGGCAGAAATTCACCTTATTTTGGGGTAAAATTGCAGAAATTTTACATATTTCAGGGCAAAACGGCAGAAATTCCCCTTATTTTGGGGCAAAAAGGCAGAAATTTCCCTTATTTTGGGATAAAATTGCAGAAATTTCCCTTATTTGGGGGCAAAAAGGCAGAAAATCCACTTAATTTCGGGTAAAAAGGCAGAAATTTCTCGTATTTTGGAGCAAAATTGCAGAAACTCCCCTAATTTTGGGGCTAAAAGGCAGAATTTCCCTTTATTTTGGGGCAAAAATAGAGAAATTCTTTTTATTTTGGGGCAAAAATCAGAAATTTCCTTTATTTTGGGGCAAAATTTTAGAAATTTCTTTTATATTGTTACAGACTTGCAGAAATTTTTCTTATTTTGTGGCCAAAAGGGCAGAAATTCCCCATATTTTGGTGCAAAAAGGCTGAAATTCCCCTTATTTTGAGGTAAAATCCTGAAATTCCCCATATTTTGGGGCAAAAAGGCAGAAATTCCCCTCATTTGGGGGCAAAAAGGCACAAATTTCCCTTATTTTCCGGCATAATTGCAGGAATTTCATTTATTTCAGGGCAAAAAGTCAGAAATTCCTTTTATTTTCAGGCAAAAACAGAAATTTCTTTTATTTTGATACAAAATTGTAGAAATTTTCCTTATTTTGGAACAAAAAGGCAAAAATTACCCATATTTTGGGGAAAAAGGCAGAAATTCCTTTTATTTTGAGGTAAAAAGGCTGAAATTCCCGTTATTTTGGGGCATAAAGGCAGAAATTCCCTATACTTTCTGGCAAAAGGGCAGAAATTCCCGTTAATTGGGGCAGAAAAGCAGAAATTTTCCTTATTTAAGGGCAATAGGGCAGAAATTCCCCTTATTTTGTGGCAAAAAGGCAGAAATTCCCCTTATTTGAAGGTAAAATGCTGAAATTCCCCTTATTTTCGGCAAAAAGGCAGAAATTCCTATTATTTTGGGGCAAAATTGCAGAAATTTCAATTATTTCTGGGCAAAAAGTCAGATATTTGCCTTATTTTGGGGCAAAAAGCAGAAATTCCCTTAATTTTGGGGCCAAAAACAGAAATTCCCCTTATTTTGGGGTAAAATTGCAGAAATTTCAAATATTTCAGGGCAAAAAGGCAGAAATTCCACTTTATTTCGGACAATAACGCAGAAATTCCCCGTATTTTAAAGCTAAATTTCAGAAATTCCCCTTATATTGGTGCAAAAATGGAGAAATTCCCTTTATTTTTGTGCAATAAGGCAGATTTCCCCGTATTTTGAAGCAAAATTGCACATATTTCCCTAATTTTGAAGGAAAATGCAGAAATTCACATTATTTTGGAACAAAAAGACAGAAATTCTCCTTATTTCAGGGCAAAAAGTCAGAAATTCCCCTTATTATGGGGTAAAATTGCAGAAATTTTCTTTATTTTGGGGCAAAATTGCAGACATTTCTCTTATTTTGGGGCAAAATTGCAGAAATTTCACTTATTTCAGGGAAAAAGTGCAGAAATTTCTCTTATTTTGGGGCAAAAAGGCAGAAATTTCTTTTATTTTGGTACAAAATTGCAGAAATTTTCTTTATTTTGGGGCAAAATTGCAGAAATTTCCCTTATTTTGGGGCAAAATTGCAGAAATTTCACTTATTTCAGGGAAAAAGTGCAGAAATTTCTCTTATTTTGGGGCAAAAAGGCAGAAATTTCTTTTATTTTGGTACAAAATTGCAGAAATTTTTTTTATTTTGGGGCAAAAATGAAGAAATTCCCCATATTTTGGAGCAAAAAGGCAGAGATTTGCCTTATTATGAGGTAAAATGCTGAAATTCCCCTTATTTTGGGGCAAAAATACAGAAATTCCCTTTATTTGGTGGCAAAAAGGCAGAAATTTCCCTTATTTTGGGGCAAAATTGCAGAAATTTCACTTATTTCAGGGCAAAATTCAAAAATTCCTTTTATTTTGGGGCAAAAAGACAGAAATTCCATTCATTTTTAGGTAAAAAGGCAGAAATTTCACTTATTTTGAGGGAAGAAGGCAGAAATTCCTCTTATTTTGGGGCAAAAATGAAGAAAGTTCTCTTATTTGTGGCAAAAGGTATACATTCCCCTTATTTTCGGGCAAAAAAGAAGAAATTCCCCCTATTTTGGGGCAGAATTGAAGAAAATCCCCTAATTGTGGGGCAAAAAGGCAGAAATTCCCTATATGTTGGGGCAAAAAGACAGAAATTCTCCTTATTTTGGGGCAAAACTCAGAAATTCCACTTATTTTGGGGCAAAATTCCAGAAATTTCCCTTATTTTGGGGCAAAATTGCAGAAATTTTACTTATTTTGGGGCACAATTGCAGAAATTTCACTTATTTCAGGTAAAAATGGCAGAAATTTTTCTTATTTTGGGGCAAAAAGGCAAAAATTCCTAATATTTTGTGGCAAAAATGCAGAAATTCCCCCTTATTTTGAGGTAAAAAGGCTGAAATTCCCCTTATTTGGGGGCAAAAAGGCAGAAATTTCCCTTATTTTGGGGCAAAATTGCAAACATTTCACTTATTTCAGGGTAATAAGTCAGAAATTTTCCTTATTTTGGGGCAAAAAACACAGAAATTCCCTTTGTTTTGGAAGGAAAATACAGAAATTCCACTTCTTTAGAGGCAAAAAGGCAGAAATTCCCCTTATTTTGAAGCAAAAATGAAGAAATTCCCCTAATTGTTGGGCAAAAAGGCAGAAATTCCCTATATGTTGGGGCAAAAAGACAGAAATTCTCCTTATTTTGGGACAAAACTCAGAAATTCCACTTATTTTGGGGCAAAATTGCAGGAATTTACCTTATTTTGAGGCAAAATTGCAGAAATTTCCCTTATTTGGGGCAAAATTGCAGAAATTTCACTTATTTTCAGGTAAAAAGGCTGAAATATCCTTTATTTTGGGGCAAAAAGGAAGAAATTCCCCTTATTTTGGGGCAAAATTGCAGAAATTTTCCTTATTTTGGGGCAAAAAGGCTGAAATTCTTATTTTGAGGTAAAATGCTGAAATTCCCCATATTTTGGGGCAAAAGGCAAAACTTCTTCTTATTTTGGGGCAAAGAGGCACAAATTTCTCTTATTTTCGGGCAAAATTGCAGAAATTTCATTTATTTCAGGGCAAAAAGTCAGAAATTCCTTTTATTTTGGGGCAAAGAGCAGAAATTTCTTTTATTATGGTACAAAATTGAAGAAATTTATCTTATTTTGAAACAAAAAGGCAGAAAATTCCCCTTATTTTGAGGCAAAAGGCAGAAATTATTCTCAATTTGAGGTAAAATGCAGAAATTCCCTTTATTTTGGGGCTAAAAAACAGAAATTCCCTGTATTTTGAAGCAAAATTGCAGAAATTCTCATAATTTTTGGGCAAAAAGGCAGAAATTCTCCTTATTATGGGGCAAAAAGACAGAAAATCTCCTTTTTCGGGAGCAAACAGTCAGAAATTCCCCTTATTTTGGGGCAAAATTGCAGAAATTTCCTTTACATTGGGGCAAAATTGTAGAAATTTCCCTTATTTTGGGGCAAAATTGCAGAAATTTCACGTATTTCAGGGAAAAAAGGCAGAAATTTTTTTGGGGGGGCAAAAAGGCAGAAATTTTTTATTTTGGTACAAAATTGCAGAAATTTTTCTTATTTTGGGGCAAAAAGTCAGAAATTACCCATATTTTGGGGCAAAAAGGCAGAAATTCCCCTTATTTTGAGGTAAAAAGGCTGAAATTCCCCTTATTTTGGGGCAAAAAGACAGAAATTTCGTTTATTTTGGGGAAAAGGCAGAAATTGCACTTATTTTGAGTCAAAAAGGTGGAAATTCCCCTTATTTTGGGGCAAAAATGAAGAAATTTGCTTTTTTATGGCAAAAAGGTATACATTCCCTTTATTTTCGGGCAAAAAGGCAGAAATTCTTTGTATTTTGGAGCAAAATTGCAGAAATTCTCATAATTTTCGGGCAAAAAGGCAGAAATTCTCCTTATTTTGGGGCAAAAATACAGAAAATCTCCTTTTTCGGGAGCAAACAGTCAGAAATTCCCCTTATTTTGGGGCAAAATTGCAGAAATTTCCTTTACATTGGGGCAAAATTGCAGAAATTTCCCTTATTTTGGGGCAAAATTGCAGAAATTTCAGGTATTTGAGAAAAAAAGGCAGAAATTTTTTTGGGGGGGCAAAAAGGCAGAAATTTTTTTTATTTTGGTACAAAATTGCAGAAATTTTTCTTATTTTGGGGCAAAAAGTCAGAAATTCCCCATATTTTGGGGCAAAAAGGCAGAAATTCCCCTTACTTTGAGGTAATAAGGCTGAAATTCCCCTTATTTTGGGGCAAAAAGGCAGAAATTTCGTTTATTTTGGGGAAAAGGCAGAAATTGCACTTATTTTGAGTCAAAAAGGTGGAAAATCCCCTTATTTTGGGGCAAAAATGAAGAAATTTGCTTTTTTATGGCAAAAAGGTATACATTCCCTTTATTTTCGGGCAAAAAGGAAGAAATTCTTTGTATTTTGGAGCAAAATTGCAGAAATTCCCCTAATTTTTGGGCAAAAAGGCAGAAATTTTCCTTATTTTGGGGTAAAACTGCAGAAATTTCACTTATTTTGCGGCAAAATGTCAGAAATTCCCCTTATTTTTGGCAAAAAATGCAGAAAATCTCCTTATTTTAGGGCAAAATTGCAGAAATTTCCCTTATTTGGGGACAAAAACAGAAATTCCCCTTATTTTGGGGCAAAATTGCAGAAATTTCCCTTATTATGGGGAAAAATTGCAGAAATTTTCTTTATTTTAGGGCAAAATTGCAGAAATTTCACTTATTTCAGAGAAAAAAAGCAAAAATTTTTCTTATTTTGGGGCAAAAAGGCAGAAATTCCCATTATTTTGGGGCAAAAAGGCAGAAATTCACCTTATTTTGGGGAAAAATTGCAGAAATTTTACATATTTCTGGGCAAAACGGCAGAAATTCCCCTTATTTTGGGGCAAAAAGGCAGAAATTTCCCTTATTTTGGGATAAAATTGCAGAAATTTCCCTTATTTGGGGGCAAAAAGGCAGAAAATCCACTTAATTTCGGGTAAAAAGGCAGAAATTTCTCGTATTTTGGAGCAAAATTGCAGAAACTCCCCTAATTTTGGGGCTAAAAGGCAGAATTTCCCTTTATTTTGGGGAAAAAATAGAGAAATTCTTTTTATTTTGGGGCAAAAATCAGAAATTTCCTTTATTTTGGGGCAAAATTTTAGAAATTTCTTTTATATTGTTACAGACTTGCAGAAATTTTTCTTATTTTGTGGCAAAAAGGCAGAAATTCCCCATATTTTGGTGCAAAAAGGCTGAAATTCCCCTTATTTTGAGGTAAAATCCTGAAATTCCCCATATTTTGGGGCAAAAAGGCAGAAATTCCCCTCATTTGGGGGCAAAAAGGCACAAATTTCCCTTATTTTCCGGCATAATTGCAGGAATTTCATTTATTTCAGGGCAAAAAGTCAGAAATTCCTTTTATTTTCAGGCAAAAACAGAAATTTCTTTTATTTTGATACAAAATTGTAGAAATTTTCCTTATTTTGGAACAAAAAGGCAAAAATTACCCATATTTTGGGGAAAAAGGCAGAAATTCCTTTTATTTTGAGGTAAAAAGGCTGAAATTCCCGTTATTTTGGGGCATAAAGGCAGAAATTCCCTTTACTTTCTGGCAAAAGGGCAGAAATTCCCGTTAATTGGGGCAGAAAAGCAGAAATTTTCCTTATTTAAGGGCAATAGGGCAGAAATTCCCCTTATTTTGTGGCAAAAAGGCAGAAATTCCCCTTATTTGAAGGTAAAATGCTGAAATTCCCCTTATTTTCGGCAAAAAGGCAGAAATTCCTATTATTTTGGGGCAAAATTGCAGAAATTTCAATTATTTCTGGGCAAAAAGTCAGATATTTGCCTTATTTTGGGGCAAAAAGCAGAAATTCCCTTAATTTTGGGGCCAAAAACAGAAATTCCCCTTATTTTGGGGTAAAATTGCAGAAATTTCAAATATTTCAGGGCAAAAAGGCAGAAATTCCACTTTATTTCGGACAATAACGCAGAAATTCCCCGTATTTTAAAGCTAAATTTCAGAAATTCCCCTTATATTGGTGCAAAAATGGAGAAATTCCCTTTATTTTTGTGCAATAAGGCAGATTTCCCCGTATTTTGAAGCAAAATTGCACATATTTCCCTAATTTTGAAGGAAAATGCAGAAATTCACATTATTTTGGAACAAAAAGACAGAAATTCTCCTTATTTCAGGGCAAAATTCAGAAATTCCCCTTATTTTGGGGTAAAATTGCAGAAATTTTCTTTATTTTGGGGCAAAATTGCAGAAATTTCCCTTATTTTGGGGCAAAATTGCAGAAATTTCACTTATTTCAGGGAAAAAGTGCAGAAATTTCTCTTATTTTGGGGCAAAAAGGCAGAAATTTCTTTTATTTTGGTACAAAATTGCAGAAATTTTCTTTATTTTGGGGCAAAAATGAAGAAATTCCCCATATTTTGGGGCAAAAAGGCAGAGATTCGCCTTATTATGAGGTAAAATGCTGAAATTCCCCTTATTTTGGGGCAAAAATACAGAAATTCCCTTTATTTTGTGGCAAAAAGGCAGAAATTTCCCTTATTTTGGGGCAAAATTGCAGAAATTTCACTTATTTCTGGGCAAAATTCAAAAATTCCTTTTAATTTTGGGCAAAAAGACAGAAATTTTGTTTATTTTTGGGTAAAAAGGCAGAAATTTCACTTATTGTGAGGTAAGAAGGCAGAAATTCCTCTTATTTTGGGGCAAAAATGAAGAAATTTCTCTTTTTTTGTGGCAAAAGGTATATATTCTCCTTATTTTCGGGCAAAAAAGCAGAAATATCCCGTTTTTTGGAGCACAATTGCAGAAAATCCCCTAATTGTGGGGCAAAAAGGCAGAAATTCCCTATATGTTGGGGCAAAAAGACAGAAATTCTCCTTATTTTGGGGAAAAACTCAGAAATTCCACTTATTTTGGGGCAAAATTCCAGAAATTTCCCTTATTTTGGGGCAAATTTGCAGAAATTTCACTTATTTTGGGGCAAAATTGCAGAAATTTCACTTATTTCAGATAAAAAAAAGGCAGAAATTTTTCTTATTTTGGGGCAAAAAGGCAGAAATTCCCTTTATTTTGGTGCTAAAAAGCAGAAATTCCCCGTATTTTGAAGCAAAATTGCAGAAATTCTCATAATTTTCGGGCAAAAAGGCAGAAATTCTCCTTATTTTGGGGCAAAAAGACAGAAAATCTCCTTTTTCGGGAGCAAACAGTCAGAAATTCCCCTTATTTTGGGGCAAAAATGAAGAAATTTGCTTTTTTATGGCAAAAAGGTATACATTCCCTTTATTTTCGGGCAAAAAGGCAGAAATTCTTTGTATTTTGGAGCAAAATTGCAGAAATTCTCATAATTTTCGGGCAAAAAGGCAGAAATTCTCCTTATTTTGGGGCAAAAAGACAGAAAATCTCCTTTTTCGGGAGCAAACAGTCAGAAATTCCCCTTATTTTGGGGCAAAATTGCAGAAATTTCCTTTACATTGGGGCAAAATTGCAGAAATTTCCCTTATTTTGGGGCAAAATTGCAGAAATTTCAGGTATTTGAGAAAAAAAGGCAGAAATTTTTTTGGGGGGGCAAAAAGGCAGAAATTTTTTTTATTTTGGTACAAAATTGCAGAAATTTTTCTTATTTTGGGGCAAAAAGTCAGAAATTCCCCATATTTTGGGGCAAAAAGGCAGAAATTCCCCTTACTTTGAGGTAATAAGGCTGAAATTCCCCTTATTTTGGGGCAAAAAGGCAGAAATTTCGTTTATTTTGGGGAAAAGGCAGAAATTGCACTTATTTTGAGTCAAAAAGGTGGAAAATCCCCTTATTTTGGGGCAAAAATGAAGAAATTTGCTTTTTTATGGCAAAAAGGTATACATTCCCTTTATTTTCGGGCAAAAAGGAAGAAATTCTTTGTATTTTGGAGCAAAATTGCAGAAATTCCCCTAATTTTTGGGCAAAAAGGCAGAAATTTTCCTTATTTTGGGGTAAAACTGCAGAAATTTCACTTATTTTGCGGCAAAATGTCAGAAATTCCCCTTATTTTTGGCAAAAAATGCAGAAAATCCCCTTATTTTAGGGCAAAATTGCAGAAATTTCCCTTATTTGGGGACAAAAACAGAAATTCCCCTTATTTTGGGGCAAAATTGCAGAAATTTCCCTTATTATGGGGAAAAATTGCAGAAATTTTCTTTATTTTAGGGCAAAATTGCAGAAATTTCACTTATTTCAGAGAAAAAAAGCAAAAATTTTTCTTATTTTGGGGCAAAAAGGCAGAAATTCCCATTATTTTGGGGCAAAAAGGCAGAAATTCACCTTATTTTGGGGTAAAATTGCAGAAATTTTACATATTTCTGGGCAAAACGGCAGAAATTCCCCTTATTTTGGGGCAAAAAGGCAGAAATTTCCCTTATTTTGGGATAAAATTGCAGAAATTTCCCTTATTTGGGGGCAAAAAGGCAGAAAATCCACTTAATTTCGGGTAAAAAGGCAGAAATTTCTCGTATTTTGGAGCAAAATTGCAGAAACTCCCCTAATTTTGGGGCTAAAAGGCAGAATTTCCCTTTATTTTGGGGCAAAAATAGAGAAATTCTTTTTATTTTGGGGCAAAAATCAGAAATTTCCTTTATTTTGGGGCAAAATTTTAGAAATTTCTTTTATATTGTTACAGACTTGCAGAAATTTTTCTTATTTTGTGGCAAAAAGGCAGAAATTCCCCATATTTTGGTGCAAAAAGGCTGAAATTCCCCTTATTTTGAGGTAAAATCCTGAAATTCCCCATATTTTGGGGCAAAAAGGCAGAAATTCCCCTCATTTGGGGGCAAAAAGGCACAAATTTCCCTTATTTTCCGGCATAATTGCAGGAATTTCATTTATTTCAGGGCAAAAAGTCAGAAATTCCTTTTATTTTCAGGCAAAAACAGAAATTTCTTTTATTTTGATACAAAATTGTAGAAATTTTCCTTATTTTGGAACAAAAAGGCAAAAGTTACCCATATTTTGGGGAAAAAGGCAGAAATTCCTTTTATTTTGAGGTAAAAAGGCTGAAATTCCCGTTATTTTGGGGCATAAAGGCAGAAATTCCCTTTACTTTCTGGCAAAAGGGCAGAAATTCCCGTTAATTGGGGCAGAAAAGCAGAAATTTTCCTTATTTAAGGGCAATAGGGCAGAAATTCCCCTTATTTTGTGGCAAAAAGGCAGAAATTCCCCTTATTTGAAGGTAAAATGCTGAAATTCCCCTTATTTTCGGCAAAAAGGCAGAAATTCCTATTATTTTGGGGCAAAATTGCAGAAATTTCAATTATTTCTGGGCAAAAAGTCAGATATTTGCCTTATTTTGGGGCAAAAAGCAGAAATTCCCTTAATTTTGGGGCCAAAAACAGAAATTCCCCTTATTTTGGGGTAAAATTGCAGAAATTTCAAATATTTCAGGGCAAAAAGGCAGAAATTCCTATTATTTTGGGGCAAAATTGCAGAAATTTCAATTATTTCTGGGCAAAAAGTCAGATATTTGCCTTATTTTGGGGCAAAAAGCAGAAATTCCCTTAATTTTGGGGCCAAAAACAGAAATTCCCCTTATTTTGGGGTAAAATTGCAGAAATTTCAAATATTTCAGGGCAAAAAGGCAGAAATTCCACTTTATTTCGGACAATAACGCAGAAATTCCCCGTATTTTAAAGCTAAATTTCAGAAATTCCCCTTATATTGGTGCAAAAATGGAGAAATTCCCTTTATTTTTGTGCAATAAGGCAGATTTCCCCGTATTTTGAAGCAAAATTGCACATATTTCCCTAATTTTGAAGGAAAATGCAGAAATTCACATTATTTTGGAACAAAAAGACAGAAATTCTCCTTATTTCAGGGCAAAAAGTCAGAAATTCCCCTTATTTTGGGGTAAAATTGCAGAAATTTTCTTTATTTTGGGGCAAAATTGCAGAAATTTCCCTTATTTTGGGGCAAAATTGCAGAAATTTCACTTATTTCAGGGAAAAAGTGCAGAAATTTCTCTTATTTTGGGGCAAAAAGGCAGAAATTTCTTTTATTTTGGTACAAAATTGCAGAAATTTTCTTTATTTTGGGGCAAAAATGAAGAAATTCCCCATATTTTGGGGCAAAAAGGCAGATATTCGCCTTATTATGAGGTAAAATGCTGAAATTCCCCTTATTTTGGGGCAAAAATACAGAAATTCCCTTTATTTTGTGGCAAAAAGGCAGAAATTTCCCTTATTTTGGGGCAAAATTGCAGAAATTTCACTTATTTCAGGGCAAAATTCAAAAATTCCTTTTATTTTTGGGCAAAAAGACAGAAATTTTGTTTATTTTTGGGTAAAAAGGCAGAAATTTCACTTATTGTGAGGTAAGAAGGCAGAAATTGCTCTTATTTTGGGGCAAAAATGAAGAAATTTCCCTTTTTTTGTGGCAAAAGGTATATATTCTCCTTATTTTCGGGCAAAAAAGCAGAAATATCCCGTTTTTTGGAGCACAATTGCAGAAAATCCCCTAATTGTGGGGCAAAAAGGCAGAATTTCCCTATATGTTGGGGCAAAAAGACAGAAATTCTCCTTATTTTGGGGCAAAACTCAGAAATTCCACTTATTTTGGGGCAAAATTCCAGAAATTTCCCTTATTTTGGGGCAAAATTGCAGAAATTTCACTTATTTTGGGGCAAAATTGCAGAAATTTCACTTATTTCAGATAAAAAAAAGGCAGAAATTTTTCTTATTTTGGGGCAAAAAGGCAGAAATTCCTAATATTTTGTGGCAAAAATGCAGAAATTTCCCTTATTTTGGGGCAAAATTGCAACCATTTAACTTATTTCAGGGTAATAAGTCAGAAATTTTCCTTATTTTGGGGCAAAAAACACAGAAATTCCCTTTGTTTTGGAAGGAAAATACAGAAATTCCACTTCTTTAGAGGCAAAAAGGCAGAAATTCCCCTTATTGTGAAGCAAAAATGAAGAAATTCCCCTAATTGTTGGGCAAAAAGGCAGAAATTCCCTATATGTTGGGGCAAAAAGACAGAAATTCTCCTTATTTTGGGACAAAACTCAGAAATTCCACTTATTTTGGGGCAAAATTGCAGGAATTTACCTTATTTTGAGGAAAAATTGCAGAAATTTCCCTTATTTGGGGCAAAATTGCAGAAATTTCACTTATTTTCAGGTAAAAAGGCTGAAATATCCTTTATTTTGGGGCAAAAAGGAAGAAATTCCCCTTATTTTGGGGCAAAATTGCCGAAATTTTCCTTATTTTGGGGCAAAAAGGCTGAAATTCTTATTTTGAGGTAAAATGCTGAAATTCCCCATATTTTGGCGCAAAAGGCAAAACTTCTTCTTATTTTGGGGCAAAGAGGCACAAATTTCCCTTATTTTGGGCAAAATTGCAGAAATTTCATTTATTTCAGGGCAAAAAGTCAGAAATTCCTTTTATTTTGGGGCAAAGAGCAGAAATTTCTTTTATTATGGTACAAAATTGAAGAAATTTATCTTATTTTGAAACAAAAAGGCAGAAAATTCCCCTTATTTTGAGGCAAAAGGCAGAAATTATTCTCAATTTGAGGTAAAATGCAGAAATTCCCTTTATTTTGGGGCTAAAAGGCAGAAATTCTCTGCATTTTGAAGCAAAATTGCAGAAATTCTCTTAATTTTCGGGCAAAAAGGCAGAAATTCTCCTTATTTTGGGGCAAAAAGACAGAAAATCTCCTTTTTCAGGAGCAAACAGTCAGAAATTCCCCTTATTTTGGGGCAAAATTGCAGAAATTTCCTTTACATTGGGGCAAAATTGCAGAAATTTCCCTTATTTTGGGGCAAAATTGCAGAAATTTCACTTATTTCAGATAAAAAAAAGGCAGAAATTTTTCTTATTTTGGGGCAAAAAGGCAGAAATTCCCTTTATTTTGGTGCTAAAAAGCAGAAATTCCCCGTATTTTGAAGCAAAATTGCAGAAATTCTCATAATTTTCGGGCAAAAAGGCAGAAATTCTCCTTATTTTGGGGCAAAAAGACAGAAAATCTCCTTTTTCGGGAGCAAACAGTCAGAAATTCCCCTTATTTTGGGGCAAAAATGAAGAAATTTGCTTTTTTATGGCAAAAAGGTATACATTCCCTTTATTTTCGGGCAAAAAGGCAGAAATTCTTTGTATTTTGGAGCAAAATTGCAGAAATTCTCATAATTTTCGGGCAAAAAGGCAGAAATTCTCCTTATTTTGGGGCAAAAAGACAGAAAATCTCCTTTTTCGGGAGCAAACAGTCAGAAATTCCCCTTATTTTGGGGCAAAATTGCAGAAATTTCCTTTACATTGGGGCAAAATTGCAGAAATTTCCCTTATTTTGGGGCAAAATTGCAGAAATTTCAGGTATTTGAGAAAAAAAGGCAGAAATTTTTTTGGGGGGGCAAAAAGGCAGAAATTTTTTTTATTTTGGTACAAAATTGCAGAAATTTTTCTTATTTTGGGGCAAAAAGTCAGAAATTCCCCATATTTTGGGGCAAAAAGGCAGAAATTCCCCTTACTTTGAGGTAATAAGGCTGAAATTCCCCTTATTTTGGGGCAAAAAGGCAGAAATTTCGTTTATTTTGGGGAAAAGGCAGAAATTGCACTTATTTTGAGTCAAAAAGGTGGAAAATCCCCTTATTTTGGGGCAAAAATGAAGAAATTTGCTTTTTTATGGCAAAAAGGTATACATTCCCTTTATTTTCGGGCAAAAAGGAAGAAATTCTTTGTATTTTGGAGCAAAATTGCAGAAATTCCCCTAATTTTTGGGCAAAAAGGCAGAAATTTTCCTTATTTTGGGGTAAAACTGCAGAAATTTCACTTATTTTGCGGCAAAATGTCAGAAATTCCCCTTATTTTTGGCAAAAAATGCAGAAAATCCCCTTATTTTAGGGCAAAATTGCAGAAATTTCCCTTATTTGGGGACAAAAACAGAAATTCCCCTTATTTTGGGGCAAAATTGCAGAAATTTCCCTTATTATGGGGAAAAATTGCAGAAATTTTCTTTATTTTAGGGCAAAATTGCAGAAATTTCACTTATTTCAGAGAAAAAAAGCAAAAATTTTTCTTATTTTGGGGCAAAAAGGCAGAAATTCCCATTATTTTGGGGCAAAAAGGCAGAAATTCACCTTATTTTGGGGTAAAATTGCAGAAATTTTACATATTTCTGGGCAAAACGGCAGAAATTCCCCTTATTTTGGGGCAAAAAGGCAGAAATTTCCCTTATTTTGGGATAAAATTGCAGAAATTATCCTTATTTGGGGGCAAAAAGGCAGAAAATCCACTTAATTTCGGGTAAAAAGGCAGAAATTTCTCGTATTTTGGAGCAAAATTGCAGAAACTCCCCTAATTTTGGGGCTAAAAGGCAGAATTTCCCTTTATTTTGGGGCAAAAATAGAGAAATTCTTTTTATTTTGGGGCAAAAATCAGAAATTTCCTTTATTTTGGGGCAAAATTTTAGAAATTTCTTTTATATTGTTACAGACTTGCAGAAATTTTTCTTATTTTGTGGCAAAAAGGCAGAAATTCCCCATATTTTGGTGCAAAAAGGCTGAAATTCCCCTTATTTTGAGGTAAAATCCTGAAATTCCCCATATTTTGGGGCAAAAAGGCAGAAATTCCCCTCATTTGGGGGCAAAAAGGCACAAATTTCCCTTATTTTCCGGCATAATTGCAGGAATTTCATTTATTTCAGGGCAAAAATCAGAAATTCCTTTTATTTTCAGGCAAAAACAGAAATTTCTTTTATTTTGATACAAAATTGTAGAAATTTTCCTTATTTTGGAACAAAAAGGCAAAAGTTACCCATATTTTGGGGAAAAAGGCAGAAATTCCTTTTATTTTGAGGTAAAAAGGCTGAAATTCCCGTTATTTTGGGGCATAAAGGCAGAAATTCCCTTTACTTTCTGGCAAAAGGGCAGAAATTCCCGTTAATTGGGGCAGAAAAGCAGAAATTTTCCTTATTTAAGGGCAATAGGGCAGAAATTCCCCTTATTTTGTGGCAAAAAGGCAGAAATTCCCCTTATTTGAAGGTAAAATGCTGAAATTCCCCTTATTTTCGGCAAAAAGGCAGAAATTCCTATTATTTTGGGGCAAAATTGCAGAAATTTCAATTATTTCTGGGCAAAAAGTCAGATATTTGCCTTATTTTGGGGCAAAAAGCAGAAATTCCCTTAATTTTGGGGCCAAAAACAGAAATTCCCCTTATTTTGGGGTAAAATTGCAGAAATTTCAAATATTTCAGGGCAAAAAGGCAGAAATTCCACTTTATTTCGGACAATAACGCAGAAATTCCCCGTATTTTAAAGCTAAATTTCAGAAATTCCCCTTATATTGGTGCAAAAATGGAGAAATTCCCTTTATTTTTGTGCAATAAGGCAGATTTCCCCGTATTTTGAAGCAAAATTGCACATATTTCCCTAATTTTGAAGGAAAATGCAGAAATTCACATTATTTTGGAACAAAAAGACAGAAATTCTCCTTATTTCAGGGCAAAAAGTCAGAAATTCCCCTTATTTTGGGGTAAAATTGCAGAAATTTTCTTTATTTTGGGGCAAAATTGCAGAAATTTCCCTTATTTTGGGGCAAAATTGCAGAAATTTCACTTATTTCAGGGAAAAAGTGCAGAAATTTCTCTTATTTTGGGGCAAAAAGGCAGAAATTTCTTTTATTTTGGTACAAAATTGCAGAAATTTTCTTTATTTTGGGGCAAAAATGAAGAAATTCCCCATATTTTGGGGCAAAAAGGCAGATATTCGCCTTATTATGAGGTAAAATGCTGAAATTCCCCTTATTTTGGGGCAAAAATACAGAAATTCCCTTTATTTTGTGGCAAAAAGGCAGAAATTTCCCTTATTTTGGGGCAAAATTGCAGAAATTTCACTTATTTCAGGGCAAAATTCAAAAATTCCTTTTATTTTTGGGCAAAAAGACAGAAATTTTGTTTATTTTTGGGTAAAAAGGCAGAAATTTCACTTATTGTGAGGTAAGAAGGCAGAAATTGCTCTTATTTTGGGGCAAAAATGAAGAAATTTCCCTTTTTTTGTGGCAAAAGGTATATATTCTCCTTATTTTCGGGCAAAAAAGCAGAAATATCCCGTTTTTTGGAGCACAATTGCAGAAAATCCCCTAATTGTGGGGCAAAAAGGCAGAATTTCCCTATATGTTGGGGCAAAAAGACAGAAATTCTCCTTATTTTGGGGCAAAACTCAGAAATTCCACTTATTTTGGGGCAAAATTCCAGAAATTTCCCTTATTTTGGGGCAAAATTGCAGAAATTTCACTTATTTTGGGGCAAAATTGCAGAAATTTCACTTATTTCAGATAAAAAAAAGGCAGAAATTTTTCTTATTTTGGGGCAAAAAGGCAGAAATTCCTAATATTTTGTGGCAAAAATGCAGAAATTTCCCTTATTTTGGGGCAAAATTGCAACCATTTAACTTATTTCAGGGTAATAAGTCAGAAATTTTCCTTATTTTGGGGCAAAAAACACAGAAATTCCCTTTGTTTTGGAAGGAAAATACAGAAATTCCACTTCTTTAGAGGCAAAAAGGCAGAAATTCCCCTTATTGTGAAGCAAAAATGAAGAAATTCCCCTAATTGTTGGGCAAAAAGGCAGAAATTCCCTATATGTTGGGGCAAAAAGACAGAAATTCTCCTTATTTTGGGACAAAACTCAGAAATTCCACTTATTTTGGGGCAAAATTGCAGGAATTTACCTTATTTTGAGGAAAAATTGCAGAAATTTCCCTTATTTGGGGCAAAATTGCAGAAATTTCACTTATTTTCAGGTAAAAAGGCTGAAATATCCTTTATTTTGGGGCAAAAAGGAAGAAATTCCCCTTATTTTGGGGCAAAATTGCCGAAATTTTCCTTATTTTGGGGCAAAAAGGCTGAAATTCTTATTTTGAGGTAAAATGCTGAAATTCCCCATATTTTGGCGCAAAAGGCAAAACTTCTTCTTATTTTGGGGCAAAGAGGCACAAATTTCCCTTATTTTGGGCAAAATTGCAGAAATTTCATTTATTTCAGGGCAAAAAGTCAGAAATTCCTTTTATTTTGGGGCAAAGAGCAGAAATTTCTTTTATTATGGTACAAAATTGAAGAAATTTATCTTATTTTGAAACAAAAAGGCAGAAAATTCCCCTTATTTTGAGGCAAAAGGCAGAAATTATTCTCAATTTGAGGTAAAATGCAGAAATTCCCTTTATTTTGGGGCTAAAAGGCAGAAATTCTCTGCATTTTGAAGCAAAATTGCAGAAATTCTCTTAATTTTCGGGCAAAAAGGCAGAAATTCTCCTTATTTTGGGGCAAAAAGACAGAAAATCTCCTTTTTCAGGAGCAAACAGTCAGAAATTCCCCTTATTTTGGGGCAAAATTGCAGAAATTTCCTTTACATTGGGGCAAAATTGCAGAAATTTCCCTTATTTTGGGGCAAAATTGCAGAAATTTCAGGTATTTAAAAAAAAAGGCAGAAATTTTTTTGGGGGGGCAAAAAGGCAGAAATTTTTTTTATTTTGGTACAAAATTGCAGAAATTTTTCTTATTTTGGGGCAAAAAGTCAGAAATTCCCCATATTTTGGGGCAAAAATGCAGAAATTCCTCTTATTTTGAGGTAATAAGGCTGAAATTCCCCTTATTTTGGGGCAAAAAGGCAGAAATTTCGTTTATTTTGGGGAAAAGGCAGAAATTGCACTTATTTTGAGTCAAAAAGGTGGAAAATCCCCTTATTTTGGGGCAAAAATGAAGAAATTTGCTTTTTTATGGCAAAAAGGTATACATTCCCTTTATTTTCGGGCAAAGGAAGAAATTCTTTGTATTTTGGAGCAAAATTGCAGAAATTCCCCTAATTTTTGGGCAAAAAGGCAGAAATTTTCCTTATTTTGGGGTAAAACTGCAGAAATTTCACTTATTTTGCGGCAAAATGTCAGAAATTCCCCTTATTTTTGGCAAAAAATGCAGAAAATCCCCTTATTTTAGGGCAAAATTGCAGAAATTTCCCTTATTTGGGGACAAAAACAGAAATTCCCCTTATTTTGGGGCAAAATTGCAGAAATTTCCCTTATTATGGTGAAAAATTGCAGAAATTTCACTTATTTCAGAGAAAAAAAGCAAAAATTTTTCTTATTTTGGGGCAAAAAGGCAGAAATTCCCATTATTTTGGGGCAAAAAGGCAGAAATTCACCTTATTTTGGGGTAAAATTGCAGAAATTTCACATATTTCAGGGCAAAACGGCAGAAATTCCCCTTATTTTGGGGCAAAAAGGCAGAAATTTCCCTTATTTTGGGATAAAATTGCAGAAATTTCCCTTATTTAGAGGCAAAAAGGCAGAAAATCCACTTAATTTCGGGTAAAAAGGCAGAAATTTCTCGTATTTTGGAGCAAAATTGCAGAAACTCCCCTAATTTTGGGGCTAAAAGGCAGAATTTCCCTTTATTTTGGGGCAAAAATAGAGAAATTCTTTTTATTTTGGGGCAAAAATCAGAAATTTCCTTTATTTTGGGGCAAAATTTTAGAAATTTCTTTTATATTGTTACAGACTTGCAGAAATTTTTCTTATTTTGTGGCAAAAAGGCAGAAATTCCCCATATTTTGGTGCAAAAAGGCTGAAATTCCCCTTATTTTGAGGTAAAATCCTGAAATTCCCCATATTTTGGGGCAAAAAGGCAGAAATTCCCCTCATTTGGGGGCAAAAAGGCACAAATTTCCCTTATTTTCGGGCATAATTGCAGGAATTTCATTTATTTCAGGGCAAAAAGTCAGAAATTCCTTTTATTTTCGGGCAAAAACAGAAATTTCTTTTATTTTGATACAAAATTGTAGAAATTTTCCTTATTTTGGAACAAAAAGGCAAAAATTACCCATATTTTGGGGAAAAAGGCAGAAATTCCCCTTATTTTGAGGTAAAAAGGCTGAAATTCCCGTTATTTTGGGGCAAAAAGGCAGAAATTCCCTTTACTTTGTGGCAAAAAGGCAGAAATTCCCGTTAATTGGGGCAAAAAAGCAGAAATTTTCCTTATTTAAGGGCAATAGGGCAGAAATTCCCCTTATTTTGTGGCAAAAAGGCAGAAATTCCCCTTATTTGAAGGTAAAATGCTGAAATTCCCCTTATTTTCGGCAAAAAGGCAGAAATTCCTATTATTTTGGGGCAAAATTGCAGAAATTTCAATTATTTCTGGGCAAAAAGTTAGATATTTGCCTTATTTTGGGGCAAAAAGCAGAAATTCCCTTAATTTTGGGGCCAAAAACAGAAATTCCCCTTATTTTGGGGTAAAATTGCAGAAATTTCAAATATTTTAGGGCAAAAAGGCAGAAATTCCACTTTATTTCGGACAATAACGCAGAAATTCCCCGTATTTTAAAGCTAAATTTCAGAAATTCCCCTTATATTGGTGCAAAAATGGAGAAATTCCCTTTATTTTTGTGCAATAAGGCAGATTTCCCCGTATTTTGAAGCAAAATTGCACATATTTCCTTAATTTTGAAGGAAAATGCAGAAATTCACATTATTTTGGAACAAAAAGACAGAAATTCTCCTTATTTCAGGGCAAAAAGTCAGAAATTCCCCTTCTTTTGGGGTAAAATTGCAGAAATTTCCCTTATTTTGGGGCAAAATTGCAGAAATTTCACTTATTTCAGGGAAAAAGTGCAGAAATTTCTCTTATTTTGGGGCAAAAAGGCAGAAATTTCTTTTATTTTGGTACAAAATTGCAGAAATTTTCTTTATTTTGGGGCAAAAATGAAGAAATTCCCCATATTTTGGGGCAAAAAGGCAGAGATTCGCCTTATTATGAGGTAAAATGCTGAAATTCCCCTTATTTTGGGGCAAAAATACAGAAATTCCCTTTATTTTGTGGCAAAAAGGCAGAAATTTCCCTTATTTTGGGGCAAAATTGCAGAAATTTCACTTATTTCTGGGCAAAATTCAAAAATTCCTTTTAATTTTGGGCAAAAAGACAGAAATTTTGTTTATTTTTGGGTAAAAAGGCAGAAATTTCACTTATTGTGAGGTAAGAAGGCAGAAATTCCTCTTATTTTGGGGCAAAAATGAAGAAATTTCTCTTTTTTTGTGGCAAAAGGTATATATTCTCCTTATTTTCGGGCAAAAAAGCAGAAATATCCCGTTTTTTGGAGCACAATTGCAGAAAATCCCCTAATTGTGGGGCAAAAAGGCAGAAATTCCCTATATGTTGGGGCAAAAAGACAGAAATTCTCCTTATTTTGGGGCAAAACTCAGAAATTCCACTTATTTTGGGGCAAAATTCCAGAAATTTCCCTTATTTTGGGGCAAATTTGCAGAAATTTCACTTATTTTGGGGCAAAATTGCAGAAATTTCACTTATTTCAGATAAAAAAAAGGCAGAAATTTTTCTTATTTTGGGGCAAAAAGGCAGAAATTCCCTTTATTTTGGTGCTAAAAAGCAGAAATTCCCCGTATTTTGAAGCAAAATTGCAGAAATTCTCATAATTTTCGGGCAAAAAGGCAGAAATTCTCCTTATTTTGGGGCAAAAAGACAAAAAATCTCCTTTTTCGGGAGCAAACAGTCAGAAATTCCCCTTATTTTGGGGCAAAATTGCAGAAATTTCCTTTACATTGGGGCAAAATTGTAGAAATTTCCCTTATTTTGGGGCAAAATTGCAGAAATTTCACGTATTTCAGGGAAAAAAGGCAGAAATTTTTTTGGGGGGGCAAAAAGGCAGAAATTTTTTTTATTTTGGTACAAAATTGCAGAAATTTTTCTTATTTTGGGGCAAAAAGTCAGAAATTCCCCATATTTTGGGGCAAAAAGGCAGAAATTCCTCTTATTTTGAGGTAAAAAGGCTGGAATTCCCCTTATTTTGGGGCAAAAAGACAGAAATTTCGTTTATTTTGGGGAAAAGGCAGAAATTGCACTTATTTTGAGTCAAAAAGGTGGAAATTCCCCTTATTTGGGGGCAAAAATGAAGAAATTTGCTTTTTTATGGCAAAAAGGTATACATTCCCTTTATTTTCGGGCAAAAAGGCAGAAATTCTTTGTATTTTGGAGCAAAATTGCAGAAATTCTCATAATTTTCGGGCAAAAAGGCAGAAATTCTCCTTATTTTGGGGCAAAAATACAGAAAATCTCCTTTTTCGGGAGCAAACAGTCAGAAATTCCCCTTATTTTGGGGCAAAATTGCAGAAATTTCCTTTACATTGGGGCAAAATTGCAGAAATTTCCCTTATTTTGGGGCAAAATTGCAGAAATTTCAGGTATTTGAGAAAAAAAAAGGCAGAAATTTTTTTGGGGGGGCAAAAAGGCAGAAATTTTTTTTATTTTGGTACAAAATTGCAGAAATTTTTCTTATTTTGGGGCAAAAAGTCAGAAATTCCCCATATTTTGGGGCAAAAAGGCAGAAATTCCCCTTATTTTGAGGTAATAAGGCTGAAATTCCCCTTATTTTGGGGCAAAAAGGCAGAAATTTCGTTTCTTTTGGGGAAAAGGCAGAAATTGCACTTATTTTGAGTCAAAAAGGTGGAAAATCCCCTTATTTTGGGGCAAAAATGAAGAAATTTGCTTTTTTATGGCAAAAAGGTATACATTCCCTTTATTTTCGGGCAAAAAGGCAGAAATTCTTTGTATTTTGGAGCAAAATTGCAGAAATTCCCCTAATTTTTGGGCAAAAAGGCAGAAATTTTCCTTATTTTGGGGTAAAACTGCAGAAATTTCACTTATTTTGCGGCAAAATGTCAGAAATTCCCCTTATTTTTGGCAAAAAATGCAGAAAATCCCCTTATTTTAGGGCAAAATTGCAGAAATTTCCCTTATTTGGGGGCAAAAACAGAAATTCCCCTTATTTTGGGGCAAAATTGCAGAAATTTCCCTTATTATGGGGAAAAATTGCAGAAATTTCCCTTATTTGGGGGCAAAAAGGCAGAAAATCCACTTAATTTCGGGTAAAAAGGCAGAAATTTCTCGTATTTTGGAGCAAAATTGCAGAAACTCCCCTAATTTTCGGGCAAAAAGGCAGAATTTCCCTTTATTGTGGGGCAAAAATAGAGAAATTCTTTTTATTTTGGGGCAAAAATCAGAAATTTCCCTTATTTTGGGGCAAAATTTTAGAAATTTCTTTTATATTGTTACAGACTTGCAGAAATTTTTCTTATTTTGTGGCAAAAAGGCAGAAATTCCCCATACTTTGGTGCAAAAAGGCTGAAATTCCCCATATTTTGGGGAAAAAAGGCAGAAATTCCTCTCATTTGGGGGCAAAAAGGCACAAATTTCCCTTATTTTCGGGCATAATTGCAGGAATTTCATTTATTTCAGGGCAAAAAGTCAGAAATTCCATTTATTTTGGGGAAAAAAGGCTGAAATTTCTTTTATTTTGATACAAAATTGTAGAAATTTTCCTTATTTTGGAACAAAAAGCAAAAATTACCCATATTTTGGGCAAAAAGGCAGAAATTCCCCTTATTTTGAGGTAAAAAGGCTGAAATTTCTGTAATTTTGGGGAAAAAAGGGCAGAAATTCCCTTTACTTTGTGGCAAAAAGGCAGAAATTCTTGTTAATTGGGGCAGAAAAGCAGAAATTTTCCTTATTTAAAGGCAATAGGGCAGAAATTCCCCATATTTTGTGGCAAAAAGGCAGAAATTCCCCTTATTTGGAGGTAAAATGCTGAATTTCCCCTTATTTTCGGCAAAAAGGCAGAAATTCCTATTATTTTGGGGCAAAATTGCAGAAATTTCAATTATTTCAGGGCAAAAAGTCAGAAATTAGCCTTATTTTGGGGCGAAAAACAGAAATTCCCTAATTTTGGGGCCAAAAACAGAAATTCCCCTTATTTTGGGGTAAAATTGCAGAAATTTCAAATATTTCAGGGCAAAAAGGCAGAAATTCCACTTTATTTCGGACAATAACGCAGAAATTCCCCGTATTTTAAAGCTAAATTTCAGAAATTCCCCTTATATTGGTGCAAAAATGCAGAAATTCCCTCTATTTTTGTGCAATAAGGCAGATTTCCCCGTATTTTGAAGCAAAATTGCACATTATCCCCTAATTTTGAGGGAAAATGCAGAAATTCACATTATTTTGGAACAAAAAGACAGAAATTCTCCTTATTTCAGGGCAAAAAGTCATAAATTCCCCTTATTTTGGGGCAAAATTGCAGAAATTTCCTTTATTTTGGGGCAAAATTGCAGAAATTTCCCTTATTTTGGGGCAAAATTGCAGAAATTTCACTTATTTCAGGGAAAAAGCACAGAAATTTCTCTTATTTTGGGGAAAAAAGGCAGAAATTTCTTTTATTTTGGTACAAAATTGCAGAAATTTTCTTTATTTTGGGGAAAATGCAGAAATTCCCCATATTTTGGGGCATAAAAGCAGAGATTCCCCTTATTATGAGGTAAAATGCTGAAATTCCCCTTATTTTGAGGCAAAAAGACAGAAATTCCCTTTATTTTGTGGCAAAAAGGCAGAAATTTCCCTTATTTTGGGGCAAAATTGCAGAAATTTCACTTATTTCAGGGCAAAATTCAAAAATTCCTTTTATTTTGGGGCAAAAAGACAGAAATTCCGTTTATTTTGGGTAAAAAGGCAGAAATTTCACTTATTTTGAGGTAAGAAGGCAGAAATTCCTCTTATTTTGGGGCAAAAATGAAGAAATTTCTCTTTTTTGTGGCAAAAGGTATACATTCCCCTTATTTTCGGGCAAAAAAGCAGAAATTCCCCCTATTTTGGAGCAGAATTGAAGAAAATCCCCTAATTGTGGGGCAAAAAGGCAGAAATTCCCTATATGTTGGGGCAAAAAGACAGAAATTCTCCTTATTTTGGGGCAAAACTCAGAAATTCCACTTATTTTGGGGCAAAATTCCAGAAATTTCCCTTATTTTGAAGCAAAATTGCAGAAATTTTACTTATTTTGGGGCAAAATTGCAGAAATTTCACTTATTTCAGGTAAAAATGGCAGAAATTTTTCTTATTTTGGGGCAAAAAGGCAGAAATTCCTAATATTTTGTGGCAAAAATGCAGAAATTCTCCTTATTTTGAGGTAAAAAGGCTGAAATTTCCCTTATTTGGGGGAAAAAAGGCAGAAATTTCCCTTATTTTGGGGTAAAATTGCAAACATTTCACTTATTTTAGGGTAATAAGTCAGAAATTTTCCTTATTTTGGGGCAAAAAAGACAGAAATTCCCTTTGTTTTGGAAGGAAAATACAGAAATTCCACTTCTTTAGAGACAAAAAGGCAGAAATTCCCCTTATTTTGAAGCAAAAATGAAGAAATTCCCCTAATTGTTGGGCCAAAAGGCAGAAATTCCCTATATGTTGGGGCAAAAAGACAGAAATTCTCCTTATTTTGGGACAAAACTCAGAAATTCCACTTATTTTGGGGCAAAATTGCAGGAATTTACCTTATTTTGAGGCAAAATTGCAGAAATTTCCCTTATTTGAGGGCAAAATTGCAGAAATTTCACTTATTTTCAGGTAAAAAGGCTGAAATATCCTTTATTTTGGGGCAAATAGGAAGAAATTCCCCTTATTTTGGGGCAAAATTGCAGAAATTTTCCTTATTTTGGGGCAAAAGGGCTGAAATTCTTATTTTGAGGTAAAATGCTGAAATTCCCCATATTTTGGGGCAAAAGGCAAAACTTCTTCTTATTTTGGGGCAAAGAGGCACAAATTTCCCTTATTTTCGGGCAAAATTGCAGAAATTTCATTTATTTCAGGGCAAAAAGTCATAAATTCCTTTTATTTCGGGGCAAAGAGCAGAAATTTCTTTTATTATGGTACAAAATTGAAGAAATTTTTCTTATTTTGAAACAAAAAGGCAGAAAATTCCCCTTATTTTGAGGCAAAAAGCAGAAATTATTCTCAATTTGAGGTAAAATGCAGAAATTCCCTTTATTTTGGGGCTAAAAGGCAGAAATTCCATGTATTTTGAAGCAAAATTGCAGAAATTCTCATAATTTTCGGGCAAAAAGGCAGAAATTCTCCTTATTTTGGGGCAAAAAGACAGAAAATCTCCTTTTTCGGGAGCAAACAGTCAGAAATTCCCCTTATTTTGGGGCAAAATTGCAGAAATTTCCTTTACATTGGGGCAAAATTGCAGAAATTTCCCTTATTTTGGGGCAAAAATACAGAAATTCCCTTTATTTTGTGGCAAAAAGGCAGAAATTTCCCTTATTTTGGGGCAAAATTGCAGAATTTTCACTTATTTCTGGGCAAAATTCAAAAATTCCTTTTAATTTTGGGCAAAAAGACAGAAATTTTGTTTATTTTTGGGTAAAAAGGCAGAAATTTCACTTATTGTGAGGTAAGAAGGCAGAAATTCCTCTTATTTTGGGGCAAAAATGAAGAAATTTCTCTTTTTTTGTGGCAAAAGGTATATATTCTCCTTATTTTCGGGCAAAAAAGCAGAAATATCCCGTTTTTTGGAGCACAATTGCAGAAAATCCCCTAATTGTGGGGCAAAAAGGCAGAAATTCCCTATATGTTGGGGCAAAAAGACAGAAATTCTCCTTATTTTGGGGAAAAACTCAGAAATTCCACTTATTTTGGGGCAAAATTCCAGAAATTTCCCTTATTTTGGGGCAAATTTGCAGAAATTTCACTTATTTTGGGGCAAAATTGCAGAAATTTCACTTATTTCAGATAAAAAAAAGGCAGAAATTTTTCTTATTTTGGGGCAAAAAGGCAGAAATTCCCTTTATTTTGGTGCTAAAAAGCAGAAATTCCCCATATTTTGAAGCAAAATTGCAGAAATTCTCATAATTTTCGGGCAAAAAGGCAGAAATTCTCCTTATTTTGGGGCAAAAAGACAGAAAATCTCCTTTTTCGGGAGCAAACAGTCAGAAATTCCCCTTATTTTGGGGCAAAATTGCAGAAATTTCCTTTACATTGGGGCAAAATTGCAGAAATTTCCCTTATTTTGGGGCAAAATTGCAGAAATTTCAGGTATTTGAGAAAAAAAAAGGCAGAAATTTTTTGGGGGGGGCAAAAAGGCAGAAATTTTTTTTATTTTGGTACAAAATTGCAGAAATTTTTCTTATTTTGGGGCAAAAAGTCAGAAATTCCCCATATTTTGGGGCAAAAAGGCAGAAATTCCCCTTATTTTGAGGTAATAAGGCTGAAATTCCCCTTATTTTGGGGCAAAAAGGCAGAAATTTCGTTTATTTTGGGGAAAAGGCAGAAATTGCACTTATTTTGAGTCAAAAAGGTGGAAAATCCCCTTATTTTGGGGCAAAAATGAAGAAATTTGCTTTTTTATGGCAAAAAGGTATACATTCCCTTTATTTTCGGGCAAAAAGGCAGAAATTCTTTGTATTTTGGAGCAAAATTGCAGAAATTCCCCTAATTTTTGGGCAAAAAGGCAGAAATTTTCCTTATTTTGGGGTAAAACTGCAGAAATTTCACTTATTTTGCGGCAAAATGTCAGAAATTCCCCTTATTTTTGGCAAAAAATGCAGAAAATCCCCTTATTTTAGGGCAAAATTGCAGAAATTTCCCTTATTTGGGGGCAAAAACAGAAATTCCAATTATTTTGGGGCAAAATTGCAGAAATTTCCCTTATTATGGGGAAAAATTGCAGAAATTTCCCTTATTTGGGGGCAAAAAGGCAGAAAATCCACTTAATTTCGGGTAAAAAGGCAGAAATTTCTCGTATTTTGGAGCAAAATTGCAGAAACTCCCCTAATTTTCGGGCAAAAAGGCAGAATTTCCCTTTATTGTGGGGCAAAAATAGAGAAATTCTTTTTATTTTGGGGCAAAAATCAGAAATTTCCCTTATTTTGGGGCAAAATTTTAGAAATTTCTTTTATATTTTTACAGACTTTCAGAAATTTTTCTTATTTTGTGGCAAAAAGGCAGAAATTCCCCATACTTTGGTGCAAAAAGGCTGAAATTCCCCATATTTTGGGGAAAAAAGGCAGAAATTCCTCTCATTTGGGGGCAAAAAGGCACAAATTTCCCTTATTTTCGGGCATAATTGCAGGACTTTCATTTATTTCAGGGCAAAAAGTCAGAAATTCCATTTATTTTGGGGAAAAAAGGCTGAAATTTCTTTTATTTTGATACAAAATTGTAGAAATTTTCCTTATTTTGGAACAAAAAGCAAAAATTACCCATATTTTGGGCAAAAAGGCAGAAATTCCCCTTATTTTGAGGTAAAAAGGCTGAAATTTCTGTAATTTTGGGGAAAAAAAGGCAGAAATTCCCTTTACTTTGTGGCAAAAAGGCAGAAATTCCCGTTAATTGGGGCAGAAAAGCAGAAATTTTCCTTATTTAAAGGCAATAGGGCAGAAATTCCCCATATTTTGTGGCAAAAAGGCAGAAATTCCCCTTATTTGGAGGTAAAATGCTGAATTTCCCCTTATTTTCGGCAAAAAGGCAGAAATTCCTATTATTTTGGGGCAAAATTGCAGAAATTTCAATTATTTCAAGGCAAAAAGTCAGAAATTAGCCTTATTTTGGGGCGAAAAAAAGAAATTCCCTAATTTTGGGGCCAAAAACAGAAATTCCCCTTATTTTGGGGTAAAATTGCAGAAATTTCAAATATTTCAGGGCAAAAAGGCAGAAATTCCACTTTATTTCGGACAATAACGCAGAAATTCCCTGTATTTTAAAGCTAAATTTCAGAAATTCCCCTTATATTGGTGCAAAAATGCAGAAATTCCCTCTATTTTTGTGCAATAAGGCAGATTTCCCCGTATTTTGAAGCAAAATTGCACATTATCCCCTAATTTTGAGGGAAAATGCAGAAATTCACATTATTTTGGAACAAAAAGACAGAAATTCTCCTTATTTCAGGGCAAAAAGTCATAAATTCCCCTTATTTTGGGGCAAAATTGCAGAAATTTCCTTTATTTTGGGGCAAAATTGCAGAAATTTCCCTTATTTTGGGGCAAAATTGCAGAAATTTCACTTATTTCAGGGAAAAAGCACAGAAATTTCTCTTATTTTGGGGAAAAAAGGCAGAAATTTCTTTTATTTTGGTACAAAATTGCAGAAATTTTCTTTATTTTGGGGAAAATGCAGAAATTCCCCATATTTTGGGGCATAAAAGCAGAGATTCCCCTTATTATGAGGTAAAATGCTGAAATTCCCCTTATTTTGAGGCAAAAAGACAGAAATTCCCTTTATTTTGTGGCAAAAAGGCAGAAATTTCCCTTATTTTGGGGCAAAATTGCAGAAATTTCACTTATTTCAGGGCAAAATTCAAAAATTCCTTTTATTTTGGGGCAAAAAGACAGAAATTCCGTTTATTTTGGGTAAAAAGGCAGAAATTTCACTTATTTTGAGGTAAGAAGGCAGAAATTCCTCTTATTTTGGGGCAAAAATGAAGAAATTTCTCTTTTTTGTGGCAAAAGGTATACATTCCCCTTATTTTCGGGCAAAAAAGCAGAAATTCCCCCTATTTTGGAGCAGAATTGAAGAAAATCCCCTAATTGTGGGGCAAAAAGGCAGAAATTCCCTATATGTTGGGGCAAAAAGACAGAAATTCTCCTTATTTTGGGGCAAAACTCAGAAATTCCACTTATTTTGGGGCAAAATTCCAGAAATTTCCCTTATTTTGAAGCAAAATTGCAGAAATTTTACATATTTTGGGGCAAAATTGCAGAAATTTCACTTATTTCAGGTAAAAATGGCAGAAATTTTTCTTATTTTGGGGCAAAAAGGCAGAAATTCCTAATATTTTGTGGCAAAAATGCAGAAATTCTCCTTATTTTGAGGTAAAAAGGCTGAAATTTCCCTTATTTGGGGGAAAAAAGGCAGAAATTTCCCTTATTTTGGGGTAAAATTGCAAACATTTCACTTATTTTAGGGTAATAAGTCAGAAATTTTCCTTATTTTGGGGCAAAAAAGACAGAAATTCCCTTTGTTTTGGAAGGAAAATACAGAAATTCCACTTCTTTAGAGACAAAAAGGCAGAAATTCCCCTTATTTTGAAGCAAAAATGAAGAAATTCCCCTAATTGTTGGGCCAAAAGGCAGAAATTCCCTATATGTTGGGGCAAAAAGACAGAAATTCTCCTTATTTTGGGACAAAACTCAGAAATTCCACTTATTTTGGGGCAAAATTGCAGGAATTTACCTTATTTTGAGGCAAAATTGCAGAAATTTCCCTTATTTGAGGGCAAAATTGCAGAAATTTCACTTATTTTCAGGTAAAAAGGCTGAAATATCCTTTATTTTGGGGCAAATAGGAAGAAATTCCCCTTATTTTGGGGCAAAATTGCAGAAATTTTCCTTATTTTGGGGCAAAAGGGCTGAAATTCTTATTTTGAGGTAAAATGCTGAAATTCCCCTTATTTTGGGGCAAAAGGCAAAACTTCTTCTTATTTTGGGGCAAAGAGGCACAAATTTCCCTTATTTTCGGGCAAAATTGCAGAAATTTCATTTATTTCAGGGCAAAAAGTCAGAAATTCCTTTTATTTCGGGGCAAAGAGCAGAAATTTCTTTTATTATTGTACAAAATTGAAGAAATTTTTCTTATTTTGAAACAAAAAGGCAGAAAATTCCCCTTATTTTGAGGCAAAAAGCAGAAATTATTCTCAATTTGAGGTAAAATGCAGAAATTCCCTTTATTTTGGGGCTAAAAGGCAGAAATTCCCTGTATTTTGAAGCAAAATTGCAGAAATTCTCATAATTTTCGGGCAAAAAGGCAGAAATTCTCCTTATTTTGGGGCAAAAAGACAGAAAATCTCCTTTTTCGGGAGCAAACAGTCAGAAATTCCCCTTATTTTGGGGCAAAATTGCAGAAATTTCCTTTACATTGGGGCAAAATTGCAGAAATTTCCCTTATTTTGGGGCAAAATTGCAGAAATTTCAGGTATTTGAGAAAAAAAAGGCAGAAATTTTTTTTTGGGGGGGGGAAAAAGGCAGAATTTTTTTTTATTTTGGGGCAAAAAGTCAGAAATTCCCCATATTTTGGGGCAAAAAGGCAGAAATTCCCCTTATTTTGAGGTAATAAGGCTGAAATTCCCCTTATTTTGGGGCAAAATGCAGAAATTTCGTTTATTTTGGGGAAAAGGCAGAAATTGCACTTATTTTGAGTCAAAAAGGTGGAAAATCCCCTTATTTTGGGGCAAAAATGAAGAAATTTGCTTTTTTATGGCATAAAGGTATACATTCCCTTTATTTTCGGGCAAAAAGGCAGAAATTCTTTGTATTTTGGAGCAAAATTGCAGAAATTCCCCTAATTTTTGGGCAAAAAGGCAGAAATTTTCCTTATTTTGGGGTAAAACTGCAGAAATTTCACTTATTTTGCGGCAAAATGTCAGAAATTCCCCTTATTTTTGGCAAAAAATGCAGAAAATCCCCTTATTTTAGGGCAAAATTGCAGAAATTTCCCTTATTTGGGGACAAAAACAGAAATTCCCCTTATTTTGGGGCAAAATTGCAGAAATTTCCCTTATTATGGGGAAAAATTGCAGAAATTTCCCTTATTTTAGGGCAAAATTGCAGAAATTTCACTTATTTCAGAGAAAAAAAGCAAAAATTTTTCTTATTTTGGGGCAAAAAGGCAGAAATTCCCATTATATTGGGGCAAAAAGGCAGAAATTCACCTTATTTTGGGGTAAAATTGCAGAAATTTCACATATTTCAGGGCAAAACGGCAGAAATTCCCCTTATTTTGGGGCAAAAAGGCAGAAATTTCCCTTATTTTGGGATAAAATTGCAGAAATTTCCCTTATTTGGGGGCAAAAAGGCAGAAAATCCACTTAATTTCAGGTAAAAAGGCAGAAATTTCTCGTATTTTGGAGCAAAATTGCAGAAACTCCCCTAATTTTGGGGCAAAAAGGCAGAATTTCCCTTTATTTTGGGGCAAAAATAGAGAAATTCTTTTTATTTTGGGGCAAAAATCAGAAATTTCCTTTATTTTGGGGCAAAATTTTAGAAATTTCTTTTATATTGTTACAGACTTGCAGAAATTTTTCTTATTTTGTGGCAAAAAGGCAGAAATTCCCCATATTTTGGTGCAAAAAGGCTGAAATTCCCCTTATTTTGAGGTAAAATCCTGAAATTCCCCATATTTTGGGGCAAAAAGGCAGAAATTCCCCTCATTTGGGGGCAAAAAGGCCCAAATTTCCCTTATTTTCGGGCATAATTGAAGGAATTTTATTTATTTCAGGGCAAAAAGTCAGAAATTCCTTTTATTTTGGGGCAAAAACAGAAATTTCTTTTATTTTGATACAAAATTGTAGAAATTTTCCTTATTTTGGAACAAAAGGGCAAAAATTACCCATATTTTGGGGAAAAAGGCAGAAATTCCTTTTATTTTGAGGTAAAAAGGCTGAAATTCCCGTTATTTTGGGGCATAAAGGCAGAAATTCCCTTTACTTTGTGGCAAAAGGGCAGAAGTTCCCGTTAATTGGGGCAGAAAAGCAGAAATTTTCCTTATTTAAGGGCAATAGGGCAGAAATTCCCCTTATTTGAAGGTAAAATGTTGAAATTCCCCTTATTTTCGGCAAAAAGGCAGAAATTCCTATTATTTTGGGGCAAAATTGCAGAAATTTCAATTATTTCTGGGCAAAAAGTCAGATATTTGCCTTATTTTGGGGCAAAAAGCAGAAATTCCCTTAATTTTGGGGCCAAAAACAGAAATTCCCCTTATTTTGGGGTAAAATTGCAGAAATTTCAAATATTTCAGGGCAAAAAGGCAGAAATTCCACTTTATTTCGGACAATAACGCAGAAATTCCCCGTATTTTAAAACTAAATTTCAGAAATCCCCCTTATATTGGTGCAAAAATGGAGAAATTCCCTTTATTTTTGTGCAATAAGGCAGATTTCCCCGTATTTTGAAGCAAAATTGCACATATTTCCCTAATTTTGAAGGAAAATGCAGAAATTCACATTATTTTGGAACAAAAAGACAGAAATTCTCCTTATTTCAGGGCAAAAAGTCAGAAATTCCCCTTCTTTTGGGGTAAAATTGCAGAAATTTTCTTTATTTTGGGGCAAAATTGCAGAAATTTCTCTTATTTTGGGGCAAAATTGCAGAAATTTCACTTATTTCAGGGAAAAAGTGCAGAAATTTCTCTTATTTTGGGGCAAAAAGGCAGAAATTTCTTTTATTTTGGTACAAAATTGCAGAAATTTTCTTTATTTTGGGGCAAAATTGCAGAAATTTCCCTTATTTTGGGGCAAAATTGCAGAAATTTCACTTATTTCAGGGAAAAAGTGCAGAAATTTCTCTTATTTTGGAGCAAAAAGGCAGAAATTTCTTTTATTTTGGTACAAAATTGCAGAAATTTTTTTTATTTTGGGGCAAAAATGAAGAAATTCCCCATATTTTGGGGGAAAAAGGCAGAGATTTGCCTTATTATGAGGTAAAATGCTGAAATTCCCCTTATTTTGGGGCAAAAATACAGAAATTCCCTTTATTTTGTGGCAAAAAGGCAGAAATTTCCCTTATTTTGGGGCAAAATTGCAGGAATTTCACTTATTTCAGGGCAAAATTCAAAAATTCCTTTTATTTTAGGGCAAAAAGACAGAAATTCCGTTCATTTTTAGGTAAAAAGGCAGAAATTTCACTTATTTTGAGGTAAGAAGGCAGAAATTCCTCTTATTTTGGGGCAAAAATGAAGAAATTATCTTTTTTGTGGCAAAAGGTATACATTCCCCTTATTTTCGGGCAAAAAAAGCAGAAATTCCCCGTATTTTGGAGCAGAATTGAAGAAAATCCCCTAATTGTGGGGCAAAAAGGCAGAAATTCCCTATATGTTGGGGCAAAAAGACAGAAATTCTCCTTATTTTGGGGCAAAACTCAGAAATTCCACTTATTTTGGGGCAAATTTCCAGAAATTTCCCTTATTTTGGGGCAAAATTGCAGAAATTTTACTTATTTTGGGGCAAAATTGCAGAAATTTCACTTATTTCAGGTAAAAATGGCAGAAATTTTTCTTATTTTGGGGCAAAGAGGCAGAAATTCCTAATATTTTGTGGCAAAAATGCAGAAATTCCCCTTATTTTGAGGTAAAAAGGCTGAAATTCCCCTTATTTGGGGGCAAAAAGGCAGAAATTTCCCTAATTTTGGGGCAAAAGTGCAAACATTTCACTTATTTCAGGGTAATAAGTCAGAAATTTTCCTTATTTTGGGGCAAAAAAGACAGAAATTCCCTTTGTTTTGGAAGGAAAATACAGAAATTCCACTTCTTTAGAGACAAAAAGGCAGAAATTCCCCTTATTTTGAAGCAAAAATGAAGAAATTCCCCTAATTGTTGGGCCAAAAGGCAGAAATTCCCTATATGTTGGGGCAAAAAGACAGAAATTCTCCTTATTTTGGGACAAAACTCAGAAATTCCACTTATTTTGGGGCAAAATTGCAGGAATTTACCTTATTTTGAGGCAAAATTGCAGAAATTTCCCTTATTTGAGGGCAAAATTGCAGAAATTTCACTTATTTTCAGGTAAAAAGGCTGAAATATCCTTTATTTTGGGGCAAATAGGAAGAAATTCCCCTTATTTTGGGGCAAAATTGCAGAAATTTTCCTTATTTTGGGGCAAAAGGGCTGAAATTCTTATTTTGAGGTAAAATGCTGAAATTCCCCTTATTTTGGGGCAAAAGGCAAAACTTCTTCTCATTTAGGGGCAAAGAGGCACAAATTTCCCTTATTTTCGGGCAAAATTGCAGAAATTTCATTTATTTCAGGGCAAAAAGTCAGAAATTCCTTTTATTTCGGGGCAAAGAGCAGAAATTTCTTTTATTATGGTACAAAATTGAAGAAATTTTTCTTATTTTGAAACAAAAAGGCAGAAAATTCCCCTTATTTTGAGGCAAAAAGCAGAAATTATTCTCAATTTGAGGTAAAATGCAGAAATTCCCTTTATTTTGGGGCTAAAAGGCAGAAATTCCCTGTATTTTGAAGCAAAATTGCAGAAATTCTCATAATTTTCGGGCAAAAAGGCAGAAATTCTCCTTATTTTGGGGCAAAAAGACAGAAAATCTCCTTTTTCGGGAGCAAACAGTCAGAAATTCCCCTTATTTTGGGGCAAAATTGCAGAAATTTCCTTTACATTGGGGCAAAATTGCAGAAATTTCCCTTATTTTGGGGCAAAATTGCAGAAATTTCAGGTATTTGAGAAAAAAAAGGCAGAAATTTTTTTTTGGGGGGGGAAAAAGGCAGAATTTTTTTTTATTTTGGGGCAAAAAGTCAGAAATTCCCCATATTTTGGGGCAAAAAGGCAGAAATTCCCCTTATTTTGAGGTAATAAGGCTGAAATTCCCCTTATTTTGGGGCAAAATGCAGAAATTTCGTTTATTTTGGGGAAAAGGCAGAAATTGCACTTATTTTGAGTCAAAAAGGTGGAAAATCCCCTTATTTTGGGGCAAAAATGAAGAAATTTGCTTTTTTATGGCATAAAGGTATACATTCCCTTTATTTTCGGGCAAAAAGGCAGAAATTCTTTGTATTTTGGAGCAAAATTGCAGAAATTCCCCTAATTTTTGGGCAAAAAGGCAGAAATTTTCCTTATTTTCGGGTAAAACTGCAGAAATTTCACTTATTTTGCGGCAAAATGTCAGAAATTCCCCTTATTTTTGGCAAAAAATGCAGAAAATCCCCTTATTTTAGGGCAAAATTGCAGAAATTTCCCTTATTTGGGGACAAAAACAGAAATTCCCCTTATTTTGGGGCAAAATTGCAGAAATTTCCCTTATTATGGGGAAAAATTGCAGAAATTTCCCTTATTTTAGGGCAAAATTGCAGAAATTTCACTTATTTCAGAGAAAAAAAGCAAAAATTTTTCTTATTTTGGGGCAAAAAGGCAGAAATTCCCATTATATTGGGGCAAAAAGGCAGAAATTCACCTTATTTTGGGGTAAAATTGCAGAAATTTCACATATTTCAGGGCAAAACGGCAGAAATTCCCCTTATTTTGGGGCAAAAAGGCAGAAATTTCCCTTATTTTGGGATAAAATTGCAGAAATTTCCCTTATTTGGGGGCAAAAAGGCAGAAAATCCACTTAATTTCAGGTAAAAAGGCAGAAATTTCTCGTATTTTGGAGCAAAATTGCAGAAACTCCCCTAATTTTGGGGCAAAAAGGCAGAATTTCCCTTTATTTTGGGGCAAAAATAGAGAAATTCTTTTTATTTTGGGGCAAAAATCAGAAATTTCCTTTATTTTGGGGCAAAATTTTAGAAATTTCTTTTATATTGTTACAGACTTGCAGAAATTTTTCTTATTTTGTGGCAAAAAGGCAGAAATTCCCCATATTTTGGTGCAAAAAGGCTGAAATTCCCCTTATTTTGAGGTAAAATCCTGAAATTCCCCATATTTTGGGGCAAAAAGGCAGAAATTCCCCTCATTTGGGGGCAAAAAGGCACAAATTTCCCTTATTTTCGGGCATAATTGAAGGAATTTTATTTATTTCAGGGCAAAAAGTCAGAAATTCCTTTTATTTTGGGGCAAAAACAGAAATTTCTTTTATTTTGATACAAAATTGTAGAAATTTTCCTTATTTTGGAACAAAAAGGCAAAAATTACCCATATTTTGGGGAAAAAGGCAGAAATTCCTTTTATTTTGAGGTAAAAAGGCTGAAATTCCCGTTATTTTGGGGCATAAAGGCAGAAATTCCCTTTACTTTGTGGCAAAAGGGCAGAAGTTCCCGTTAATTGGGGCAGAAAAGCAGAAATTTTCCTTATTTAAGGGCAATAGGGCAGAAATTCCCCTTATTTGAAGGTAAAATGCTGAAATTCCCCTTATTTTCGGCAAAAAGGCAGAAATTCCTATTATTTTGGGGCAAAATTGCAGAAATTTCAATTATTTCTGGGCAAAAAGTCAGATATTTGCCTAATTTTGGGGCAAAAATCAGAAATTCCCTTAATTTTGGGGCCAAAAACAGAAATTCCCCTTATTTTGGGGTAAAATTGCAGAAATTTCAAATATTTCAGGGCAAAAAGGCAGAAATTCCACTTTATTTCGGACAATAACGCAGAAATTCCCCGTATTTTAAAACTAAATTTCAGAAATCCCCCTTATATTGGTGCAAAAATGGAGAAATTCCCTTTATTTTTGTGCAATAAGGCAGATTTCCCCGTATTTTGAAGCAAAATTGCACATATTTCCCTAATTTTGAAGGAAAATGCAGAAATTCACATTATTTTGGAACAAAAAGACAGAAATTCTCCTTATTTCAGGGCAAAAAGTCAGAAATTCCCCTTCTTTTGGGGTAAAATTGCAGAAATTTTCTTTATTTTGGGGCAAAATTGCAGAAATTTCTCTTATTTTGGGGCAAAATTGCAGAAATTTCACTTATTTCAGGGAAAAAGTGCAGAAATTTCTATTATTTTGGGGCAAAAAGGCAGAAATTTCTTTTATTTTGGTACAAAATTGCAGAAATTTTCTTTATTTTGGGGCAAAATTGCAGAAATTTCCCTTATTTTGGGGCAAAATTGCAGAAATTTCACTTATTTCAGGGAAAAAGTGCAGAAATTTCTCTTATTTTGGGGCAAAAAGGCAGAAATTTCTTTTATTTTGGTACAAAATTGCAGAAATTTTTTTTATTTTGGGGCAAAAATGAAGAAATTCCCCATATTTTGGGGGAAAAAGTCAGAGATTTGCCTTATTATGAGGTAAAATGCTGAAATTCCCCTTATTTTGGGGCAAAAATACAGAAATTCCCTTTATTTTGTGGCAAAAAGGCAGAAATTTCCCTTATTTTGGGGCAAAATTGCAGAAATTTCACTTATTTCAGGGCAAAATTCAAAAATTCCTTTTATTTTAGGGCAAAAAGACAGAAATTCCGTTCATTTTTAGGTAAAAAGGCAGAAATTTCACTTATTTTGAGGTAAGAAGGCAGAAATTCCTCTTATTTTGGGGCAAAAATGAAGAAATTTCTCTTTTTTGTGGCAAAAGGTATACATTCCCCTTATTTTCGGGCAAAAAAAGCAGAAATTCCCCGTATTTTGGAGCAGAATTGAAGAAAATCCCCTAATTGTGGGGCAAAAAGGCAGAAATTCCCTATATGTTGGGGCAAAAAGACAGAAATTCTCCTTATTTTGGGGCAAAACTCAGAAATTCCACTTATTTTGGGGCAAATTTCCAGAAATTTCCCTTATTTTGGGGCAAAATTGCAGAAATTTTACTTATTTTGGGGCAAAATTGCAGAAATTTCACTTATTTCAGGTAAAAATGGCAGAAATTTTTCTTATTTTGGGGCAAAAAGGCAGAAATTCCTAATATTTTGTGGCAAAAATGCAGAAATTCCCCTTATTTTGAGGTAAAAAGGCTGAAATTCCCCTTATTTGGGGGCAAAAAGGCAGAAATTTCCCTAATTTTGGGGCAAAAGTGCAAACATTTCACTTATTTCAGGGTAATAAGTCAGAAATTTTCCTTATTTTGGGGCAAAAAAGACAGAAATTCCCTTTGTTTTGGAAGGAAAATACAGAAATTCCACTTCTTTAGAGACAAAAAGGCAGAAATTCCCCTTATTTTGAAGCAAATGAAATTCCCCTAATTGTTGGGCCAAAAGGCAGAAATTCCCTATATGTTGGGGAAAAAAGACAGAAATTCTCCTTATTTTGGGACAAAACTCAGAAATTCCACTTATCTTTTGGCAAAATTGCAGGAATTTACCTTATTTTGAGGCAAAATTGCAGAAATTTCCCTTATTTGGGGCAAAATTGCAGAAATTTCACTTATTTTCAGGTAAAAAGGCTGAAATATCCTTTATTTTGGGGCAAAAAAGAAGAAATTCCCCTTATTTTGGGGCAAAATTGCAGAAATTTTCCTTATTTTGGGGCAAAAGGGCTGAAATACTTATTTTGAGGTAAAATGCTGAAATTCCCCATATTTTGGGGCAAAAGGCAAAACTTCTTCTTATTTTGGGGCAAAGAAGCACAAATTTCCCTTATTTTCGGGATAAATTGCAGAAATTTCATTTATTTCAGGGCAAAACGTCAGAAATTTTTTTATTTTGGGGCAAAGAGCAGAAATTTCTTTTATTATGGTACAAAATTGAAGAAATTTTTCTTATTTTGAAACAAAAAGGCAGAAAATTCCCCTTATTTTGAGGCAAAAGGCAGAAATTATTCTCAATTTGAGGTAAAATGCAGAAATTCCCTTTATTTTGGGGCAAAAAGGCAGAAATTCCCCTCATTTGGGGGCAAAAAGGCCCAAATTTCCCATATTTTCGGGCATAATTGCAGAAATTTCATTTATTTCAGGGCAAAAAGTCAGAAATTCCTTTTATTTTGGGGCAAAAACAGAAATTTCTTTTATTTTGATACAAAATTGTAGAAATTTTCCTTATTTTGGAACAAAAAGGCAAAAATTACCCATATTTTGGGGAAAAAGGCAGAAATTCCCCTTATTTTGAAGTAAAAAGGCTGAAATTCCCGTTATTTTGGGGCAAAAAGGCAGAAATTCCCTATACTTTGTGGCAAAAAGGCAGAAATTCCCGTTAATTGGGGCAGAAAAGCAGAAATTTTCCTTATTTAAGGGCAATAGGGCAGAAATTCCCCTTATTTTGTGGCAAAAAGGCAGATTCCCCTTATTTGAAGGTAAAATGCTGAAATTCCCCTTATTTTCGGCAAAAAGGCAGAAATTCCTATTATTTTGGGGCAAAAATACAGAAATTCCCTTTATTTTGTGGCAAAAAGGCAGAAATTTCCCTTATTTTGGGGCAAAATTGCAGAAATTTCACTTATTTCAGGGCAAAATTCAAAAATTCCTTTTATTTTGGGGCAAAAAGACAGAAATTCCGTTCATTTTTAGGTAAAAAGGAAGAAATTTCACTTATTTTGAGGTAAGAAGGCAGAAATTCCTCTTATTTTGGGGCAAAAATGAAGAAATTTCTCTTTTTTGTGGCAAAAGGTATACATTCCCCTTATTTTCGGGCAAAAAATGCAGAAATTCCCCGTATTTTGGAGCAGAATTGAAGAAAATCCCCTAATTGTGGGGCAAAAAGGCAGAAATTCCCTATATGTTGGGGCAAAAAGACAGAAATTCTCCTTATTTTGGGGCAAAACTCAGAAATTCCACTTATTTTGGGGCAAATTTCCAGAAATTTCCCTTATTTTGGGGCAAAATTGCAGAAATTTTACATATTTTGGGGCAAAATTGCAGAAATTTCACTTATTTCAGGTAAAAATGGCAGAAATTTTTCTTATTTTGGGGCAAAAAGGCAGAAATTCCTAATATTTTGTGGCAAAAATGCAGAAATTCCCCTTATTTTGAGGTAAAAGGCTGAAATTCCCCTTATTTGGGGACAAAAAGGCAGAAATTTCCCTAATTTTGGGGCAAAAGTGCAAACATTTCACTTATTTCAGGGTAATAAGTCAGAAATTTTCCTTATTTTGGGGCAAAAAAGACAGAAATTCCCTTTGTTTTGGAAGGAAAATACAGAAATTCCACTTCTTTAGAGACAAAAAGGCAGAAATTCCCCTTATTTTGAAGCAAAAATGAAGAAATTCCCCTAATTGTTGGGCCAAAAGGCAGAAATTCCCTATATGTTGGGGCAAAAAGACAGAAATTCTCCTTATTTTGGGACAAAACTCAGAAATTCCACTTATTTTGGGGCAAAATTGCAGGAATTTACCTTATTTTGAGGCAAAATTGCAGAAATTTCCCTTATTTGGGGCAAAATTGCAGAAATTTCACTTATTTTCAGGTAAAAAGGCTGAAATATCCTTTATTTTGGGGCAAAAAGGAAGAAATTCCCCTTATTTTGGGGCAAAATTGCAGAAATTTTCCTTATTTTGGGGCAAAAAGGCTGAAATTCTTATTTTGAGGTAAAATGCTGAAATTCCCCATATTTTGGGGCAAAAGGCAAAACTTCTTTTTATTTTGGGGCAAAGAGGCACAAATTTCCCTTATTTTCGGGCAAAATTGCAGAAATTATATTTATTTCAGGGCAAAAAGTCAGAAATTCCTTTTATTTTGGGGCAAAGAGCAGAAATTTCTTTTATTATGGTACAAAATTGAAGAAATTTTTCTTATTTTGAAACAAAAAGGCAGAAAATTCCCCTTATTTTGAGGCAAAAGGCAAAATTATTCTCAATTTGAGGTAAAATGCAGAAATTCCCTTTATTTTGGGGCTAAAAAACAGAAATTCCCTGTATTTTGAAGCAAAATTGCAGAAATTCTCATAATTTTCGGGCAAAAAGGCAGAAATTCTCCTTATTATGGGGCAAAAAGACAGAAAATCTCCTTTTTCGGGAGCAAACAGTCACAAATTCCCCTAATTTTGGGGCAAAATTGCTGAAATTTCCTTTACATTGGGGCAAAATTGTAGAAATTTCCCTTATTTTGGGGCAAAATTGCAGAAATTTCACGTATTTCAGGGAAAATAGGCAGAAATTTTTTTGGCGGGGCACAAAGGCAGATATTTTTTTTATTTTGGTACAAAATTGCAGAAATTTTTCTTATTTTGGGGTAAAAAGTCAGAAATTCCCTATATTTTGGGGCAAAAAGGCAGAAATTCCCCTTATTTTGAGGTAAAAAGGCTGAAATTCCCCTTATTTTGGGGCAAAAAGACAGAAATTTTGTTTATTTTGGGGAAAAGGCAGAAATGGCACTTATTTTGAGTCAAAAACGTGGAAATTCCCCTTATTTTGGGGCAAAAATGAAGAAATTTGCTTTTTTATGGCAAAAAGGTATACATTTCCTTTATTTTCGGGCAAAAAGGCAGAAATTCTTTGTATTTTGGAGCAAAATTGCAGAAATTCCCCTAATTTTTGCGCAAAAAGGCAGAAATTTTCCTTATTTTGGGGTAAAACTGCAGAAATTTCACTTATTTTGCGGCAAAATGTCAGAAATTCCTTTTATTTTTGGCAAAAAATGCAGAAAATCCCCTTATTTTAGGGCAAAATTGCAGAAATTTCCCTTATTTGGGGGCAAAAACAGAAATTCCCCTTATTTTGGGGCAAAATTGCAGAAATTTCCCTTATTATGGGAAAAAATTGCAGAAATTTCCTTTTTTTAGGGCAAAATTGCAGAAATTTCACTTATTTCAGAGAAAAAAAAGCAAAAATTTTTCTTATTTTGGGGCAAAAAGGCAGAAATTCCCATTATTTTGGGGCAAAAAGGCAGAAATTCACCTTATTTTGGGGTAAATTGCAGAAATTTCACATATTTCGGGGCAAAACGGCAGAAATTCCCCTTATTTTGGGGCAAAAAGGCAGAAATTTCCCTTATTTTGGGATAAAATTGCAGAAATTTTTTCTTATTTGGGGGGAAAAAGGCAGAAAATCCACTTAATTTCGGGTAAAAAGGCAGAAATTTCTCGTATTTTGGAGGAAAATTGCAGAAACTCCCCTACTTTTGGGGCTAAAAGGCAGAATTTCCCTTTATTTTGGGGCAAAAATAGAGAAATTCTTTTTATTTAGGGGCAAAAATCAGAAATTTCCTTTATTTTGGGGCAAAATTTTAGAAATTTCTTTTATATTGTTACAGACTTGCAGAAATTTTTCTTATTTTGTGGCAAAAAGGCAGAAATTCCCCATATTTTGGTGCAAAAAGGCTGAAATTCCCCTTATTTTGAGGTAAAATCCTGAAATTCCCCATATTTTGGGGCAAAAAGGCAGAAATTCCCCTCATTTGGGGGCAAAAAGGCCCAAATTTCCCTTATTTTCGGGCATAATTGCAGGAATTTCATTTATTTCAGGGCAAAAAGTCAGAAATTCCTTTTATTTTGGGGCAAAAACAGAAATTTCCTTTATTTTGATACAAAATTGTAGAAATTTTCCTTATTTTGGAACAAAAAGGCAAAAATTACCCATATTTTGGGGAAAAAGGCAGAAATTCCCCTTATTTTGAGGTAAAAAGGTTGAAATTCCCGTTATTTTGGGGCAAAAAGGCATAAATTCCCTTTACTTTGTGGCAAAAAGGCAGAAATTCCCGTTAATTGGGGCACAAAAGCAGAAATTTTCCTTATTTAAGGGCAATAGGGCAGAAATTCCCCTTATTTTGTGGCAAAAAGGCAGAAATTCCCCTTATTTGAAGGTAAAATGCTGAAATTCCCCTTATTTTCGGCAAAAGGCAGAAATTCCTATTATTTTGGGGCAAAATTGCAGAAATTTCAATTATTTCTGGGCAAAAAGTCAGATATTTGCCTTATTTTGGGGCAAAAAGCAGAAATTCCCTTAATTTTGGGGCCAAAAACAGAAATTCCCCTTATTTTGGGGTAAAATTGCAGAAATTTCAAATATTTCAGGGCAAAAAGGCAGAAATTCCACTTTATTTCGGACAATAACGCAGAAATTCCCCGTATTTTAAAGCTAAATTTCAGAAATTCCCCTTATATTGGTGCAAAAATGGAGAAATTCCCTTTATTTTTGTGCAATAAGGCAGATTTCCCCGTATTTTGAAGCAAAATTGCACATATTTCCCTAATTTTGAAGGAAAATGCAGAAATTCACATTATTTTGGAACAAAAAGACAGAAATTCTCCTTATTTCAGGGCAAAAAGTCAGAAATTCCCCTTCTTTTTGGGTAAAATTGCAGAAATTTTCTTTATTTTGGGGCAAAATTGCAGAAATTTCTCTTATTTTGGGGCAAAATTGCAGAAATTTCACTTATTTCAGGGAAAAAGTGCAGAAATTTCTCTTATTTTGGGGCAAAAAGGCAGAAATTTCTTTTATTTTGGTACAAAATTGCAGAAATTTTATTTTGGGGCAAAATTGCAGAAATTTCCCTTATTTTGGGGCAAAATTGCAGAAATTTCACTTATTTCAGGGAAAAAGTGCAGAAATTTCTCTTATTTTGGGGCAAAAAGGCAGAAATTTCTTTTATTTTGGTACAAAATTGCAGAAATTTTCTTTATTTTGGGGCAAAAATGAAGAAATTCCCCATATTTTGGGGCAAAAAGGCAGAGATTTGCCTTATTATGAGGTAAAATGCTGAAATTCCCCTTATTTTGGGGCAAAAATACAGAAATTCCCTATATTTTGAGGCAAAAAGGCAGAAATTTCCCTTATTTTGGGGCAAAATTGCAGAAATTTCACTTATTTCAGGGCAAAATTCAAAAATTCCTTTTATTTTAGGGCAAAAAGACAGAAATTCCGTTCATTTTTAGGTAAAAAGGCAGAAATTTCACTTATTTTGAGGTAAGAAGGCAGAAATTCCTCTTATTTTGGGGCAAAAATGAAGAAATTTCTCTTTTTTGTGGCAAAAGGTATACATTCCCCTTATTTTCGGGCAAAAAAAGCAGAAATTCCCCGTATTTTGGAGCAGAATTGAAGAAAATCCCCTAATTGTGGAGCAAAAAGGCAGAAATTCCCTATATGTTGGGGCAAAAAGACAGAAATTCTCCTTATTTTGGGGCAAAACTCAGAAATTCCACTTATTTTGGGGCAAATTTCCAGAAATTTCCCTTATTTTGGGGCAAAATTGCAGAAATTTTACTTATTTTGGGGCAAAATTGCAGAAATTTCACTTATTTCAGGTAAAAATGGCAGAAATTTTTCTTATTTTGGGGCAAAAAGGCAGAAATTCCTAATATTTTGTGGCAAAAATGCAGAAATTCCCCTTATTTTGAGGTAAAAAGGCTGAAATTCCCCTTATTTGGGGGCAAAAAGGCAGAAATTTCCCTAATTTTGGGGCAAAAGTGCAAACATTTCACTTATTTCAGGGTAATAAGTCAGAAATTTTCCTTATTTTGGGGCAAAAAAGACAGAAATTCCCTTTGTTTTGGAAGGAAAATACAGAAATTCCACTTCTTTAGAGACAAAAAGGCAGAAGTTCCCCTTATTTTGAAGCAAAAATGAAGAAAATCCCCTAATTGTTGGGCCAAAAGGCAGAAATTCCCTATATGTTGGGGCAAAAAGACAGAAATTCTCCTTATTTTGGGACAAAACTCAGAAATTCCACTTATTTTGGGGCAAAATTGCAGGAATTTACCTTATTTTGAGGCAAAATTGCAGAAATTTCCCTTATTTGGGGCAAAATTGCAGAAATTTCACTTATTTTCAGGTAAAAAGGCTGAAATATCCTTTATTTTGGGGCAAAAAAGAAGAAATTCCCCTTATTTTGGGGCAAAATTGCAGAAATTTTCCTTATTTTGGGGCAAAAGGGCTGAAATTCTTATTTTGAGGTAAAATGCTGAAATTCCCCATATTTTGGGGCAAAAGGCAAAACTTCTTCTTATTTTGGGGCAAAGAGGCACAAATTTCCCTTATTTTCGGGCAAAATTGCAGAAATTTCATTTATTACAGGGCAAAAAGTCAGAAATTTTTTTTATTTTGGGGCAAAGAGCAGAAATTTCTTTTATTATGGTACAAAATTGAAGAAATTTTTCTTATTTTGAAACAAAAAGGCAGAAAATTCCCCTTATTTTGAGGCAAAAGGCAGAAATTATTCTCAATTTGAGGTAAAATGCAGAAATTCCCTTTATTTTGGGGCTAAAAGGCAGAAATTCCCTGTATTTTGAAGCAAAATTGCAGAAATTCTCATAATTTTCGGGCAAAAAGGCAGAAATTCTCCTTATTTTGGGGCAAAAAGACAGAAAATCTCCTTTTTCGGGAGCAAACAGTCAGAAATTCCCCTTATTTTGGGGCAAAATTGCAGAAATTTCCCTTATTTTGGGGCAAAATTGCAGAAATTTCACGTATTTCAGGGAAAAAAGGCAGAAATTTTTTTTGGGGGGGCAAAAAGGCAGAAATTTTTTTTATTTTGGTACAAAATGGCAGAAATTTTTCTTATTTTGGGGCAAAAAGTCAGAAATTCCCCATATTTGGGGCAAAAAGGCAGAAATTCCCCTTATTTTGAGGTAATAAGGCTGAAATTCCCCTTATTTTGGGGCAAAAAGGCAGAAATTTCGTTTATTTTGGGGAAAAGGCAGAAATTGCACTTATTTTGAGTCAAAAAGGTGGAAAATCCCCTTATTTTGGGGCAAATATGAAGAAATTTGCTTTTTTATGGCAAAAAGGTATACATTCCCTTTATTTTCGGGCAAAAAGGCAGAAATTCTTTGTATTTTGGAGCAAAATTGCAGAAATTCCCCTAATTTTTGGGCAAAAAGGCAGAAATTTTTCTTATTTTGGGGTAAAACTGCAGAAAAATCACTTATTTTGCGGCAAAATGTCAGAAATTCCCCTTATTTTTGGCAAAAAATGCAGAAAATCCCCTTATTTTAGGGCAAAATTGCAGAAATTTCCCTTATTTGGGGACAAAAACAGAAATTCCCCTTATTTTGGGGCAAAATTGCAGAAATTTCCCTTATTATGGGGAAAAATTGCAGAAATTTCCCTAATTTTAGGGCAAAATTGCAGAAATTTCACTTATTTCAGAGAAAAAAAGCAAAAATTTTTCTTATTTTGGGGCAAAAAGGCAGAAATTCCCATTATTTTGGGGCAAAAAGGCAGAAATTCACCTTATTTTGGGGTAAAATTGCAGAAATTTCACATATTTCAGGGCAAAACGGCAGAAATTCCCCTTATTTTGTGGCAAAAAGGCAGAAATTTCCCTTATTTTGGGATAAAATTGCAGAAATTTCCCTTATTTGGAGGCAAAAAGGCAGAAAATCCACTTAATTTCGGGTAAAAAGGCAGAAATTTCTCGTATTTTGGAGCAAAATTGCAGAAACTCCCCTAATTTTGGGGCTAAAAGGCAGAATTTCCCTTTATTTTGGGGCAAAAATAGAGAAATTCTTTTTATTTTGGGGCAAAAATCAGAAATTTCCTTTATTTTGGGGCATAATTTTAGAAATTTCTTTTATATTGTTACAGACTTGCAGAAATTTTTCTTATTTTGTGGCAAAAAGGCAGAAATTCCCCATATTTTGGTGCAAAAAGGCTGAAATTCCCCTTATTTTGAGGTAAAATCCTGAAATTCCCCATATTTTGGGGCAAAAAGGCAGAAATTCCCCTCATTTGGGGGCAAAAAGGCACAAATTTTCCTTATTTTCGGGCATAATTGCAGGAATTTCATTTATTTCAGGGCAAAAAGTCAGAAATTCCTTTTATTTTGGGGCAAAAACAGAAATTTCTTTTATTTTGATACAAAATTGTAGAAATTTTCCTTATTTTGGAACAAAAAGGCAAAAATTACCCATATTTTGGGGAAAAAGGCAGAAATTCCTTTTATTTTGAGGTAAAAAGGCTGAAATTCCCGTTATTTTGGGGCATAAAGGCAGAAATTCCCTTTACTTTGTGGCAAAAAGGCAGAAATTCCCGTTAATTGGGGCAGAAAAGCAGAAATTTTCCTTATTTAAGGGCAATAGGGCAGAAATTCCCCTTATTTGAAGGTAAAAAAGGCAGAAAATCCCCTTTTTTTAGGGCAAAATTGCAGAAATCTCCTTTATTTGAGGGCAAAAACAGAAATTCCCTTTATTTTGGGGCAAAATTGCAGAAATTTCCCTTATTATGGGGAAAAATTGCAGAAATTTCCCTTATTTGGGGGCAAAAAGGCAGAAAATCCACTTAATTTCGGGTAAAAAGGCAGAAATTTCTCGTATTTTGGAGCAAAATTGCAGAAACTCCCCTAATTTTGGGGCAAAAAGGCAGAATTTCCCTTTATTTTGGGGCAAAAATAGAGAAATTCTTTTTATTTTGGGGCAAAAATCAGAAATTTCCCTTATTTTGGGGCAAAATTTAAGAAATTTCTTTTATATTGTTACAGACTTGCAGAAATTTTTCTTATTTTGTGGCAAAAAGGCAGAAATTCCCCATACTTTGGTGCAAAAAGGCTGAAATTCCCCATATTTTGGGGAAAAAAGGCAGAAATTCCTCTCATTTCGGGGCAAAAAGGCACAAATTTCCCTTATTTTCGGGCATAATTGCAGGAATTTCATTTATTTCAGGGCAAAAAGTCAGAAATTCCATTTATTTTGGGGAAAAAAGGCAGAAATTTCTTTTATTTTGATACAAAATTGTAGAAATTTTCCTTATTTTGGAACAAAAAGCAAAAATTACCCATATTTTGGGCAAAAAGGCAGAAATTCCCCTTATTTTGAGGTAAAAAGGCTGAAATTCCTGTAATTTTGGGGAAAAAAAGGCAGAAATTCCCTTTACTTTGTGGCAAAAAGGCAGAAATTCCCGTTAATTGGGGCAGAAAAGCAGAAATTTTCCTTATTTAAAGGCAATAGGGCAGAAATTCCCCATATTTTGTGGCAAAAAGGCAGAAATCCCCTTATTTGGAGGTAAAATGCTGAATTTCCCCTTATTTTCGGCAAAAAGGCAGAAATTCCTATTATTTTGGGGCAAAATTGCAGAAATTTCAATTATTTCAGGGCAAAAAGTCAGAAATTAGCCTTATTTTGGGGCGAAAAACAGAAATTCCCTAATTTTGGTGCCAAAAACAGAAATTCCCCTTATTTTGGGGTAAAATTGCAGAAATTTCAAATATTTCAGGGCAAAAAGGCAGAAATTCCACTTTATTTCGGACAATAACGCAGAAATTCCCCGTATTTTAAAGCTAAATTTCAGAAATTCCCCTTATATTGGTGCAAAAATGAAGAAATTCCCTCTATTTTTGTGCAATAAGGCAGATTTCCCGGTATTTTGAAGCAAAATTGCACATTATCCCGTAATTTTGAGGGAAAATGCAGAAATTCACATTATTTTGGAACAAAAAGACAGAAATTCTCCTTATTTCAGGGCAAAAAGTCATAAATTCCCCTTATTTTGGGGCAAAATTGCAGAAATGTCCTTTATTTTGGGGCAAAATTGCAGAAATTTCCCTTATTTTGGGGCAAAATTGCAGAAATTTTACTTATTTCAGGGAAAAAGCACAGAAATTTCTCTTATTTTGGGGCAAAAAGGCAGAAATTTCTTTTATTTTGGTACAAAATTGCAGAAATTTTCTTTATTTTGGGGAAAATGCAGAAATTCCCCATATTTTGGGGCAAAAAAGCAGAGATTCCCCTTATTATGAGGTAAAATGCTGAAATTCCCCTTATTTTGAGGCAAAAAGACAGAAATTCCCTTTATTTTGTGGCAAAAAGGCAGAAATTTCCCTTATTTTGGGGCAAATTGCAGAAATTTCACTTATTTCAGGGCAAAATTCAATAATTCCTTTTATTTTGGGGCAAAAAGACAGAAATTCGATTTATTTTTGGGTAAAAAGGCAGAAATTTCACTTATTTTGAGGTAAGAAGGCAGAAATTCCTCTTATTTTGGGGCAAAAATGAAGAAATTTCTCTTTTTTGTGGCAAAAGGTATACATTCCCCTTATTTTCGGGCAAAAAAGCAGAAATTCCCCCTATTTTGGAGCAGAATTGAAGAAAATCCCCTAATTGTGGGGCAAAAAGGCAGAAATTCCCTATATGTTGGGGCAAAAAGACAGAAATTCTCCTTATTTTGGGGCAAAACTCAGAAATTCCACTTATTTTGGGGCAAAATTCCAGAAATTTCCCTTATTTTGAAGCAAAATTGCAGAAATTTTACTTATTTTGGGGCAAAATTGCAGAAATTTCACTTATTTCAGGTAAAAATTGCAGAATTTTTTCTTATATTTGGGCAAAAAGCAGAAATTTCTAATATTTTGTGGCAAAAATGCAGAAATTCTCCTTATTTTGAGGTAAAAAGGCTGAAATTCCCCTTATTTGGGGGCAAAAAGGCAGAAATTTCCCTTATTTTGGGGTAAAATTGCAAACATTTCACTTATTTCAGGGTAATAAGTCAGAAATTTTCTTTATTTTGGGGCAAAAAAGACAGAAATTCCCTTTGTTTTGGAAGGAAAATACAGAAATTCCACTTCTTTAGAGGCAAAATGGCAGAAATTCCCCTTATTTTGAAGCAAAAATGAAGAAATTCCCCTAATTGTTGGGCCAAAAGGCAGAAATTCCCTATATGTTGGGGCAAAAAGACCGAAATTCTCCTTATTTTGGGACAAAACTCAGAAATTCCACTTATTTTGGGGCAAAATTGCAGGAATTTACCTTATTTTGAGGCAAAATTGCAGAAATTTCCTTTATTTGGGGCAAAATTGCAGAAATTTCACTTATTTTCAGGTAAAAAGGCTGAAATATCCTTTATTTTGGGGCAAAAAGGAAGAAATTCCTTTTATTTTGGGGCAAACTTGCAGAAATTTTTCTTATTTTGGGGCAAAAGGGCTGAAATTCTTATTTTGAGGTAAAATGCTGAAATTCCCCTTATTTTGGGGCAAAAGGCAAAACTTCTTCTTATTTTGGGGCAAAGAGGCACAAATTTCCCTTATTTTCGGGCAAAATTGCAGAAATTTCATTTATTTCAGGGCAAAAAGTCAGAAATTCCTTTTATTTTGGGGCAAAGAGCAGAAATTTCTTTTATTATGGTACAAAATTGAAGAAATTTTTCTTATTTTGAAACAAAAAGGAAGAAAATTCCCCTTATTTTGAGGCAAAAGGCAGAAATTATTCTCAATTTGAGGTAAAATGCAGAAATTCCCTTTATTTTGGGGCTAAAAGGCAGAAATTCCCTGTATTTTGAAGCAAAATTGCAGAAATTCTCATAATTTTCGGGCAAAAAGGCAGAAATTCTCCTTATTTTGGGGCAAAAAGACAGAAAATCTCCTTTTTCGGGAGCAAACAGTCAGAAATTCCCCTTATTTTGGGGCAAAATTGCAGAAATTTCCCTTATTTTGGGGCAAAATTGCAGAAATTTCACGTATTTCAGGGAAAAAAGGCAGAAATTTTTTTGGGGGGGCAAAAAGGCAGAAATTTTTTTTATTTTGGTACAAAATTGCAGAAATTTTTCTTATTTTGGGGCAAAAAGTCAGAAATTCCCCATATTTTGGGGCAAAAAGAAAGAAATTCCCCTTATTTTGAGGTAATAAGGCTGAAATTCCCCTTATTTGGGGGCAAAAAGGCAGAAATTTCGTTTATTTTGGGGAAAAGGCAGAAATTGCACTTATTTTGAGTCAAAAAGGTGGAAAATCCCCTTATTTTGGGGCAAAAATGAAGAAATTTGCTTTTTTATGGCAAAAAGGTATACATTCCCTTTATTTTCGGGCAAAAAGGCAGAAATTCTTTGTATTTTGGAGCAAAATTGCAGAAATTCCCCTAATTTTTGGGCAAAAAGGCAGAAATTTTTTTTATTTTGGGGTAAAACTGCAGAAATTTCACATATTTTGCGGCAAAATGTCAGAAATTCCCCTTATTTTTGGCAAAAAAGGCAGAAAATCCCCTTATTTTAGGGCAAAATTGCAGAAATTTCCCTTATTTGGGGGCAAAAACAGAAATTCCCCTTATTTTGGGGCAAAATTGCAGAAATTTCCCTTATTATGGGGAAAAATTGCAGAAATTTCCCTTATTTTAGGGCAAAATTGCAGAAATTTCACTTATTTCAGAGAAAAAAAGCAAAAATTTTTCTTATTTTGGGGCAAAAAGGCAGAAATTCCCATTATTTTGGGGCAAAAAGGCAGAAATTCGCCTTATTTTGGGGTAAAATTGCAGAAATTTTACATATTTCAGGGCAAAACGGCAGAAATTCCCCTTATTTTGGGGCAAAAAGGCAGAAATTTCCCTTATTTTGGGATAAAATGCAGAAATTTCCCTTATTTGGGGGCAAAAAGGCAGAAAATCCACTTAATTTCGGGTAAAAAGGCAGAAATTTCTCGTATTTTGGAGCCAAATTGCAGAAACTCCCCTAATTTTGGGGCAAAAAGGCAGAATTTCCCTTTATTTTGGGGCAAAAATAGAGAAATTCTTTTTATTTTGGGGCAAAAATCAGAAATTTCCTTTATTTTGGGGCAAAATTTTAGAAATTTCTTTTATATTGTTACAGACTTGAGAAATTTTTCTTATTTTGTGGCAAAAAGGCAGAAATTCCCCATATTTTGGTGCAAAAAGGCTGAAATTCCCCTTATTTTGAGGTAAAATCCTGAAATTCTCCACATTTTGGGGCAAAAAGGCAGAAATTCCTAATATTTTGTGGCAAAAATGCAGAAATTCCCCTTATTTTGAGATAAAAAGGCTGAAATTCCCCTTATTTGGGGGGCAAAAAGGCAGAAATTTTTTTTATTTTGGTACAAAATTGCAGAAATTTTTCTTATTTTGGGGCAAAAAGTCAGAAATTCCCAATATTTTGGGGCAAAAAGGCAGAAATTCCCCTTATTTTGAGGTAAAAAGTCTGAAATTCCCATTATTTTGGGGCAAAAAGACAGAAATTTCCTTTATTTTGGGGAAAAGGCAGAAATTGCACTTATTTTGAGTCAAAAAGGTGGGAAATCCCCTTATTTTGGGGCAAAAATGAAGAAATTTGCTTTTTTATGGCAAAAAGGTATACATTCCCTTTATTTTCGGGCAAAAAGGCAGAAATTACCCGTATTTTGGAGCAAAATTGCAGAAATTCCCATAATTTTTGGGTAAAAAGGCAGAAATTCCCCTTATTTTGGGGTAAAACTGCAGAAATTACACTTATTTTGTGGCAAAATGTCAGAAATTCCTCTTATTTTCGGCAAAAAAGGCAGAAAATCCCCTTATTTTAGAGCAAAATTGCAGAAATCTCCCTTATTTGGGGGCAAAAACAGAAATTCCCTTTATTTTGGGGCAAAATTGCAGAAATTTCCCTTATTATGGGGAAAAATGGCAGAAATTTCCCTTATTTTAGGGCAAAATTGCAGAAATTTCACTTATTTCAGAGAAAAAAAGCAAAAAATTTTCTTATTTTGGGGCAAAAAGGCAGAAATTCCCCTTATTTTGAGGTAATAAGGCTGAAATTCCCCTTATTTGGGGGCAAAAATACAGAAATTTTGTTTATTTTGGGGAAAAGGCAGAAATTGCACTTATTTTGAGTCAAAAAGGTGGAAAATTCCCTTATTTTGGGGCAAAAATGAAGAAATTTGCTTTTTTATGGCAAAAAGGTATACATTCCCTTTATTTTCGGGAAAAAAGGCAGAAATTCTTTGTATTTTGGAGCAAAATTGCAGAAATTCCCCTAATTTTTGGGCAAAAAGGCAGAAATTTTTTTTATTTTGTGGTAAAACTGCAGAAATTTCACTTATTTTGCGGCAAAATGTCAGAAATTCCCCTTATTTTTGGCAAAAAAGGCAGAAAATCCCCTTATTTTAGGGCAAAATTGCAGAAATTTCCCTTATTTGGGGGCAAAAACAGAAATTCCCCTTATTTTGGGGCATAATTGCAGAAATTTCCCTTATTATGGGGAAAAATTGCAGAAATTTCCCTTATTTTAGGGCAAAATTGCAGAAATTTCACTTATTTCAGAGAAAAAAGCAAAAATTTTTCTTATTTTGGGGCAAAAAGGCAGAAATTCCCATTATTTTGGGGCAAAAAGGCAGAAATTCACCTTATTTTGGGGTAAAATTGCAGAAATTTTACATATTTCAGGGCAAAACGGCAGAAATTCCCCTTATTTTGAGGCAAAAAGGCAGAAATTTCCCTTATTTTGGGATAAAATTACGGAAATTTCCCTTATTTGGGGGCAAAAAGGCAGAAAATCCACTTAATTTCGGGTAAAAAGGCAGAAATTTCTCGTATTTTGGAGCAAAATTGCAGAAACTCCCCTAATTTTGGGGCAAAAAGGCAGAATTTCCCTTTATTTTGGGGCAAAAATAGAGAAATTCTTTTTATTTTGGGGCAAAAATCAGAAATTTCCTTTATTTTGGGGCAAAATTTTAGAAATTTCTTTTATATTGTTACAGACTTGCAGAAATTTTTCTTATTTTGTGGCAAAAAGGCAGAAATTCCCCATATTTTGGTGCAAAAAGGCTGAAATTCCCCTTATTTTGAGGTAAAATCCTGAAATTCCCCATATTTTAGGGCAAAAAAGCAGAAATTCCTAATATTTTGTGGCAAAAATGCAGAAATTCCCCTTATTTTGAGGTAAAAAGGCTGAAATTCCCCTTATTTGGGGGCAAAAAGGCAGAAATTTTTTTTATTTTGGTACAAAATTGCAGAAATTTTTCTTATTTTGGGGCAAAAAGTCAGAAATTCCCAATATTTTGGGGCAAAAAGGCAGAAATTCCCCTTATTTTGAGGTAAAAATGCTGAAATTCCCCTTATTTTGGGGGCAAAAAGACAGAAATTTCGTTTATTTTGGGGAAAAGGCAGAAATTGCACTTATTTTGAGTCAAAAAGGTGGAAAATCCCCTTATTTTGGGGCAAAAATGAAGAAATTTGTTTTTTTAAGGCAAAAAGGTATACATTCCCTTTACTTTCGGGCAAAAAGGCAGAAATTACCCGTATTTTGGAGCAAAATTGCAGAAATTCCCCTAATTTTTGGGTAAAAAGGCAGAAATTCCCCTTATTTTGGGGTAAAACTGCAGAAATTACACTTATTTTGCGGCAAAATGTCAGAAATTCCCCTTATTTTTGGCAAAAAAGGCAGAAAATCCCCTTATTTTAGGGCAAAATTGCAGAAATCTCCCTTATTTAAGGGCAAAAACAGAAATTCCCTTTATTTTGGGGCAAAATTGCAGAAATTTCCCTTATTATGGGGAAAAATTGCAGAAATTTCCCTTATTTTAGGGCAAAATTGCAGAAATTTCACTTATTTCAGAGAAAAAAAGCAAAAAATTTTCTTATTTTGGGGCAAAAAGGCAGAAATTCCCATTATTTTGGGGCAAAAAGGCAGAAATTCACCTTATTTTGGGGTAAAATTGCAGAAATTTCACATATTTCAGGGCAAAACGCAGAAATTCCCCTTATTTTGGGGCAAAATGCAGAAATTCCCCTTATTTTGGGATAAAATTGCAGAAATTTCCCTTATTTTGGGGCAAAAAGGCAGAAAATCCACTTAATTTCGGGTAAAAAGGCAGAAATTTCTCGTATTTTGGAGCAAAATTGCAGAAACTCCCCTAATTTTGGGGCAAAAAGGCAGAATTTCCCTTTATTGTGAAGCAAAAATAGAGAAATTCTTTTTATTTTGGGGCAAAAATCAGAAATTTCCCTTATTTTGGGGCAAAATTTTAGAAATTTCTTTTATATTGTTACAGACTTGCAGAAATTTTTCTTATTTTGTGGCCAAAAGGCAAAAATTCCCCATACTTTGGTGCAAAAAGGCTGAAATTCCCCATATTTTGGGGAAAAAAGGCAGAAATTCCTCTCATTTGGAGGCAAAAAGGCACAAATTTCCCTTATTTTCGGGCATAATTGCAGGAATTTCATTTATTTCATGGCAAAAAGTCAGAAATTCCATTTATTTTGGGGCAAAAAGGCAGAAATTTATTTTATTTTGATACAAAATTGTAAAAATTTTCCTTATTTTGGAACAAAAAACAAAAATTACCCATATTTTGGGGAAAAAGGCAAAAATTCCCCTCTTTTTGAGGTAAAAAGGCTGAAATTCCCCTTATTTGGGGGCAAAAAGGCAGAAATTCCCCTAATTGTGGGGCAAAAAGGCAGAAATTCCCTATATGTTAGGGCAAAAAGACAGAAATTCTCCTTACTTTGGGGCAAAACTCAGAAATTCCACTTATTTTGGGGCAAAATTCCAGAAATTTCCTTTATTTTGGGGCAAAATTGCAGAAATTTTACTTATTTTGGGGCAAAATTGCAGAAATTTCACTTATTTCAGGTAAAAATGGCAGAAATTGTTCTTATTTTGGGGCAAAAATGCAGAAATTCCTAATATTTTGTGGCAAAAATGCAGAAATTCCCCTTATTTTGAGGTAAAAATGCTGAAATTCCCCTTATTTGGGGGCAAAAAAACAGAAATTTCCCTAATTTTGGGGCAAAAGTGCAAACATTTCACTTATTTCAGGGTAATAAGTCAGAAATTTTCCTTATTTTGGGGCAAAAAAGACAGAAATTCCCTTTGTTTTGGAAGGAAAATACAGAAATTCCACTTCTTTAGAGACAAAAAGGCAGAAATTCCCCTTATTTTGAAGCAAAAATGAAGAAATTCCCCTAATTATTTGGCCAAAAGGCAGAAATTCCCTATATGTTGGGGCAAAAAGACAGAAATTCTCCTTATTTTGGGACAAAACTCAGAAATTCCACTTATTTTGGGGCAAAATTGCAGGAATTTACCTTATTTTGAGGCAAAATTGCAGAAATTTCCCTTATTTCGGGCAAAATTGCAAAAATTTCACTTATTTTCAGGTAAAAAGGCTGAAATATCCTTTATTTTGGGGCAAAAAAGAAGAAATTCCCCTTATTTTGGGGCAAAATTGCAGAAATTTTCCTTATTTTGGGGCAAAAGGGCTGAAATTCTTATTTTGAGGTAAAATGTTGAAATTCCCCATATTTTGGGGCAAAAGGCAAAACTTCTTCTTATTTTGGGGCAAAGAGGCACAAATTTCCCTTATTTTCGGGCAAAATTGCAGAAATTTCATTTATTTCAGGGCAAAAAGTCAGAAATTTTTTTTATTTTGGGGCAAAGAGCAGAAATTTCTTTTATTATGGTACAAAATTGAAGAAATTTTTCTTATTTTGAAACAAAAAGGCAGAAAATTCCCCTTATTTTGAGGCAAAAGGCAGAAATTATTCTCAATTTGAGGTAAAATGCAGAAATTCCCTTTATTTTGGGGCTAAAAGGCAGAAATTCCCTGTATTTTGAAGCAAAATTGCAGAAATTCTCATAATTTTCGGGCAAAAAGGCAGAAATTCTCCTTATTTTGGGGCAAAAAGACAGAAAATCTCCTTTTTCGGGAGCAAACAGTCAGAAATTTCCCTTATTTTGGGGCAAAATTGCAGAAATTTCCTTTACATTGGGGCAAAATTGCAGAAATTTCCCTTATTTTGGGGCAAAATTGCAGAAATTTCACGTTTTTCAGGGAAAAAAGGCAGAAATTTTTTTTGGGGGGGGGGAAAGGCAGAAATTTTTTTTATTTTGGTACAAAATTGCAGAAATTTTTCTTATTTTGGGGCAAAAAGTCAGAAATTCCCCATATTTTGGGGCAAAACGGCAGAAATTCCCCTTATTTTGAGGTAATAATGCTGAAATTCCCCTTATTTTGGGGAAAAAATACAGAAATTTCGTTTATATTGGGGAAAAGGCAGAAATTGCACTTATTTTGAGTCAAAAAGGTGGAAAATCTCCTTATTTTGGGGCAAAAATGAAGAAATTTGCTTTTTTATGGCAAAAAGGTATACATTCCCTTTATTTTCGGGCAAAAAGGCAGAAATCCTTTGTATTTTGGAGCAATATTGCAGAAATTCCCCTTATTTGGGGGCAAAAACAGAAATTCCCCTTATTTTGGAGCAAAATTGCAGAAATTTCCCTTATTATGGGGAAAAATTGCAGAAATTTCCTTTATTTTAGGGCAAAATTGCAGAAATTTCACTTATTTCAGAGAAAAAAATAAAAATTTTTCTTTTTGGGGCAAAAAGGCAGAAATTCCCATTATTTTGGGGCAAAAAGGCAGAAATTCACCTTATTTTGGGGTAAAATTGCGAAATTTCACATATTTCAGGGCAAAACGGCAGAAATTCCCCTTATTTTGGGGCAAAAAGGCAGAAATTTCCCTTATTTTGGGATAAAATTGCAGAAATTTCCCTTATTTGGGGGCAAAAAGGCAGAAAATCCACTTAATTTCGGGTAAAAAGGCAGAAATTTCTCGTATTTTGGAGCAAAATTGCAGAAATTCCCCTAATTTTGGGGCAAAAAGGCAGAATTTCCCTTTATTTTGGGGCAAAAATAGAGAAATTCTTTTTATTTTGGGGCAAAAATCAGAAATTTCCTTTATTTTGGGGCAAAATTTTAGAAATTTCTTTTATATTGTTACAGACTTGCAGAAATTTTTCTTATTTTGTGGCAAAAAGGCAGAAATTCCCCATATTTTGGTGCAAAAAGGCTGAAATTCCCCTTATTTTGAGGTAAAATCCTGAAATTCCCCATATTTTGGGGCAAAAAGGCAGAAATTCCCCTCATTTGGGGGCAAAAAGGCACAAATTTCCCTTATTTTCGGGCATAATTGCAGGAATTTCATTTATTTCAGGGCAAAAAGTCAGAAATTCCTTTTATTTTGGGGCAAAAACAGAAATTTCCTTTATTTTGATACAAAATTGTAGAAATTTTCCTTATTTTGGAACAAAAAGGCAAAAATTACCCATATTTTGGGGAAAAAGGCAGAAATTCCCCTTATTTTGAGGTAAAAAGGCTGAAATTCCCGTTATTTTGGGGCAAAAAGGCAGAAATTCCCTTTACTTTGTGGCAAAAAGGCAGAAATTCCCGTTAATTGGGGCAGAAAAGCAGAAATTTTCCTTATTTAAGGGCAATAGGGCAGAAATTCCCCTTATTTTGTGGCAAAAAGGCAGAAATTCCCCTTATTTGAAGGTAAAATGCTGAAATTCCCCTTATTTTTGGCAAAAAGGCAGAAATTCCTATTATTTTGGGGCAAAATTGCAGAAATTTCAATTATTTCTGGGCAAAAAGTCAGATATTTGCCTTATTTTGGGGCAAAACGCAGAAATTCCCTTAATTTTGGGGCCAAAAACAGAAATTCCCCTTATTTTGGGGTAAAATTGCAGAAATTTCAAATATTTCAGGGCAAAAAGGCAGAAATTCCACTTTATTTCGGACAATAACGCAGAAATTCCCCGTATTTTAAAGCTAAATTTCAGAAATTCCCCTTATATTGGTGCAAAAATGGAGAAATTCCCTTTATTTTTGTGCAATAAGGCAGATTTCCCCGTATTTTGAAGCAAAATTGCACATATTTCCCTAATTTTGAAGGAAAATGCAGAAATTCACATTATTTTGGAACAAAAAGACAGAAATTCTCCTTATTTCAGGGCAAAAAGTCAGAAATTCCCCTTCTTTTGGGGTAAAATTGCAGAAATTTTCTTTATTTTGGGGCAAAATTGCAGAAATTTCCCTTATTTGGGGGCAAAATTGCAGAAATTTCACTTATTTCAGGGAAAAAGTGCAGAAATTTCTCTTATTTTGGGGCAAAAAGGCAGAAATTTCTTTTATTTTGGTACAAAATTGCAGAAATTTTCTTTATTTTGGGGCAAAATTGCAGAAATTTCCCTTATTTTGGGGCAAAATTGCAGAAATTTCACTTATATCAGGGAAAAAGTGCAGAAATTTCTCTTATTTTGGGGCAAAAAGGCAGAAATTTCTTTTATTTTGGTACAAAATTGCAGAAATTTTCTTTATTTTGGGGCAAAAATGAAGAAATTCCCCATATTTTGGGGCAAAAAGGCAGAGATTTGCCTTATTATGAGGTAAAATGCTGAAATTCCTTTTATTTTGGGGCAAAAATACAGAAATTCCCTTTATTTTGTGGCAAAAAGGCAGAAATTTCCCTTATTTTGGGGCAAAATTGCAGAAATTTCACTTATTTCAGGGCAAAATTCAAAAATTCCTTTTATTTTGGGGCAAAAAGACAGAAATTCCGTTTATTTTTAGGTAAAAAGGCAGAAATTTCACTTATTTTGAGGGAAGAAGGCAGAAATTCCTCTTATTTTGGGGCAAAAATGAAGAAATTTCTCTTTTTTGTGGCAAAAGGTATACATTCCCCTTATTTTCGGGCAAGAAAAGCAGAAATTCCCCGTATTTTGGAGCAGAATTTAAGAAAATCCCCTAATTGTGGGGCAAAAAGGCAGAAATTCCCCATATGTTGGGGCAAAAAGACAGAAATTCTCCTTATTTTGGGGCAAAACTCAGAAATTCCACTTATTTTGGGGCAAAATTCCAGAAATTTCCCTTATTTTGGGGCAAAATTGCAGAAGTTTCACTTATTTCAGGTAAAAATGGCAGAAATTTTTCTTATTTTGGGGCAAAAAGGCAGAAATTCCTAATATTTTGTGGCAAAAATGCAGAAATTCCCCTTATTTTGAGGTAAAAAGGCTGAAATTCCCCTTATTTGGGGGCAAAAAGGCAGAAATTTCCCTAATTTTGGGGCAAAAGTGCAAAAATTTCACTTATTTCAGGGTAATAAGTCAGAAATTTTCCTTATTTTGGGGCAAAAAAGACAGAATTTCCCTTTGTTTTGGAAGGAAAATACAGAAATTCCACTTCTTTAGAGACAAAAAGGCAGAAATTCCCCTTATTTTGAAGCAAAAATGAAGAAATTCCCCTAATTGTTGGGCCAAAAGGCAGAAATTCCCTATATGTTGGGGAAAAAAGACAGAAATTCTCCTTATTTTGGGACAAAACTCAGAAATTTTACTTATTTTGGGGCAAAATTGCAGGAATTTACCTTTTTTTGAGGCAAAATTGCAGAAATTTCCCTTATTTGGGGCAAAATTGCAGAAATTTCACTTATTTTCAGGTAAAAAGGCTGAAATATCCTTTATTTTGGGGCAAAAAAGAAGAAATTCCCCTTATTTTGGGGCAAAATTGCAGAAATTTTCCTTATTTTGGGGCAAAAGGGCTGAAATTCTTATTTTGAGGTAAAATGCTGAAATTCCCCATATTTTGGGGCAAAAGGCAAAACTTCTTCTTATTTTGGGGCAAAGAGGCACAAATTTCCCTTATTTTCGGGCAAAATTGCAGAAATTTCATTTATTTCAGGGCAAAAAGTCAGAAATTCCTTTTATTTTGGGGCAAAGAGCAGAAATTTCTTTTATTATGGTACAAAATTGAAGAAATTTATCTTATTTTGAAACAAAAAGGCAGAAAATTCCCCTTATTTTGAGGCAAAAGGCAGAAATTATTCTCAATTTGAGGTAAAATGCAGAAATTCCCTTTATTTTGGGCTAAAAGGCAGAAATTCCCTGTATTTTGAAGCAAAATTGCAGAAATTCTCATAATTTTCGGGCAAAAAGGCAGAAATTCTCCTTATTTTGGGGCAAAAAGACAGAAAATCTCCTTTTTCGGGAGCAAACAGTCAGAAATTCCCCTTATTTTGGGGCAAAATTGCAGAAATTTCCTTTACATTGGGGCAAAATTGCAGAAATTTCCTTTATTTTGGGGCAAAATTGCAGAAATTTCAAGTATTTGAGAAAAAAAAGGCAGAAATTTTTTGGGGGGGGCAAAAAGGCAGAAATTTTTTTTATTTTGGTACAAAATTGCAAAAATTTTTCTTATTTTGGGGCAAAAAGTCAGAAATTCCCCATATTTTGGGGCAAAAAGGCAGAAATTCCCCTTATTTTGAGGTAATAAGGCTGAAATTCCCCTTATTTTGGGGCAAAAAGGCAGAAATTTCGTTTATTTTGGGGAAAAGGCAGAAATTGCACTTATTTTGAGTCAAAAAGGTGGAAAATCCCCTTATTTTGGGGCAAAAATGAAGAAATTTCCTTTTTTATGGCAAAAAGGTATACATTCCCTTTATTTTCGGGCAAAAAGGCAGAAATTCTTTGTATTTTGGAGCAAAATTGCAGAAATTCCCCTAATTTTTGGGCAAAAAGCAGAAATTTTCCTTATTTTGGGGTAAAACTGCAGAAATTTCACTTATTTTGCGGCAAAATGTCAGAAATTCCCCTTATTTTTGGCAAAAAATGCAGAAAATCCCCTTATTTTAGGGCAAAATTGCAGAAATTTCCCTTATTTGGGGACAAAAACAGAAATTCCCCTTATTTTGGGGCAAAATTGCAGAAATTTCCCTTATTATGGGGAAAAATTGCAGAAATTTCCCTTATTTTAGGGCAAAATTGCAGAAATTTCACTTATTTCAGAGAAAAAAAGCAAAAATTTTTCTTATTTTGGGGCAAAAAGGCAGAAATTCCCATTATTTTGGGGCAAAAAGGCAGAAATTCACCTTATTTTGGGGTAAAATTGCAGAAATTTCACATATTTCAGGGCAAAACGGCAGAAATTCCCCTTATTTTGGGGCAAAAAGGCAGAAATTTCCCTTATTTTGGGATAAAATTGCAGAAATTTCCCTTATTTGGAAGCAAAAAGGCAGAAAATCCACTTAATTTCGGGTAAAAAGGCAGAAATTTCTCGTATTTTGGAGCAAAATTGCAGAAACTCCCCTACTTTTGGGGCTAAAAGGCAGAATTTCCCTTTATTTTGGGGCAAAAATAGAGAAATTCTTTTTATTTAGGGGCAAAAATCAGAAATTTCCTTTATTTTGGGGCAAAATTTTAGAAATTTCTTTTATATTGTTACAGACTTGCAGAAATTTTTCTTATTTTGTGGCAAAAAGGCAGAAATTCCCCATATTTTGGTGCAAAAAGGCTGAAATTCCCCTTATTTTGAGGTAAAATCCTGAAATTCCCCATATTTTCGGGCAAAAAGGCAGAAATTCCCCTCATTTGGGGGCAAAAAGGCACAAATTTCCCTTATTTTCGGGCATAATTGCAGGAATTTCATTTATTTCAGGGCAAAAAGTCAGAAATTCCTTTTATTTTCGGGCAAATACAGAAATTTCTTTTATTTTGATACAAAATTGTAGAAATTTTCCTTATTTTGGAACAAAAAGGCAAAAATTACCCATATTTTGGGGAAAAAGGCAGAAATTCCCCTTATTTTGAGGTAAAAAGGCTGAAATTCCCGTTATTTTGGGGCAAAAAGGCAGAAATTCCCTTTACTTTGTGGCAAAAAGGCAGAAATTCCCGTTAATTGGGGCAGAAAAGCGAAATTTTCCTTATTTAAGGCCAATAGGGCAGAAATTCCCCTTATTTTGTGGCAAAAAGGCAGAAATTCCCCTTATTTGAAGGTAAAATGCTGAAATTCCCCTTATTTTCGGCAAAAAGGCAGAAATTCCTATTATTTTGGGGCAAAATTGCAGAAATTTCAATTATTTCTGGGCAAAAAGTCAGATATTTGCCTTATTTTGGGGCAAAAAGCAGAAATTCCCTTAATTTTGGGGCCAAAAACAGAAATTCCCCTTATTTTGGGGTAAAATTGCAGAAATTTCAAATATTTCAGGGCAAAAAGGCAGAAATTCCACTTTATTTCGGACAATAACGCAGAAATTCCCCGTATTTTAAAGCTAAATTTCAGAAATTCCCCTTATATTGGTGCAAAAATGGAGAAATTCCCTTTATTTTTGTGCAATAAGGCAGATTTCCCCGTATTTTGAAGCAAAATTGCACATATTTCCCTAATTTTGAAGGAAAATGCAGAAATTCACATTATTTTGGAACAAAAAGACAGAAATTCTCCTTATTTCAGGGCAAAAAGTCAGAAATTCCCCTTATTTTGGGGTAAAATTGCAGAAATTTTCTTTATTTTGGGGCAAAATTGCAGAAATTTCCCTTATTTGGGGGCAAAATTGCAGAAATTTCACTTATTTCAGGGAAAAAGTGCAGAAATTTCTCTTATTTTGGGGCAAAAAGGCAGAAATTTCTTTTATTTTGGTACAAAATTGCAGAAATTTTCTTTATTTTGGGGCAAAAATGAAGAAATTCCCCATATTTTGGGGCAAAAAGGCAGAGATTCGCCTTATTATGAGGTAAAATGCTGAAATTCCCCTTATTTTGGGGCAAAAATACAGAAATTCCCTTTATTTTGTGGCAAAAAGGCAGAAATTTCCCTTATTTTGGGGCAAAATTGCAGAAATTTCACTTATTTCAGGGCAAAATTCAAAAATTCCTTTTATTTTGGGGCAAAAAGACAGAAATTTTGTTTATTTTTGGGTAAAAAGGCAGAAATTTCACTTATTGTGAGGTAAGAAGGCAGAAATTCCTCTTATTTTGGGGCAAAAATGAAGAAATTTCTCTTTTTTTGTGGCAAAAGGTATATATTCTCCTTATTTTCGGTCAAAAAAGCAGAAATATCCCGTTTTTTGGAGCACAATTGCAGAAAAATCCCCTAATTGTGGGGCAAAAAGGCAGAAATTCCCTATATGTTGGGGCAAAAAGACAGAAATTCTCCTTATTTTGGGGCAAAACTCAGAAATTCCACTTATTTTGAAGCAAAATTCCAGAAATTTCACTTATTTTGGGGCAAAATTGCAGAAATTTCACTTATTTCAGATATAAAAAACGCAGAAATTTTTCTTATTTTGGGGCAAAAAGGCAAAAATTCCTAATATTTTGTGGCAAAAATGCAGAAATTCCCCTTATTTTGAGGTAAAAAGGCTGAAATTCCCCTTATTTGGGGGCAAAAAGGCAGAAATTTCCCTTATTTTGGGGCAAAATTGCAGAAATTTCACTTATTTCAGGGCAAAATTCAAAAATTCCTTTTATTTTGGGGCTAAAAGTCAGAAATTCCGTTTATTTTTGGGTAAAAAGGCAGAAATTTCAATTATTTTGAGGTAAGAAGGCAGAAATTCCTCTTATTTTGGGGCAAAAATGAAGAAATTTCCCTTTTTTGTGGCAAAAGGTATATATTCCCCTTATTTTCGGGCAAAAAAGCATAAATATCCCGTTTTTTGGAGCACAATTGCAGAAAATCCCCTAATTGTGGGGCAAAAAGGCAGAAATTCCCTATATGTTGGGGCAAAAAGACAGAAATTCTCCTTATTTTGGGGCAAAACTCAGAAATTCCACTTATTTTGGGGCAAAATTCCAGAAATTTCCCTTATTTTGGGGCAAAATTGCAGAAATTTTACTTATTTTGGGGCAAAATTGCAGAAATTTCACTTATTTCAGGTAAAAATGGCAGAAATTTTTCTTATTTTGGGGCAAAAAGGCAGAAATTCCTAATATTTTGTGGCAAAAATGCAGAAATTCCCCTTATTTTGAGGTAAAAAGGCTGAAATTCCCCTTATTTGGGGGCAAAAAGGCAGAAATTTCCCTTTTTTTGGGGCAAAATTGCAAACATTTCACTTATTTCAGGGTAATAAGTCAGAAATTTTCCTTATTTTGGGGCAAAAAACACAGAAATTCCCTTTGTTTTGGAAGGAAAATACAGAAATTCCACTTCTTTAGAGGCAAAAAGGCAGAAATTCCCCTTATTTTGAAGCAAAAATGAAGAAATTCCCCTAATTGTTGGGCAAAAAGGCAGAAATTCCCTATATGTTGGGGCAAAAAGACAGAAATTCTCCTTATTTTGGGACAAAACTCAGAAATTCCACTTATTTTGGGGCAAAATTGCAGAAATTTACCTTATTTTGAGGCAAAATTGCAGAAATTTCCCTTATTTGGGGCAAAATTGCAGAAATTTCACTTATTTTCAGGTAAAAAGGCTGAAATATCCTTTATTTTGGCGCAAAAAAGAAGAAATTCCCCTTATTTTGGGGCAAAATTGCAGAAATTTTCCTTATTTTGGGGCAAAATGGCTGAAATTCTTATTTTGAGGTAAAATGCTGAAATTCCCCATATTTTGGGGCAAAAGGCAAAACTTCTTTTTATTTTGGGGCAAAGAGGCACAAATTTCCCTTATTTTCGGGAAAAATTGCAGAAATTTCATTTATTTCAGGGCAAAAAGTCAGAAATCCTTTTATTTTGGGGCAAAGAGCAGAAATTTCTTTTATTATGGTACAAAATTGAAGAAATTTTTCTTATTTTGAAACAAAAAGGCAGAAAATTCCCCTTATTTTGAGGCAAAAGGCGGAAATTATTCTCAATTTGAGGTAAAATGCAGAAATTCCCTTTATTTTGGGGCTAAAAAACAGAAATTCCCTGTATTTTGAAGCAAAATTGCAGAAATTCTCATAATTTTTGGGCAAAAAGGCAGAAATTCTCCTTATTATGGGGCAAAAAGACAGAAAATCTCCTTTTTCGGGAGCAAACAGTCAGAAATTCCCCTTATTTTGGGGCAAAATTGCAGAAATTTCCTTTACATTGGGGCAAAATTGTAGAAATTTCCCTTATTTTGGGGCCAAATTGCAGAAATTTCACGTATTTCAGGGAAAAAAGGCAGAAATTTTTTTGGGGGGGCAAAAAGGCAGAAATTTTTTTTATTTTGGTACAAAATTGCAGAAATTTTTCTTATTTTGGGGCAAAAAGTCAGAAATTCCCCATATTTTGGGGCAAAAAGGCAGAAATTCCCCTTATTTTGAGGTAAAAAGGCTGAAATTCCCCTTATTTTGGGGCAAAAAGACAGAAATTTCGTTTATTTTGGGGAAAAGGCAGAAATTGCACTTATTTTGAGTCAAAAAGGTGGAAATTCCCCTTATTTTGGGGCAAAAATGAAGAAATTTGCTTTTTTATGGCAAAAAGGTATACATTCCCTTTATTTTCGGGCAAAAAGGCAGAAATTCTTTGTATTTTGGAGCAAAATTGCAGAAATTCTCATAATTTTCGGGCAAAAAGGCAGAAATTCTCCTTATTTTGGGGCAAAAAGACAGAAAATCTCCTTTTTCGGGAGCAAACAGTCAGAAATTCCCCTTATTTTGGGGCAAAATTGCAGAAATTTCCTTTACATTGGGGCAAAATTGCAGAAATTTCCCTTATTTTGCGGCAAAATTGCAGAAATTTCAGGTATTTGAGAAAAAAAGGCAGAAATTTTTTTGGGGGGGGCAAAAAGGCAGAAATTTTTTTTATTTTGGTACAAAATTGCAGAAATTTTTCTTATTTTGGGGCAAAAAGTCAGAAATTCCCCATATTTTGGGGCAAAAAGGCAGAAATTCCCCTTATTTTGAGGTAATAAGGCTGAAATTCCCCTTATTTTGGGGCAAAAAGGCAGAAATTTCGTTTATTTTGGGGAAAAGGCAGAAATTGCACTTATTTTGAGTCAAAAAGGTGGAAAATCCCCTTATTTTGGGGCAAAAATGAAGAAATTTGCTTTTTTATGGCAAAAAGGTATACATTCCCTTTATTTTCGGGCAAAAAGGAAGAAATTCTTTGTATTTTGGAGCAAAATTGCAGAAATTCCCCTAATTTTTGGGCAAAAAGGCAGAAATTTTCCTTATTTTCGGGTAAAACTGCAGAAATTTCACTTATTTTGCGGCAAAATGTCAGAAATTCCCCTTATTTTTGGCAAAAAATGCAGAAAATCCCCTTATTTTAGGGCAAAAATGCAGAAATTTCCCTTATTTGGGGACAAAAACAGAAATTCCCCTTATTTTGGGGCAAAATTGCAGAAATTTCCCTTATTATGGGGAAAAATTGCAGAAATTTCCCTTATTTTAGGGCAAAATTGCAGAAATTTCACTTATTTCAGAGAAAAAAAGCAAAAATTTTTCTTATTTTGGGGCAAAAAAGCAGAAATTCCCATTATTTTGGGGCAAAAAGGCAGAAATTCACCTTATTTTGGGGTAAAATTGCAGAAATTTTACATATTTCAGGGCAAAACGGCAGAAATTCCCCTTATTTTGGGGCAAAAAGGCAGAAATTTCCCTTATTTTGGGATAAAATTGCAGAAATTTCCCTTATTTGGGGGCAAAAAGGCAGAAAATCCACTTAATTTCGGGTAAAAAGGCAGAAATTTCTCGTATTTTGGAGCAAAATTGCAGAAACTCCCCTAATTTTGGGGCTAAAAGGCAGAATTTCCCTTTATTTTGGGGCAAAAATAGAGAAATTCTTTTTATTTTGGGGCAAAAATCAGAAATTTCCTTTATTTTGGGGCAAAATTTTAGAAATTTCTTTTATATTGTTACAGACTTGCAGAAATTTTTCTTATTTTGTGGCCAAAAGGGCAGAAATTCCCCATATTTTGGTGCAAAAAGGCTGAAATTCCCCTTATTTTGAGGTAAAATCCTGAAATTCCCCATATTTTGGGGCAAAAAGGCAGAAATTCCCCTCATTTGGGGGCAAAAAGGCACAAATTTCCCTTATTTTCCGGCATAATTGCAGGAATTTCATTTATTTCAGGGCAAAAAGTCAGAAATTCCTTTTATTTTCAGGCAAAAACAGAAATTTCTTTTATTTTGATACAAAATTGTAGAAATTTTCCTTATTTTGGAACAAAAAGGCAAAAATTACCCATATTTTGGGGAAAAAGGCAGAAATTCCTTTTATTTTGAGGTAAAAAGGCTGAAATTCCCGTTATTTTGGGGCATAAAGGCAGAAATTCCCTTTACTTTCTGGCAAAAGGGCAGAAATTCCCGTTAATTGGGGCAGAAAAGCAGAAATTTTCCTTATTTAAGGGCAATAGGGCAGAAATTCCCCTTATTTTGTGGCAAAAAGGCAGAAATTCCCCTTATTTGAAGGTAAAATGCTGAAATTCCCCTTATTTTCGGCAAAAAGGCAGAAATTCCTATTATTTTGGGGCAAAATTGCAGAAATTTCAATTATTTCTGGGCAAAAAGTCAGATATTTGCCTTATTTTGGGGCAAAAAGCAGAAATTCCCTTAATTTTGGGGCCAAAAACAGAAATTCCCCTTATTTTGGGGTAAAATTGCAGAAATTTCAAATATTTCAGGGCAAAAAGGCAGAAATTCCACTTTATTTCGGACAATAACGCAGAAATTCCCCGTATTTTAAAGCTAAATTTCAGAAATTCCCCTTATATTGGTGCAAAAATGGAGAAATTTCCTTTATTTTTGTGCAATAAGGCAGATTTCCCCGTATTTTGAAGCAAAATTGCACATATTTCCCTAATTTTGAAGGAAAATGCAGAAATTCACATTATTTTGGAACAAAAAGACAGAAATTCTCCTTATTTCAGGGCAAAAAGTCAGAAATTCCCCTTATTATGGGGTAAAATTGTAGAAATTTTCTTTATTTTGGGGCAAAATTGCAGACATTTCTCTTAGTTTGGGGCAAAATTGCAGAAATTTCACTTATTTCAGGGAAAAAGTGCAGAAATTTCTCTTATTTTGGGGCAAAAAGGCAGAAATTTCTTTAATTTTGGTACAAAATTGCAGAAATTTTCTTTATTTTGGGGCAAAATTGCAGAAATTTCCCTTATTTTAGGGCAAAATTGCAGAAATTTCACTTATTTCAGAGAAAAAAAGCAAAAATTTTTCTTATTTTGGGGCAAAAAGGCAGAAATTCCCCATATTTTGGTGCAAAAAGGCTGAAATTCCCCTTATTTTGAGGTAAAATCCTGAAATTCCCCATATTTTGGGGCAAAAAGGCAGAAATTCCCCTCATTTGGGGGCAAAAAGGCACAAATTTCCCTTATTTTCGGGCATAATTGCAGGAATTTCATTTATTTCAGGGCAAAAAGTCAGAAATTCCTTTTATTTTCGGGCAAAAACAGAAATTTCTTTTCTTTTGATACAAAATTGTAGAAATTTTCCTTATTTTGGAACAAAAAGGCAAAAATTACCCATATTTTGGGGAAAAAGGCAGAAATTCCCCTTATTTTGAGGTAAAAAGGCTGAAATTCCCGTTATTTTGGGGCAAAAAGGCAGAAATTCCCTTTACTTTGTGGCAAAAAGGCAGAAATTCCCGTTAATTGGGGCAGAAAAGCAGAAATTTTCCTTATTTAAGGGCAATAGGGCAGAAATTCCCCTTATTTTGTGGCAAAAAGGCAGAAATTCCCCTTATTTGAAGGTAAAATGCTGAAATTCCCCTTATTTTCGGCAAAAAGGCAGAAATTCCTATTATTTTGGGGCAAAAGTGCAGAAATTTCTCTTATTTTGGGGCAAAAAGGCAGAAATTTCTTTTATTTTGGTACAAAATTGCAGAAATTTTCTTTATTTTGGGGCAAAATTGCAGAAATTTCCCTTATTTTGGGGCAAAATTGCAGAAATTTCACTTATTTCAGGGAAAAAGTGCAGAAATTTCTCTTATTTTGGGGCAAAAAGGCAGAAATTTCTTTTATTTTGGTACAAAATTGCAGAAATTTTCTTTATTTTGGGGCAAAATTGCAGAAATTTCCCTTATTTTGGGGCAAAATTGCAGAAATTTCACTTATTTAAGGGAAAAAGTGCAGAAATTTCTCTTATTTTGGGGCAAAAATACAGAAATTCCCTTCATTTTGTGGCAAAAAGGCAGAAATTTCCCTTATTTTGGGGAAAATTTGCAGAAATTTCACTTATTTCAGGGCAAAATTCAAAAATTCCTTTTATTTTGGGGCAAAAAGAAAGAAATTCCGTTCATTTTTAGGTAAAAAGGCAGAAATTTCACTTATTTTGAGGGAAGAAGGCAGAAATTCCTCTTATTTTGGGGCAAAAATGAAGAAATTTCTCTTTTTTGTGGCAAAAGGTATACATTCCCCTTATTTTCGGGCAAAAATGCAGAAATTCCCCCTATTTTGGAGCAGAATTGAAGAAAATCCCCTAATTGTGGGACAAAAAGGCAGAAATTCCCTATATGTTGGGGCAAAAAGACAGAAATTCTCCTTATTTTGGGGCAAAACTCAGAAATTCCACTTATTTTGGGGCAAAATTCCAGAAATTTCCCTTATTTTGGGGCAAAATTGCAGAAATTTTACTTATTTTGGGGCACAATTGCAGAAATTTCACTTATTTCAGGTAAAAATGGCAGAAATTTTTCTTATTTTGGGGCAAAAAGGCAGAAATTCCTAATATTTTGTGGCAAAAATGCAGAAATTCCCCCTTATTTTGAGGTAAAAAGGCTGAAATTCCCCTTATTTGGGGGCAAAAAGGCAGAAATTTCCCTTATTTTGGGGCAAAATTGCAAACATTTCACTTATTTCAGGGTAATAAGTCAGAAATTTTCCTTATTTTGGGGCAAAAAACACAGAAATTCCCTTTGTTTTGGAAGGAAAATACAGAAATTCCACTTCTTTAGAGGCAAAAAGGCAGAAATTCCCCTTATTTTGAAGCAAAAATGAAGAAATTCCCCTAATTGTTGGGCAAAAAGGCAGAAATTCCCTATATGTTGGGGCAAAAAGACAGAAATTCTCCTTATTTTGGGACAAAACTCAGAAATTCCACTTATTTTGGGGCAAAATTGCAGGAATTTACCTTATTTTGAGGCAAAATTGCAGAAATTTCCCTTATTTGGGGCAAAATTGCAGAAATTTCACTTATTTTCAGGTAAAAAGGCTGAAATATCCTTTATTTTGGGGCAAAAAGGAAGAAATTCCCCTTATTTTGGGGCAAAATTGCAGAAATTTTCCTTATTTTGGGGCAAAAAGGCTGAAATTCTTATTTTGAGGTAAAATGCTGAAATTCCCCATATTTTGGGGCAAAAGGCAAAACTTCTTCTTATTTTGGGGCAAAGAGGCACAAATTTCTCTTATTTTCGGGCAAAATTGCAGAAATTTCATTTATTTCAGGGCAAAAAGTCAGAAATTCCTTTTATTTTGGGGCAAAGAGCAGAAATTTCTTTTATTATGGTACAAAATTGAAGAAATTTATCTTATTTTGAAACAAAAAGGCAGAAAATTCCCCTTATTTTGAGGCAAAAGGCAGAAATTATTCTCAATTTGAGGTAAAATGCAGAAATTCCCTTTATTTTGGGGCTAAAAAACAGAAATTCCCTGTATTTTGAAGCAAAATTGCAGAAATTCTCATAATTTTTGAGCAAAAAGTCAGAAATTCTCCTTATTATGGGGCAAAAAGACAGAAAATCTCCTTTTTCGGGAGCAAACAGTCAGAAATTCCCCTTATTTTGGGGCAAAATTGCAGAAATTTCCTTTACATTGGGGCAAAATTGCAGAAATTTCACGTATTTCAGGGAAAAAAGGCAGAAATTTTTTTGGGGGGGCAAAAAGGCAGAAATTTTTTTTATTTTGGTACAAAATTGCAGAAATTTTTCTTATTTTGGGGTAAAAAGTCAGAAATTCCCCATATTTGGGGGCAAAAAGGCAGAAATTCCCCTTATTTTGAGGTAAAAAGGCTGAAATTCCCCTTATTTTGGGGCAAAAAGACAGAAATTTCGTTTATTTTGGGGAAAAGGCAGAAATTGCACTTATTTTGAGTCAAAAAGGTGGAAATTCCCCTTATTTGGGGGCAAAAATGAAGAAATTTGCTTTTTTATGGCAAAAAGGTATACATTCCCTTTATTTTCGGGCAAAAAGGCAGAAATTCTTTGTATTTTGGAGCAAAATTGCAGAAATTCTCATAATTTTCGGGCAAAAAGGCAGAAATTCTCCTTATTTTGGGGCAAAAAGACAGAAAATCTCCTTTTTCGGGAGCAAACAGTCAGAAATTCCCCTTATTTTGGGGCAAAATTGCAGAAATTTCCTTTACATTGGGGCAAAATTGTAGAAATTTCCCTTATTTTGGGGCAAAATTGCAGAAATTTCAGGTATTTGAGAAAAAAAGGCAGAAATTTTTTTGGGGGGGGCAAAAAGGCAGAAATTTTTTTTATTTTGGTACAAAATTGCAGAAATTTTTCTTATTTTGGGGCAAAAAGTCAGAAATTCCCCATATTTTGGGGCAAAAAGGCAGAAATTCCCCTTATTTTGAGGTAATAAGGCTGAAATTCCCCTTATTTTGGGGCAAAAAGGCAGAAATTTCGTTTATTTTGGGGAAAAGGCAGAAATTGCACTTATTTTGAGTCAAAAAGGTGGAAAATCCCCTTATTTTGGGGCAAAAATGAAGAAATTTGCTTTTTTATGGCAAAAAGGTATACATTCCCTTTATTTTCGGGCAAAAAGGAAGAAATTCTTTGTATTTTGGAGCAAAATTGCAGAAATTCCCCTAATTTTTGGGCAAAAAGGCAGAAATTTTCCTTATTTTCGGGTAAAACTGCAGAAATTTCACTTATTTTGCGGCAAAATGTCAGAAATTCCCCTTATTTTTGGCAAAAAATGCAGAAAATCCCCTTATTTTAGGGCAAAAATGCAGAAATTTCCCTTATTTGGGGACAAAAACAGAAATTCCCCTTATTTTGGGGCAAAATTGCAGAAATTTCCCTTATTATGGGGAAAAATTGCAGAAATTTCCCTTATTTTAGGGCAAAATTGCAGAAATTTCACTTATTTCAGAGAAAAAAAGCAAAAATTTTTCTTATTTTGGGGCAAAAAGGCAGAAATTCCCATTATTTTGGGGCAAAAAGGCAGAAATTCACCTTATTTTGGGGTAAAATTGCAGAAATTTTACATATTTCAGGGCAAAACGGCAGAAATTCCCCTTATTTTGGGGCAAAAAGGCAGAAATTTCCCTTATTTTGGGATAAAATTGCAGAAATTTCCCTTATTTGGGGGCAAAAAGGCAGAAAATCCACTTAATTTCGGGTAAAAAGGCAGAAATTTCTCGTATTTTGGAGCAAAATTGCAGAAACTCCCCTAATTTTGGGGCTAAAAGGCAGAATTTCCCTTTATTTTGGGGCAAAAATAGAGAAATTCTTTTTATTTTGGGGCAAAAATCAGAAATTTCCTTTATTTTGGGGCAAAATTTTAGAAATTTCTTTTATATTGTTACAGACTTGCAGAAATTTTTCTTATTTTGTGGCCAAAAGGGCAGAAATTCCCCATATTTTGGTGCAAAAAGGCTGAAATTCCCCTTATTTTGAGGTAAAATCCTGAAATTCCCCATATTTTGGGGCAAAAAGGCAGAAATTCCCCTCATTTGGGGGCAAAAAGGCACAAATTTCCCTTATTTTCCGGCATAATTGCAGGAATTTCATTTATTTCAGGGCAAAAAGTCAGAAATTCCTTTTATTTTCAGGCAAAAACAGAAATTTCTTTTATTTTGATACAAAATTGTAGAAATTTTCCTTATTTTGGAACAAAAAGGCAAAAATTACCCATATTTTGGGGAAAAAGGCAGAAATTCCTTTTATTTTGAGGTAAAAAGGCTGAAATTCCCGTTATTTTGGGGCATAAAGGCAGAAATTCCCTTTACTTTCTGGCAAAAGGGCAGAAATTCCCGTTAATTGGGGCAGAAAAGCAGAAATTTTCCTTATTTAAGGGCAATAGGGCAGAAATTCCCCTTATTTTGTGGCAAAAAGGCAGAAATTCCCCTTATTTGAAGGTAAAATGCTGAAATTCCCCTTATTTTCGGCAAAAAGGCAGAAATTCCTATTATTTTGGGGCAAAATTGCAGAAATTTCAATTATTTCTGGGCAAAAAGTCAGATATTTGCCTTATTTTGGGGCAAAAAGCAGAAATTCCCTTAATTTTGGGGCCAAAAACAGAAATTCCCCTTATTTTGGGGTAAAATTGCAGAAATTTCAAATATTTCAGGGCAAAAAGGCAGAAATTCCACTTTATTTCGGACAATAACGCAGAAATTCCCCGTATTTTAAAGCTAAATTTCAGAAATTCCCCTTATATTGGTGCAAAAATGGAGAAATTTCCTTTATTTTTGTGCAATAAGGCAGATTTCCCCGTATTTTGAAGCAAAATTGCACATATTTCCCTAATTTTGAAGGAAAATGCAGAAATTCACATTATTTTGGAACAAAAAGACAGAAATTCTCCTTATTTCAGGGCAAAAAGTCAGAAATTCCCCTTATTATGGGGTAAAATTGTAGAAATTTTCTTTATTTTGGGGCAAAATTGCAGACATTTCTCTTAGTTTGGGGCAAAATTGCAGAAATTTCACTTATTTCAGGGAAAAAGTGCAGAAATTTCTCTTATTTTGGGGCAAAAAGGCAGAAATTTCTTTAATTTTGGTACAAAATTGCAGAAATTTTCTTTATTTTGGGGCAAAATTGCAGAAATTTCCCTTATTTTAGGGCAAAATTGCAGAAATTTCACTTATTTCAGAGAAAAAAAGCAAAAATTTTTCTTATTTTGGGGCAAAAAGGCAGAAATTCCCCATATTTTGGTGCAAAAAGGCTGAAATTCCCCTTATTTTGAGGTAAAATCCTGAAATTCCCCATATTTTGGGGCAAAAAGGCAGAAATTCCCCTCATTTGGGGGCAAAAAGGCACAAATTTCCCTTATTTTCGGGCATAATTGCAGGAATTTCATTTATTTCAGGGCAAAAAGTCAGAAATTCCTTTTATTTTCGGGCAAAAACAGAAATTTCTTTTCTTTTGATACAAAATTGTAGAAATTTTCCTTATTTTGGAACAAAAAGGCAAAAATTACCCATATTTTGGGGAAAAAGGCAGAAATTCCCCTTATTTTGAGGTAAAAAGGCTGAAATTCCCGTTATTTTGGGGCAAAAAGGCAGAAATTCCCTTTACTTTGTGGCAAAAAGGCAGAAATTCCCGTTAATTGGGGCAGAAAAGCAGAAATTTTCCTTATTTAAGGGCAATAGGGCAGAAATTCCCCTTATTTTGTGGCAAAAAGGCAGAAATTCCCCTTATTTGAAGGTAAAATGCTGAAATTCCCCTTATTTTCGGCAAAAAGGCAGAAATTCCTATTATTTTGGGGCAAAAGTGCAGAAATTTCTCTTATTTTGGGGCAAAAAGGCAGAAATTTCTTTTATTTTGGTACAAAATTGCAGAAATTTTCTTTATTTTGGGGCAAAATTGCAGAAATTTCCCTTATTTTGGGGCAAAATTGCAGAAATTTCACTTATTTCAGGGAAAAAGTGCAGAAATTTCTCTTATTTTGGGGCAAAAAGGCAGAAATTTCTTTTATTTTGGTACAAAATTGCAGAAATTTTCTTTATTTTGGGGCAAAATTGCAGAAATTTCCCTTATTTTGGGGCAAAATTGCAGAAATTTCACTTATTTCAGGGAAAAAGTGCAGAAATTTCTCTTATTTTGGGGCAAAAATACAGAAATTCCCTTCATTTTGTGGCAAAAAGGCAGAAATTTCCCTTATTTTGGGGAAAATTTGCAGAAATTTCACTTATTTCAGGGCAAAATTCAAAAATTCCTTTTATTTTGGGGCAAAAAGAAAGAAATTCCGTTCATTTTTAGGTAAAAAGGCAGAAATTTCACTTATTTTGAGGGAAGAAGGCAGAAATTCCTCTTATTTTGGGGCAAAAATGAAGAAATTTCTCTTTTTTGTGGCAAAAGGTATACATTCCCCTTATTTTCGGGCAAAAATGCAGAAATTCCCCCTATTTTGGAGCAGAATTGAAGAAAATCCCCTAATTGTGGGACAAAAAGGCAGAAATTCCCTATATGTTGGGGCAAAAAGACAGAAATTCTCCTTATTTTGGGGCAAAACTCAGAAATTCCACTTATTTTGGGGCAAAATTCCAGAAATTTCCCTTATTTTGGGGCAAAATTGCAGAAATTTTACTTATTTTGGGGCACAATTGCAGAAATTTCACTTATTTCAGGTAAAAATGGCAGAAATTTTTCTTATTTTGGGGCAAAAAGGCAGAAATTCCTAATATTTTGTGGCAAAAATGCAGAAATTCCCCCTTATTTTGAGGTAAAAAGGCTGAAATTCCCCTTATTTGGGGGCAAAAAGGCAGAAATTTCCCTTATTTTGGGGCAAAATTGCAAACATTTCACTTATTTCAGGGTAATAAGTCAGAAATTTTCCTTATTTTGGGGCAAAAAACACAGAAATTCCCTTTGTTTTGGAAGGAAAATACAGAAATTCCACTTCTTTAGAGGCAAAAAGGCAGAAATTCCCCTTATTTTGAAGCAAAAATGAAGAAATTCCCCTAATTGTTGGGCAAAAAGGCAGAAATTCCCTATATGTTGGGGCAAAAAGACAGAAATTCTCCTTATTTTGGGACAAAACTCAGAAATTCCACTTATTTTGGGGCAAAATTGCAGGAATTTACCTTATTTTGAGGCAAAATTGCAGAAATTTCCCTTATTTGGGGCAAAATTGCAGAAATTTCACTTATTTTCAGGTAAAAAGGCTGAAATATCCTTTATTTTGGGGCAAAAAGGAAGAAATTCCCCTTATTTTGGGGCAAAATTGCAGAAATTTTCCTTATTTTGGGGCAAAAAGGCTGAAATTCTTATTTTGAGGTAAAATGCTGAAATTCCCCATATTTTGGGGCAAAAGGCAAAACTTCTTCTTATTTTGGGGCAAAGAGGCACAAATTTCTCTTATTTTCGGGCAAAATTGCAGAAATTTCATTTATTTCAGGGCAAAAAGTCAGAAATTCCTTTTATTTTGGGGCAAAGAGCAGAAATTTCTTTTATTATGGTACAAAATTGAAGAAATTTATCTTATTTTGAAACAAAAAGGCAGAAAATTCCCCTTATTTTGAGGCAAAAGGCAGAAATTATTCTCAATTTGAGGTAAAATGCAGAAATTCCCTTTATTTTGGGGCTAAAAAACAGAAATTCCCTGTATTTTGAAGCAAAATTGCAGAAATTCTCATAATTTTTGAGCAAAAAGTCAGAAATTCTCCTTATTATGGGGCAAAAAGACAGAAAATCTCCTTTTTCGGGAGCAAACAGTCAGAAATTCCCCTTATTTTGGGGCAAAATTGCAGAAATTTCCTTTACATTGGGGCAAAATTGCAGAAATTTCACGTATTTCAGGGAAAAAAGGCAGAAATTTTTTTGGGGGGGCAAAAAGGCAGAAATTTTTTTTATTTTGGTACAAAATTGCAGAAATTTTTCTTATTTTGGGGTAAAAAGTCAGAAATTCCCCATATTTGGGGGCAAAAAGGCAGAAATTCCCCTTATTTTGAGGTAAAAAGGCTGAAATTCCCCTTATTTTGGGGCAAAAAGACAGAAATTTCGTTTATTTTGGGGAAAAGGCAGAAATTGCACTTATTTTGAGTCAAAAAGGTGGAAATTCCCCTTATTTGGGGGCAAAAATGAAGAAATTTGCTTTTTTATGGCAAAAAGGTATACATTCCCTTTATTTTCGGGCAAAAAGGCAGAAATTCTTTGTATTTTGGAGCAAAATTGCAGAAATTCTCATAATTTTCGGGCAAAAAGGCAGAAATTCTCCTTATTTTGGGGCAAAAAGACAGAAAATCTCCTTTTTCGGGAGCAAACAGTCAGAAATTCCCCTTATTTTGGGGCAAAATTGCAGAAATTTCCTTTACATTGGGGCAAAATTGTAGAAATTTCCCTTATTTTGGGGCAAAATTGCAGAAATTTCAGGTATTTGAGAAAAAAAGGCAGAAATTTTTTTGGGGGGGGCAAAAAGGCAGAAATTTTTTTTATTTTGGTACAAAATTGCAGAAATTTTTCTTATTTTGGGGCAAAAAGTCAGAAATTCCCCATATTTTGGGGCAAAAAGGCAGAAATTCCCCTTATTTTGAGGTAATAAGGCTGAAATTCCCCTTATTTTGGGGCAAAAAGGCAGAAATTTCGTTTATTTTGGGGAAAAGGCAGAAATTGCACTTATTTTGAGTCAAAAAGGTGGAAAATCCCCTTATTTTGGGGCAAAAATGAAGAAATTTGCTTTTTTATGGCAAAAAGGTATACATTCCCTTTATTTTCGGGCAAAAAGGAAGAAATTCTTTGTATTTTGGAGCAAAATTGCAGAAATTCCCCTAATTTTTGGGCAAAAAGGCAGAAATTTTCCTTATTTTCGGGTAAAACTGCAGAAATTTCACTTATTTTGTGGCAAAATGTCAGAAATTCCCCTTATTTTTGGCAAAAAATGCAGAAAATCCCCTTATTTTAGGGCAAAAATGCAGAAATTTCCCTTATTTGGGGACAAAAACAGAAATTCCCCTTATTTTGGGGCAAAATTGCAGAAATTTCCCTTATTATGGGGAAAAATTGCAGAAATTTCCCTTATTTTAGGGCAAAATTGCAGAAATTTCACTTATTTCAGAGAAAAAAAGCAAAAATTTTTCTTATTTTGGGGCAAAAAGGCAGAAATTCCCATTATTTTGGGGCAAAAAGGCAGAAATTCACCTTATTTTGGGGTAAAATTGCAGAAATTTTACATATTTCAGGGCAAAACGGCAGAAATTCCCCTTATTTTGGGGCAAAAAGGCAGAAATTTCCCTTATTTTGGGATAAAATTGCAGAAATTTCCCTTATTTGGGGGCAAAAAGGCAGAAAATCCACTTAATTTCGGGTAAAAAGGCAGAAATTTCTCGTATTTTGGAGCAAAATTGCAGAAACTCCCCTAATTTTGGGGCTAAAAGGCAGAATTTCCCTTTATTTTGGGGCAAAAATAGAGAAATTCTTTTTATTTTGGGGCAAAAATCAGAAATTTCCTTTATTTTGGGGCAAAATTTTAGAAATTTCTTTTATATTGTTACAGACTTGCAGAAATTTTTCTTATTTTGTGGCCAAAAGGGCAGAAATTCCCCATATTTTGGTGCAAAAAGGCTGAAATTCCCCTTATTTTGAGGTAAAATCCTGAAATTCCCCATATTTTGGGGCAAAAAGGCAGAAATTCCCCTCATTTGGGGGCAAAAAGGCACAAATTTCCCTTATTTTCCGGCATAATTGCAGGAATTTCATTTATTTCAGGGCAAAAAGTCAGAAATTCCTTTTATTTTCAGGCAAAAACAGAAATTTCTTTTATTTTGATACAAAATTGTAGAAATTTTCCTTATTTTGGAACAAAAAGGCAAAAATTACCCATATTTTGGGGAAAAAGGCAGAAATTCCTTTTATTTTGAGGTAAAAAGGCTGAAATTCCCGTTATTTTGGGGCATAAAGGCAGAAATTCCCTTTACTTTCTGGCAAAAGGGCAGAAATTCCCGTTAATTGGGGCAGAAAAGCAGAAATTTTCCTTATTTAAGGGCAATAGGGCAGAAATTCCCCTTATTTTGTGGCAAAAAGGCAGAAATTCCCCTTATTTGAAGGTAAAATGCTGAAATTCCCCTTATTTTCGGCAAAAAGGCAGAAATTCCTATTATTTTGGGGCAAAATTGCAGAAATTTCAATTATTTCTGGGCAAAAAGTCAGATATTTGCCTTATTTTGGGGCAAAAAGCAGAAATTCCCTTAATTTTGGGGCCAAAAACAGAAATTCCCCTTATTTTGGGGTAAAATTGCAGAAATTTCAAATATTTCAGGGCAAAAAGGCAGAAATTCCACTTTATTTCGGACAATAACGCAGAAATTCCCCGTATTTTAAAGCTAAATTTCAGAAATTCCCCTTATATTGGTGCAAAAATGGAGAAATTTCCTTTATTTTTGTGCAATAAGGCAGATTTCCCCGTATTTTGAAGCAAAATTGCACATATTTCCCTAATTTTGAAGGAAAATGCAGAAATTCACATTATTTTGGAACAAAAAGACAGAAATTCTCCTTATTTCAGGGCAAAAAGTCAGAAATTCCCCTTATTATGGGGTAAAATTGTAGAAATTTTCTTTATTTTGGGGCAAAATTGCAGACATTTCTCTTAGTTTGGGGCAAAATTGCAGAAATTTCACTTATTTCAGGGAAAAAGTGCAGAAATTTCTCTTATTTTGGGGCAAAAAGGCAGAAATTTCTTTAATTTTGGTACAAAATTGCAGAAATTTTCTTTATTTTGGGGCAAAATTGCAGAAATTTCCCTTATTTTAGGGCAAAATTGCAGAAATTTCACTTATTTCAGAGAAAAAAAGCAAAAATTTTTCTTATTTTGGGGCAAAAAGGCAGAAATTCCCCATATTTTGGTGCAAAAAGGCTGAAATTCCCCTTATTTTGAGGTAAAATCCTGAAATTCCCCATATTTTGGGGCAAAAAGGCAGAAATTCCCCTCATTTGGGGGCAAAAAGGCACAAATTTCCCTTATTTTCGGGCATAATTGCAGGAATTTCATTTATTTCAGGGCAAAAAGTCAGAAATTCCTTTTATTTTCGGGCAAAAACAGAAATTTCTTTTCTTTTGATACAAAATTGTAGAAATTTTCCTTATTTTGGAACAAAAAGGCAAAAATTACCCATATTTTGGGGAAAAAGGCAGAAATTCCCCTTATTTTGAGGTAAAAAGGCTGAAATTCCCGTTATTTTGGGGCAAAAAGGCAGAAATTCCCTTTACTTTGTGGCAAAAAGGCAGAAATTCCCGTTAATTGGGGCAGAAAAGCAGAAATTTTCCTTATTTAAGGGCAATAGGGCAGAAATTCCCCTTATTTTGTGGCAAAAAGGCAGAAATTCCCCTTATTTGAAGGTAAAATGCTGAAATTCCCCTTATTTTCGGCAAAAAGGCAGAAATTCCTATTATTTTGGGGCAAAAGTGCAGAAATTTCTCTTATTTTGGGGCAAAAAGGCAGAAATTTCTTTTATTTTGGTACAAAATTGCAGAAATTTTCTTTATTTTGGGGCAAAATTGCAGAAATTTCCCTTATTTTGGGGCAAAATTGCAGAAATTTCACTTATTTCAGGGAAAAAGTGCAGAAATTTCTCTTATTTTGGGGCAAAAAGGCAGAAATTTCTTTTATTTTGGTACAAAATTGCAGAAATTTTCTTTATTTTGGGGCAAAATTGCAGAAATTTCCCTTATTTTGGGGCAAAATTGCAGAAATTTCACTTATTTCAGGGAAAAAGTGCAGAAATTTCTCTTATTTTGGGGCAAAAATACAGAAATTCCCTTCATTTTTTGGCTAAAAGGCAGAAATTTCCCTTATTTTGGGGAAAATTTGCAGAAATTTCACTTATTTCAGGGCAAAATTCAAAAATTCCTTTTATTTTGGGGCAAAAAGAAAGAAATTCCGTTCATTTTTAGGTAAAAAGGCAGAAATTTCACTTATTTTGAGGGAAGAAGGCAGAAATTCCTCTTATTTTGGGGCAAAAATGAAGAAATTTCTCTTTTTTGTGGCAAAAGGTATACATTCCCCTTATTTTCGGGCAAAAATGCAGAAATTCCCCCTATTTTGGAGCAGAATTGAAGAAAATCCCCTAATTGTGGGACAAAAAGGCAGAAATTCCCTATATGTTGGGGCAAAAAGACAGAAATTCTCCTTATTTTGGGGCAAAACTCAGAAATTCCACTTATTTTGGGGCAAAATTCCAGAAATTTCCCTTATTTTGGGGCAAAATTGCAGAAATTTTACTTATTTTGGGGCACAATTGCAGAAATTTCACTTATTTCAGGTAAAAATGGCAGAAATTTTTCTTATTTTGGGGCAAAAAGGCAGAAATTCCTAATATTTTGTGGCAAAAATGCAGAAATTCCCCCTTATTTTGAGGTAAAAAGGCTGAAATTCCCCTTATTTGGGGGCAAAAAGGCAGAAATTTCCCTTATTTTGGGGCAAAATTGCAAACATTTCACTTATTTCAGGGTAATAAGTCAGAAATTTTCCTTATTTTGGGGCAAAAAACACAGAAATTCCCTTTGTTTTGGAAGGAAAATACAGAAATTCCACTTCTTTAGAGGCAAAAAGGCAGAAATTCCCCTTATTTTGAAGCAAAAATGAAGAAATTCCCCTAATTGTTGGGCAAAAAGGCAGAAATTCCCTATATGTTGGGGCAAAAAGACAGAAATTCTCCTTATTTTGGGACAAAACTCAGAAATTCCACTTATTTTGGGGCAAAATTGCAGGAATTTACCTTATTTTGAGGCAAAATTGCAGAAATTTCCCTTATTTGGGGCAAAATTGCAGAAATTTCACTTATTTTCAGGTAAAAAGGCTGAAATATCCTTTATTTTGGGGCAAAAAGGAAGAAATTCCCCTTATTTTGGGGCAAAATTGCAGAAATTTTCCTTATTTTGGGGCAAAAAGGCTGAAATTCTTATTTTGAGGTAAAATGCTGAAATTCCCCATATTTTGGGGCAAAAGGCAAAACTTCTTCTTATTTTGGGGCAAAGAGGCACAAATTTCTCTTATTTTCGGGCAAAATTGCAGAAATTTCATTTATTTCAGGGCAAAAAGTCAGAAATTCCTTTTATTTTGGGGCAAAGAGCAGAAATTTCTTTTATTATGGTACAAAATTGAAGAAATTTATCTTATTTTGAAACAAAAAGGCAGAAAATTCCCCTTATTTTGAGGCAAAAGGCAGAAATTATTCTCAATTTGAGGTAAAATGCAGAAATTCCCTTTATTTTGGGGCTAAAAAACAGAAATTCCCTGTATTTTGAAGCAAAATTGCAGAAATTCTCATAATTTTTGGGCAAAAAGGCAGAAATTCTCCTTATTATGGGGCAAAAAGACAGAAAATCTCCTTTTTCGGGAGCAAACAGTCAGAAATTCCCCTTATTTTGGGGCAAAATTGCAGAAATTTCCTTTACATTGGGGCAAAATTGTAGAAATTTCCCTTATTTTGGGGCAAAATTGCAGAAATTTCACGTATTTCAGGGAAAAAAGGCAGAAATTTTTTTGGGGGGGCAAAAAGGCAGAAATTTTTTATTTTGGTACAAAATTGCAGAAATTTTTCTTATTTTGGGGCAAAAAGTCAGAAATTCCCCATATTTTGGGGCAAAAAGGCAGAAATTCCCCTTATTTTGAGGTAAAAAGGCTGAAATTCCCCTTATTTTGGGGCAAAAAGACAGAAATTTCGTTTATTTTGGGGAAAAGGCAGAAATTGCACTTATTTTGAGTCAAAAAGGTGGAAATTCCCCTTATTTTGGGGCAAAAATGAAGAAATTTGCTTTTTTATGGCAAAAAGGTATACATTCCCTTTATTTTCGGGCAAAAAGGCAGAAATTCTTTGTATTTTGGAGCAAAATTGCAGAAATTCTCATAATTTTCGGGCAAAAAGGCAGAAATTCTCCTTATTTTGGGGCAAAAAGACAGAAAATCTCCTTTTTCGGGAGCAAACAGTCAGAAATTCCCCTTATTTTGGGGCAAAATTGCAGAAATTTCCTTTACATTGGGGCAAAATTGCAGAAATTTCCCTTATTTTGGGGCAAAATTGCAGAAATTTCAGGTATTTGAGAAAAAAAGGCAGAAATTTTTTTGGGGGGGGCAAAAAGGCAGAAATTTTTTTTATTTTGGTACAAAATTGCAGAAATTTTTCTTATTTTGGGGCAAAAAGTCAGAAATTCCCCATATTTTGGGGCAAAAAGGCAGAAATTCCCCTTATTTTGAGGTAATAAGGCTGAAATTCCCCTTATTTTGGGGCAAAAAGGCAGAAATTTCGTTTATTTTGGGGAAAAGGCAGAAATTGCACTTATTTTGAGTCAAAAAGGTGGAAAATCCCCTTATTTTGGGGCAAAAATGAAGAAATTTGCTTTTTTATGGCAAAAAGGTATACATTCCCTTTATTTTCGGGCAAAAAGGAAGAAATTCTTTGTATTTTGGAGCAAAATTGCAGAAATTCCCCTAATTTTTGGGCAAAAAGGCAGAAATTTTCCTTATTTTCGGGTAAAACTGCAGAAATTTCACTTATTTTGCGGCAAAATGTCAGAAATTCCCCTTATTTTTGGCAAAAAATGCAGAAAATCCCCTTATTTTAGGGCAAAAATGCAGAAATTTCCCTTATTTGGGGACAAAAACAGAAATTCCCCTTATTTTGGGGCAAAATTGCAGAAATTTCCCTTATTATGGGGAAAAATTGCAGAAATTTCCCTTATTTTAGGGCAAAATTGCAGAAATTTCACTTATTTCAGAGAAAAAAAGCAAAAATTTTTCTTATTTTGGGGCAAAAAGGCAGAAATTCCCATTATTTTGGGGCAAAAAGGCAGAAATTCACCTTATTTTGGGGTAAAATTGCAGAAATTTTACATATTTCAGGGCAAAACGGCAGAAATTCCCCTTATTTTGGGGCAAAAAGGCAGAAATTTCCCTTATTTTGGGATAAAATTGCAGAAATTTCCCTTATTTGGGGGCAAAAAGGCAGAAAATCCACTTAATTTCGGGTAAAAAGGCAGAAATTTCTCGTATTTTGGAGCAAAATTGCAGAAACTCCCCTAATTTTGGGGCTAAAAGGCAGAATTTCCCTTTATTTTGGGGCAAAAATAGAGAAATTCTTTTTATTTTGGGGCAAAAATCAGAAATTTCCTTTATTTTGGGGCAAAATTTTAGAAATTTCTTTTATATTGTTACAGACTTGCAGAAATTTTTCTTATTTTGTGGCCAAAAGGGCAGAAATTCCCCATATTTTGGTGCAAAAAGGCTGAAATTCCCCTTATTTTGAGGTAAAATCCTGAAATTCCCCATATTTTGGGGCAAAAAGGCAGAAATTCCCCTCATTTGGGGGCAAAAAGGCACAAATTTCCCTTATTTTCCGGCATAATTGCAGGAATTTCATTTATTTCAGGGCAAAAAGTCAGAAATTCCTTTTATTTTCAGGCAAAAACAGAAATTTCTTTTATTTTGATACAAAATTGTAGAAATTTTCCTTATTTTGGAACAAAAAGGCAAAAATTACCCATATTTTGGGGAAAAAGGCAGAAATTCCTTTTATTTTGAGGTAAAAAGGCTGAAATTCCCGTTATTTTGGGGCATAAAGGCAGAAATTCCCTATACTTTCTGGCAAAAGGGCAGAAATTCCCGTTAATTGGGGCAGAAAAGCAGAAATTTTCCTTATTTAAGGGCAATAGGGCAGAAATTCCCCTTATTTTGTGGCAAAAAGGCAGAAATTCCCCTTATTTGAAGGTAAAATGCTGAAATTCCCCTTATTTTCGGCAAAAAGGCAGAAATTCCTATTATTTTGGGGCAAAATTGCAGAAATTTCAATTATTTCTGGGCAAAAAGTCAGATATTTGCCTTATTTTGGGGCAAAAAGCAGAAATTCCCTTAATTTTGGGGCCAAAAACAGAAATTCCCCTTATTTTGGGGTAAAATTGCAGAAATTTCAAATATTTCAGGGCAAAAAGGCAGAAATTCCACTTTATTTCGGACAATAACGCAGAAATTCCCCGTATTTTAAAGCTAAATTTCAGAAATTCCCCTTATATTGGTGCAAAAATGGAGAAATTCCCTTTATTTTTGTGCAATAAGGCAGATTTCCCCGTATTTTGAAGCAAAATTGCACATATTTCCCTAATTTTGAAGGAAAATGCAGAAATTCACATTATTTTGGAACAAAAAGACAGAAATTCTCCTTATTTCAGGGCAAAAAGTCAGAAATTCCCCTTATTATGGGGTAAAATTGCAGAAATTTTCTTTATTTTGGGGCAAAATTGCAGACATTTCTCTTATTTTGGGGCAAAATTGCAGAAATTTCACTTATTTCAGGGAAAAAGTGCAGAAATTTCTCTTATTTTGGGGCAAAAAGGCAGAAATTTCTTTTATTTTGGTACAAAATTGCAGAAATTTTCTTTATTTTGGGGCAAAATTGCAGAAATTTCCCTTATTTTGGGGCAAAATTGCAGAAATTTCACTTATTTCAGGGAAAAAGTGCAGAAATTTCTCTTATTTTGGGGCAAAAAGGCAGAAATTTCTTTTATTTTGGTACAAAATTGCAGAAATTTTTTTTATTTTGGGGCAAAAATGAAGAAATTCCCCATATTTTGGAGCAAAAAGGCAGAGATTTGCCTTATTATGAGGTAAAATGCTGAAATTCCCCTTATTTTGGGGCAAAAATACAGAAATTCCCTTTATTTGGTGGCAAAAAGGCAGAAATTTCCCTTATTTTGGGGCAAAATTGCAGAAATTTCACTTATTTCAGGGCAAAATTCAAAAATTCCTTTTATTTTGGGGCAAAAAGACAGAAATTCCATTCATTTTTAGGTAAAAAGGCAGAAATTTCACTTATTTTGAGGGAAGAAGGCAGAAATTCCTCTTATTTTGGGGCAAAAATGAAGAAAGTTCTCTTATTTGTGGCAAAAGGTATACATTCCCCTTATTTTCGGGCAAAAAAGAAGAAATTCCCCCTATTTTGGGGCAGAATTGAAGAAAATCCCCTAATTGTGGGGCAAAAAGGCAGAAATTCCCTATATGTTGGGGCAAAAAGACAGAAATTCTCCTTATTTTGGGGCAAAACTCAGAAATTCCACTTATTTTGGGGCAAAATTCCAGAAATTTCCCTTATTTTGGGGCAAAATTGCAGAAATTTTACTTATTTTGGGGCACAATTGCAGAAATTTCACTTATTTCAGGTAAAAATGGCAGAAATTTTTCTTATTTTGGGGCAAAAAGGCAGAAATTCCTAATATTTTGTGGCAAAAATGCAGAAATTCCCCTTATTTTGAGGTAAAAAGGCTGAAATTCCCCTTATTTGGGGGCAAAAAGGCAGAAATTTCCCTTATTTTGGGGCAAAATTGCAAACATTTCACTTATTTCAGGGTAATAAGTCAGAAATTTTCCTTATTTTGGGGCAAAAAACACAGAAATTCCCTTTGTTTTGGAAGGAAAATACAGAAATTCCACTTCTTTAGAGGCAAAAAGGCAGAAATTCCCCTTATTTTGAAGCAAAAATGAAGAAATTCCCCTAATTGTTGGGCAAAAAGGCAGAAATTCCCTATATGTTGGGGCAAAAAGACAGAAATTCTCCTTATTTTGGGACAAAACTCAGAAATTCCACTTATTTTGGGGCAAAATTGCAGGAATTTACCTTATTTTGAGGCAAAATTGCAGAAATTTCCCTTATTTGGGGCAAAATTGCAGAAATTTCACTTATTTTCAGGTAAAAAGGCTGAAATATCCTTTATTTTGGGGCAAAAAGGAAGAAATTCCCCTTATTTTGGGGCAAAATTGCAGAAATTTTCCTTATTTTGGGGCAAAAAGGCTGAAATTCTTATTTTGAGGTAAAATGCTGAAATTCCCCATATTTTGGGGCAAAAGGCAAAACTTCTTCTTATTTTGGGGCAAAGAGGCACAAATTTCTCTTATTTTCGGGCAAAATTGCAGAAATTTCATTTATTTCAGGGCAAAAAGTCAGAAATTCCTTTTATTTTGGGGCAAAGAGCAGAAATTTCTTTTATTATGGTACAAAATTGAAGAAATTTATCTTATTTTGAAACAAAAAGGCAGAAAATTCCCCTTATTTTGAGGCAAAAGGCAGAAATTATTCTCAATTTGAGGTAAAATGCAGAAATTCCCTTTATTTTGGGGCTAAAAAACAGAAATTCCCTGTATTTTGAAGCAAAATTGCAGAAATTCTCATAATTTTTGGGCAAAAAGGCAGAAATTCTCCTTATTATGGGGCAAAAAGACAGAAAATCTCCTTTTTCGGGAGCAAACAGTCAGAAATTCCCCTTATTTTGGGGCAAAATTGCAGAAATTTCCTTTACATTGGGGCAAAATTGTAGAAATTTCCCTTATTTTGGGGCAAAATTGCAGAAATTTCACGTATTTCAGGGAAAAAAGGCAGAAATTTTTTTGGGGGGGCAAAAAGGCAGAAATTTTTTATTTTGGTACAAAATTGCAGAAATTTTTCTTATTTTGGGGCAAAAAGTCAGAAATTACCCATATTTTGGGGCAAAAAGGCAGAAATTCCCCTTATTTTGAGGTAAAAAGGCTGAAATTCCCCTTATTTTGGGGCAAAAAGACAGAAATTTCGTTTATTTTGGGGAAAAGGCAGAAATTGCACTTATTTTGAGTCAAAAAGGTGGAAATTCCCCTTATTTTGGGGCAAAAATGAAGAAATTTGCTTTTTTATGGCAAAAAGGTATACATTCCCTTTATTTTCGGGCAAAAAGGCAGAAATTCTTTGTATTTTGGAGCAAAATTGCAGAAATTCTCATAATTTTCGGGCAAAAAGGCAGAAATTCTCCTTATTTTGGGGCAAAAATACAGAAAATCTCCTTTTTCGGGAGCAAACAGTCAGAAATTCCCCTTATTTTGGGGCAAAATTGCAGAAATTTCCTTTACATTGGGGCAAAATTGCAGAAATTTCCCTTATTTTGGGGCAAAATTGCAGAAATTTCAGGTATTTGAGAAAAAAAGGCAGAAATTTTTTTGGGGGGGCAAAAAGGCAGAAATTTTTTTTATTTTGGTACAAAATTGCAGAAATTTTTCTTATTTTGGGGCAAAAAGTCAGAAATTCCCCATATTTTGGGGCAAAAAGGCAGAAATTCCCCTTACTTTGAGGTAATAAGGCTGAAATTCCCCTTATTTTGGGGCAAAAAGGCAGAAATTTCGTTTATTTTGGGGAAAAGGCAGAAATTGCACTTATTTTGAGTCAAAAAGGTGGAAAATCCCCTTATTTTGGGGCAAAAATGAAGAAATTTGCTTTTTTATGGCAAAAAGGTATACATTCCCTTTATTTTCGGGCAAAAAGGAAGAAATTCTTTGTATTTTGGAGCAAAATTGCAGAAATTCCCCTAATTTTTGGGCAAAAAGGCAGAAATTTTCCTTATTTTGGGGTAAAACTGCAGAAATTTCACTTATTTTGCGGCAAAATGTCAGAAATTCCCCTTATTTTTGGCAAAAAATGCAGAAAATCTCCTTATTTTAGGGCAAAATTGCAGAAATTTCCCTTATTTGGGGACAAAAACAGAAATTCCCCTTATTTTGGGGCAAAATTGCAGAAATTTCCCTTATTATGGGGAAAAATTGCAGAAATTTTCTTTATTTTAGGGCAAAATTGCAGAAATTTCACTTATTTCAGAGAAAAAAAGCAAAAATTTTTCTTATTTTGGGGCAAAAAGGCAGAAATTCCCATTATTTTGGGGCAAAAAGGCAGAAATTCACCTTATTTTGGGGAAAAATTGCAGAAATTTTACATATTTCTGGGCAAAACGGCAGAAATTCCCCTTATTTTGGGGCAAAAAGGCAGAAATTTCCCTTATTTTGGGATAAAATTGCAGAAATTTCCCTTATTTGGGGGCAAAAAGGCAGAAAATCCACTTAATTTCGGGTAAAAAGGCAGAAATTTCTCGTATTTTGGAGCAAAATTGCAGAAACTCCCCTAATTTTGGGGCTAAAAGGCAGAATTTCCCTTTATTTTGGGGAAAAAATAGAGAAATTCTTTTTATTTTGGGGCAAAAATCAGAAATTTCCTTTATTTTGGGGCAAAATTTTAGAAATTTCTTTTATATTGTTACAGACTTGCAGAAATTTTTCTTATTTTGTGGCAAAAAGGCAGAAATTCCCCATATTTTGGTGCAAAAAGGCTGAAATTCCCCTTATTTTGAGGTAAAATCCTGAAATTCCCCATATTTTGGGGCAAAAAGGCAGAAATTCCCCTCATTTGGGGGCAAAAAGGCACAAATTTCCCTTATTTTCCGGCATAATTGCAGGAATTTCATTTATTTCAGGGCAAAAAGTCAGAAATTCCTTTTATTTTCAGGCAAAAACAGAAATTTCTTTTATTTTGATACAAAATTGTAGAAATTTTCCTTATTTTGGAACAAAAAGGCAAAAATTACCCATATTTTGGGGAAAAAGGCAGAAATTCCTTTTATTTTGAGGTAAAAAGGCTGAAATTCCCGTTATTTTGGGGCATAAAGGCAGAAATTCCCTTTACTTTCTGGCAAAAGGGCAGAAATTCCCGTTAATTGGGGCAGAAAAGCAGAAATTTTCCTTATTTAAGGGCAATAGGGCAGAAATTCCCCTTATTTTGTGGCAAAAAGGCAGAAATTCCCCTTATTTGAAGGTAAAATGCTGAAATTCCCCTTATTTTCGGCAAAAAGGCAGAAATTCCTATTATTTTGGGGCAAAATTGCAGAAATTTCAATTATTTCTGGGCAAAAAGTCAGATATTTGCCTTATTTTGGGGCAAAAAGCAGAAATTCCCTTAATTTTGGGGCCAAAAACAGAAATTCCCCTTATTTTGGGGTAAAATTGCAGAAATTTCAAATATTTCAGGGCAAAAAGGCAGAAATTCCACTTTATTTCGGACAATAACGCAGAAATTCCCCGTATTTTAAAGCTAAATTTCAGAAATTCCCCTTATATTGGTGCAAAAATGGAGAAATTCCCTTTATTTTTGTGCAATAAGGCAGATTTCCCCGTATTTTGAAGCAAAATTGCACATATTTCCCTAATTTTGAAGGAAAATGCAGAAATTCACATTATTTTGGAACAAAAAGACAGAAATTCTCCTTATTTCAGGGCAAAATTCAGAAATTCCCCTTATTTTGGGGTAAAATTGCAGAAATTTTCTTTATTTTGGGGCAAAATTGCAGAAATTTCCCTTATTTTGGGGCAAAATTGCAGAAATTTCACTTATTTCAGGGAAAAAGTGCAGAAATTTCTCTTATTTTGGGGCAAAAAGGCAGAAATTTCTTTTATTTTGGTACAAAATTGCAGAAATTTTCTTTATTTTGGGGCAAAAATGAAGAAATTCCCCATATTTTGGGGCAAAAAGGCAGAGATTCGCCTTATTATGAGGTAAAATGCTGAAATTCCCCTTATTTTGGGGCAAAAATACAGAAATTCCCTTTATTTTGTGGCAAAAAGGCAGAAATTTCCCTTATTTTGGGGCAAAATTGCAGAAATTTCACTTATTTCTGGGCAAAATTCAAAAATTCCTTTTAATTTTGGGCAAAAAGACAGAAATTTTGTTTATTTTTGGGTAAAAAGGCAGAAATTTCACTTATTGTGAGGTAAGAAGGCAGAAATTCCTCTTATTTTGGGGCAAAAATGAAGAAATTTCTCTTTTTTTGTGGCAAAAGGTATATATTCTCCTTATTTTCGGGCAAAAAAGCAGAAATATCCCGTTTTTTGGAGCACAATTGCAGAAAATCCCCTAATTGTGGGGCAAAAAGGCAGAAATTCCCTATATGTTGGGGCAAAAAGACAGAAATTCTCCTTATTTTGGGGAAAAACTCAGAAATTCCACTTATTTTGGGGCAAAATTCCAGAAATTTCCCTTATTTTGGGGCAAATTTGCAGAAATTTCACTTATTTTGGGGCAAAATTGCAGAAATTTCACTTATTTCAGATAAAAAAAAGGCAGAAATTTTTCTTATTTTGGGGCAAAAAGGCAGAAATTCCCTTTATTTTGGTGCTAAAAAGCAGAAATTCCCCGTATTTTGAAGCAAAATTGCAGAAATTCTCATAATTTTCGGGCAAAAAGGCAGAAATTCTCCTTATTTTGGGGCAAAAAGACAGAAAATCTCCTTTTTCGGGAGCAAACAGTCAGAAATTCCCCTTATTTTGGGGCAAAAATGAAGAAATTTGCTTTTTTATGGCAAAAAGGTATACATTCCCTTTATTTTCGGGCAAAAAGGCAGAAATTCTTTGTATTTTGGAGCAAAATTGCAGAAATTCTCATAATTTTCGGGCAAAAAGGCAGAAATTCTCCTTATTTTGGGGCAAAAAGACAGAAAATCTCCTTTTTCGGGAGCAAACAGTCAGAAATTCCCCTTATTTTGGGGCAAAATTGCAGAAATTTCCTTTACATTGGGGCAAAATTGCAGAAATTTCCCTTATTTTGGGGCAAAATTGCAGAAATTTCAGGTATTTGAGAAAAAAAGGCAGAAATTTTTTTGGGGGGGCAAAAAGGCAGAAATTTTTTTTATTTTGGTACAAAATTGCAGAAATTTTTCTTATTTTGGGGCAAAAAGTCAGAAATTCCCCATATTTTGGGGCAAAAAGGCAGAAATTCCCCTTACTTTGAGGTAATAAGGCTGAAATTCCCCTTATTTTGGGGCAAAAAGGCAGAAATTTCGTTTATTTTGGGGAAAAGGCAGAAATTGCACTTATTTTGAGTCAAAAAGGTGGAAAATCCCCTTATTTTGGGGCAAAAATGAAGAAATTTGCTTTTTTATGGCAAAAAGGTATACATTCCCTTTATTTTCGGGCAAAAAGGAAGAAATTCTTTGTATTTTGGAGCAAAATTGCAGAAATTCCCCTAATTTTTGGGCAAAAAGGCAGAAATTTTCCTTATTTTGGGGTAAAACTGCAGAAATTTCACTTATTTTGCGGCAAAATGTCAGAAATTCCCCTTATTTTTGGCAAAAAATGCAGAAAATCCCCTTATTTTAGGGCAAAATTGCAGAAATTTCCCTTATTTGGGGACAAAAACAGAAATTCCCCTTATTTTGGGGCAAAATTGCAGAAATTTCCCTTATTATGGGGAAAAATTGCAGAAATTTTCTTTATTTTAGGGCAAAATTGCAGAAATTTCACTTATTTCAGAGAAAAAAAGCAAAAATTTTTCTTATTTTGGGGCAAAAAGGCAGAAATTCCCATTATTTTGGGGCAAAAAGGCAGAAATTCACCTTATTTTGGGGTAAAATTGCAGAAATTTTACATATTTCTGGGCAAAACGGCAGAAATTCCCCTTATTTTGGGGCAAAAAGGCAGAAATTTCCCTTATTTTGGGATAAAATTGCAGAAATTTCCCTTATTTGGGGGCAAAAAGGCAGAAAATCCACTTAATTTCGGGTAAAAAGGCAGAAATTTCTCGTATTTTGGAGCAAAATTGCAGAAACTCCCCTAATTTTGGGGCTAAAAGGCAGAATTTCCCTTTATTTTGGGGCAAAAATAGAGAAATTCTTTTTATTTTGGGGCAAAAATCAGAAATTTCCTTTATTTTGGGGCAAAATTTTAGAAATTTCTTTTATATTGTTACAGACTTGCAGAAATTTTTCTTATTTTGTGGCAAAAAGGCAGAAATTCCCCATATTTTGGTGCAAAAAGGCTGAAATTCCCCTTATTTTGAGGTAAAATCCTGAAATTCCCCATATTTTGGGGCAAAAAGGCAGAAATTCCCCTCATTTGGGGGCAAAAAGGCACAAATTTCCCTTATTTTCCGGCATAATTGCAGGAATTTCATTTATTTCAGGGCAAAAAGTCAGAAATTCCTTTTATTTTCAGGCAAAAACAGAAATTTCTTTTATTTTGATACAAAATTGTAGAAATTTTCCTTATTTTGGAACAAAAAGGCAAAAGTTACCCATATTTTGGGGAAAAAGGCAGAAATTCCTTTTATTTTGAGGTAAAAAGGCTGAAATTCCCGTTATTTTGGGGCATAAAGGCAGAAATTCCCTTTACTTTCTGGCAAAAGGGCAGAAATTCCCGTTAATTGGGGCAGAAAAGCAGAAATTTTCCTTATTTAAGGGCAATAGGGCAGAAATTCCCCTTATTTTGTGGCAAAAAGGCAGAAATTCCCCTTATTTGAAGGTAAAATGCTGAAATTCCCCTTATTTTCGGCAAAAAGGCAGAAATTCCTATTATTTTGGGGCAAAATTGCAGAAATTTCAATTATTTCTGGGCAAAAAGTCAGATATTTGCCTTATTTTGGGGCAAAAAGCAGAAATTCCCTTAATTTTGGGGCCAAAAACAGAAATTCCCCTTATTTTGGGGTAAAATTGCAGAAATTTCAAATATTTCAGGGCAAAAAGGCAGAAATTCCTATTATTTTGGGGCAAAATTGCAGAAATTTCAATTATTTCTGGGCAAAAAGTCAGATATTTGCCTTATTTTGGGGCAAAAAGCAGAAATTCCCTTAATTTTGGGGCCAAAAACAGAAATTCCCCTTATTTTGGGGTAAAATTGCAGAAATTTCAAATATTTCAGGGCAAAAAGGCAGAAATTCCACTTTATTTCGGACAATAACGCAGAAATTCCCCGTATTTTAAAGCTAAATTTCAGAAATTCCCCTTATATTGGTGCAAAAATGGAGAAATTCCCTTTATTTTTGTGCAATAAGGCAGATTTCCCCGTATTTTGAAGCAAAATTGCACATATTTCCCTAATTTTGAAGGAAAATGCAGAAATTCACATTATTTTGGAACAAAAAGACAGAAATTCTCCTTATTTCAGGGCAAAAAGTCAGAAATTCCCCTTATTTTGGGGTAAAATTGCAGAAATTTTCTTTATTTTGGGGCAAAATTGCAGAAATTTCCCTTATTTTGGGGCAAAATTGCAGAAATTTCACTTATTTCAGGGAAAAAGTGCAGAAATTTCTCTTATTTTGGGGCAAAAAGGCAGAAATTTCTTTTATTTTGGTACAAAATTGCAGAAATTTTCTTTATTTTGGGGCAAAAATGAAGAAATTCCCCATATTTTGGGGCAAAAAGGCAGATATTCGCCTTATTATGAGGTAAAATGCTGAAATTCCCCTTATTTTGGGGCAAAAATACAGAAATTCCCTTTATTTTGTGGCAAAAAGGCAGAAATTTCCCTTATTTTGGGGCAAAATTGCAGAAATTTCACTTATTTCAGGGCAAAATTCAAAAATTCCTTTTATTTTTGGGCAAAAAGACAGAAATTTTGTTTATTTTTGGGTAAAAAGGCAGAAATTTCACTTATTGTGAGGTAAGAAGGCAGAAATTGCTCTTATTTTGGGGCAAAAATGAAGAAATTTCCCTTTTTTTGTGGCAAAAGGTATATATTCTCCTTATTTTCGGGCAAAAAAGCAGAAATATCCCGTTTTTTGGAGCACAATTGCAGAAAATCCCCTAATTGTGGGGCAAAAAGGCAGAATTTCCCTATATGTTGGGGCAAAAAGACAGAAATTCTCCTTATTTTGGGGCAAAACTCAGAAATTCCACTTATTTTGGGGCAAAATTCCAGAAATTTCCCTTATTTTGGGGCAAAATTGCAGAAATTTCACTTATTTTGGGGCAAAATTGCAGAAATTTCACTTATTTCAGATAAAAAAAAGGCAGAAATTTTTCTTATTTTGGGGCAAAAAGGCAGAAATTCCTAATATTTTGTGGCAAAAATGCAGAAATTTCCCTTATTTTGGGGCAAAATTGCAACCATTTAACTTATTTCAGGGTAATAAGTCAGAAATTTTCCTTATTTTGGGGCAAAAAACACAGAAATTCCCTTTGTTTTGGAAGGAAAATACAGAAATTCCACTTCTTTAGAGGCAAAAAGGCAGAAATTCCCCTTATTGTGAAGCAAAAATGAAGAAATTCCCCTAATTGTTGGGCAAAAAGGCAGAAATTCCCTATATGTTGGGGCAAAAAGACAGAAATTCTCCTTATTTTGGGACAAAACTCAGAAATTCCACTTATTTTGGGGCAAAATTGCAGGAATTTACCTTATTTTGAGGAAAAATTGCAGAAATTTCCCTTATTTGGGGCAAAATTGCAGAAATTTCACTTATTTTCAGGTAAAAAGGCTGAAATATCCTTTATTTTGGGGCAAAAAGGAAGAAATTCCCCTTATTTTGGGGCAAAATTGCCGAAATTTTCCTTATTTTGGGGCAAAAAGGCTGAAATTCTTATTTTGAGGTAAAATGCTGAAATTCCCCATATTTTGGCGCAAAAGGCAAAACTTCTTCTTATTTTGGGGCAAAGAGGCACAAATTTCCCTTATTTTGGGCAAAATTGCAGAAATTTCATTTATTTCAGGGCAAAAAGTCAGAAATTCCTTTTATTTTGGGGCAAAGAGCAGAAATTTCTTTTATTATGGTACAAAATTGAAGAAATTTATCTTATTTTGAAACAAAAAGGCAGAAAATTCCCCTTATTTTGAGGCAAAAGGCAGAAATTATTCTCAATTTGAGGTAAAATGCAGAAATTCCCTTTATTTTGGGGCTAAAAGGCAGAAATTCTCTGCATTTTGAAGCAAAATTGCAGAAATTCTCTTAATTTTCGGGCAAAAAGGCAGAAATTCTCCTTATTTTGGGGCAAAAAGACAGAAAATCTCCTTTTTCAGGAGCAAACAGTCAGAAATTCCCCTTATTTTGGGGCAAAATTGCAGAAATTTCCTTTACATTGGGGCAAAATTGCAGAAATTTCCCTTATTTTGGGGCAAAATTGCAGAAATTTCACTTATTTCAGATAAAAAAAAGGCAGAAATTTTTCTTATTTTGGGGCAAAAAGGCAGAAATTCCCTTTATTTTGGTGCTAAAAAGCAGAAATTCCCCGTATTTTGAAGCAAAATTGCAGAAATTCTCATAATTTTCGGGCAAAAAGGCAGAAATTCTCCTTATTTTGGGGCAAAAAGACAGAAAATCTCCTTTTTCGGGAGCAAACAGTCAGAAATTCCCCTTATTTTGGGGCAAAAATGAAGAAATTTGCTTTTTTATGGCAAAAAGGTATACATTCCCTTTATTTTCGGGCAAAAAGGCAGAAATTCTTTGTATTTTGGAGCAAAATTGCAGAAATTCTCATAATTTTCGGGCAAAAAGGCAGAAATTCTCCTTATTTTGGGGCAAAAAGACAGAAAATCTCCTTTTTCGGGAGCAAACAGTCAGAAATTCCCCTTATTTTGGGGCAAAATTGCAGAAATTTCCTTTACATTGGGGCAAAATTGCAGAAATTTCCCTTATTTTGGGGCAAAATTGCAGAAATTTCAGGTATTTGAGAAAAAAAGGCAGAAATTTTTTTGGGGGGGCAAAAAGGCAGAAATTTTTTTTATTTTGGTACAAAATTGCAGAAATTTTTCTTATTTTGGGGCAAAAAGTCAGAAATTCCCCATATTTTGGGGCAAAAAGGCAGAAATTCCCCTTACTTTGAGGTAATAAGGCTGAAATTCCCCTTATTTTGGGGCAAAAAGGCAGAAATTTCGTTTATTTTGGGGAAAAAGCAGAAATTGCACTTATTTTGAGTCAAAAAGGTGGAAAATCCCCTTATTTTGGGGCAAAAATGAAGAAATTTGCTTTTTTATGGCAAAAAGGTATACATTCCCTTTATTTTCGGGCAAAAAGGAAGAAATTCTTTGTATTTTGGAGCAAAATTGCAGAAATTCCCCTAATTTTTGGGCAAAAAGGCAGAAATTTCCCTTATTTTGGGATAAAATTGCAGAAATTATCCTTATTTGGGGGCAAAAAGGCAGAAAATCCACTTAATTTCGGGTAAAAAGGCAGAAATTTCTCGTATTTTGGAGCAAAATTGCAGAAACTCCCCTAATTTTGGGGCTAAAAGGCAGAATTTCCCTTTATTTTGGGGCAAAAATAGAGAAATTCTTTTTATTTTGGGGCAAAAATCAGAAATTTCCTTTATTTTGGGGCAAAATTTTAGAAATTTCTTTTATATTGTTACAGACTTGCAGAAATTTTTCTTATTTTGTGGCAAAAAGGCAGAAATTCCCCATATTTTGGTGCAAAAAGGCTGAAATTCCCCTTATTTTGAGGTAAAATCCTGAAATTCCCCATATTTTGGGGCAAAAAGGCAGAAATTCCCCTCATTTGGGGGCAAAAAGGCACAAATTTCCCTTATTTTCCGGCATAATTGCAGGAATTTCATTTATTTCAGGGCAAAAAGTCAGAAATTCCTTTTATTTTCAGGCAAAAACAGAAATTTCTTTTATTTTGATACAAAATTGTAGAAATTTTCCTTATTTTGGAACAAAAAGGCAAAAGTTACCCATATTTTGGGGAAAAAGGCAGAAATTCCTTTTATTTTGAGGTAAAAAGGCTGAAATTCCCGTTATTTTGGGGCATAAAGGCAGAAATTCCCTTTACTTTCTGGCAAAAGGGCAGAAATTCCCGTTAATTGGGGCAGAAAAGCAGAAATTTTCCTTATTTAAGGGCAATAGGGCAGAAATTCCCCTTATTTTGTGGCAAAAAGGCAGAAATTCCCCTTATTTGAAGGTAAAATGCTGAAATTCCCCTTATTTTCGGCAAAAAGGCAGAAATTCCTATTATTTTGGGGCAAAATTGCAGAAATTTCAATTATTTCTGGGCAAAAAGTCAGATATTTGCCTTATTTTGGGGCAAAAAGCAGAAATTCCCTTAATTTTGGGGCCAAAAACAGAAATTCCCCTTATTTTGGGGTAAAATTGCAGAAATTTCAAATATTTCAGGGCAAAAAGGCAGAAATTCCACTTTATTTCGGACAATAACGCAGAAATTCCCCGTATTTTAAAGCTAAATTTCAGAAATTCCCCTTATATTGGTGCAAAAATGGAGAAATTCCCTTTATTTTTGTGCAATAAGGCAGATTTCCCCGTATTTTGAAGCAAAATTGCACATATTTCCCTAATTTTGAAGGAAAATGCAGAAATTCACATTATTTTGGAACAAAAAGACAGAAATTCTCCTTATTTCAGGGCAAAAAGTCAGAAATTCCCCTTATTTTGGGGTAAAATTGCAGAAATTTTCTTTATTTTGGGGCAAAATTGCAGAAATTTCCCTTATTTTGGGGCAAAATTGCAGAAATTTCACTTATTTCAGGGAAAAAGTGCAGAAATTTCTCTTATTTTGGGGCAAAAAGGCAGAAATTTCTTTTATTTTGGTACAAAATTGCAGAAATTTTCTTTATTTTGGGGCAAAAATGAAGAAATTCCCCATATTTTGGGGCAAAAAGGCAGATATTCGCCTTATTATGAGGTAAAATGCTGAAATTCCCCTTATTTTGGGGCAAAAATACAGAAATTCCCTTTATTTTGTGGCAAAAAGGCAGAAATTTCCCTTATTTTGGGGCAAAATTGCAGAAATTTCACTTATTTCAGGGCAAAATTCAAAAATTCCTTTTATTTTTGGGCAAAAAGACAGAAATTTTGTTTATTTTTGGGTAAAAAGGCAGAAATTTCACTTATTGTGAGGTAAGAAGGCAGAAATTGCTCTTATTTTGGGGCAAAAATGAAGAAATTTCCCTTTTTTTGTGGCAAAAGGTATATATTCTCCTTATTTTCGGGCAAAAAAGCAGAAATATCCCGTTTTTTGGAGCACAATTGCAGAAAATCCCCTAATTGTGGGGCAAAAAGGCAGAATTTCCCTATATGTTGGGGCAAAAAGACAGAAATTCTCCTTATTTTGGGGCAAAACTCAGAAATTCCACTTATTTTGGGGCAAAATTCCAGAAATTTCCCTTATTTTGGGGCAAAATTGCAGAAATTTCACTTATTTTGGGGCAAAATTGCAGAAATTTCACTTATTTCAGATAAAAAAAAGGCAGAAATTTTTCTTATTTTGGGGCAAAAAGGCAGAAATTCCTAATATTTTGTGGCAAAAATGCAGAAATTTCCCTTATTTTGGGGCAAAATTGCAACCATTTAACTTATTTCAGGGTAATAAGTCAGAAATTTTCCTTATTTTGGGGCAAAAAACACAGAAATTCCCTTTGTTTTGGAAGGAAAATACAGAAATTCCACTTCTTTAGAGGCAAAAAGGCAGAAATTCCCCTTATTGTGAAGCAAAAATGAAGAAATTCCCCTAATTGTTGGGCAAAAAGGCAGAAATTCCCTATATGTTGGGGCAAAAAGACAGAAATTCTCCTTATTTTGGGACAAAACTCAGAAATTCCACTTATTTTGGGGCAAAATTGCAGGAATTTACCTTATTTTGAGGAAAAATTGCAGAAATTTCCCTTATTTGGGGCAAAATTGCAGAAATTTCACTTATTTTCAGGTAAAAAGGCTGAAATATCCTTTATTTTGGGGCAAAAAGGAAGAAATTCCCCTTATTTTGGGGCAAAATTGCCGAAATTTTCCTTATTTTGGGGCAAAAAGGCTGAAATTCTTATTTTGAGGTAAAATGCTGAAATTCCCCATATTTTGGCGCAAAAGGCAAAACTTCTTCTTATTTTGGGGCAAAGAGGCACAAATTTCCCTTATTTTGGGCAAAATTGCAGAAATTTCATTTATTTCAGGGCAAAAAGTCAGAAATTCCTTTTATTTTGGGGCAAAGAGCAGAAATTTCTTTTATTATGGTACAAAATTGAAGAAATTTATCTTATTTTGAAACAAAAAGGCAGAAAATTCCCCTTATTTTGAGGCAAAAGGCAGAAATTATTCTCAATTTGAGGTAAAATGCAGAAATTCCCTTTATTTTGGGGCTAAAAGGCAGAAATTCTCTGCATTTTGAAGCAAAATTGCAGAAATTCTCTTAATTTTCGGGCAAAAAGGCAGAAATTCTCCTTATTTTGGGGCAAAAAGACAGAAAATCTCCTTTTTCAGGAGCAAACAGTCAGAAATTCCCCTTATTTTGGGGCAAAATTGCAGAAATTTCCTTTACATTGGGGCAAAATTGCAGAAATTTCCCTTATTTTGGGGCAAAATTGCAGAAATTTCAGGTATTTAAAAAAAAAGGCAGAAATTTTTTTGGGGGGGCAAAAAGGCAGAAATTTTTTTTATTTTGGTACAAAATTGCAGAAATTTTTCTTATTTTGGGGCAAAAAGTCAGAAATTCCCCATATTTTGGGGCAAAAATGCAGAAATTCCTCTTATTTTGAGGTAATAAGGCTGAAATTCCCCTTATTTTGGGGCAAAAAGGCAGAAATTTCGTTTATTTTGGGGAAAAGGCAGAAATTGCACTTATTTCGAGTCAAAAAGGTGGAAAATCCCCTTATTTTGGGGCAAAAATGAAGAAATTTGCTTTTTTATGGCAAAAAGGTATACATTCCCTTTATTTTCGGGCAAAGGAAGAAATTCTTTGTATTTTGGAGCAAAATTGCAGAAATTCCCCTAATTTTTGGGCAAAAAGGCAGAAATTTTCCTTATTTTGGGGTAAAACTGCAGAAATTTCACTTATTTTGCGGCAAAATGTCAGAAATTCCCCTTATTTTTGGCAAAAAATGCAGAAAATCCCCTTATTTTAGGGCAAAATTGCAGAAATTTCCCTTATTTGGGGACAAAAACAGAAATTCCCCTTATTTTGGGGCAAAATTGCAGAAATTTCCCTTATTATGGTGAAAAATTGCAGAAATTTCACTTATTTCAGAGAAAAAAAGCAAAAATTTTTCTTATTTTGGGGCAAAAAGGCAGAAATTCCCATTATTTTGGGGCAAAAAGGCAGAAATTCACCTTATTTTGGGGTAAAATTGCAGAAATTTCACATATTTCAGGGCAAAACGGCAGAAATTCCCCTTATTTTGGGGCAAAAAGGCAGAAATTTCCCTTATTTTGGGATAAAATTGCAGAAATTTCCCTTATTTAGAGGCAAAAAGGCAGAAAATCCACTTAATTTCGGGTAAAAAGGCAGAAATTTCTCGTATTTTGGAGCAAAATTGCAGAAACTCCCCTAATTTTGGGGCTAAAAGGCAGAATTTCCCTTTATTTTGGGGCAAAAATAGAGAAATTCTTTTTATTTTGGGGCAAAAATCAGAAATTTCCTTTATTTTGGGGCAAAATTTTAGAAATTTCTTTTATATTGTTACAGACTTGCAGAAATTTTTCTTATTTTGTGGCAAAAAGGCAGAAATTCCCCATATTTTGGTGCAAAAAGGCTGAAATTCCCCTTATTTTGAGGTAAAATCCTGAAATTCCCCATATTTTGGGGCAAAAAGGCAGAAATTCCCCTCATTTGGGGGCAAAAAGGCACAAATTTCCCTTATTTTCGGGCATAATTGCAGGAATTTCATTTATTTCAGGGCAAAAAGTCAGAAATTCCTTTTATTTTCGGGCAAAAACAGAAATTTCTTTTATTTTGATACAAAATTGTAGAAATTTTCCTTATTTTGGAACAAAAAGGCAAAAATTACCCATATTTTGGGGAAAAAGGCAGAAATTCCCCTTATTTTGAGGTAAAAAGGCTGAAATTCCCGTTATTTTGGGGCAAAAAGGCAGAAATTCCCTTTACTTTGTGGCAAAAAGGCAGAAATTCCCGTTAATTGGGGCAAAAAAGCAGAAATTTTCCTTATTTAAGGGCAATAGGGCAGAAATTCCCCTTATTTTGTGGCAAAAAGGCAGAAATTCCCCTTATTTGAAGGTAAAATGCTGAAATTCCCCTTATTTTCGGCAAAAAGGCAGAAATTCCTATTATTTTGGGGCAAAATTGCAGAAATTTCAATTATTTCTGGGCAAAAAGTTAGATATTTGCCTTATTTTGGGGCAAAAAGCAGAAATTCCCTTAATTTTGGGGCCAAAAACAGAAATTCCCCTTATTTTGGGGTAAAATTGCAGAAATTTCAAATATTTTAGGGCAAAAAGGCAGAAATTCCACTTTATTTCGGACAATAACGCAGAAATTCCCCGTATTTTAAAGCTAAATTTCAGAAATTCCCCTTATATTGGTGCAAAAATGGAGAAATTCCCTTTATTTTTGTGCAATAAGGCAGATTTCCCCGTATTTTGAAGCAAAATTGCACATATTTCCTTAATTTTGAAGGAAAATGCAGAAATTCACATTATTTTGGAACAAAAAGACAGAAATTCTCCTTATTTCAGGGCAAAAAGTCAGAAATTCCCCTTCTTTTGGGGTAAAATTGCAGAAATTTCCCTTATTTTGGGGCAAAATTGCAGAAATTTCACTTATTTCAGGGAAAAAGTGCAGAAATTTCTCTTATTTTGGGGCAAAAAGGCAGAAATTTCTTTTATTTTGGTACAAAATTGCAGAAATTTTCTTTATTTTGGGGCAAAAATGAAGAAATTCCCCATATTTTGGGGCAAAAAGGCAGAGATTCGCCTTATTATGAGGTAAAATGCTGAAATTCCCCTTATTTTGGGGCAAAAATACAGAAATTCCCTTTATTTTGTGGCAAAAAGGCAGAAATTTCCCTTATTTTGGGGCAAAATTGCAGAAATTTCACTTATTTCTGGGCAAAATTCAAAAATTCCTTTTAATTTTGGGCAAAAAGACAGAAATTTTGTTTATTTTTGGGTAAAAAGGCAGAAATTTCACTTATTGTGAGGTAAGAAGGCAGAAATTCCTCTTATTTTGGGGCAAAAATGAAGAAATTTCTCTTTTTTTGTGGCAAAAGGTATATATTCTCCTTATTTTCGGGCAAAAAAGCAGAAATATCCCGTTTTTTGGAGCACAATTGCAGAAAATCCCCTAATTGTGGGGCAAAAAGGCAGAAATTCCCTATATGTTGGGGCAAAAAGACAGAAATTCTCCTTATTTTGGGGCAAAACTCAGAAATTCCACTTATTTTGGGGCAAAATTCCAGAAATTTCCCTTATTTTGGGGCAAATTTGCAGAAATTTCACTTATTTTGGGGCAAAATTGCAGAAATTTCACTTATTTCAGATAAAAAAAAGGCAGAAATTTTTCTTATTTTGGGGCAAAAAGGCAGAAATTCCCTTTATTTTGGTGCTAAAAAGCAGAAATTCCCCGTATTTTGAAGCAAAATTGCAGAAATTCTCATAATTTTCGGGCAAAAAGGCAGAAATTCTCCTTATTTTGGGGCAAAAAGACAAAAAATCTCCTTTTTCGGGAGCAAACAGTCAGAAATTCCCCTTATTTTGGGGCAAAATTGCAGAAATTTCCTTTACATTGGGGCAAAATTGTAGAAATTTCCCTTATTTTGGGGCAAAATTGCAGAAATTTCACGTATTTCAGGGAAAAAAGGCAGAAATTTTTTTGGGGGGGCAAAAAGGCAGAAATTTTTTTTATTTTGGTACAAAATTGCAGAAATTTTTCTTATTTTGGGGCAAAAAGTCAGAAATTCCCCATATTTTGGGGCAAAAAGGCAGAAATTCCTCTTATTTTGAGGTAAAAAGGCTGGAATTCCCCTTATTTTGGGGCAAAAAGACAGAAATTTCGTTTATTTTGGGGAAAAGGCAGAAATTGCACTTATTTTGAGTCAAAAAGGTGGAAATTCCCCTTATTTGGGGGCAAAAATGAAGAAATTTGCTTTTTTATGGCAAAAAGGTATACATTCCCTTTATTTTCGGGCAAAAAGGCAGAAATTCTTTGTATTTTGGAGCAAAATTGCAGAAATTCTCATAATTTTCGGGCAAAAAGGCAGAAATTCTCCTTATTTTGGGGCAAAAATACAGAAAATCTCCTTTTTCGGGAGCAAACAGTCAGAAATTCCCCTTATTTTGGGGCAAAATTGCAGAAATTTCCTTTACATTGGGGCAAAATTGCAGAAATTTCCCTTATTTTGGGGCAAAATTGCAGAAATTTCAGGTATTTGAGAAAAAAAAAGGCAGAAATTTTTTTGGGGGGGCAAAAAGGCAGAAATTTTTTTTATTTTGGTACAAAATTGCAGAAATTTTTCTTATTTTGGGGCAAAAAGTCAGAAATTCCCCATATTTTGGGGCAAAAAGGCAGAAATTCCCCTTATTTTGAGGTAATAAGGCTGAAATTCCCCTTATTTTGGGGCAAAAAGGCAGAAATTTCGTTTCTTTTGGGGAAAAGGCAGAAATTGCACTTATTTTGAGTCAAAAAGGTGGAAAATCCCCTTATTTTGGGGCAAAAATGAAGAAATTTGCTTTTTTATGGCAAAAAGGTATACATTCCCTTTATTTTCGGGCAAAAAGGCAGAAATTCTTTGTATTTTGGAGCAAAATTGCAGAAATTCCCCTAATTTTTGGGCAAAAAGGCAGAAATTTTCCTTATTTTGGGGTAAAACTGCAGAAATTTCACTTATTTTGCGGCAAAATCTCAGAAATTCCCCTTATTTTTGGCAAAAAATGCAGAAAATCCCCTTATTTTAGGGCAAAATTGCAGAAATTTCCCTTATTTGGGGGCAAAAACAGAAATTCCCCTTATTTTGGGGCAAAATTGCAGAAATTTCCCTTATTATGGGGAAAAATTGCAGAAATTTCCCTTATTTGGGGGCAAAAAGGCAGAAAATCCACTTAATTTCGGGTAAAAAGGCAGAAATTTCTCGTATTTTGGAGCAAAATTGCAGAAACTCCCCTAATTTTCGGGCAAAAAGGCAGAATTTCCCTTTATTGTGGGGCAAAAATAGAGAAATTCTTTTTATTTTGGGGCAAAAATCAGAAATTTCCCTTATTTTGGGGCAAAATTTTAGAAATTTCTTTTATATTGTTACAGACTTGCAGAAATTTTTCTTATTTTGTGGCAAAAAGGCAGAAATTCCCCATACTTTGGTGCAAAAAGGCTGAAATTCCCCATATTTTGGGGAAAAAAGGCAGAAATTCCTCTCATTTGGGGGCAAAAAGGCACAAATTTCCCTTATTTTCGGGCATAATTGCAGGAATTTCATTTATTTCAGGGCAAAAAGTCAGAAATTCCATTTATTTTGGGGAAAAAAGGCTGAAATTTCTTTTATTTTGATACAAAATTGTAGAAATTTTCCTTATTTTGGAACAAAAAGCAAAAATTACCCATATTTTGGGCAAAAAGGCAGAAATTCCCCTTATTTTGAGGTAAAAAGGCTGAAATTTCTGTAATTTTGGGGAAAAAAGGGCAGAAATTCCCTTTACTTTGTGGCAAAAAGGCAGAAATTCTTGTTAATTGGGGCAGAAAAGCAGAAATTTTCCTTATTTAAAGGCAATAGGGCAGAAATTCCCCATATTTTGTGGCAAAAAGGCAGAAATTCCCCTTATTTGGAGGTAAAATGCTGAATTTCCCCTTATTTTCGGCAAAAAGGCAGAAATTCCTATTATTTTGGGGCAAAATTGCAGAAATTTCAATTATTTCAGGGCAAAAAGTCAGAAATTAGCCTTATTTTGGGGCGAAAAACAGAAATTCCCTAATTTTGGGGCCAAAAACAGAAATTCCCCTTATTTTGGGGTAAAATTGCAGAAATTTCAAATATTTCAGGGCAAAAAGGCAGAAATTCCACTTTATTTCGGACAATAACGCAGAAATTCCCCGTATTTTAAAGCTAAATTTCAGAAATTCCCCTTATATTGGTGCAAAAATGCAGAAATTCCCTCTATTTTTGTGCAATAAGGCAGATTTCCCCGTATTTTGAAGCAAAATTGCACATTATCCCCTAATTTTGAGGGAAAATGCAGAAATTCACATTATTTTGGAACAAAAAGACAGAAATTCTCCTTATTTCAGGGCAAAAAGTCATAAATTCCCCTTATTTTGGGGCAAAATTGCAGAAATTTCCTTTATTTTGGGGCAAAATTGCAGAAATTTCCCTTATTTTGGGGCAAAATTGCAGAAATTTCACTTATTTCAGGGAAAAAGCACAGAAATTTCTCTTATTTTGGGGAAAAAAGGCAGAAATTTCTTTTATTTTGGTACAAAATTGCAGAAATTTTCTTTATTTTGGGGAAAATGCAGAAATTCCCCATATTTTGGGGCATAAAAGCAGAGATTCCCCTTATTATGAGGTAAAATGCTGAAATTCCCCTTATTTTGAGGCAAAAAGACAGAAATTCCCTTTATTTTGTGGCAAAAAGGCAGAAATTTCCCTTATTTTGGGGCAAAATTGCAGAAATTTCACTTATTTCAGGGCAAAATTCAAAAATTCCTTTTATTTTGGGGCAAAAAGACAGAAATTCCGTTTATTTTGGGTAAAAAGGCAGAAATTTCACTTATTTTGAGGTAAGAAGGCAGAAATTCCTCTTATTTTGGGGCAAAAATGAAGAAATTTCTCTTTTTTGTGGCAAAAGGTATACATTCCCCTTATTTTCGGGCAAAAAAGCAGAAATTCCCCCTATTTTGGAGCAGAATTGAAGAAAATCCCCTAATTGTGGGGCAAAAAGGCAGAAATTCCCTATATGTTGGGGCAAAAAGACAGAAATTCTCCTTATTTTGGGGCAAAACTCAGAAATTCCACTTATTTTGGGGCAAAATTCCAGAAATTTCCCTTATTTTGAAGCAAAATTGCAGAAATTTTACTTATTTTGGGGCAAAATTGCAGAAATTTCACTTATTTCAGGTAAAAATGGCAGAAATTTTTCTTATTTTGGGGCAAAAAGGCAGAAATTCCTAATATTTTGTGGCAAAAATGCAGAAATTCTCCTTATTTTGAGGTAAAAAGGCTGAAATTTCCCTTATTTGGGGGAAAAAAGGCAGAAATTTCCCTTATTTTGGGGTAAAATTGCAAACATTTCACTTATTTTAGGGTAATAAGTCAGAAATTTTCCTTATTTTGGGGCAAAAAAGACAGAAATTCCCTTTGTTTTGGAAGGAAAATACAGAAATTCCACTTCTTTAGAGACAAAAAGGCAGAAATTCCCCTTATTTTGAAGCAAAAATGAAGAAATTCCCCTAATTGTTGGGCCAAAAGGCAGAAATTCCCTATATGTTGGGGCAAAAAGACAGAAATTCTCCTTATTTTGGGACAAAACTCAGAAATTCCACTTATTTTGGGGCAAAATTGCAGGAATTTACCTTATTTTGAGGCAAAATTGCAGAAATTTCCCTTATTTGAGGGCAAAATTGCAGAAATTTCACTTATTTTCAGGTAAAAAGGCTGAAATATCCTTTATTTTGGGGCAAATAGGAAGAAATTCCCCTTATTTTGGGGCAAAATTGCAGAAATTTTCCTTATTTTGGGGCAAAAGGGCTGAAATTCTTATTTTGAGGTAAAATGCTGAAATTCCCCATATTTTGGGGCAAAAGGCAAAACTTCTTCTTATTTTGGGGCAAAGAGGCACAAATTTCCCTTATTTTCGGGCAAAATTGCAGAAATTTCATTTATTTCAGGGCAAAAAGTCATAAATTCCTTTTATTTCGGGGCAAAGAGCAGAAATTTCTTTTATTATGGTACAAAATTGAAGAAATTTTTCTTATTTTGAAACAAAAAGGCAGAAAATTCCCCTTATTTTGAGGCAAAAAGCAGAAATTATTCTCAATTTGAGGTAAAATGCAGAAATTCCCTTTATTTTGGGGCTAAAAGGCAGAAATTCCATGTATTTTGAAGCAAAATTGCAGAAATTCTCATAATTTTCGGGCAAAAAGGCAGAAATTCTCCTTATTTTGGGGCAAAAAGACAGAAAATCTCCTTTTTCGGGAGCAAACAGTCAGAAATTCCCCTTATTTTGGGGCAAAATTGCAGAAATTTCCTTTACATTGGGGCAAAATTGCAGAAATTTCCCTTATTTTGGGGCAAAAATACAGAAATTCCCTTTATTTTGTGGCAAAAAGGCAGAAATTTCCCTTATTTTGGGGCAAAATTGCAGAATTTTCACTTATTTCTGGGCAAAATTCAAAAATTCCTTTTAATTTTGGGCAAAAAGACAGAAATTTTGTTTATTTTTGGGTAAAAAGGCAGAAATTTCACTTATTGTGAGGTAAGAAGGCAGAAATTCCTCTTATTTTGGGGCAAAAATGAAGAAATTTCTCTTTTTTTGTGGCAAAAGGTATATATTCTCCTTATTTTCGGGCAAAAAAGCAGAAATATCCCGTTTTTTGGAGCACAATTGCAGAAAATCCCCTAATTGTGGGGCAAAAAGGCAGAAATTCCCTATATGTTGGGGCAAAAAGACAGAAATTCTCCTTATTTTGGGGAAAAACTCAGAAATTCCACTTATTTTGGGGCAAAATTCCAGAAATTTCCCTTATTTTGGGGCAAATTTGCAGAAATTTCACTTATTTTGGGGCAAAATTGCAGAAATTTCACTTATTTCAGATAAAAAAAAGGCAGAAATTTTTCTTATTTTGGGGCAAAAAGGCAGAAATTCCCTTTATTTTGGTGCTAAAAAGCAGAAATTCCCCATATTTTGAAGCAAAATTGCAGAAATTCTCATAATTTTCGGGCAAAAAGGCAGAAATTCTCCTTATTTTGGGGCAAAAAGACAGAAAATCTCCTTTTTCGGGAGCAAACAGTCAGAAATTCCCCTTATTTTGGGGCAAAATTGCAGAAATTTCCTTTACATTGGGGCAAAATTGCAGAAATTTCCCTTATTTTGGGGCAAAATTGCAGAAATTTCAGGTATTTGAGAAAAAAAAAGGCAGAAATTTTTTGGGGGGGGCAAAAAGGCAGAAATTTTTTTTATTTTGGTACAAAATTGCAGAAATTTTTCTTATTTTGGGGCAAAAAGTCAGAAATTCCCCATATTTTGGGGCAAAAAGGCAGAAATTCCCCTTATTTTGAGGTAATAAGGCTGAAATTCCCCTTATTTTGGGGCAAAAAGGCAGAAATTTCGTTTATTTTGGGGAAAAGGCAGAAATTGCACTTATTTTGAGTCAAAAAGGTGGAAAATCCCCTTATTTTGGGGCAAAAATGAAGAAATTTGCTTTTTTATGGCAAAAAGGTATACATTCCCTTTATTTTCGGGCAAAAAGGCAGAAATTCTTTGTATTTTGGAGCAAAATTGCAGAAATTCCCCTAATTTTTGGGCAAAAAGGCAGAAATTTTCCTTATTTTGGGGTAAAACTGCAGAAATTTCACTTATTTTGCGGCAAAATGTCAGAAATTCCCCTTATTTTTGGCAAAAAATGCAGAAAATCCCCTTATTTTAGGGCAAAATTGCAGAAATTTCCCTTATTTGGGGGCAAAAACAGAAATTCCAATTATTTTGGGGCAAAATTGCAGAAATTTCCCTTATTATGGGGAAAAATTGCAGAAATTTCCCTTATTTGGGGGCAAAAAGGCAGAAAATCCACTTAATTTCGGGTAAAAAGGCAGAAATTTCTCGTATTTTGGAGCAAAATTGCAGAAACTCCCCTAATTTTCGGGCAAAAAGGCAGAATTTCCCTTTATTGTGGGGCAAAAATAGAGAAATTCTTTTTATTTTGGGGCAAAAATCAGAAATTTCCCTTATTTTGGGGCAAAATTTTAGAAATTTCTTTTATATTTTTACAGACTTTCAGAAATTTTTCTTATTTTGTGGCAAAAAGGCAGAAATTCCCCATACTTTGGTGCAAAAAGGCTGAAATTCCCCATATTTTGGGGAAAAAAGGCAGAAATTCCTCTCATTTGGGGGCAAAAAGGCACAAATTTCCCTTATTTTCGGGCATAATTGCAGGACTTTCATTTATTTCAGGGCAAAAAGTCAGAAATTCCATTTATTTTGGGGAAAAAAGGCTGAAATTTCTTTTATTTTGATACAAAATTGTAGAAATTTTCCTTATTTTGGAACAAAAAGCAAAAATTACCCATATTTTGGGCAAAAAGGCAGAAATTCCCCTTATTTTGAGGTAAAAAGGCTGAAATTTCTGTAATTTTGGGGAAAAAAAGGCAGAAATTCCCTTTACTTTGTGGCAAAAAGGCAGAAATTCCCGTTAATTGGGGCAGAAAAGCAGAAATTTTCCTTATTTAAAGGCAATAGGGCAGAAATTCCCCATATTTTGTGGCAAAAAGGCAGAAATTCCCCTTATTTGGAGGTAAAATGCTGAATTTCCCCTTATTTTCGGCAAAAAGGCAGAAATTCCTATTATTTTGGGGCAAAATTGCAGAAATTTCAATTATTTCAAGGCAAAAAGTCAGAAATTAGCCTTATTTTGGGGCGAAAAAAAGAAATTCCCTAATTTTGGGGCCAAAAACAGAAATTCCCCTTATTTTGGGGTAAAATTGCAGAAATTTCAAATATTTCAGGGCAAAAAGGCAGAAATTCCACTTTATTTCGGACAATAACGCAGAAATTCCCTGTATTTTAAAGCTAAATTTCAGAAATTCCCCTTATATTGGTGCAAAAATGCAGAAATTCCCTCTATTTTTGTGCAATAAGGCAGATTTCCCCGTATTTTGAAGCAAAATTGCACATTATCCCCTAATTTTGAGGGAAAATGCAGAAATTCACATTATTTTGGAACAAAAAGACAGAAATTCTCCTTATTTCAGGGCAAAAAGTCATAAATTCCCCTTATTTTGGGGCAAAATTGCAGAAATTTCCTTTATTTTGGGGCAAAATTGCAGAAATTTCCCTTATTTTGGGGCAAAATTGCAGAAATTTCACTTATTTCAGGGAAAAAGCACAGAAATTTCTCTTATTTTGGGGAAAAAAGGCAGAAATTTCTTTTATTTTGGTACAAAATTGCAGAAATTTTCTTTATTTTGGGGAAAATGCAGAAATTCCCCATATTTTGGGGCATAAAAGCAGAGATTCCCCTTATTATGAGGTAAAATGCTGAAATTCCCCTTATTTTGAGGCAAAAAGACAGAAATTCCCTTTATTTTGTGGCAAAAAGGCAGAAATTTCCCTTATTTTGGGGCAAAATTGCAGAAATTTCACTTATTTCAGGGCAAAATTCAAAAATTCCTTTTATTTTGGGGCAAAAAGACAGAAATTCCGTTTATTTTGGGTAAAAAGGCAGAAATTTCACTTATTTTGAGGTAAGAAGGCAGAAATTCCTCTTATTTTGGGGCAAAAATGAAGAAATTTCTCTTTTTTGTGGCAAAAGGTATACATTCCCCTTATTTTCGGGCAAAAAAGCAGAAATTCCCCCTATTTTGGAGCAGAATTGAAGAAAATCCCCTAATTGTGGGGCAAAAAGGCAGAAATTCCCTATATGTTGGGGCAAAAAGACAGAAATTCTCCTTATTTTGGGGCAAAACTCAGAAATTCCACTTATTTTGGGGCAAAATTCCAGAAATTTCCCTTATTTTGAAGCAAAATTGCAGAAATTTTACATATTTTGGGGCAAAATTGCAGAAATTTCACTTATTTCAGGTAAAAATGGCAGAAATTTTTCTTATTTTGGGGCAAAAAGGCAGAAATTCCTAATATTTTGTGGCAAAAATGCAGAAATTCTCCTTATTTTGAGGTAAAAAGGCTGAAATTTCCCTTATTTGGGGGAAAAAAGGCAGAAATTTCCCTTATTTTGGGGTAAAATTGCAAACATTTCACTTATTTTAGGGTAATAAGTCAGAAATTTTCCTTATTTTGGGGCAAAAAAGACAGAAATTCCCTTTGTTTTGGAAGGAAAATACAGAAATTCCACTTCTTTAGAGACAAAAAGGCAGAAATTCCCCTTATTTTGAAGCAAAAATGAAGAAATTCCCCTAATTGTTGGGCCAAAAGGCAGAAATTCCCTATATGTTGGGGCAAAAAGACAGAAATTCTCCTTATTTTGGGACAAAACTCAGAAATTCCACTTATTTTGGGGCAAAATTGCAGGAATTTACCTTATTTTGAGGCAAAATTGCAGAAATTTCCCTTATTTGAGGGCAAAATTGCAGAAATTTCACTTATTTTCAGGTAAAAAGGCTGAAATATCCTTTATTTTGGGGCAAATAGGAAGAAATTCCCCTTATTTTGGGGCAAAATTGCAGAAATTTTCCTTATTTTGGGGCAAAAGGGCTGAAATTCTTATTTTGAGGTAAAATGCTGAAATTCCCCTTATTTTGGGGCAAAAGGCAAAACTTCTTCTTATTTTGGGGCAAAGAGGCACAAATTTCCCTTATTTTCGGGCAAAATTGCAGAAATTTCATTTATTTCAGGGCAAAAAGTCAGAAATTCCTTTTATTTCGGGGCAAAGAGCAGAAATTTCTTTTATTATTGTACAAAATTGAAGAAATTTTTCTTATTTTGAAACAAAAAGGCAGAAAATTCCCCTTATTTTGAGGCAAAAAGCAGAAATTATTCTCAATTTGAGGTAAAATGCAGAAATTCCCTTTATTTTGGGGCTAAAAGGCAGAAATTCCCTGTATTTTGAAGCAAAATTGCAGAAATTCTCATAATTTTCGGGCAAAAAGGCAGAAATTCTCCTTATTTTGGGGCAAAAAGACAGAAAATCTCCTTTTTCGGGAGCAAACAGTCAGAAATTCCCCTTATTTTGGGGCAAAATTGCAGAAATTTCCTTTACATTGGGGCAAAATTGCAGAAATTTCCCTTATTTTGGGGCAAAATTGCAGAAATTTCAGGTATTTGAGAAAAAAAAGGCAGAAATTTTTTTTTGGGGGGGGGAAAAAGGCAGAATTTTTTTTTATTTTGGGGCAAAAAGTCAGAAATTCCCCATATTTTGGGGCAAAAAGGCAGAAATTCCCCTTATTTTGAGGTAATAAGGCTGAAATTCCCCTTATTTTGGGGCAAAATGCAGAAATTTCGTTTATTTTGGGGAAAAGGCAGAAATTGCACTTATTTTGAGTCAAAAAGGTGGAAAATCCCCTTATTTTGGGGCAAAAATGAAGAAATTTGCTTTTTTATGGCATAAAGGTATACATTCCCTTTATTTTCGGGCAAAAAGGCAGAAATTCTTTGTATTTTGGAGCAAAATTGCAGAAATTCCCCTAATTTTTGGGCAAAAAGGCAGAAATTTTCCTTATTTTGGGGTAAAACTGCAGAAATTTCACTTATTTTGCGGCAAAATGTCAGAAATTCCCCTTATTTTTGGCAAAAAATGCAGAAAATCCCCTTATTTTAGGGCAAAATTGCAGAAATTTCCCTTATTTGGGGACAAAAACAGAAATTCCCCTTATTTTGGGGCAAAATTGCAGAAATTTCCCTTATTATGGGGAAAAATTGCAGAAATTTCCCTTATTTTAGGGCAAAATTGCAGAAATTTCACTTATTTCAGAGAAAAAAAGCAAAAATTTTTCTTATTTTGGGGCAAAAAGGCAGAAATTCCCATTATATTGGGGCAAAAAGGCAGAAATTCACCTTATTTTGGGGTAAAATTGCAGAAATTTCACATATTTCAGGGCAAAACGGCAGAAATTCCCCTTATTTTGGGGCAAAAAGGCAGAAATTTCCCTTATTTTGGGATAAAATTGCAGAAATTTCCCTTATTTGGGGGCAAAAAGGCAGAAAATCCACTTAATTTCAGGTAAAAAGGCAGAAATTTCTCGTATTTTGGAGCAAAATTGCAGAAACTCCCCTAATTTTGGGGCAAAAAGGCAGAATTTCCCTTTATTTTGGGGCAAAAATAGAGAAATTCTTTTTATTTTGGGGCAAAAATCAGAAATTTCCTTTATTTTGGGGCAAAATTTTAGAAATTTCTTTTATATTGTTACAGACTTGCAGAAATTTTTCTTATTTTGTGGCAAAAAGGCAGAAATTCCCCATATTTTGGTGCAAAAAGGCTGAAATTCCCCTTATTTTGAGGTAAAATCCTGAAATTCCCCATATTTTGGGGCAAAAAGGCAGAAATTCCCCTCATTTGGGGGCAAAAAGGCCCAAATTTCCCTTATTTTCGGGCATAATTGAAGGAATTTTATTTATTTCAGGGCAAAAAGTCAGAAATTCCTTTTATTTTGGGGCAAAAACAGAAATTTCTTTTATTTTGATACAAAATTGTAGAAATTTTCCTTATTTTGGAACAAAAGGGCAAAAATTACCCATATTTTGGGGAAAAAGGCAGAAATTCCTTTTATTTTGAGGTAAAAAGGCTGAAATTCCCGTTATTTTGGGGCATAAAGGCAGAAATTCCCTTTACTTTGTGGCAAAAGGGCAGAAGTTCCCGTTAATTGGGGCAGAAAAGCAGAAATTTTCCTTATTTAAGGGCAATAGGGCAGAAATTCCCCTTATTTGAAGGTAAAATGTTGAAATTCCCCTTATTTTCGGCAAAAAGGCAGAAATTCCTATTATTTTGGGGCAAAATTGCAGAAATTTCAATTATTTCTGGGCAAAAAGTCAGATATTTGCCTTATTTTGGGGCAAAAAGCAGAAATTCCCTTAATTTTGGGGCCAAAAACAGAAATTCCCCTTATTTTGGGGTAAAATTGCAGAAATTTCAAATATTTCAGGGCAAAAAGGCAGAAATTCCACTTTATTTCGGACAATAACGCAGAAATTCCCCGTATTTTAAAACTAAATTTCAGAAATCCCCCTTATATTGGTGCAAAAATGGAGAAATTCCCTTTATTTTTGTGCAATAAGGCAGATTTCCCCGTATTTTGAAGCAAAATTGCACATATTTCCCTAATTTTGAAGGAAAATGCAGAAATTCACATTATTTTGGAACAAAAAGACAGAAATTCTCCTTATTTCAGGGCAAAAAGTCAGAAATTCCCCTTCTTTTGGGGTAAAATTGCAGAAATTTTCTTTATTTTGGGGCAAAATTGCAGAAATTTCTCTTATTTTGGGGCAAAATTGCAGAAATTTCACTTATTTCAGGGAAAAAGTGCAGAAATTTCTATTATTTTGGGGCAAAAAGGCAGAAATTTCTTTTATTTTGGTACAAAATTGCAGAAATTTTCTTTATTTTGGGGCAAAATTGCAGAAATTTCCCTTATTTTGGGGCAAAATTGCAGAAATTTCACTTATTTCAGGGAAAAAGTGCAGAAATTTCTCTTATTTTGGGGCAAAAAGGCAGAAATTTCTTTTATTTTGGTACAAAATTGCAGAAATTTTTTTTATTTTGGGGCAAAAATGAAGAAATTCCCCATATTTTGGGGGAAAAAGGCAGAGATTTGCCTTATTATGAGGTAAAATGCTGAAATTCCCCTTATTTTGGGGCAAAAATACAGAAATTCCCTTTATTTTGTGGCAAAAAGGCAGAAATTTCCCTTATTTTGGGGCAAAATTGCAGGAATTTCACTTATTTCAGGGCAAAATTCAAAAATTCCTTTTATTTTAGGGCAAAAAGACAGAAATTCCGTTCATTTTTAGGTAAAAAGGCAGAAATTTCACTTATTTTGAGGTAAGAAGGCAGAAATTCCTCTTATTTTGGGGCAAAAATGAAGAAATTATCTTTTTTGTGGCAAAAGGTATACATTCCCCTTATTTTCGGGCAAAAAAAGCAGAAATTCCCCGTATTTTGGAGCAGAATTGAAGAAAATCCCCTAATTGTGGGGCAAAAAGGCAGAAATTCCCTATATGTTGGGGCAAAAAGACAGAAATTCTCCTTATTTTGGGGCAAAACTCAGAAATTCCACTTATTTTGGGGCAAATTTCCAGAAATTTCCCTTATTTTGGGGCAAAATTGCAGAAATTTTACTTATTTTGGGGCAAAATTGCAGAAATTTCACTTATTTCAGGTAAAAATGGCAGAAATTTTTCTTATTTTGGGGCAAAGAGGCAGAAATTCCTAATATTTTGTGGCAAAAATGCAGAAATTCCCCTTATTTTGAGGTAAAAAGGCTGAAATTCCCCTTATTTGGGGGCAAAAAGGCAGAAATTTCCCTAATTTTGGGGCAAAAGTGCAAACATTTCACTTATTTCAGGGTAATAAGTCAGAAATTTTCCTTATTTTGGGGCAAAAAAGACAGAAATTCCCTTTGTTTTGGAAGGAAAATACAGAAATTCCACTTCTTTAGAGACAAAAAGGCAGAAATTCCCCTTATTTTGAAGCAAAAATGAAGAAATTCCCCTAATTGTTGGGCCAAAAGGCAGAAATTCCCTATATGTTGGGGCAAAAAGACAGAAATTCTCCTTATTTTGGGACAAAACTCAGAAATTCCACTTATTTTGGGGCAAAATTGCAGGAATTTACCTTATTTTGAGGCAAAATTGCAGAAATTTCCCTTATTTGAGGGCAAAATTGCAGAAATTTCACTTATTTTCAGGTAAAAAGGCTGAAATATCCTTTATTTTGGGGCAAATAGGAAGAAATTCCCCTTATTTTGGGGCAAAATTGCAGAAATTTTCCTTATTTTGGGGCAAAAGGGCTGAAATTCTTATTTTGAGGTAAAATGCTGAAATTCCCCTTATTTTGGGGCAAAAGGCAAAACTTCTTCTCATTTTGGGGCAAAGAGGCACAAATTTCCCTTATTTTCGGGCAAAATTGCAGAAATTTCATTTATTTCAGGGCAAAAAGTCAGAAATTCCTTTTATTTCGGGGCAAAGAGCAGAAATTTCTTTTATTATGGTACAAAATTGAAGAAATTTTTCTTATTTTGAAACAAAAAGGCAGAAAATTCCCCTTATTTTGAGGCAAAAAGCAGAAATTATTCTCAATTTGAGGTAAAATGCAGAAATTCCCTTTATTTTGGGGCTAAAAGGCAGAAATTCCCTGTATTTTGAAGCAAAATTGCAGAAATTCTCATAATTTTCGGGCAAAAAGGCAGAAATTCTCCTTATTTTGGGGCAAAAAGACAGAAAATCTCCTTTTTCGGGAGCAAACAGTCAGAAATTCCCCTTATTTTGGGGCAAAATTGCAGAAATTTCCTTTACATTGGGGCAAAATTGCAGAAATTTCCCTTATTTTGGGGCAAAATTGCAGAAATTTCAGGTATTTGAGAAAAAAAAGGCAGAAATTTTTTTTTGGGGGGGGAAAAAGGCAGAATTTTTTTTTATTTTGGGGCAAAAAGTCAGAAATTCCCCATATTTTGGGGCAAAAAGGCAGAAATTCCCCTTATTTTGAGGTAATAAGGCTGAAATTCCCCTTATTTTGGGGCAAAATGCAGAAATTTCGTTTATTTTGGGGAAAAGGCAGAAATTGCACTTATTTTGAGTCAAAAAGGTGGAAAATCCCCTTATTTTGGGGCAAAAATGAAGAAATTTGCTTTTTTATGGCATAAAGGTATACATTCCCTTTATTTTCGGGCAAAAAGGCAGAAATTCTTTGTATTTTGGAGCAAAATTGCAGAAATTCCCCTAATTTTTGGGCAAAAAGGCAGAAATTTTCCTTATTTTCGGGTAAAACTGCAGAAATTTCACTTATTTTGCGGCAAAATGTCAGAAATTCCCCTTATTTTTGGCAAAAAATGCAGAAAATCCCCTTATTTTAGGGCAAAATTGCAGAAATTTCCCTTGTTTGGGGACAAAAACAGAAATTCCCCTTATTTTGGGGCAAAATTGCAGAAATTTCCCTTATTATGGGGAAAAATTGCAGAAATTTCCCTTATTTTAGGGCAAAATTGCAGAAATTTCACTTATTTCAGAGAAAAAAAGCAAAAATTTTTCTTATTTTGGGGCAAAAAGGCAGAAATTCCCATTATATTGGGGCAAAAAGGCAGAAATTCACCTTATTTTGGGGTAAAATTGCAGAAATTTCACATATTTCAGGGCAAAACGGCAGAAATTCCCCTTATTTTGGGGCAAAAAGGCAGAAATTTCCCTTATTTTGGGATAAAATTGCAGAAATTTCCCTTATTTGGGGGCAAAAAGGCAGAAAATCCACTTAATTTCAGGTAAAAAGGCAGAAATTTCTCGTATTTTGGAGCAAAATTGCAGAAACTCCCCTAATTTTGGGGCAAAAAGGCAGAATTTCCCTTTATTTTGGGGCAAAAATAGAGAAATTCTTTTTATTTTGGGGCAAAAATCAGAAATTTCCTTTATTTTGGGGCAAAATTTTAGAAATTTCTTTTATATTGTTACAGACTTGCAGAAATTTTTCTTATTTTGTGGCAAAAAGGCAGAAATTCCCCATATTTTGGTGCAAAAAGGCTGAAATTCCCCTTATTTTGAGGTAAAATCCTGAAATTCCCCATATTTTGGGGCAAAAAGGCAGAAATTCCCCTCATTTGGGGGCAAAAAGGCACAAATTTCCCTTATTTTCGGGCATAATTGAAGGAATTTTATTTATTTCAGGGCAAAAAGTCAGAAATTCCTTTTATTTTGGGGCAAAAACAGAAATTTCTTTTATTTTGATACAAAATTGTAGAAATTTTCCTTATTTTGGAACAAAAAGGCAAAAATTACCCATATTTTGGGGAAAAAGGCAGAAATTCCTTTTATTTTGAGGTAAAAAGGCTGAAATTCCCGTTATTTTGGGGCATAAAGGCAGAAATTCCCTTTACTTTGTGGCAAAAGGGCAGAAGTTCCCGTTAATTGGGGCAGAAAAGCAGAAATTTTCCTTATTTAAGGGCAATAGGGCAGAAATTCCCCTTATTTGAAGGTAAAATGCTGAAATTCCCCTTATTTTCGGCAAAAAGGCAGAAATTCCTATTATTTTGGGGCAAAATTGCAGAAATTTCAATTATTTCTGGGCAAAAAGTCAGATATTTGCCTAATTTTGGGGCAAAAAGCAGAAATTCCCTTAATTTTGGGGCCAAAAACAGAAATTCCCCTTATTTTGGGGTAAAATTGCAGAAATTTCAAATATTTCAGGGCAAAAAGGCAGAAATTCCACTTTATTTCGGACAATAACGCAGAAATTCCCCGTATTTTAAAACTAAATTTCAGAAATCCCCCTTATATTGGTGCAAAAATGGAGAAATTCCCTTTATTTTTGTGCAATAAGGCAGATTTCCCCGTATTTTGAAGCAAAATTGCACATATTTCCCTAATTTTGAAGGAAAATGCAGAAATTCACATTATTTTGGAACAAAAAGACAGAAATTCTCCTTATTTCAGGGCAAAAAGTCAGAAATTCCCCTTCTTTTGGGGTAAAATTGCAGAAATTTTCTTTATTTTGGGGCAAAATTGCAGAAATTTCTCTTATTTTGGGGCAAAATTGCAGAAATTTCACTTATTTCAGGGAAAAAGTGCAGAAATTTCTATTATTTTGGGGCAAAAAGGCAGAAATTTCTTTTATTTTGGTACAAAATTGCAGAAATTTTCTTTATTTTGGGGCAAAATTGCAGAAATTTCCCTTATTTTGGGGCAAAATTGCAGAAATTTCACTTATTTCAGGGAAAAAGTGCAGAAATTTCTCTTATTTTGGGGCAAAAAGGCAGAAATTTCTTTTATTTTGGTACAAAATTGCAGAAATTTTTTTTATTTTGGGGCAAAAATGAAGAAATTCCCCATATTTTGGGGGAAAAAGTCAGAGATTTGCCTTATTATGAGGTAAAATGCTGAAATTCCCCTTATTTTGGGGCAAAAATACAGAAATTCCCTTTATTTTGTGGCAAAAAGGCAGAAATTTCCCTTATTTTGGGGCAAAATTGCAGAAATTTCACTTATTTCAGGGCAAAATTCAAAAATTCCTTTTATTTTAGGGCAAAAAGACAGAAATTCCGTTCATTTTTAGGTAAAAAGGCAGAAATTTCACTTATTTTGAGGTAAGAAGGCAGAAATTCCTCTTATTTTGGGGCAAAAATGAAGAAATTTCTCTTTTTTGTGGCAAAAGGTATACATTCCCCTTATTTTCGGGCAAAAAAAGCAGAAATTCCCCGTATTTTGGAGCAGAATTGAAGAAAATCCCCTAATTGTGGGGCAAAAAGGCAGAAATTCCCTATATGTTGGGGCAAAAAGACAGAAATTCTCCTTATTTTGGGGCAAAACTCAGAAATTCCACTTATTTTGGGGCAAATTTCCAGAAATTTCCCTTATTTTGGGGCAAAATTGCAGAAATTTTACTTATTTTGGGGCAAAATTGCAGAAATTTCACTTATTTCAGGTAAAAATGGCAGAAATTTTTCTTATTTTGGGGCAAAAAGGCAGAAATTCCTAATATTTTGTGGCAAAAATGCAGAAATTCCCCTTATTTTGAGGTAAAAAGGCTGAAATTCCCCTTATTTGGGGGCAAAAAGGCAGAAATTTCCCTAATTTTGGGGCAAAAGTGCAAACATTTCACTTATTTCAGGGTAATAAGTCAGAAATTTTCCTTATTTTGGGGCAAAAAAGACAGAAATTCCCTTTGTTTTGGAAGGAAAATACAGAAATTCCACTTCTTTAGAGACAAAAAGGCAGAAATTCCCCTTATTTTGAAGCAAATGAAATTCCCCTAATTGTTGGGCCAAAAGGCAGAAATTCCCTATATGTTGGGGAAAAAAGACAGAAATTCTCCTTATTTTGGGACAAAACTCAGAAATTCCACTTATCTTTTGGCAAAATTGCAGGAATTTACCTTATTTTGAGGCAAAATTGCAGAAATTTCCCTTATTTGGGGCAAAATTGCAGAAATTTCACTTATTTTCAGGTAAAAAGGCTGAAATATCCTTTATTTTGGGGCAAAAAAGAAGAAATTCCCCTTATTTTGGGGCAAAATTGCAGAAATTTTCCTTATTTTGGGGCAAAAGGGCTGAAATACTTATTTTGAGGTAAAATGCTGAAATTCCCCATATTTTGGGGCAAAAGGCAAAACTTCTTCTTATTTTGGGGCAAAGAAGCACAAATTTCCCTTATTTTCGGGATAAATTGCAGAAATTTCATTTATTTCAGGGCAAAACGTCAGAAATTTTTTTATTTTGGGGCAAAGAGCAGAAATTTCTTTTATTATGGTACAAAATTGAAGAAATTTTTCTTATTTTGAAACAAAAAGGCAGAAAATTCCCCTTATTTTGAGGCAAAAGGCAGAAATTATTCTCAATTTGAGGTAAAATGCAGAAATTCCCTTTATTTTGGGGCAAAAAGGCAGAAATTCCCCTCATTTGGGGGCAAAAAGGCCCAAATTTCCCATATTTTCGGGCATAATTGCAGAAATTTCATTTATTTCAGGGCAAAAAGTCAGAAATTCCTTTTATTTTGGGGCAAAAACAGAAATTTCTTTTATTTTGATACAAAATTGTAGAAATTTTCCTTATTTTGGAACAAAAAGGCAAAAATTACCCATATTTTGGGGAAAAAGGCAGAAATTCCCCTTATTTTGAAGTAAAAAGGCTGAAATTCCCGTTATTTTGGGGCAAAAAGGCAGAAATTCCCTATACTTTGTGGCAAAAAGGCAGAAATTCCCGTTAATTGGGGCAGAAAAGCAGAAATTTTCCTTATTTAAGGGCAATAGGGCAGAAATTCCCCTTATTTTGTGGCAAAAAGGCAGATTCCCCTTATTTGAAGGTAAAATGCTGAAATTCCCCTTATTTTCGGCAAAAAGGCAGAAATTCCTATTATTTTGGGGCAAAAATACAGAAATTCCCTTTATTTTGTGGCAAAAAGGCAGAAATTTCCCTTATTTTGGGGCAAAATTGCAGAAATTTCACTTATTTCAGGGCAAAATTCAAAAATTCCTTTTATTTTGGGGCAAAAAGACAGAAATTCCGTTCATTTTTAGGTAAAAAGGAAGAAATTTCACTTATTTTGAGGTAAGAAGGCAGAAATTCCTCTTATTTTGGGGCAAAAATGAAGAAATTTCTCTTTTTTGTGGCAAAAGGTATACATTCCCCTTATTTTCGGGCAAAAAATGCAGAAATTCCCCGTATTTTGGAGCAGAATTGAAGAAAATCCCCTAATTGTGGGGCAAAAAGGCAGAAATTCCCTATATGTTGGGGCAAAAAGACAGAAATTCTCCTTATTTTGGGGCAAAACTCAGAAATTCCACTTATTTTGGGGCAAATTTCCAGAAATTTCCCTTATTTTGGGGCAAAATTGCAGAAATTTTACATATTTTGGGGCAAAATTGCAGAAATTTCACTTATTTCAGGTAAAAATGGCAGAAATTTTTCTTATTTTGGGGCAAAAAGGCAGAAATTCCTAATATTTTGTGGCAAAAATGCAGAAATTCCCCTTATTTTGAGGTAAAAGGCTGAAATTCCCCTTATTTGGGGACAAAAAGGCAGAAATTTCCCTAATTTTGGGGCAAAAGTGCAAACATTTCACTTATTTCAGGGTAATAAGTCAGAAATTTTCCTTATTTTGGGGCAAAAAAGACAGAAATTCCCTTTGTTTTGGAAGGAAAATACAGAAATTCCACTTCTTTAGAGACAAAAAGGCAGAAATTCCCCTTATTTTGAAGCAAAAATGAAGAAATTCCCCTAATTGTTGGGCCAAAAGGCAGAAATTCCCTATATGTTGGGGCAAAAAGACAGAAATTCTCCTTATTTTGGGACAAAACTCAGAAATTCCACTTATTTTGGGGCAAAATTGCAGGAATTTACCTTATTTTGAGGCAAAATTGCAGAAATTTCCCTTATTTGGGGCAAAATTGCAGAAATTTCACTTATTTTCAGGTAAAAAGGCTGAAATATCCTTTATTTTGGGGCAAAAAGGAAGAAATTCCCCTTATTTTGGGGCAAAATTGCAGAAATTTTCCTTATTTTGGGGCAAAAAGGCTGAAATTCTTATTTTGAGGTAAAATGCTGAAATTCCCCATATTTTGGGGCAAAAGGCAAAACTTCTTTTTATTTTGGGGCAAAGAGGCACAAATTTCCCTTATTTTCGGGCAAAATTGCAGAAATTATATTTATTTCAGGGCAAAAAGTCAGAAATTCCTTTTATTTTGGGGCAAAGAGCAGAAATTTCTTTTATTATGGTACAAAATTGAAGAAATTTTTCTTATTTTGAAACAAAAAGGCAGAAAATTCCCCTTATTTTGAGGCAAAAGGCAAAATTATTCTCAATTTGAGGTAAAATGCAGAAATTCCCTTTATTTTGGGGCTAAAAAACAGAAATTCCCTGTATTTTGAAGCAAAATTGCAGAAATTCTCATAATTTTCGGGCAAAAAGGCAGAAATTCTCCTTATTATGGGGCAAAAAGACAGAAAATCTCCTTTTTCGGGAGCAAACAGTCACAAATTCCCCTAATTTTGGGGCAAAATTGCTGAAATTTCCTTTACATTGGGGCAAAATTGTAGAAATTTCCCTTATTTTGGGGCAAAATTGCAGAAATTTCACGTATTTCAGGGAAAATAGGCAGAAATTTTTTTGGCGGGGCACAAAGGCAGATATTTTTTTTATTTTGGTACAAAATTGCAGAAATTTTTCTTATTTTGGGGTAAAAAGTCAGAAATTCCCTATATTTTGGGGCAAAAAGGCAGAAATTCCCCTTATTTTGAGGTAAAAAGGCTGAAATTCCCCTTATTTTGGGGCAAAAAGACAGAAATTTTGTTTATTTTGGGGAAAAGGCAGAAATGGCACTTATTTTGAGTCAAAAACATGGAAATTCCCCTTATTTTGGGGCAAAAATGAAGAAATTTGCTTTTTTATGGCAAAAAGGTATACATTCCCTTTATTTTCGGGCAAAAAGGCAGAAATTCTTTGTATTTTGGAGCAAAATTGCAGAAATTCCCCTAATTTTTGCGCAAAAAGGCAGAAATTTTCCTTATTTTGGGGTAAAACTGCAGAAATTTCACTTATTTTGCGGCAAAATGTCAGAAATTCCTTTTATTTTTGGCAAAAAATGCAGAAAATCCCCTTATTTTAGGGCAAAATTGCAGAAATTTCCCTTATTTGGGGGCAAAAACAGAAATTCCCCTTATTTTGGGGCAAAATTGCAGAAATTTCCCTTATTATGGGAAAAAATTGCAGAAATTTCCTTTTTTTAGGGCAAAATTGCAGAAATTTCACTTATTTCAGAGAAAAAAAAGCAAAAATTTTTCTTATTTTGGGGCAAAAAGGCAGAAATTCCCATTATTTTGGGGCAAAAAGGCAGAAATTCACCTTATTTTGGGGTAAATTGCAGAAATTTCACATATTTCGGGGCAAAACGGCAGAAATTCCCCTTATTTTGGGGCAAAAAGGCAGAAATTTCCCTTATTTTGGGATAAAATTGCAGAAATTTTTTCTTATTTGGGGGGAAAAAGGCAGAAAATCCACTTAATTTCGGGTAAAAAGGCAGAAATTTCTCGTATTTTGGAGGAAAATTGCAGAAACTCCCCTACTTTTGGGGCTAAAAGGCAGAATTTCCCTTTATTTTGGGGCAAAAATAGAGAAATTCTTTTTATTTAGGGGCAAAAATCAGAAATTTCCTTTATTTTGGGGCAAAATTTTAGAAATTTCTTTTATATTGTTACAGACTTGCAGAAATTTTTCTTATTTTGTGGCAAAAAGGCAGAAATTCCCCATATTTTGGTGCAAAAAGGCTGAAATTCCCCTTATTTTGAGGTAAAATCCTGAAATTCCCCATATTTTGGGGCAAAAAGGCAGAAATTCCCCTCATTTGGGGGCAAAAAGGCCCAAATTTCCCTTATTTTCGGGCATAATTGCAGGAATTTCATTTATTTCAGGGCAAAAAGTCAGAAATTCCTTTTATTTTGGGGCAAAAACAGAAATTTCCTTTATTTTGATACAAAATTGTAGAAATTTTCCTTATTTTGGAACAAAAAGGCAAAAATTACCCATATTTTGGGGAAAAAGGCAGAAATTCCCCTTATTTTGAGGTAAAAAGGTTGAAATTCCCGTTATTTTGGGGCAAAAAGGCATAAATTCCCTTTACTTTGTGGCAAAAAGGCAGAAATTCCCGTTAATTGGGGCACAAAAGCAGAAATTTTCCTTATTTAAGGGCAATAGGGCAGAAATTCCCCTTATTTTGTGGCAAAAAGGCAGAAATTCCCCTTATTTGAAGGTAAAATGCTGAAATTCCCCTTATTTTCGGCAAAAGGCAGAAATTCCTATTATTTTGGGGCAAAATTGCAGAAATTTCAATCATTTCTGGGCAAAAAGTCAGATATTTGCCTTATTTTGGGGCAAAAAGCAGAAATTCCCTTAATTTTGGGGCCAAAAACAGAAATTCCCCTTATTTTGGGGTAAAATTGCAGAAATTTCAAATATTTCAGGGCAAAAAGGCAGAAATTCCACTTTATTTCGGACAATAACGCAGAAATTCCCCGTATTTTAAAGCTAAATTTCAGAAATTCCCCTTATATTGGTGCAAAAATGGAGAAATTCCCTTTATTTTTGTGCAATAAGGCAGATTTCCCCGTATTTTGAAGCAAAATTGCACATATTTCCCTAATTTTGAAGGAAAATGCAGAAATTCACATTATTTTGGAACAAAAAGACAGAAATTCTCCTTATTTCAGGGCAAAAAGTCAGAAATTCCCCTTCTTTTTGGGTAAAATTGCAGAAATTTTCTTTATTTTGGGGCAAAATTGCAGAAATTTCTCTTATTTTGGGGCAAAATTGCAGAAATTTCACTTATTTCAGGGAAAAAGTGCAGAAATTTCTCTTATTTTGGGGCAAAAAGGCAGAAATTTCTTTTATTTTGGTACAAAATTGCAGAAATTTTATTTTGGGGCAAAATTGCAGAAATTTCCCTTATTTTGGGGCAAAATTGCAGAAATTTCACTTATTTCAGGGAAAAAGTGCAGAAATTTCTCTTATTTTGGGGCAAAAAGGCAGAAATTTCTTTTATTTTGGTACAAAATTGCAGAAATTTTCTTTATTTTGGGGCAAAAATGAAGAAATTCCCCATATTTTGGGGCAAAAAGGCAGAGATTTGCCTTATTATGAGGTAAAATGCTGAAATTCCCCTTATTTTGGGGCAAAAATACAGAAATTCCCTATATTTTGAGGCAAAAAGGCAGAAATTTCCCTTATTTTGGGGCAAAATTGCAGAAATTTCACTTATTTCAGGGCAAAATTCAAAAATTCCTTTTATTTTAGGGCAAAAAGACAGAAATTCCGTTCATTTTTAGGTAAAAAGGCAGAAATTTCACTTATTTTGAGGTAAGAAGGCAGAAATTCCTCTTATTTTGGGGCAAAAATGAAGAAATTTCTCTTTTTTGTGGCAAAAGGTATACATTCCCCTTATTTTCGGGCAAAAAAAGCAGAAATTCCCCGTATTTTGGAGCAGAATTGAAGAAAATCCCCTAATTGTGGAGCAAAAAGGCAGAAATTCCCTATATGTTGGGGCAAAAAGACAGAAATTCTCCTTATTTTGGGGCAAAACTCAGAAATTCCACTTATTTTGGGGCAAATTTCCAGAAATTTCCCTTATTTTGGGGCAAAATTGCAGAAATTTTACTTATTTTGGGGCAAAATTGCAGAAATTTCACTTATTTCAGGTAAAAATGGCAGAAATTTTTCTTATTTTGGGGCAAAAAGGCAGAAATTCCTAATATTTTGTGGCAAAAATGCAGAAATTCCCCTTATTTTGAGGTAAAAAGGCTGAAATTCCCCTTATTTGGGGGCAAAAAGGCAGAAATTTCCCTAATTTTGGGGCAAAAGTGCAAACATTTCACTTATTTCAGGGTAATAAGTCAGAAATTTTCCTTATTTTGGGGCAAAAAAGACAGAAATTCCCTTTGTTTTGGAAGGAAAATACAGAAATTCCACTTCTTTAGAGACAAAAAGGCAGAAGTTCCCCTTATTTTGAAGCAAAAATGAAGAAAATCCCCTAATTGTTGGGCCAAAAGGCAGAAATTCCCTATATGTTGGGGCAAAAAGACAGAAATTCTCCTTATTTTGGGACAAAACTCAGAAATTCCACTTATTTTGGGGCAAAATTGCAGGAATTTACCTTATTTTGAGGCAAAATTGCAGAAATTTCCCTTATTTGGGGCAAAATTGCAGAAATTTCACTTATTTTCAGGTAAAAAGGCTGAAATATCCTTTATTTTGGGGCAAAAAAGAAGAAATTCCCCTTATTTTGGGGCAAAATTGCAGAAATTTTCCTTATTTTGGGGCAAAAGGGCTGAAATTCTTATTTTGAGGTAAAATGCTGAAATTCCCCATATTTTGGGGCAAAAGGCAAAACTTCTTCTTATTTTGGGGCAAAGAGGCACAAATTTCCCTTATTTTCGGGCAAAATTGCAGAAATTTCATTTATTACAGGGCAAAAAGTCAGAAATTTTTTTTATTTTGGGGCAAAGAGCAGAAATTTCTTTTATTATGGTACAAAATTGAAGAAATTTTTCTTATTTTGAAACAAAAAGGCAGAAAATTCCCCTTATTTTGAGGCAAAAGGCAGAAATTATTCTCAATTTGAGGTAAAATGCAGAAATTCCCTTTATTTTGGGGCTAAAAGGCAGAAATTCCCTGTATTTTGAAGCAAAATTGCAGAAATTCTCATAATTTTCGGGCAAAAAGGCAGAAATTCTCCTTATTTTGGGGCAAAAAGACAGAAAATCTCCTTTTTCGGGAGCAAACAGTCAGAAATTCCCCTTATTTTGGGGCAAAATTGCAGAAATTTCCCTTATTTTGGGGCAAAATTGCAGAAATTTCACGTATTTCAGGGAAAAAAGGCAGAAATTTTTTTTGGGGGGGCAAAAAGGCAGAAATTTTTTTTATTTTGGTACAAAATGGCAGAAATTTTTCTTATTTTGGGGCAAAAAGTCAGAAATTCCCCATATTTGGGGCAAAAAGGCAGAAATTCCCCTTATTTTGAGGTAATAAGGCTGAAATTCCCCTTATTTTGGGGCAAAAAGGCAGAAATTTCGTTTATTTTGGGGAAAAGGCAGAAATTGCACTTATTTTGAGTCAAAAAGGTGGAAAATCCCCTTATTTTGGGGCAAATATGAAGAAATTTGCTTTTTTATGGCAAAAAGGTATACATTCCCTTTATTTTCGGGCAAAAAGGCAGAAATTCTTTGTATTTTGGAGCAAAATTGCAGAAATTCCCCTAATTTTTGGGCAAAAAGGCAGAAATTTTTCTTATTTTGGGGTAAAACTGCAGAAAAATCACTTATTTTGCGGCAAAATGTCAGAAATTCCCCTTATTTTTGGCAAAAAATGCAGAAAATCCCCTTATTTTAGGGCAAAATTGCAGAAATTTCCCTTATTTGGGGACAAAAACAGAAATTCCCCTTATTTTGGGGCAAAATTGCAGAAATTTCCCTTATTATGGGGAAAAATTGCAGAAATTTCCCTAATTTTAGGGCAAAATTGCAGAAATTTCACTTATTTCAGAGAAAAAAAGCAAAAATTTTTCTTATTTTGGGGCAAAAAGGCAGAAATTCCCATTATTTTGGGGCAAAAAGGCAGAAATTCACCTTATTTTGGGGTAAAATTGCAGAAATTTCACATATTTCAGGGCAAAACGGCAGAAATTCCCCTTATTTTGTGGCAAAAAGGCAGAAATTTCCCTTATTTTGGGATAAAATTGCAGAAATTTCCCTTATTTGGAGGCAAAAAGGCAGAAAATCCACTTAATTTCGGGTAAAAAGGCAGAAATTTCTCGTATTTTGGAGCAAAATTGCAGAAACTCCCCTAATTTTGGGGCTAAAAGGCAGAATTTCCCTTTATTTTGGGGCAAAAATAGAGAAATTCTTTTTATTTTGGGGCAAAAATCAGAAATTTCCTTTATTTTGGGGCATAATTTTAGAAATTTCTTTTATATTGTTACAGACTTGCAGAAATTTTTCTTATTTTGTGGCAAAAAGGCAGAAATTCCCCATATTTTGGTGCAAAAAGGCTGAAATTCCCCTTATTTTGAGGTAAAATCCTGAAATTCCCCATATTTTGGGGCAAAAAGGCAGAAATTCCCCTCATTTGGGGGCAAAAAGGCACAAATTTCCCTTATTTTCGGGCATAATTGCAGGAATTTCATTTATTTCAGGGCAAAAAGTCAGAAATTCCTTTTATTTTGGGGCAAAAACAGAAATTTCTTTTATTTTGATACAAAATTGTAGAAATTTTTCTTATTTTGGAACAAAAAGGCAAAAATTACCCATATTTTGGGGAAAAAGACAGAAATTCCTTTTATTTTGAGGTAAAAAGGCTGAAATTCCCGTTATTTTGGGGCATAAAGGCAGAAATTCCCTTTACTTTGTGGCAAAAAGGCAGAAATTCCCGTTAATTGGGGCAGAAAAGCAGAAATTTTCCTTATTTAAGGGCAATAGGGCAGAAATTCCCCTTATTTGAAGGTAAAAAAGGCAGAAAATCCCCTTTTTTTAGGGCAAAATTGCAGAAATCTCCCTTATTTGAGGGCAAAAACAGAAATTCCCTTTATTTTGGGGCAAAATTGCAGAAATTTCCCTTATTATGGGGAAAAATTGCAGAAATTTCCCTTATTTGGGGGCAAAAAGGCAGAAAATCCACTTAATTTCGGGTAAAAAGGCAGAAATTTCTCGTATTTTGGAGCAAAATTGCAGAAACTCCCCTAATTTTGGGGCAAAAAGGCAGAATTTCCCTTTATTTTGGGGCAAAAATAGAGAAATTCTTTTTATTTTGGGGCAAAAATCAGAAATTTCCCTTATTTTGGGGCAAAATTTAAGAAATTTCTTTTATATTGTTACAGACTTGCAGAAATTTTTCTTATTTTGTGGCAAAAAGGCAGAAATTCCCCATACTTTGGTGCAAAAAGGCTGAAATTCCCCATATTTTGGGGAAAAAAGGCAGAAATTCCTCTCATTTGGGGGCAAAAAGGCACAAATTTCCCTTATTTTCGGGCATAATTGCAGGAATTTCATTTATTTCAGGGCAAAAAGTCAGAAATTCCATTTATTTTGGGGAAAAAAGGCAGAAATTTCTTTTATTTTGATACAAAATTGTAGAAATTTTCCTTATTTTGGAACAAAAAGCAAAAATTACCCATATTTTGGGCAAAAAGGCAGAAATTCCCCTTATTTTGAGGTAAAAAGGCTGAAATTCCTGTAATTTTGGGGAAAAAAAGGCAGAAATTCCCTTTACTTTGTGGCAAAAAGGCAGAAATTCCCGTTAATTGGGGCAGAAAAGCAGAAATTTTCCTTATTTAAAGGCAATAGGGCAGAAATTCCCCATATTTTGTGGCAAAAAGGCAGAAATCCCCTTATTTGGAGGTAAAATGCTGAATTTCCCCTTATTTTCGGCAAAAAGGCAGAAATTCCTATTATTTTGGGGCAAAATTGCAGAAATTTCAATTATTTCAGGGCAAAAAGTCAGAAATTAGCCTTATTTTGGGGCGAAAAACAGAAATTCCCTAATTTTGGTGCCAAAAACAGAAATTCCCCTTATTTTGGGGTAAAATTGCAGAAATTTCAAATATTTCAGGGCAAAAAGGCAGAAATTCCACTTTATTTCGGACAATAACGCAGAAATTCCCCGTATTTTAAAGCTAAATTTCAGAAATTCCCCTTATATTGGTGCAAAAATGAAGAAATTCCCTCTATTTTTGTGCAATAAGGCAGATTTCCCGGTATTTTGAAGCAAAATTGCACATTATCCCGTAATTTTGAGGGAAAATGCAGAAATTCACATTATTTTGGAACAAAAAGACAGAAATTCTCCTTATTTCAGGGCAAAAAGTCATAAATTCCCCTTATTTTGGGGCAAAATTGCAGAAATGTCCTTTATTTTGGGGCAAAATTGCAGAAATTTCCCTTATTTTGGGGCAAAATTGCAGAAATTTTACTTATTTCAGGGAAAAAGCACAGAAATTTCTCTTATTTTGGGGCAAAAAGGCAGAAATTTCTTTTATTTTGGTACAAAATTGCAGAAATTTTCTTTATTTTGGGGAAAATGCAGAAATTCCCCATATTTTGGGGCAAAAAAGCAGAGATTCCCCTTATTATGAGGTAAAATGCTGAAATTCCCCTTATTTTGAGGCAAAAAGACAGAAATTCCCTTTATTTTGTGGCAAAAAAGGCAGAAATTTCCCTTATTTTGGGGCAAATTGCAGAAATTTCACTTATTTCAGGGCAAAATTCAATAATTCCTTTTATTTTGGGGCAAAAAGACAGAAATTCGATTTATTTTTGGGTAAAAAGGCAGAAATTTCACTTATTTTGAGGTAAGAAGGCAGAAATTCCTCTTATTTTGGGGCAAAAATGAAGAAATTTCTCTTTTTTGTGGCAAAAGGTATACATTCCCCTTATTTTCGGGCAAAAAAGCAGAAATTCCCCCTATTTTGGAGCAGAATTGAAGAAAATCCCCTAATTGTGGGGCAAAAAGGCAGAAATTCCCTATATGTTGGGGCAAAAAGACAGAAATTCTCCTTATTTTGGGGCAAAACTCAGAAATTCCACTTATTTTGGGGCAAAATTCCAGAAATTTCCCTTATTTTGAAGCAAAATTGCAGAAATTTTACTTATTTTGGGGCAAAATTGCAGAAATTTCACTTATTTCAGGTAAAAATTGCAGAATTTTTTCTTATATTTGGGCAAAAAGCAGAAATTTCTAATATTTTGTGGCAAAAATGCAGAAATTCTCCTTATTTTGAGGTAAAAAGGCTGAAATTCCCCTTATTTGGGGGCAAAAAGGCAGAAATTTCCCTTATTTTGGGGTAAAATTGCAAACATTTCACTTATTTCAGGGTAATAAGTCAGAAATTTTCTTTATTTTGGGGCAAAAAAGACAGAAATTCCCTTTGTTTTGGAAGGAAAATACAGAAATTCCACTTCTTTAGAGGCAAAATGGCAGAAATTCCCCTTATTTTGAAGCAAAAATGAAGAAATTCCCCTAATTGTTGGGCCAAAAGGCAGAAATTCCCTATATGTTGGGGCAAAAAGACCGAAATTCTCCTTATTTTGGGACAAAACTCAGAAATTCCACTTATTTTGGGGCAAAATTGCAGGAATTTACCTTATTTTGAGGCAAAATTGCAGAAATTTCCTTTATTTGGGGCAAAATTGCAGAAATTTCACTTATTTTCAGGTAAAAAGGCTGAAATATCCTTTATTTTGGGGCAAAAAGGAAGAAATTCCTTTTATTTTGGGGCAAACTTGCAGAAATTTTTCTTATTTTGGGGCAAAAGGGCTGAAATTCTTATTTTGAGGTAAAATGCTGAAATTCCCCTTATTTTGGGGCAAAAGGCAAAACTTCTTCTTATTTTGGGGCAAAGAGGCACAAATTTCCCTTATTTTCGGGCAAAATTGCAGAAATTTCATTTATTTCAGGGCAAAAAGTCAGAAATTCCTTTTATTTTGGGGCAAAGAGCAGAAATTTCTTTTATTATGGTACAAAATTGAAGAAATTTTTCTTATTTTGAAACAAAAAGGAAGAAAATTCCCCTTATTTTGAGGCAAAAGGCAGAAATTATTCTCAATTTGAGGTAAAATGCAGAAATTCCCTTTATTTTGGGGCTAAAAGGCAGAAATTCCCTGTATTTTGAAGCAAAATTGCAGAAATTCTCATAATTTTCGGGCAAAAAGGCAGAAATTCTCCTTATTTTGGGGCAAAAAGACAGAAAATCTCCTTTTTCGGGAGCAAACAGTCAGAAATTCCCCTTATTTTGGGGCAAAATTGCAGAAATTTCCCTTATTTTGGGGCAAAATTGCAGAAATTTCACGTATTTCAGGGAAAAAAGGCAGAAATTTTTTTTGGGGGGGCAAAAAGGCAGAAATTTTTTTTATTTTGGTACAAAATTGCAGAAATTTTTCTTATTTTGGGGCAAAAAGTCAGAAATTCCCCATATTTTGGGGCAAAAAGAAAGAAATTCCCCTTATTTTGAGGTAATAAGGCTGAAATTCCCCTTATTTGGGGGCAAAAAGGCAGAAATTTCGTTTATTTTGGGGAAAAGGCAGAAATTGCACTTATTTTGAGTCAAAAAGGTGGAAAATCCCCTTATTTTGGGGCAAAAATGAAGAAATTTGCTTTTTTATGGCAAAAAGGTATACATTCCCTTTATTTTCGGGCAAAAAGGCAGAAATTCTTTGTATTTTGGAGCAAAATTGCAGAAATTCCCCTAATTTTTGGGCAAAAAGGCAGAAATTTTTTTTATTTTGGGGTAAAACTGCAGAAATTTCACATATTTTGCGGCAAAATGTCAGAAATTCCCCTTATTTTTGGCAAAAAAGGCAGAAAATCCCCTTATTTTAGGGCAAAATTGCAGAAATTTCCCTTATTTGGGGGCAAAAACAGAAATTCCCCTTATTTTGGGGCAAAATTGCAGAAATTTCCCTTATTATGGGGAAAAATTGCAGAAATTTCCCTTATTTTAGGGCAAAATTGCAGAAATTTCACTTATTTCAGAGAAAAAAAGCAAAAATTTTTCTTATTTTGGGGCAAAAAGGCAGAAATTCCCATTATTTTGGGGCAAAAAGGCAGAAATTCACCTTATTTTGGGGTAAAATTGCAGAAATTTTACATATTTCAGGGCAAAACGGCAGAAATTCCCCTTATTTTGGGGCAAAAAGGCAGAAATTTCCCTTATTTTGGGATAAAATGCAGAAATTTCCCTTATTTGGGGGCAAAAAGGCAGAAAATCCACTTAATTTCGGGTAAAAAGGCAGAAATTTCTCGTATTTTGGAGCCAAATTGCAGAAACTCCCCTAATTTTGGGGCAAAAAGGCAGAATTTCCCTTTATTTTGGGGCAAAAATAGAGAAATTCTTTTTATTTTGGGGCAAAAATCAGAAATTTCCTTTATTTTGGGGCAAAATTTTAGAAATTTCTTTTATATTGTTACAGACTTGAGAAATTTTTCTTATTTTGTGGCAAAAAGGCAGAAATTCCCCATATTTTGGTGCAAAAAGGCTGAAATTCCCCTTATTTTGAGGTAAAATCCTGAAATTCTCCACATTTTGGGGCAAAAAGGCAGAAATTCCTAATATTTTGTGGCAAAAATGCAGAAATTCCCCTTATTTTGAGATAAAAAGGCTGAAATTCCCCTTATTTGGGGGGCAAAAAGGCAGAAATTTTTTTTATTTTGGTACAAAATTGCAGAAATTTTTCTTATTTTGGGGCAAAAAGTCAGAAATTCCCAATATTTTGGGGCAAAAAGGCAGAAATTCCCCTTATTTTGAGGTAAAAAGTCTGAAATTCCCATTATTTTGGGGCAAAAAGACAGAAATTTCCTTTATTTTGGGGAAAAGGCAGAAATTGCACTTATTTTGAGTCAAAAAGGTGGGAAATCCCCTTATTTTGGGGCAAAAATGAAGAAATTTGCTTTTTTATGGCAAAAAGGTATACATTCCCTTTATTTTCGGGCAAAAAGGCAGAAATTACCCGTATTTTGGAGCAAAATTGCAGAAATTCCCATAATTTTTGGGTAAAAAGGCAGAAATTCCCCTTATTTTGGGGTAAAACTGCAGAAATTACACTTATTTTGTGGCAAAATGTCAGAAATTCCTCTTATTTTCGGCAAAAAAGGCAGAAAATCCCCTTATTTTAGAGCAAAATTGCAGAAATCTCCCTTATTTGGGGGCAAAAACAGAAATTCCCTTTATTTTGGGGCAAAATTGCAGAAATTTCCCTTATTATGGGGAAAAATGGCAGAAATTTCCCTTATTTTAGGGCAAAATTGCAGAAATTTCACTTATTTCAGAGAAAAAAAGCAAAAAATTTTCTTATTTTGGGGCAAAAAGGCAGAAATTCCCCTTATTTTGAGGTAATAAGGCTGAAATTCCCCTTATTTGGGGGCAAAAATACAGAAATTTTGTTTATTTTGGGGAAAAGGCAGAAATTGCACTTATTTTGAGTCAAAAAGGTGGAAAATTCCCTTATTTTGGGGCAAAAATGAAGAAATTTGCTTTTTTATGGCAAAAAGGTATACATTCCCTTTATTTTCGGGAAAAAAGGCAGAAATTCTTTGTATTTTGGAGCAAAATTGCAGAAATTCCCCTAATTTTTGGGCAAAAAGGCAGAAATTTTTTTTATTTTGTGGTAAAACTGCAGAAATTTCACTTATTTTGCGGCAAAATGTCAGAAATTCCCCTTATTTTTGGCAAAAAAGGCAGAAAATCCCCTTATTTTAGGGCAAAATTGCAGAAATTTCCCTTATTTGGGGGCAAAAACAGAAATTCCCCTTATTTTGGGGCATAATTGCAGAAATTTCCCTTATTATGGGGAAAAATTGCAGAAATTTCCCTTATTTTAGGGCAAAATTGCAGAAATTTCACTTATTTCAGAGAAAAAAGCAAAAATTTTTCTTATTTTGGGGCAAAAAGGCAGAAATTCCCATTATTTTGGGGCAAAAAGGCAGAAATTCACCTTATTTTGGGGTAAAATTGCAGAAATTTTACATATTTCAGGGCAAAACGGCAGAAATTCCCCTTATTTTGAGGCAAAAAGGCAGAAATTTCCCTTATTTTGGGATAAAATTACGGAAATTTCCCTTATTTGGGGGCAAAAAGGCAGAAAATCCACTTAATTTCGGGTAAAAAGGCAGAAATTTCTCGTATTTTGGAGCAAAATTGCAGAAACTCCCCTAATTTTGGGGCAAAAAGGCAGAATTTCCCTTTATTTTGGGGCAAAAATAGAGAAATTCTTTTTATTTTGGGGCAAAAATCAGAAATTTCCTTTATTTTGGGGCAAAATTTTAGAAATTTCTTTTATATTGTTACAGACTTGCAGAAATTTTTCTTATTTTGTGGCAAAAAGGCAGAAATTCCCCATATTTTGGTGCAAAAAGGCTGAAATTCCCCTTATTTTGAGGTAAAATCCTGAAATTCCCCATATTTTAGGGCAAAAAAGCAGAAATTCCTAATATTTTGTGGCAAAAATGCAGAAATTCCCCTTATTTTGAGGTAAAAAGGCTGAAATTCCCCTTATTTGGGGGCAAAAAGGCAGAAATTTTTTTTATTTTGGTACAAAATTGCAGAAATTTTTCTTATTTTGGGGCAAAAAGTCAGAAATTCCCAATATTTTGGGGCAAAAAGGCAGAAATTCCCCTTATTTTGAGGTAAAAATGCTGAAATTCCCCTTATTTTGGGGGCAAAAAGACAGAAATTTCGTTTATTTTGGGGAAAAGGCAGAAATTGCACTTATTTTGAGTCAAAAAGGTGGAAAATCCCCTTATTTTGGGGCAAAAATGAAGAAATTTGTTTTTTTAAGGCAAAAAGGTATACATTCCCTTTACTTTCGGGCAAAAAGGCAGAAATTACCCGTATTTTGGAGCAAAATTGCAGAAATTCCCCTAATTTTTGGGTAAAAAGGCAGAAATTCCCCTTATTTTGGGGTAAAACTGCAGAAATTACACTTATTTTGCGGCAAAATGTCAGAAATTCCCCTTATTTTTGGCAAAAAAGGCAGAAAATCCCCTTATTTTAGGGCAAAATTGCAGAAATCTCCCTTATTTAAGGGCAAAAACAGAAATTCCCTTTATTTTGGGGCAAAATTGCAGAAATTTCCCTTATTATGGGGAAAAATTGCAGAAATTTCCCTTATTTTAGGGCAAAATTGCAGAAATTTCACTTATTTCAGAGAAAAAAAGCAAAAAATTTTCTTATTTTGGGGCAAAAAGGCAGAAATTCCCATTATTTTGGGGCAAAAAGGCAGAAATTCACCTTATTTTGGGGTAAAATTGCAGAAATTTCACATATTTCAGGGCAAAACGCAGAAATTCCCCTTATTTTGGGGCAAAATGCAGAAATTCCCCTTATTTTGGGATAAAATTGCAGAAATTTCCCTTATTTTGGGGCAAAAAGGCAGAAAATCCACTTAATTTCGGGTAAAAAGGCAGAAATTTCTCGTATTTTGGAGCAAAATTGCAGAAACTCCCCTAATTTTGGGGCAAAAAGGCAGAATTTCCCTTTATTGTGAAGCAAAAATAGAGAAATTCTTTTTATTTTGGGGCAAAAATCAGAAATTTCCCTTATTTTGGGGCAAAATTTTAGAAATTTCTTTTATATTGTTACAGACTTGCAGAAATTTTTCTTATTTTGTGGCCAAAAGGCAAAAATTCCCCATACTTTGGTGCAAAAAGGCTGAAATTCCCCATATTTTGGGGAAAAAAGGCAGAAATTCCTCTCATTTGGAGGCAAAAAGGCACAAATTTCCCTTATTTTCGGGCATAATTGCAGGAATTTCATTTATTTCATGGCAAAAAGTCAGAAATTCCATTTATTTTGGGGCAAAAAGGCAGAAATTTATTTTATTTTGATACAAAATTGTAAAAATTTTCCTTATTTTGGAACAAAAAACAAAAATTACCCATATTTTGGGGAAAAAGGCAAAAATTCCCCTCTTTTTGAGGTAAAAAGGCTGAAATTCCCCTTATTTGGGGGCAAAAAGGCAGAAATTCCCCTAATTGTGGGGCAAAAAGGCAGAAATTCCCTATATGTTAGGGCAAAAAGACAGAAATTCTCCTTACTTTGGGGCAAAACTCAGAAATTCCACTTATTTTGGGGCAAAATTCCAGAAATTTCCTTTATTTTGGGGCAAAATTGCAGAAATTTTACTTATTTTGGGGCAAAATTGCAGAAATTTCACTTATTTCAGGTAAAAATGGCAGAAATTGTTCTTATTTTGGGGCAAAAATGCAGAAATTCCTAATATTTTGTGGCAAAAATGCAGAAATTCCCCTTATTTTGAGGTAAAAATGCTGAAATTCCCCTTATTTGGGGGCAAAAAAACAGAAATTTCCCTAATTTTGGGGCAAAAGTGCAAACATTTCACTTATTTCAGGGTAATAAGTCAGAAATTTTCCTTATTTTGGGGCAAAAAAGACAGAAATTCCCTTTGTTTTGGAAGGAAAATACAGAAATTCCACTTCTTTAGAGACAAAAAGGCAGAAATTCCCCTTATTTTGAAGCAAAAATGAAGAAATTCCCCTAATTATTTGGCCAAAAGGCAGAAATTCCCTATATGTTGGGGCAAAAAGACAGAAATTCTCCTTATTTTGGGACAAAACTCAGAAATTCCACTTATTTTGGGGCAAAATTGCAGGAATTTACCTTATTTTGAGGCAAAATTGCAGAAATTTCCCTTATTTCGGGCAAAATTGCAAAAATTTCACTTATTTTCAGGTAAAAAGGCTGAAATATCCTTTATTTTGGGGCAAAAAAGAAGAAATTCCCCTTATTTTGGGGCAAAATTGCAGAAATTTTCCTTATTTTGGGGCAAAAGGGCTGAAATTCTTATTTTGAGGTAAAATGTTGAAATTCCCCATATTTTGGGGCAAAAGGCAAAACTTCTTCTTATTTTGGGGCAAAGAGGCACAAATTTCCCTTATTTTCGGGCAAAATTGCAGAAATTTCATTTATTTCAGGGCAAAAAGTCAGAAATTTTTTTTATTTTGGGGCAAAGAGCAGAAATTTCTTTTATTATGGTACAAAATTGAAGAAATTTTTCTTATTTTGAAACAAAAAGGCAGAAAATTCCCCTTATTTTGAGGCAAAAGGCAGAAATTATTCTCAATTTGAGGTAAAATGCAGAAATTCCCTTTATTTTGGGGCTAAAAGGCAGAAATTCCCTGTATTTTGAAGCAAAATTGCAGAAATTCTCATAATTTTCGGGCAAAAAGGCAGAAATTCTCCTTATTTTGGGGCAAAAAGACAGAAAATCTCCTTTTTCGGGAGCAAACAGTCAGAAATTTCCCTTATTTTGGGGCAAAATTGCAGAAATTTCCTTTACATTGGGGCAAAATTGCAGAAATTTCCCTTATTTTGGGGCAAAATTGCAGAAATTTCACGTTTTTCAGGGAAAAAAGGCAGAAATTTTTTTTGGGGGGGGGGAAAGGCAGAAATTTTTTTTATTTTGGTACAAAATTGCAGAAATTTTTCTTATTTTGGGGCAAAAAGTCAGAAATTCCCCATATTTTGGGGCAAAACGGCAGAAATTCCCCTTATTTTGAGGTAATAATGCTGAAATTCCCCTTATTTTGGGGAAAAAATACAGAAATTTCGTTTATATTGGGGAAAAGGCAGAAATTGCACTTATTTTGAGTCAAAAAGGTGGAAAATCTCCTTATTTTGGGGCAAAAATGAAGAAATTTGCTTTTTTATGGCAAAAAGGTATACATTCCCTTTATTTTCGGGCAAAAAGGCAGAAATCCTTTGTATTTTGGAGCAATATTGCAGAAATTCCCCTTATTTGGGGGCAAAAACAGAAATTCCCCTTATTTTGGAGCAAAATTGCAGAAATTTCCCTTATTATGGGGAAAAATTGCAGAAATTTCCTTTATTTTAGGGCAAAATTGCAGAAATTTCACTTATTTCAGAGAAAAAAATAAAAATTTTTCTTTTTGGGGCAAAAAGGCAGAAATTCCCATTATTTTGGGGCAAAAAGGCAGAAATTCACCTTATTTTGGGGTAAAATTGCGAAATTTCACATATTTCAGGGCAAAACGGCAGAAATTCCCCTTATTTTGGGGCAAAAAGGCAGAAATTTCCCTTATTTTGGGATAAAATTGCAGAAATTTCCCTTATTTGGGGGCAAAAAGGCAGAAAATCCACTTAATTTCGGGTAAAAAGGCAGAAATTTCTCGTATTTTGGAGCAAAATTGCAGAAATTCCCCTAATTTTGGGGCAAAAAGGCAGAATTTCCCTTTATTTTGGGGCAAAAATAGAGAAATTCTTTTTATTTTGGGGCAAAAATCAGAAATTTCCTTTATTTTGGGGCAAAATTTTAGAAATTTCTTTTATATTGTTACAGACTTGCAGAAATTTTTCTTATTTTGTGGCAAAAAGGCAGAAAATCCCCATATTTTGGTGCAAAAAGGCTGAAATTCCCCTTATTTTGAGGTAAAATCCTGAAATTCCCCATATTTTGGGGCAAAAAGGCAGAAATTCCCCTCATTTGGGGGCAAAAAGGCACAAATTTCCCTTATTTTCGGGCATAATTGCAGGAATTTCATTTATTTCAGGGCAAAAAGTCAGAAATTCCTTTTATTTTGGGGCAAAAACAGAAATTTCCTTTATTTTGATACAAAATTGTAGAAATTTTCCTTATTTTGGAACAAAAAGGCAAAAATTACCCATATTTTGGGGAAAAAGGCAGAAATTCCCCTTATTTTGAGGTAAAAAGGCTGAAATTCCCGTTATTTTGGGGCAAAAAGGCAGAAATTCCCTTTACTTTGTGGCAAAAAGGCAGAAATTCCCGTTAATTGGGGCAGAAAAGCAGAAATTTTCCTTATTTAAGGGCAATAGGGCAGAAATTCCCCTTATTTTGTGGCAAAAAGGCAGAAATTCCCCTTATTTGAAGGTAAAATGCTGAAATTCCCCTTATTTTTGGCAAAAAGGCAGAAATTCCTATTATTTTGGGGCAAAATTGCAGAAATTTCAATTATTTCTGGGCAAAAAGTCAGATATTTGCCTTATTTTGGGGCAAAACGCAGAAATTCCCTTAATTTTGGGGCCAAAAACAGAAATTCCCCTTATTTTGGGGTAAAATTGCAGAAATTTCAAATATTTCAGGGCAAAAAGGCAGAAATTCCACTTTATTTCGGACAATAACGCAGAAATTCCCCGTATTTTAAAGCTAAATTTCAGAAATTCCCCTTATATTGGTGCAAAAATGGAGAAATTCCCTTTATTTTTGTGCAATAAGGCAGATTTCCCCGTATTTTGAAGCAAAATTGCACATATTTCCCTAATTTTGAAGGAAAATGCAGAAATTCACATTATTTTGGAACAAAAAGACAGAAATTCTCCTTATTTCAGGGCAAAAAGTCAGAAATTCCCCTTCTTTTGGGGTAAAATTGCAGAAATTTTCTTTATTTTGGGGCAAAATTGCAGAAATTTCCCTTATTTGGGGGCAAAATTGCAGAAATTTCACTTATTTCAGGGAAAAAGTGCAGAAATTTCTCTTATTTTGGGGCAAAAAGGCAGAAATTTCTTTTATTTTGGTACAAAATTGCAGAAATTTTCTTTATTTTGGGGCAAAATTGCAGAAATTTCCCTTATTTTGGGGCAAAATTGCAGAAATTTCACTTATATCAGGGAAAAAGTGCAGAAATTTCTCTTATTTTGGGGCAAAAAGGCAGAAATTTCTTTTATTTTGGTACAAAATTGCAGAAATTTTCTTTATTTTGGGGCAAAAATGAAGAAATTCCCCATATTTTGGGGCAAAAAGGCAGAGATTTGCCTTATTATGAGGTAAAATGCTGAAATTCCTTTTATTTTGGGGCAAAAATACAGAAATTCCCTTTATTTTGTGGCAAAAAGGCAGAAATTTCCCTTATTTTGGGGCAAAATTGCAGAAATTTCACTTATTTCAGGGCAAAATTCAAAAATTCCTTTTATTTTGGGGCAAAAAGACAGAAATTCCGTTTATTTTTAGGTAAAAAGGCAGAAATTTCACTTATTTTGAGGGAAGAAGGCAGAAATTCCTCTTATTTTGGGGCAAAAATGAAGAAATTTCTCTTTTTTGTGGCAAAAGGTATACATTCCCCTTATTTTCGGGCAAGAAAAGCAGAAATTCCCCGTATTTTGGAGCAGAATTTAAGAAAATCCCCTAATTGTGGGGCAAAAAGGCAGAAATTCCCCATATGTTGGGGCAAAAAGACAGAAATTCTCCTTATTTTGGGGCAAAACTCAGAAATTCCACTTATTTTGGGGCAAAATTCCAGAAATTTCCCTTATTTTGGGGCAAAATTGCAGAAGTTTCACTTATTTCAGGTAAAAATGGCAGAAATTTTTCTTATTTTGGGGCAAAAAGGCAGAAATTCCTAATATTTTGTGGCAAAAATGCAGAAATTCCCCTTATTTTGAGGTAAAAAGGCTGAAATTCCCCTTATTTGGGGGCAAAAAGGCAGAAATTTCCCTAATTTTGGGGCAAAAGTGCAAAAATTTCACTTATTTCAGGGTAATAAGTCAGAAATTTTCCTTATTTTGGGGCAAAAAAGACAGAATTTCCCTTTGTTTTGGAAGGAAAATACAGAAATTCCACTTCTTTAGAGACAAAAAGGCAGAAATTCCCCTTATTTTGAAGCAAAAATGAAGAAATTCCCCTAATTGTTGGGCCAAAAGGCAGAAATTCCCTATATGTTGGGGAAAAAAGACAGAAATTCTCCTTATTTTGGGACAAAACTCAGAAATTTTACTTATTTTGGGGCAAAATTGCAGGAATTTACCTTTTTTTGAGGCAAAATTGCAGAAATTTCCCTTATTTGGGGCAAAATTGCAGAAATTTCACTTATTTTCAGGTAAAAAGGCTGAAATATCCTTTATTTTGGGGCAAAAAAGAAGAAATTCCCCTTATTTTGGGGCAAAATTGCAGAAATTTTCCTTATTTTGGGGCAAAAGGGCTGAAATTCTTATTTTGAGGTAAAATGCTGAAATTCCCCATATTTTGGGGCAAAAGGCAAAACTTCTTCTTATTTTGGGGCAAAGAGGCACAAATTTCCCTTATTTTCGGGCAAAATTGCAGAAATTTCATTTATTTCAGGGCAAAAAGTCAGAAATTCCTTTTATTTTGGGGCAAAGAGCAGAAATTTCTTTTATTATGGTACAAAATTGAAGAAATTTATCTTATTTTGAAACAAAAAGGCAGAAAATTCCCCTTATTTTGAGGCAAAAGGCAGAAATTATTCTCAATTTGAGGTAAAATGCAGAAATTCCCTTTATTTTGGGCTAAAAGGCAGAAATTCCCTGTATTTTGAAGCAAAATTGCAGAAATTCTCATAATTTTCGGGCAAAAAGGCAGAAATTCTCCTTATTTTGGGGCAAAAAGACAGAAAATCTCCTTTTTCGGGAGCAAACAGTCAGAAATTCCCCTTATTTTGGGGCAAAATTGCAGAAATTTCCTTTACATTGGGGCAAAATTGCAGAAATTTCCTTTATTTTGGGGCAAAATTGCAGAAATTTCAAGTATTTGAGAAAAAAAAGGCAGAAATTTTTTGGGGGGGGCAAAAAGGCAGAAATTTTTTTTATTTTGGTACAAAATTGCAAAAATTTTTCTTATTTTGGGGCAAAAAGTCAGAAATTCCCCATATTTTGGGGCAAAAAGGCAGAAATTCCCCTTATTTTGAGGTAATAAGGCTGAAATTCCCCTTATTTTGGGGCAAAAAGGCAGAAATTTCGTTTATTTTGGGGAAAAGGCAGAAATTGCACTTATTTTGAGTCAAAAAGGTGGAAAATCCCCTTATTTTGGGGCAAAAATGAAGAAATTTCCTTTTTTATGGCAAAAAGGTATACATTCCCTTTATTTTCGGGCAAAAAGGCAGAAATTCTTTGTATTTTGGAGCAAAATTGCAGAAATTCCCCTAATTTTTGGGCAAAAAGCAGAAATTTTCCTTATTTTGGGGTAAAACTGCAGAAATTTCACTTATTTTGCGGCAAAATGTCAGAAATTCCCCTTATTTTTGGCAAAAAATGCAGAAAATCCCCTTATTTTAGGGCAAAATTGCAGAAATTTCCCTTATTTGGGGACAAAAACAGAAATTCCCCTTATTTTGGGGCAAAATTGCAGAAATTTCCCTTATTATGGGGAAAAATTGCAGAAATTTCCCTTATTTTAGGGCAAAATTGCAGAAATTTCACTTATTTCAGAGAAAAAAAGCAAAAATTTTTCTTATTTTGGGGCAAAAAGGCAGAAATTCCCATTATTTTGGGGCAAAAAGGCAGAAATTCACCTTATTTTGGGGTAAAATTGCAGAAATTTCACATATTTCAGGGCAAAACGGCAGAAATTCCCCTTATTTTGGGGCAAAAAGGCAGAAATTTCCCTTATTTTGGGATAAAATTGCAGAAATTTCCCTTATTTGGAAGCAAAAAGGCAGAAAATCCACTTAATTTCGGGTAAAAAGGCAGAAATTTCTCGTATTTTGGAGCAAAATTGCAGAAACTCCCCTACTTTTGGGGCTAAAAGGCAGAATTTCCCTTTATTTTGGGGCAAAAATAGAGAAATTCTTTTTATTTAGGGGCAAAAATCAGAAATTTCCTTTATTTTGGGGCAAAATTTTAGAAATTTCTTTTATATTGTTACAGACTTGCAGAAATTTTTCTTATTTTGTGGCAAAAAGGCAGAAATTCCCCATATTTTGGTGCAAAAAGGCTGAAATTCCCCTTATTTTGAGGTAAAATCCTGAAATTCCCCATATTTTCGGGCAAAAAGGCAGAAATTCCCCTCATTTGGGGGCAAAAAGGCACAAATTTCCCTTATTTTCGGGCATAATTGCAGGAATTTCATTTATTTCAGGGCAAAAAGTCAGAAATTCCTTTTATTTTCGGGCAAATACAGAAATTTCTTTTATTTTGATACAAAATTGTAGAAATTTTCCTTATTTTGGAACAAAAAGGCAAAAATTACCCATATTTTGGGGAAAAAGGCAGAAATTCCCCTTATTTTGAGGTAAAAAGGCTGAAATTCCCGTTATTTTGGGGCAAAAAGGCAGAAATTCCCTTTACTTTGTGGCAAAAAGGCAGAAATTCCCGTTAATTGGGGCAGAAAAGCGAAATTTTCCTTATTTAAGGCCAATAGGGCAGAAATTCCCCTTATTTTGTGGCAAAAAGGCAGAAATTCCCCTTATTTGAAGGTAAAATGCTGAAATTCCCCTTATTTTCGGCAAAAAGGCAGAAATTCCTATTATTTTGGGGCAAAATTGCAGAAATTTCAATTATTTCTGGGCAAAAAGTCAGATATTTGCCTTATTTTGGGGCAAAAAGCAGAAATTCCCTTAATTTTGGGGCCAAAAACAGAAATTCCCCTTATTTTGGGGTAAAATTGCAGAAATTTCAAATATTTCAGGGCAAAAAGGCAGAAATTCCACTTTATTTCGGACAATAACGCAGAAATTCCCCGTATTTTAAAGCTAAATTTCAGAAATTCCCCTTATATTGGTGCAAAAATGGAGAAATTCCCTTTATTTTTGTGCAATAAGGCAGATTTCCCCGTATTTTGAAGCAAAATTGCACATATTTCCCTAATTTTGAAGGAAAATGCAGAAATTCACATTATTTTGGAACAAAAAGACAGAAATTCTCCTTATTTCAGGGCAAAAAGTCAGAAATTCCCCTTATTTTGGGGTAAAATTGCAGAAATTTTCTTTATTTTGGGGCAAAATTGCAGAAATTTCCCTTATTTGGGGGCAAAATTGCAGAAATTTCACTTATTTCAGGGAAAAAGTGCAGAAATTTCTCTTATTTTGGGGCAAAAAGGCAGAAATTTCTTTTATTTTGGTACAAAATTGCAGAAATTTTCTTTATTTTGGGGCAAAAATGAAGAAATTCCCCATATTTTGGGGCAAAAAGGCAGAGATTCGCCTTATTATGAGGTAAAATGCTGAAATTCCCCTTATTTTGGGGCAAAAATACAGAAATTCCCTTTATTTTGTGGCAAAAAGGCAGAAATTTCCCTTATTTTGGGGCAAAATTGCAGAAATTTCACTTATTTCAGGGCAAAATTCAAAAATTCCTTTTATTTTGGGGCAAAAAGACAGAAATTTTGTTTATTTTTGGGTAAAAAGGCAGAAATTTCACTTATTGTGAGGTAAGAAGGCAGAAATTCCTCTTATTTTGGGGCAAAAATGAAGAAATTTCTCTTTTTTTGTGGCAAAAGGTATATATTCTCCTTATTTTCGGTCAAAAAAGCAGAAATATCCCGTTTTTTGGAGCACAATTGCAGAAAAATCCCCTAATTGTGGGGCAAAAAGGCAGAAATTCCCTATATGTTGGGGCAAAAAGACAGAAATTCTCCTTATTTTGGGGCAAAACTCAGAAATTCCACTTATTTTGAAGCAAAATTCCAGAAATTTCACTTATTTTGGGGCAAAATTGCAGAAATTTCACTTATTTCAGATATAAAAAACGCAGAAATTTTTGTTATTTTGGGGCAAAAAGGCAAAAATTCCTAATATTTTGTGGCAAAAATGCAGAAATTCCCCTTATTTTGAGGTAAAAAGGCTGAAATTCCCCTTATTTGGGGGCAAAAAGGCAGAAATTTCCCTTATTTTGGGGCAAAATTGCAGAAATTTCACTTATTTCAGGGCAAAATTCAAAAATTCCTTTTATTTTGGGGCTAAAAGTCAGAAATTCCGTTTATTTTTGGGTAAAAAGGCAGATATTTCAATTATTTTGAGGTAAGAAGGCAGAAATTCCTCTTATTTTGGGGCAAAAATGAAGAAATTTCCCTTTTTTGTGGCAAAAGGTATATATTCCCCTTATTTTCGGGCAAAAAAGCATAAATATCCCGTTTTTTGGAGCACAATTGCAGAAAATCCCCTAATTGTGGGGCAAAAAGGCAGAAATTCCCTATATGTTGGGGCAAAAAGACAGAAATTCTCCTTATTTTGGGGCAAAACTCAGAAATTCCACTTATTTTGGGGCAAAATTCCAGAAATTTCCCTTATTTTGGGGCAAAATTGCAGAAATTTTACTTATTTTGGGGCAAAATTGCAGAAATTTCACTTATTTCAGGTAAAAATGGCAGAAATTTTTCTTATTTTGGGGCAAAAAGGCAGAAATTCCTAATATTTTGTGGCAAAAATGCAGAAATTCCCCTTATTTTGAGGTAAAAAGGCTGAAATTCCCCTTATTTGGGGGCAAAAAGGCAGAAATTTCCCTTTTTTTGGGGCAAAATTGCAAACATTTCACTTATTTCAGGGTAATAAGTCAGAAATTTTCCTTATTTTGGGGCAAAAAACACAGAAATTCCCTTTGTTTTGGAAGGAAAATACAGAAATTCCACTTCTTTAGAGGCAAAAAGGCAGAAATTCCCCTTATTTTGAAGCAAAAATGAAGAAATTCCCCTAATTGTTGGGCAAAAAGGCAGAAATTCCCTATATGTTGGGGCAAAAAGACAGAAATTCTCCTTATTTTGGGACAAAACTCAGAAATTCCACTTATTTTGGGGCAAAATTGCAGAAATTTACCTTATTTTGAGGCAAAATTGCAGAAATTTCCCTTATTTGGGGCAAAATTGCAGAAATTTCACTTATTTTCAGGTAAAAAGGCTGAAATATCCTTTATTTTGGCGCAAAAAAGAAGAAATTCCCCTTATTTTGGGGCAAAATTGCAGAAATTTTCCTTATTTTGGGGCAAAATGGCTGAAATTCTTATTTTGAGGTAAAATGCTGAAATTCCCCATATTTTGGGGCAAAAGGCAAAACTTCTTTTTATTTTGGGGCAAAGAGGCACAAATTTCCCTTATTTTCGGGAAAAATTGCAGAAATTTCATTTATTTCAGGGCAAAAAGTCAGAAATCCTTTTATTTTGGGGCAAAGAGCAGAAATTTCTTTTATTATGGTACAAAATTGAAGAAATTTTTCTTATTTTGAAACAAAAAGGCAGAAAATTCCCCTTATTTTGAGGCAAAAGGCGGAAATTATTCTCAATTTGAGGTAAAATGCAGAAATTCCCTTTATTTTGGGGCTAAAAAACAGAAATTCCCTGTATTTTGAAGCAAAATTGCAGAAATTCTCATAATTTTTGGGCAAAAAGGCAGAAATTCTCCTTATTATGGGGCAAAAAGACAGAAAATCTCCTTTTTCGGGAGCAAACAGTCAGAAATTCCCCTTATTTTGGGGCAAAATTGCAGAAATTTCCTTTACATTGGGGCAAAATTGTAGAAATTTCCCTTATTTTGGGGCCAAATTGCAGAAATTTCACGTATTTCAGGGAAAAAAGGCAGAAATTTTTTTGGGGGGGCAAAAAGGCAGAAATTTTTTTTATTTTGGTACAAAATTGCAGAAATTTTTCTTATTTTGGGGCAAAAAGTCAGAAATTCCCCATATTTTGGGGCAAAAAGGCAGAAATTCCCCTTATTTTGAGGTAAAAAGGCTGAAATTCCCCTTATTTTGGGGCAAAAAGACAGAAATTTCGTTTATTTTGGGGAAAAGGCAGAAATTGCACTTATTTTGAGTCAAAAAGGTGGAAATTCCTCTTATTTTGGGGCAAAAATGAAGAAATTTGCTTTTTTATGGCAAAAAGGTATACATTCCCTTTATTTTCGGGCAAAAAGGCAGAAATTCTTTGTATTTTGGAGCAAAATTGCAGAAATTCTCTTAATTTTCGGGCAAAAAGGCAGAAATTCTCCTTATTTTGGGGCAAAAAGACAGAAAATCTCCTTTTTCGGGAGCAAACAGTCAGAAATTCCCCTTATTTTGGGGCAAAATTGCAGAAATTTCCTTTACATTGGGGCAAAATTGCAGAAATTTCCCTTATTTGGGGGCAAAATTGCAGAAATTTCAGGTACTTGAGAAAAAAAAGGCAGAAATTTTTTTGGGGGGCAAAAAGGCAGAAATTTTTTTTATTTTGGTACAAAATTGCAGAAATTTTTCTTATTTTGGGGCAAAAAGTCAGAAATTCCTCATATTTTGGGGCAAAAATGCAGAAATTCCCCTTATTTTGAGGTAATAAGGCTGAAATTCCCCTTATTTTGGGGCAAAAAGGCAGAAATTTCGTTTATTTTGGGGAAAAGGCAGAAATTGCACTTATTTTGTGTCAAAAAGGTGGAAAATCTCCTTATTTGGGGGCAAAAATGAAGAAATTTGCTTTTTTATGGCAAAAAGTTATACATTCCCTTTATTTTCGGGCAAAAAGGCAGAAATTCTTTGTATTTTGGAGCTAAATTGCAGAAATTCCCCTAATTTTTGGGCAAAAAGGCAGAAATTTTCCTTATTTTGGGGTAAAACTGCAGAAATTTCACTTATTTTGCGGCAAAATGTCAGAAATTCCCCTTATTTTTGGCAAAAAATGCAGAAAATCCCCTTATTTTGGGGCAAAATTGCAGAAATTTCCCTTATTATGGGGAAAAATTGCAGAAATTTCCCTTATTTTAGGGCAAAATTGCAGAAATTTCACTTATTTCAGAGAAAAAAAGCAAAAATTTTTCTTATTTTGGGGCAAAATGCAGAAATTCCCATTATTTTGGGGCAAAAAGGCAGAAATTCACCTTATTTTGGGGTAAAATTGCAGAAATTTCACATATTTCAGGGCAAAACTGCAGAAATTCCCCTTATTTTGGGGCAAAAAGGCAGAAATTTCCCTTATTTTGGGATAAAATTGCAGAAATTTCCCTTATTTGGGGGCAAAAAGGCAGAAAATCCACTTAATTTCGGGTAAAAAGGCAGAAATTTCTCGTATTTTGGAGCAAAATTGCAGAAATTCCCCTAATTTTGGGGCAAAAAGGCAGAATTTCCCTTTATTTTGGGGCAAAAATAGAGAAATTCTTTTTATTTTGGGGCAAAAATCAGAAATTTCCTTTATTTTGGGGCAAAATTTTAGAAATTTCTTTTATATTGTTACAGACTTGCAGAAATTTTTCTTATTTTGTGGCAAAAAGGCAGAAATTCCCCATATTTTGGTGCAAAAAGGCTGAAATTCCCCTTATTTTGAGGTAAAATCCTGAAATTCCCCATATTTTGGGGCAAAAAGGCAGAAATTCCCCTCATTTGGGGGCAAAAAGGCCCAAATTTTCCTTATTTTCGGGCATAATTGCAGGAATTTCATTTATTTCAGGGCAAAAAGTCAGAAATTCCTTTTATTTTGGGGCAAAAACAGAAATTTCCTTTATTTTGATACAAAATTGTAGAAATTTTCCTTATTTTGGAACAAAAAGGCAAAAATTACCCATATTTTGGGGAAAAAGGCAGAAATTCCCCTTATTTTGAGGTAAAAAGGCTGAAATTCCCGTTATTTTGGGGCAAAAAGGCAGAAATTCCCTTTACTTTGTGGCAAAAAGGCAGAAATTCCCGTTAATTGGGGCAGAAAAGCAGAAATTTTCCTTATTTAAGGGCAATAGGGCAGAAATTCCCCTTATTTTGTGGCAAAAAGGCAGAAATTCCCCTTATTTGAAGGTAAAATGCTGAAATTCCCCTTATTTTCGGCAAAAAGGCAGAAATTCCTATTATTTTGGGGCAAAATTGCAGAAATTTCAATTATTTCTGGGCAAAAAGTCAGATATTTGCCTTATTTTGGGGCAAAAAGCAGAAATTCCCTTAATTTTGGGGCCAAAAACAGAAATTCCCCTTATTTTGGGGTAAAATTGCAGAAATTTCAAATATTTCAGGGCAAAAAGGCAGAAATTCCACTTTATTTCGGACAATAACGCAGAAATTCCCCGTATTTTAAAGCTAAATTTCAGAAATTCCCCTTATATTGGTGCAAAAATGGAGAAATTCCCTTTATTTTTGTGCAATAAGGCAGATTTCCCCGTATTTTGAAGCAAAATTGCACATATTTCCCTAATTTTGAAGGAAAATGCAGAAATTCACATTATTTTGGAACAAAAAGACAGAAATTCTCCTTATTTCAGGGCAAAAAGTCAGAAATTCCCCTTATTTTGGAGTAAAATTGCAGAAATTTTCTTTATTTTGGGGCAAAATTGCAGAAATTTCCCTTATTTGGGGGCAAAATTGCAGAAATTTCACTTATTTCAGGGAAAAAGTGCAGAAATTTCTCTTATTTTGGGGCAAAAAGGCAGAAATTTCTTTTATTTTGGTACAAAATTGCAGAAATTTTCTATATTTTGGGGCAAAATTGCAGAAATTTCCCTTATTTTGGGGCAAAATTGCAGAAATTTCACTTATTTCACGGAAAAAGTGCAGAAATTTCTCTTATTTTGGGGCAAAAAAGGCAGAAATTTCTTTTATTTTGGTACAAAATTGCAGAAATTTTCTTTATTTTGGGGCAAAAATGAAGAAATTCCCCATATTTTGGGGCAAAAAGGCAGAGATTTGCCTTATTATGAGGTAAAATGCTGAAATTCCCCTTATTTTGGGGCAAAAATACAGAAATTCCCTTTATTTTGTGGCAAAAAAGGCAGAAATTTCCCTTATTTTGGGACAAAATTGCAGAAATTTCACTTATTTCAGGGCAAAATTCAAAAATTCCTTTTATTTTGGGGCAAAAAGACAGAAATTCCGTTCATTTTTAGGTAAAAAGGCAGAAATTTCACTTATTTTGAGGTAAGAAGGCAGAAATTCCTCTTATTTTGCGGCAAAAATGAAGAAATTTCTCTTTTTTGTGGCAAAAGGTATACATTCCCCTTATTTTCGGGCAAAAAAGCAGAAATTCCCCGTATTTTGGAGCAGAATTTAAGAAGATCCCCTAATTGTGGGGCAAAAAGTCAGAAATTCCCTATATGTTGGGGCAAAAAGACAGAAATTCTCCTTATTTTGGGGCAAAACTCAGAAATTCCACTTATTTTGGGGCAAAATTCCAGAAATTTCCCTTATTTTGGGGCAAAATTGAAGAAATTTCACTTATTTCAGGTAAAAATGGCAGAAATTTTTCTTATTTTGGGGCAAAAAGGCAGAAATTCCTAATATTTTGTGGCAAGAATGCAGAAATTCCCCTTATTTTGAGGTAAAAAGGCTGAAATTCCCCTTATTTGGGGGCAAAAAGGCAGAAATTTCCCTTTTTTTGGGGCAAAATTGCAAACATTTCACTTATTTCAGGGTAATAAGTCAGAAATTTTCCTTATTTTGGGGCAAAAAACACAGAAATTCCCTTTGTTTTGGAAGGAAAATACAGAAATTCCACTTCTTTAGAGGCAAAAAGGCAGAAATTCCCCTTATTTTGAAGCAAAAATGAAGAAATTCCCCTAATTGTTGGGCAAAAAGGCAGAAATTCCCTATATGTTGGGGCAAAAAGACAGAAATTCTCCTTATTTTGGGACAAAACTCAGAAATTCCACTTATTTTGGGGCAAAATTGCAGGAATTTACCTTATTTTGAGGCAAAATTGCAGAAATTTCCCTTATTTGGGGCAAAATTGCAGAAATTTCACTTATTTTCAGGTAAAAAGGCTGAAATATCCTTTATTTTGGGGCAAAAAGGAAGAAATTCCCCTTATTTTGGGGCAAAATTGCAGAAATTTTCCTTATTTTGGGGCAAAAAGGCTGAAATTCTTATTTTGAGGTAAAATGCTGAAATTCCCCATATTTTGGGGCAAAAGGCAAAACTTCTTCTTATTTTGGGGCAAAGAGGCACAAATTTCCCTTATTTTCGGGCAAAATTGCAGAAATTTCATTTATTTCAGGGCAAAAAGTCAGAAATTCCTTTTATTTTGGGGCAAAGAGCAGAAATTTATTTTGGTACAAAATTGAAGAAATTTATCTTATTTTGAAACAAAAAGGCAGAAAATTCCCCTTATTTTGAGGCAAAAGGCAGAAATTATTCTCAATTTGAGGTAAAACGCAGAAATTCCCTTTATTTTGGGGCTAAAAGGCAGAAATTCCCTGTATTTTGAAGCAAAATTGCAGAAATTCTCTTAATTTTCGGGCAAAAAGGCAGAAATTCTCCTTATTTTGGGGCAAAAAGACAGAAAATCTCCTTTTTCGGGAGCAAACAGTCAGAAATTCCCCTTATTTTGGGGCAAAATTGCAGAAATTTCCTTTACATTGGGGCAAAATTGCAGAAATTTCCCTTATTTTGGGGCAAAATTGCAGAAATTTCAGGTATTTGAGAAAAAAAAGGCAGAAATTTTTTTGGGGGGGCAAAAAGGCAGAAATTTTTTTTATTTTGGTACAAAATTGCAGAAATTTTTCTTATTTTGGGGAAAAAGTCAGAAATTCCCTATATTTTGGGGCAAAAAGGCAGAAATTCCCCTTATTTTGAGGTAATAAGGCTGAAATTCCCCTTATTTTGGGGCAAAAAGGCAGAAATTTCGTTTATTTTGGGGAAAAGGCAGAAATTGCACTTATTTTGAGTCAAAAAGGTGGAAAATCCCCTTATTTTGGGGCAAAAATGAAGAAATTTGCTTTTTTATGGCAAAAAGGTATACATTCCCTTTATTTTCGGGCAAAAAGGCAGAAATTCTTTGTATTTTGGAGCAAAATTGCAGAAATTCCCCTAATTTTTGGGCAAAAAGGCAGAAATTTTCATTATTTTGGGGTAAAACTGCAGAAATTTCACTTATTTTGCGGCAAAATGTCAGAAATTCTCCTTATTTTTGGCAAAAAATGCAGAAAATCCCCTTATTTTAGGGCAAAATTGCAGAAATTTCCGTAATTTGGGGACAAAAACAGAAATTCCCCTTATTTTGGGGCAAAATTGCAGAAATTTCCCTTATTATGGGGAAAAAATGCAGAAATTTCCCTTATTTAAGGCAAAATTGCAGAAATTTCACTTATTTCAGAGAAAAAAAGCAAAAATTTTTCTTATTTTGGGGCAAAAAGGCAGAAATTCCCATTATTTTGGGGCAAAAAGGCAGAAATTCACCTTATTTTGGGGTAAAATTGCAGAAATTTCACATATTTCAGGGCAAAACGGCAGAAATTCCCCTTATTTTGGGGCAAAAAGGCAGAAATTTCCCTTATTTTGGGATAAAATTGCAGAAATTTCCCTTATTTGGAGGCAAAAAGGCAGAAAATCCACTTAATTTCGGGTAAAAAGGCAGAAATTTCTCGTATTTTGGAGCAAAATTGCAGAAACTCCCCTAATTTTGGGGCTAAAAGGCAGAATTTCCCTTTATTTTGGGGCAAAAATAGAGAAATTCTTTTTATTTTGGGGCAAAAATCAGAAATTTCCTTTATTTTGGGGCAAAATTTTAGAAATTTCTTTTATATTGTTACAGACTTGCAGAAATTTTTCTTATTTTGTGGCAAAATGGCAGAAATTCCCCATATTTTGGTGCAAAAAGGCTGAAATTCCCCTTATTTTGAGGTAAAATCCTGAAATTCCCCATATTTTGGGGCAAAAAGGCAGAAATTCCCCTCATTTGGGGGCAAAAAGGCCCAAATTTCCCTTATTTTTGGGCATAATTGCAGGAATTTCATTTATTTCAGGGCAAAAAGTCAGAAATTCCTTTTATTTTGGGGCAAAAACAGAAATTTCCTTTATTTTGATACAAAATTGTAGAAATTTTCCTTATTTTGGAACCCAAAGCCAAAAATTACCCATATTTTGGGGAAAAAGGCAGAAATTCCCCTTATTTTGAGGTAAAAAGGCTGAAATTCCCGTTATTTTGGGGAAAAAAGGCAGAAATTCCCTTTACTTTGTGGCAAAAAGGCAGAAATTCCCGTTAATTGGGGCAGAAAAGCAGAAATTTTCCTTATTTAAGGGCAATAGGGCAGAAATTCCCCTTATTTTGTGGCAAAAAGGCAGAAATTCCCCTTATTTGAAGGTAAAATGCTGAAATTCCCCTTATTTTCGGCAAAAAGGCAGAAATTCCTATTATTTTGGGGTAAAATTGCAGAAATTTCAAATATTTCAGGGCAAAAAGGCAGAAATTCCACTTTATTTCGGACAATAACGCAGAAATTCCCCGTATTTTAAAGCTAAATTTCAGAAATTCCCCATATATTGGTGCAAAAATGGAGAAATTCCCTTTATTTTTGTGCAATAAGGCAGATTTCCCCGTATTTTGAAGCAAAATTGCACATATTTCCCTAATTTTGAAGGAAAATGCAGAAATTCACATTATTTTGGAACAAAAAGACAGAAATTCTCCTTATTTCAGGGCAAAAAGTCAGAAATTCCCCTTCTTTTGGGGTAAAATTGCAGAAATTTTCTTTATTTTGGGGCAAAATTGCAGAAATTTCTCTTATTTTGGGGCAAAATTGCAGAAATTTCACTTATTTCAGGGAAAAAGTGCAGAAATTTCTCTTATTTTGGGGCAAAAAGGCAGAAATTTCTTTTATTTTGGTACAGAATTGCAGAAATTTTCTTTATTTTGGGGCAAAATTGCAGAAATTTCCCTTATTTTGGGGCAAAATTGCAGAAATTTCACTTATTTCAGGGAAAAAGTGCAGAAATTTCTCTTATTTTGGGGCAAAAAGGCAGAAATTTCTTTTATTTTGGTACAAAATTGCAGAAATTTTCTTTATTTTGGGGCAAAAATGAAGAAATTCCCCATATTTTGGGGCAAAAAGGCAGAGATTTGCCTTATTATGAGGTAAAATGCTGAAATTCCCCTTATTTTGGGGCAAAAATACAGAAATTCCCTTTATTTTGTGGCAAAAAAGGCAGAAATTTCCCTTATTTTGGGACAAAATTGCAGAAATTTCACTTATTTCAGGGCAAAATTCAAAAATTCCTTTTATTTTGGGGCAAAAAGACAGAAATTCCGTTCATTTTTAGGTAAAAAGGCAGAAATTTCACTTATTTTGAGGTAAGAAGGCAGAAATTCCTCTTATTTTGCGGCAAAAATGAAGAAATTTCTTTTTTTTGTGGCAAAAGGTATACATTCCCCTTATTTTCGGGCAAAAAAGCAGAAATTCCCCGTATTTTGGAGCAGAATTTAAGAAGATCCCCTAATTGTGGGGCAAAAAGGCAGAAATTCCCTATATGTTGGGGCAAAAAGACAGAAATTCTCCTTATTTTGGGGCAAAACTCAGAAATTCCACTTATTTTGGGGCAAAATTCCAGAAATTTCCCTTATTTTGGGGCAAAATTGAAGAAATTTCACTTATTTCAGGTAAAAATGGCAGAAATTTTTCTTATTTTGGGGCAAAAAGGCAGAAATTCCTAATATTTTGTGGCAAAAATGCAGAAATTCCCCTTATTTTGAGGTAAAAAGGCTGAAATTCCCATTATTTTGGGGCAAAAAGGCAGAAATTTCCCTTATTTTGGGGCAAAATTGCAAACATTTAACTTATTTCAGGGTAATAAGTCAGAAATTTTCCTTATTTTGGGGCAAAAAACACAGAAATTCCCTTTGTTTTGGAAGGAAAATACAGAAATTCCACTTCTTTAGAGGCAAAAAGGCAGAAATTCCCCTTATTTTGAAGCAAAAATGAAGAAATTCCCCTAATTGTTGGGCAAAAAGGCAGAAATTCCCTATATGTTGGGGCAAAAAGACAGAAATTCTCCTTATTTTGGGACAAAACTCAGAAATTCCACTTATTTTGGGGCAAAATTGCAGGAATTTACCTTATTTTGAGGCAAAATTGCAGAAATTTCCCTTATTTGGGGCAAAATTGCAGAAATTTCACTTATTTTCAGGTAAAAAGGCTGAAATATCCTTTATTTTGGGGCAAAAAGGAAGAAATTCCCCTTATTTTGGGGCAAAATTGCAGAAATTTTCCTTATTTTGGGGTAAAAAGGCTGAAATTCTTATTTTGAGGTAAAATGCTGAAATTCCCCATATTTTGGGGCAAAAGGCAAAACTTCTTCTTATTTTGGGGCAAAGAGGCACAAATTTCCCTTATTTTCGGGCAAAATTGCAGAAATTTCATTTATTTCAGGGCAAAAAGTCAGAAATTCCTTTTATTTTGGGGCAAAGAGCAGAAATTTATTTTGGTACAAAATTGAAGAAATTTATCTTATTTTGAAACAAAAAGGCAGAAAATTCCCCTTATTTTGAGGCAAAAGGCAGAAATTATTCTCAATTTGAGGTAAAATGCAGAAATTCCCTTTATTTTGGGGCTAAAAGGCAGAAATTCCCTGTATTTTGAAGCAAAATTGCAGAAATTCTCTTAATTTTCGGGCAAAAAGGCAGAAATTCTCCTTATTTTGGGGCAAAAAGACAGAAAATCTCCTTTTTCGGGAGCAAACAGTCAGAAATTCCCCTTATTTTGGGGCAAAATTGCAGAAATTTCCTTTACATTGGGGCAAAATTGCAGAAATTTCCCTTATTTTGGGGCAAAATTGCAGAAATTTCAGGTATTTGAGAAAAAAAAGGCAGAAATTTTTTTGGGGGGGCAAAAAGGCAGAAATTTTTTTTATTTTGGTACAAAATTGCAGAAATTTTTCTTATTTTGGGGAAAAAGTCAGAAATTCCCTATATTTTGGGGCAAAAAGGCAGAAATTCCCCTTATTTTGAGGTAATAAGGCTGAAATTCCCCTTATTTTGGGGCAAAAAGGCAGAAATTTCGTTTATTTTGGGGAAAAGGCAGAAATTGCACTTATTTTGAGTCAAAAAGGTGGAAAATCCCCTTATTTTGGGGCAAAAATGAAGAAATTTGCTTTTTTATGGCAAAAAGGTATACATTCCCTTTATTTTCGGGCAAAAAGGCAGAAATTCTTTGTATTTTGGAGCAAAATTGCAGAAATTCCCCTAATTTTTGGGCAAAAAGGCAGAAATTTTCATTATTTTGGGGTAAAACTGCAGAAATTTCACTTATTTTGCGGCAAAATGTCAGAAATTCTCCTTATTTTTGGCAAAAAATGCAGAAAATCCCCTTATTTTAGGGCAAAATTGCAGAAATTTCCGTAATTTGGGGACAAAAACAGAAATTCCCCTTATTTTGGGGCAAAATTGCAGAAATTTCCCTTATTATGGGGAAAAATTGCAGAAATTTCCCTTATTTAAGGCAAAATTGCAGAAATTTCACTTATTTCAGAGAAAAAAAGCAAAAATTTTTCTTATTTTGGGGCAAAAAGGCAGAAATTCCCATTATTTTGGGGCAAAAAGGCAGAAATTCACCTTATTTTGGGGTAAAATTGCAGAAATTTCACATATTTCAGGGCAAAACGGCAGAAATTCCCCTTATTTTGGGGCAAAAAGGCAGAAATTTCCCTTATTTTGGGATAAAATTGCAGAAATTCCCCTTATTTGGAGGCAAAAAGGCAGAAAATCCACTTAATTTCGGGTAAAAAGGCAGAAATTTCTTGTATTTTGGAGCAAAATTGCAGAAACTCCCCTAATTTTGGGGCTAAAAGGCAGAATTTCCCTTTATTTTGGGGCAAAAATAGAGAAATTCTTTTTATTTTGGGGCAAAAATCAGAAATTTCCTTTATTTTGGGGCAAAATTTTAGAAATTTCTTTTATATTGTTACAGACTTGCAGAAATTTTTCTTATTTTGTGGCAAAATGGCAGAAATTCCCCATATTTTGGTGCAAAAAGGCTGAAATTCCCCTTATTTTGAGGTAAAATCCTGAAATTCCCCATATTTTGGGGCAAAAAGGCAGAAATTCCCCTCATTTGGGGGCAAAAAGGCACAAATTTCCCTTTTTTTCGGGCATAATTGCAGGAATTTCATTTATTTCAGGGCAAAAAGTCAGAAATTCCTTTTATTTTCGGGCAAAAACATAAATTTCTTTTATTTTGATACAAAATTGCAGAAATTTTCCTTATTTTGGAACAAAAAGGCAAAAATTACCCATATTTTGGGGAAAAAGGCAGAAATTCCCCTTATTTTGAGGTAAAAAGGCTGAAATTCCCGTTATTTTGGGGCAAAAAGGCAGAAATTCCCTTTACTTTGTGGCAAAAAGGCAGAAATTCCCGTTAATTGGGGCAGAAAAGCGAAATTTTCCTTATTTAAGGGCAATAGGGCAGAAATTCCCCTTATTTTGTGGCAAAAAGGCAGAAATTCCCCTTATTTGAAGGTAAAATGCTGAAATTCCCCTTATTTTCGGCAAAAAGGCAGAAATTCCTATTATTTTGGGGCAAAATTGCAGAAATTTCAATTATTTCTGGGCAAAAAGTCAGATATTTGCCTTATTTTGGGGCAAAACGCAGAAATTCCCTTAATTTTGGGGCCAAAAACAGAAATTCCCCTTATTTTGGGGTAAAATTGCAGAAATTTCAAATATTTCAGGGCAAAAAGGCAGAAATTCCACTTTATTTCGGACAATAACGCAGAAATTCCCCGTATTTTAAAGCTAAATTTCAGAAATTCCCCTTATATTGGTGCAAAAATGGAGAAATTCCCTTTATTTTTGTGCAATAAGGCAGATTTCCCCGTATTTTGAAGCAAAATTGCACATATTTCCCTAATTTTGAAGGAAAATGCAAGAATTCACATTATTTTGGAACAAAAAGACAGAAATTCTCCTTATTTCAGGGCAAAAAGTCAGAAATTCCGTTTATTTTGGGGTAAAATTGCAGAAATTTTCTTTATTTTGTGGCAAAAATACAGAAATTCCCTTTATTTTGTGGCAAAAAGGCAGAAATTTCCCTTATTTTGGGGCAAAATTGCAGAAATTTCACTTATTTCAGGGAAAAAGTGCAGAAATTTCTCTTATTTTGGGGCAAAAAGGCAGAAATTTCTTTTATTTTGGTACAAAATTGCAGAAATTTTCTTTATTTTGGGGCAAAAATGAAGAAATTCCCCATATTTTGGGGCAAAAAGGCAGAGATTCGCCTTATTATGAGGTAAAATGCTGAAATTCCCCTTATTTTGGGGCAAAAATACAGAAATTCCCTTTATTTTGTGGCAAAAAGGCAGAAATTTCCCTTATTTTGGGGCAAAATTGCAGAAATTTCACTTATTTCAGGGCAAAATTCAAAAATTCCTTTTATTTTTGGGCAAAAAGACAGAAATTTTGTTTATTTTTGGGTAAAAAGGCAGAAATTTCACTTATTGTGAGGTAAGAAGGCAGAAATTCCTCTTATTTTGGGGCAAAAATGAAGAAATTTCCCTTTTTTTGTGGCAAAAGGTATATATTCTCCTTATTTTCGGGCAAAAAAGCAGAAATATCCCGTTTTTTGGAGCACAATTGCAGAAAATCCCCTAATTGTGGGGCAAAAAGGCAGAAATTCCCTATATGTTAGAGCAAAAAGACAGAAATTCTCCTTATTTTGGGGAAAAACTCAGAAATTCCACTTATTTTGGGGCAAATTCCAGAAATTTCCCTTATTTTGGGGCAAATTTGCAGAAATTTCACTTATTTTGGGGCAAAATTGCAGAAATTTCACTTATTTCAGATAAAAAAAAGGCAGAAATTTTTCTTATTTTGGGACAAAAAGGCAGAAATTCCTAATATTTTGTGGCAAAAATGCAGAAATTCCCCTTATTTTGAGGTAAAAATGCTGAAATTCCCCTTATTTGGGGGCAAAAAGGGAGAAATTTCCCTTATTTTGGGGCAAAATTGCAGAAATTTCACTTATTTCAGGGCAAAATTCAAAAATTCCTTTTATTTTGGGGCTAAAAGTCAGAAATTCCGTTTATTTTTGGGTAAAAAGGCAGAAATTTCACTTATTTTGAGGTAAGAAGGCAGAAATTCCTCTTATTTTGGGGCAAAAATGAAGAAATTTCCCTTTTTTGTGGCAAAAGGTATATATTCCCCTTATTTTCGGGCAAAAAAGCAGAAATTCCCCCTATTTTGGAGCAGAATTGCAGAAAATCCCCTAATTGTGGGGCAAAAAGGCAGAAATTCCCTATATGTTGGGGCAAAAAGACAGAAATTCTCCTTATTTTGGGGCAAAACTCAGAAATTCCACTTATTTTGGGGCAAAATTGCAGAAATTTCCCTTATTTTGGGGCAAAATTGCAGAAATTTTACTTATTTTGGGGCAAAATTGCAGAAATTTCACTTATTTCAGGTAAAAATGGCAGAAATTTTTCTTATTTTGGGGCAAAAAGGCAGAAATTCCTAATATTTTGTGGCAAAAATGCAGAAATTCCCCTTATTTTGAGGTAAAAAGGCTGAAATTCCCCTTATTTGGGGGCAAAAAGGCAGAAATTTCCCTTATTTTGGGGCAAAATTGCAAACATTTCACTAATTTCAGGGTAATAAGTCAGAAATTTTCCTTATTTTGGGGCAAAAAACACAGAAATTCCCTTTGTTTTGGAAGGAAAATACAGAAATTCCACTTCTTTAGAGGCAAAAAGGCAGAAATTCCCCTTATTTTGAAGCAAAAATGAAGAAATTCCCCTAATTGTTGGGCAAAAAGGCAGAAATTCCCTATATGTTGGGGCAAAAAGACAGAAATTCTCCTTATTTTGGGACAAAACTCAGAAATTCCACTTATTTTGGGGCAAAATTGAAGGAATTTACCTTATTTTGAGGCAAAATTGCAGAAATTTCCCTTATTTGGGGCAAAATTGCAGAAATTTCACTTATTTCAGGGCAAAATTCAAAAATTCCTTTTATTTTGGGGCAAAAAGACAGAAATTCCGTTCATTTTTAGGTAAAAAGGCAGAAATTTCACTTATTTTGAGGTAAGAAGGCAGAAATTCCTCTTATTTTGTGGCAAAAATGAAGAAATTTCTCTTTTTTGTGGCAAAAGGTATACATTCCCCTTATTTTCGGGCAAAAAAGCAGAAATTCCCCGTATTTTGGAGCAGAATTTAAGAAGATCCCCTAATTGTGGGGCAAAAAGGCAGAAATTCCCTATATGTTGGGGCAAAAAGACAGAAATTCTCCTTATTTTGGGGCAAAACTCAGAAATTCCACTTATTTTGGGGCAAAATTCCAGAAATTTCCCTTATTTTGGGGCAAAATTGCAGAAATTTCACTTATTTCAGGTAAAAATGGCAGAAATTTTTCTTATTTTGGGGCAAAAAGGCAGAAATTCCTAATATTTTGTGGCAAAAATGCAGAAATTCCCCTTATTTTGAGGTAAAAAGGCTGAAATTCCCCTTATTTTGGGGCAAAAAGGCAGAAATTTCCCTTATTTTGGGGCAAAATTGCAAACATTTAACTTATTTCAGGGTAATAAGTCAGAAATTTTCCTTATTTTGGGGCAAAAAACACAGAAATTCCCTTTGTTTTGGAAGGAAAATACAGAAATTCCACTTCTTTAGAGGCAAAAAGGCAGAAATTCCCCTTATTTTGAAGCAAAAATGAAGAAATTCCCCTAATTGTTGGGCAAAAAGGCAGAAATTCCCTATATGTTGGGGCAAAAAGACAGAAATTCTCCTTATTTTGGGACAAAACTCAGAAATTCCACTTATTTTGGGGCAAAATTGCAGGAATTTACCTTATTTTGAGGCAAAATTGCAGAAATTTCCCTTATTTGGGGCAAAATTGCAGAAATTTCACTTATTTTCAGGTAAAAAGGCTGAAATATCCTTTATTTTGGGGCAAAAAGGAAGAAATTCCCCTTATTTTGGGGCAAAATTGCAGAAATTTTCCTTATTTTGGGGCAAAAAGGCTGAAATTCCTATTTTGAGGTAAAATGATTAAATTCCCCATATTTTGGGGCAAAAGGCAAAACTTCTTCTTATTTTGGGGCAAAGAGGCACAAATTTCCCTTATTTTCGGGCAAAATTGCAGAAATTTCATTTATTTCAGGGCAAAAAGTCAGAAATTCCTTTTATATTGGGGCAAAGAGCAGAAATTTATTTTGGTACAAAATTGAAGAAATTTATCTTATTTTGAAACAAAAAGGCAGAAAATTCCCCTTATTTTGAGGCAAAAGGCAGAAATTATTCTCAATTTGTGGTAAAATGCAGAAATTCCCTTTATTTTGGGGCTAAAAGGCAGAAATTATTTTGAAGCAAAATTGCAGAAATTCTCTTAATTTTCAGGCAAAAAGGCAGAAATTCTCCTTATTTTGGGGCAAAAAGACAGAAAATCTCCTTTTTCGGGAGCAAACAGTCAGAAATTCCCCTTATTTTGGGGCAAAATTGCAGAAATTTCCTTTACATTGGGGCAAAATTGCAGAAATTTCCCTTATTTTGGGGCAAAATTGCAGAAATTTCAGGTATTTGAGAAAAAAAAGGCAGAAATTTTTTTGGGGGGGCAAAAAGGCAGAAATTTTTTTTATTTTGGTACAAAATTGCAGAAATTTTTCTTATTTTGGGGAAAAAGTCAGAAATTCCCTATATTTTGGGGCAAAAAGGCAGAAATTCCCCTTATTTTGAGGTAATAAGGCTGAAATTCCCCTTATTTTGGGGCAAAAAGGCAGAAATTTCGTTTATTTTGGGGAAAAGGCAGAAATTGCACTTATTTTGAGTCAAAAAGGTGGAAAATCCCCTTATTTTGGGGCAAAAATGAAGAAATTTGCTTTTTTATGGCAAAAAGGTATACATTCCCTTTATTTTCGGGCAAAAAGGCAGAAATTCTTTGTATTTTGGAGCAAAATTGCAGAAATTCCCCTAATTTTTGGGCAAAAAGGCAGAAATTTTCATTATTTTGGGGTAAAACTGCAGAAATTTCACTTATTTTGCGGCAAAATGTCAGAAATTCTCCTTATTTTTGGCAAAAAATGCAGAAAATCCCCTTATTTTAGGGCAAAATTGCAGAAATTTCCGTAATTTGGGGACAAAAACAGAAATTCCCCTTATTTTGGGGCAAAATTGCAGAAATTTCCCTTATTATTGGGAAAAATTGCAGAAATTTCCCTTATTTAAGGCAAAATTGCAGAAATTTCACTTATTTCAGAGAAAAAAAGCAAAAATTTTTCTTATTTTGGGGCAAAAAGGCAGAAATTCCCATTATTTTGGGGCAAAAAGGCAGAAATTCACCTTATTTTGGGGTAAAATTGCAGAAATTTCACATATTTCAGGGCAAAACGGCAGAAATTCCCCTTATTTGGGGGCAAAAAGGCAGAAATTTCCCTTATTTTGGGATAAAATTGCAGAAATTCCCCTTATTTGGAGGCAAAAAGGCAGAAAATCCACTTAATTTCGGGTAAAAAGGCAGAAATTTCTCGTATTTTGGAGCAAAATTGCAGAAACTCCCCTAATTTTGGGGCTAAAAGGCAGAATTTCCCTTTATTTTGGGGCAAAAATAGAGAAATTCTTTTTATTTTGGGGCAAAAATCAGAAATTTCCTTTATTTTGGGGCAAAATTTTAGAAATTTCTTTTATATTGTTACAGACTTGCAGAAATTTTTCTTATTTTGTGGCAAAATGGCAGAAATTCCCCATATTTTGGTGCAAAAAGGCTGAAATTCCCCTTATTTTGAGGTAAAATCCTGAAATTCCCCATATTTTGGGGCAAAAAGGCAGAAATTCCCCTCATTTGGGGGCAAAAAGGCACAAATTTCCCTTATTTTCGGGCATAATTGCAGGAATTTCATTTATTTCAGGGCAAAAAGTCAGAAATTCCTTTTATTTTCGGGCAAAAACATAAATTTCTTTTATTTTGATACAAAATTGCAGAAATTTTCCTTATTTTGGAACAAAAAGGCAAAAATTACCCATATTTTGGGGAAAAAGGCAGAAATTCCCCTTATTTTGAGGTAAAAAGGCTGAAATTCCCGTTATTTTGGGGCAAAAAGGCAGAAATTCCCTTTACTTTGTGGCAAAAAGGCAGAAATTCCCGTTAATTGGGGCAGAAAAGCGAAATTTTCCTTATTTAAGGGCAATAGGGCAGAAATTCCCTTTATTTTGTGGCAAAAAGGCAGAAATTCCCCTTATTTGAAGGTAAAATGCTGAAATTCCCCTTATTTTCGGCAAAAAGGCAGAAATTCCTATTATTTTGGGGCAAAATTGCAGAAATTTCAATTATTTCTGGGCAAAAAGTCAGATATTTGCCTTATTTTGGGGCAAAACGCAGAAATTCCCTTAATTTTGGGGCCAAAAACAGAAATTCCCCTTATTTTGGGGTAAAATTGCAGAAATTTCAAATATTTCAGGGCAAAAAGGCAGAAATTCCACTTTATTTCGGACAATAACGCAGAAATTCCCCGTATTTTAAAGCTAAATTTCAGAAATTCCCCTTATATTGGTGCAAAAATGGAGAAATTCCCTTTATTTTTGTGCAATAAGGCAGATTTCCCCGTATTTTGAAGCAAAATTGCACATATTTCCCTAATTTTGAAGGAAAATGCAAGAATTCACATTATTTTGGAACAAAAAGACAGAAATTCTCCTTATTTCAGGGCAAAAAGTCAGAAATTCCGTTTATTTTGGGGTAAAATTGCAGAAATTTTCTTTATTTTGTGGCAAAAATACAGAAATTCCCTTTATTTTGTGGCAAAAAGGCAGAAATTTCCCTTATTTTGGGGCAAAATTGCAGAAATTTCACTTATTTCAGGGAAAAAGTGCAGAAATTTCTCTTATTTTGGGGCAAAAAGGCAGAAATTTCTTTTATTTTGGTACAAAATTGCAGAAATTTTCTTTATTTTGGGGCAAAAATGAAGAAATTCCCCATATTTTGGGGCAAAAAGGCAGAGATTCGCCTTATTATGATGTAAAATGCTGAAATTCCCCTTATTTTGGGGCAAAAATACAGAAATTCCCTTTATTTTGTGGCAAAAAGGCAGAAATTTCCCTTATTTTGGGGCAAAATTGCAGAAATTTCACTTATTTCAGGGCAAAATTCAAAAATTCCTTTTATTTTGGGGCTAAAAGTCAGAAATTCCGTTTATTTTTGGGTAAAAAGGCAGAAATTTCACTTATTTTGAGGTAAGAAGGCAGAAATTCCTCTTATTTTGGGGGAAAAATGAAGAAATTTCCCTTTTTTGTGGCAAAAGGTATATATTCCCCTTATTTTCGGGCAAAAAAGCAGAAATTCCCCCTATTTTGGAGCAGAATTGCAGAAAATCCCCTAATTGTGGGGCAAAAAGGCAGAAATTCCCTATATGTTGGGGCAAAAAGACAGAAATTCTCCTTATTTTGGGGCAAAACTCAGAAATTCCACTTATTTTGGGGCAAAATTGCAGAAATTTCCCTTATTTTGGGGCAAAATTGCAGAAATTTTACTTATTTTGGGGCAAAATTGCAGAAATTTCACTTATTTCAGGTAAAAATGGCAGAAATTTTTCTTATTTTGGGGCAAAAAGGCAGAAATTCCTAATATTTTGTGGCAAAAATGCAGAAATTCCCCTTATTTTGAGGTAAAAAGGCTGAAATTCCCCTTATTTGGGGGCAAAAAGGCAGAAATTTCCCTTATTTTGGGGCAAAATTGCAAACATTTCACTAATTTCAGGGTAATAAGTCAGAAATTTTCCTTATTTTGGGGCAAAAAACACAGAAATTCCCTTTGTTTTGGAAGGAAAATACAGAAATTCCACTTCTTTAGAGGCAAAAAGGCAGAAATTCCCCTTATTTTGAAGCAAAAATGAAGAAATTCCCCTAATTGTTGGGCAAAAAGGCAGAAATTCCCTATATGTTGGGGCAAAAAGACAGAAATTCTCCTTATTTTGGGACAAAACTCAGAAATTCCACTTATTTTGGGGCAAAATTGAAGGAATTTACCTTATTTTGAGGCAAAATTGCAGAAATTTCCCTTATTTGGGGCAAAATTGCAGAAATTTCACTTATTTCAGGGCAAAATTCAAAAATTCCTTTTATTTTGGGGCAAAAAGACAGAAATTCCGTTCATTTTTAGGTAAAAAGGCAGAAATTTCACTTATTTTGAGGTAAGAAGGCAGAAATTCCTCTTATTTTGTGGCAAAAATGAAGAAATTTCTCTTTTTTGTGGCAAAAGGTATACATTCCCCTTATTTTCGGGCAAAAAAGCAGAAATTCCCCGTATTTTGGAGCAGAATTTAAGAAGATCCCCTAATTGTGGGGCAAAAAGGCAGAAATTCCCTATATGTTGGGGCAAAAAGACAGAAATTCTCCTTATTTTGGGGCAAAACTCAGAAATTCCACTTATTTTGGGGCAAAATTCCAGAAATTTCCCTTATTTTGGGGCAAAATTGCAGAAATTTCACTTATTTCAGGTAAAAATGGCAGAAATTTTTCTTATTTTGGGGCAAAAAGGCAGAAATTCCTAATATTTTGTGGCAAAAATGCAGAAATTCCCCTTATTTTGAGGTAAAAAGGCTGAAATTCCCCTTATTTGGGGGCAAAAAGGCAGAAATTTCCCTTATTTTGGGGCAAAATTGCAAACATTTCACTAATTTCAGGGTAATAAGTCAGAAATTTTCCTTATTTTGGGGCAAAAAACACAGAAATTCCCTTTGTTTTGGAAGGAAAATACAGAAATTCCACTTCTTTAGAGGCAAAAAGGCAGAAATTCCCCTTATTTTGAAGCAAAAATGAAGAAATTCCCCTAATTGTTGGGCAAAAAGGCAGAAATTCCCTATATGTTGGGGCAAAAAGACAGAAATTCTCCTTATTTTGGGACAAAACTCAGAAATTCCACTTATTTTGGGGCAAAATTGCAGGAATTTACCTTATTTTGAGGCAAAACTGCAGAAATTTCCCTTATTTGGGGCAAAATTGCAGAAATTTCACTTATTTTCAGGTAAAAAGGCTGAAATATCCTTTATTTTGGGGCAAAAAGGAAGAAATTCCCCTTATTTTGGGGCAAAATTGCAGAAATTTTCCTTATTTTGGGGCAAAAAGGCTGAAATTCCTATTTTGAGGTAAAATGCTGAAATTCCCCATATTTTGGGGCAAAAGGCAAAACTTCTTCTTATTTTGGGGCAAAGAGGCACAAATTTCCCTTATTTTCGGGCAAAATTGCAGAAATTTCATTTATTTCAGGGCAAAAAGTCAGAAATTCCTTTTATTTTGGGGCAAAGAGCAGAAATTTATTTTGGTACAAAATTGAAGAAATTTATCTTATTTTGAAACAAAAAGGCAGAAAATTCCCCGTATTTTGAGGCAAAAGGCAGAAATTATTCTCAATTTGAGGTAAAACGCAGAAATTCCCTTTATTTTGGGGCTAAAAGGCAGAAATTCCCTGTATTTTGAAGCAAAATTGCAGAAATTCTCTTAATTTTCGGGCAAAAAGGCAGAAATTCTCCTTATTTTGGGGCAAAAAGACAGAAAATCTCCTTTTTCGGGAGCAAACAGTCAGAAATTCCCCTTATTTTGGGGCAAAATTGCAGAAATTTCCTTTACATTGGGGCAAAATTGCAGAAATTTCCCTTATTTTGGGGCAAAATTGCAGAAATTTCAGGTATTTGAGAAAAAAAAGGCAGAAATTTTTTTGGGGGGGCAAAAAGGCAGAAATTTTTTTTATTTTGGTACAAAATTGCAGAAATTTTTCTTATTTTGGGGAAAAAGTCAGAAATTCCCTATATTTTGGGGCAAAGAGGCAGAAATTCCCCTTATTTTGAGGTAATAAGGCTGAAATTCCCCTTATTTTGGGGCAAAAAGGCAGAAATTTCGTTTATTTTGGGGAAAAGGCAGAAATTGCACTTATTTTGAGTCAAAAAGGTGGAAAATCCCCTTATTTTGGGGCAAAAATGAAGAAATTTGCTTTTTTATGGCAAAAAGGTATACATTCCCTTTATTTTCGGGCAAAAAGGCAGAAATTCTTTGTATTTTGGAGCAAAATTGCAGAAATTCCCCTAATTTTTGGGCAAAAAGGCAGAAATTTTCATTATTTTGGGGTAAAACTGCAGAAATTTCACTTATTTTGCGGCAAAATGTCAGAAATTCTCCTTATTTTTGGCAAAAAATGCAGAAAATCCCCTTATTTTAGGGCAAAATTGCAGAAATTTCCGTAATTTGGGGACAAAAACAGAAATTCCCTTTATTTTGGGGCAAAATTGCAGAAATTTCCCTTATTATGGGGAAAAATTGCAGAAATTTCCCTTATTTAAGGCAAAATTGCAGAAATTTCACTTATTTCAGAGAAAAAAAGCAAAAATTTTTCTTATTTTGGGGCAAAAAGGCAGAAATTCCCATTATTTTGGGGCAAAAAGGCAGAAATTCACCTTATTTTGGGGTAAAATTGCAGAAATTTCACATATTTCAGGGCAAAACGGCAGAAATTCCCCTTATTTTGGGGCAAAAAGGCAGAAATTTCCCTTATTTTGGGATAAAATTGCAGAAATTCCCCTTATTTGGAGGCAAAAAGGCAGAAAATCCACTTAATTTCGGGTAAAAAGGCAGAAATTTCTCGTATTTTGGAGCAAAATTGCAGAAACTCCCCTAATTTTGGGGCTAAAAGGCAGAATTTCCCTTTATTTTGGGGCAAAAATAGAGAAATTCTTTTTATTTTGGGGCAAAAATCAGAAATTTCCTTTATTTTGGGGCAAAATTTTAGAAATTTCTTTTATATTGTTACAGACTTGCAGAAATTTTTCTTATTTTGTGGCAAAATGGCAGAAATTCCCCATATTTTGGTGCAAAAAGGCTGAAATTCCCCTTATTTTGAGGTAAAATCCTGAAATTCCCCATATTTTGGGGCAAAAAGGCAGAAATTCCCCTCATTTGGGGGCAAAAAGGCACAAATTTCCCTTATTTTCGGGCATAATTGCAGGAATTTCATTTATTTCAGGGCAAAAAGTCAGAAATTCCTTTTATTTTCGGGCAAAAACATAAATTTCTTTTATTTTGATACAAAATTGCAGAAATTTTCCTTATTTTGGAACAAAAAGGCAAAAATTACCCATATTTTGGGCAAAAAGGCAGAAATTCCCTTAATTTTGGGGCCAAAAACAGAAATTCCCCTTATTTTGGGGTAAAATTGCAGAAATTTCAAATATTTCAGGGCAAAAAGGCAGAAATTTCACTTTATTTCGGACAATAACGCAGAAATTCCCCGTATTTTAAAGCTAAATTTCAGAAATTCCCCTTATATTGGTGCAAAAATGGAGAAATTCCCTTTATTTTTGTGCAATAAGGCAGATTTCCCCGTATTTTGAAGCAAAATTGCACATATTTCCCTAATTTTGAAGGAAAATGCAAGAATTCACATTATTTTGGAACAAAAAGACAGAAATTCTCCTTATTTCAGGGCAAAAAGTCAGAAATTCCGTTTATTTTGGGGTAAAATTGCAGAAATTTTCTTTATTTTGTGGCAAAAATACAGAAATTCCCTTTATTGTGAGGCAAAAAGGCAGAAATTTCCCTTATTTTGGGGCAAAATTGCAGAAATTTCACTTATTTCAGGGAAAAAGTGCAGAAATTTCTCTTATTTTGGGGCAAAAAGGCAGAAATTTCTTTTATTTTGGTACAAAATTGCAGAAATTTTCTTTATTTTGGGGCAAAAATGAAGAAATTCCCCATATTTTGGGGCAAAAAGGCAGAGATTCGCCTTATTATGAGGTAAAATGCTGAAATTCCCCTTATTTTGGGGCAAAAATACAGAAATTCCCTTTATTTTGTGGCAAAAAGGCAGAAATTTCCCTTATTTTGGGGCAAAATTGCAGAAATTTCACTTATTTCAGGGCAAAATTCAAAAATTCCTTTTATTTTGGGGCTAAAAGTCAGAAATTCCGTTTATTTTTGGGTAAAAAGGCAGAAATTTCACTTATTTTGAGGTAAGAAGGCAGAAATTCCTCTTATTTTGGGGCAAAAATGAAGAAATTTCCCTTTTTTGTGGCAAAAGGTATATATTCCCCTTATTTTCGGGCAAAAAAGCAGAAATTCCCCCTATTTTGGAGCAGAATTGCAGAAAATCCCCTAATTGTGGGGCAAAAAGGCAGAAATTCCCTATATGTTGGGGCAAAAAGACAGAAATTCTCCTTATTTTGGGGCAAAACTCAGAAATTCCACTTATTTTGGGGCAAAATTGCAGAAATTTCCCTTATTTTGGGGCAAAATTGCAGAAATTTTACTTATTTTGGGGCACAATTGCAGAAATTTCACTTATTTCAGGTAAAAATGGCAGAAATTTTTCTTATTTTGGGGCAAAAAGGCAGAAATTCCTAATATTTTGTGGCAAAAATGCAGAAATTCCCCTTATTTTGAGGTAAAAAGGCTGAAATTCCCCTTATTTGGGGGCAAAAAGGCAGAAATTTCCCTTATTTTGGGGCAAAATTGCAAACATTTCACTAATTTCAGGGTAATAAGTCAGAAATTTTCCTTATTTTGGGGCAAAAAACACAGAAATTCCCTTTGTTTTGGAAGGAAAATACAGAAATTCCACTTCTTTAGAGGCAAAAAGGCAGAAATTCCCCTTATTTTGAAGCAAAAATGAAGAAATTCCCCTAATTGTTGGGCAAAAAGGCAGAAATTCCCTATATGTTGGGGCAAAAAGACAGAAATTCTCCTTATTTTGGGACAAAACTCAGAAATTCCACTTATTTTGGGGCAAAATTGAAGGAATTTACCTTATTTTGAGGCAAAATTGCAGAAATTTCCCTTATTTGGGGCAAAATTGCAGAAATTTCACTTATTTCAGGGCAAAATTCAAAAATTGCTTTTATTTTGGGGCAAAAAGACAGAAATTCCGTTCATTTTTAGGTAAAAAGGCAGAAATTTCACTTATTTTGAGGTAAGAAGGCAGAAATTCCTCTTATTTTGCGGCAAAAATGAAGAAATTTCTCTTTTTTGTGGCAAAAGGTATACATTCCCCTTATTTTCGGGCAAAAAATCAGAAATTCCCCGTATTTTGGAGCAGAATTTAAGAAGATCCCCTAATTGTGGGGCAAAAAGGCAGAAATTCCCTATATGTTGGGGCAAAAAGACAGAAATTCTCCTTATTTTGGGGCAAAACTCAGAAATTCCACTTATTTTGGGGCAAAATTGCAGAAATTTTACTTATTTTGGGGCAAAATTGCAGAAATTTCACTTATTTCAGGTAAAAATGGCAGAAATTTTTCTTATTTTGGGGCAAAAAGGCAGAAATTCCTAATATTTTGTGGCAAAAATGCAGAAATTCCCCTTATTTTGAGGTAAAAAGGCTGAAATTCCCCTTATTTGGGGGCAAAAAGGCAGAAATTTCCCTTATTTTGGGGCAAAATTGCAAACATTTCACTAATTTCAGGGTAATAAGTCAGAAATTTTCCTTATTTTGGGGCAAAAAACACAGAAATTCCCTTTGTTTTGGAAGGAAAATACAGAAATTCCACTTCTTTAGAGGCAAAAAGGCAGAAATTCCCCTTATTTTGAAGCAAAAATGAAGAAATTCCCCTAATTGTTGGGCAAAAAGGCAGAAATTCCCTATATGTTGGGGCAAAAAGACAGAAATTCTCCTTATTTTGGGACAAAACTCAGAAATTCCACTTATTTTGGGGCAAAATTGCAGGAATTTACCTTATTTTGAGGCAAAACTGCAGAAATTTCCCTTATTTGGGGCAAAATTGCAGAAATTTCACTTATTTTCAGGTAAAAAGGCTGAAATATCCTTTATTTTGGGGCAAAAAGGAAGAAATTCCCCTTATTTTGGGGCAAAATTGCAGAAATTTTCCTTATTTTGGGGCAAAAAGGCTGAAATTCCTATTTTGAGGTAAAATGCTGAAATTCCCCATATTTTGGGGCAAAAGGCAAAACTTCTTCTTATTTTGGGGCAAAGAGGCACAAATTTCCCTTATTTTCGGGCAAAATTGCAGAAATTTCATTTATTTCAGGGCAAAAAGTCAGAAATTCCTTTTATTTTGGGGCAAAGAGCAGAAATTTATTTTGGTACAAAATTGAAGAAATTTATCTTATTTTGAAACAAAAAGGCAGAAAATTCCCCTTATTTTGAGGCAAAAGGCAGAAATTATTCTCAATTTGAGGTAAAACGCAGAAATTCCCTTTATTTTGGGGCTAAAAGGCAGAAATTCCCTGTATTTTGAAGCAAAATTGCAGAAATTCTCTTAATTTTCGGGCAAAAAGGCAGAAATTCTCCTTATTTTGGGGCAAAAAGACAGAAAATCTCCTTTTTCGGGAGCAAACAGTCAGAAATTCCCCTTATTTTGGGGCAAAATTGCAGAAATTTCCTTTACATTGGGGCAAAATTGCAGAAATTTCCCTTATTTTGGGGCAAAATTGCAGAAATTTCAGGTATTTGAGAAAAAAAAGGCAGAAATTTTTTTGGGGGGGCAAAAAGGCAGAAATTTTTTTTATTTTGGTACAAAATTGCAGAAATTTTTCTTATTTTGGGGAAAAAGTCAGAAATTCCCTATATTTTGGGGCAAAGAGGCAGAAATTCCCCTTATTTTGAGGTAATAAGGCTGAAATTCCCCTTATTTTGGGGCAAAAAGGCAGAAATTTCGTTTATTTTGGGGAAAAGGCAGAAATTGCACTTATTTTGAGTCAAAAAGGTGGAAAATCCCCTTATTTTGGGGCAAAAATGAAGAAATTTGCTTTTTTATGGCAAAAAGGTATACATTCCCTTTATTTTCGGGCAAAAAGGCAGAAATTCTTTGTATTTTGGAGCAAAATTGCAGAAATTCCCCTAATTTTTGGGCAAAAAGGCAGAAATTTTCATTATTTTGGGGTAAAACTGCAGAAATTTCACTTATTTTGCGGCAAAATGTCAGAAATTCTCCTTATTTTTGGCAAAAAATGCAGAAAATCCCCTTATTTTAGGGCAAAATTGCAGAAATTTCCGTAATTTGGGGACAAAAACAGAAATTCCCTTTATTTTGGGGCAAAATTGCAGAAATTTCCCTTATTATGGGGAAAAATTGCAGAAATTTCCCTTATTTAAGGCAAAATTGCAGAAATTTCACTTATTTCAGAGAAAAAAAGCAAAAATTTTTCTTATTTTGGGGCAAAAAGGCAGAAATTCCCATTATTTTGGGGCAAAAAGGCAGAAATTCACCTTATTTTGGGGTAAAATTGCAGAAATTTCACATATTTCAGGGCAAAACGGCAGAAATTCCCCTTATTTTGGGGCAAAAAGGCAGAAATTTCCCTTATTTTGGGATAAAATTGCAGAAATTCCCCTTATTTGGAGGCAAAAAGGCAGAAAATCCACTTAATTTCGGGTAAAAAGGCAGAAATTTCTCGTATTTTGGAGCAAAATTGCAGAAACTCCCCTAATTTTGGGGCTAAAAGGCAGAATTTCCCTTTATTTTGGGGCAAAAATAGAGAAATTCTTTTTATTTTGGGGCAAAAATCAGAAATTTCCTTTATTTTGGGGCAAAATTTTAGAAATTTCTTTTATATTGTTACAGACTTGCAGAAATTTTTCTTATTTTGTGGCAAAATGGCAGAAATTCCCCATATTTTGGTGCAAAAAGGCTGAAATTCCCCTTATTTTGAGGTAAAATCCTGAAATTCCCCATATTTTGGGGCAAAAAGGCAGAAATTCCCCTCATTTGGGGGCAAAAAGGCACAAATTTCCCTTATTTTCGGGCATAATTGCAGGAATTTCATTTATTTCAGGGCAAAAAGTCAGAAATTCCTTTTATTTTCGGGCAAAAACATAAATTTCTTTTATTTTGATACAAAATTGCAGAAATTTTCCTTATTTTGGAACAAAAAGGCAAAAATTACCCATATTTTGGGCAAAAAGGCAGAAATTCCCTTAATTTTGGGGCCAAAAACAGAAATTCCCCTTATTTTGGGGTAAAATTGCAGAAATTTCAAATATTTCAGGGCAAAAAGGCAGAAATTTCACTTTATTTCGGACAATAACGCAGAAATTCCCCGTATTTTAAAGCTAAATTTCAGAAATTCCCCTTATATTGGTGCAAAAATGGAGAAATTCCCTTTATTTTTGTGCAATAAGGCAGATTTCCCCGTATTTTGAAGCAAAATTGCACATATTTCCCTAATTTTGAAGGAAAATGCAAGAATTCACATTATTTTGGAACAAAAAGACAGAAATTCTCCTTATTTCAGGGCAAAAAGTCAGAAATTCCGTTTATTTTGGGGTAAAATTGCAGAAATTTTCTTTATTTTGTGGCAAAAATACAGAAATTCCCTTTATTGTGAGGCAAAAAGGCAGAAATTTCCCTTATTTTGGGGCAAAATTGCAGAAATTTCACTTATTTCAGGGAAAAAGTGCAGAAATTTCTCTTATTTTGGGGCAAAAAGGCAGAAATTTCTTTTATTTTGGTACAAAATTGCAGAAATTTTCTTTATTTTGGGGCAAAAATGAAGAAATTCCCCATATTTTGGGGCAAAAAGGCAGAGATTCGCCTTATTATGAGGTAAAATGCTGAAATTCCCCTTATTTTGGGGCAAAAATACAGAAATTCCCTTTATTTTGTGGCAAAAAGGCAGAAATTTCCCTTATTTTGGGGCAAAATTGCAGAAATTTCACTTATTTCAGGGCAAAATTCAAAAATTCCTTTTATTTTGGGGCTAAAAGTCAGAAATTCCGTTTATTTTTGGGTAAAAAGGCAGAAATTTCACTTATTTTGAGGTAAGAAGGCAGAAATTCCTCTTATTTTGGGGCAAAAATGAAGAAATTTCCCTTTTTTGTGGCAAAAGGTATATATTCCCCTTATTTTCGGGCAAAAAAGCAGAAATTCCCCCTATTTTGGAGCAGAATTGCAGAAAATCCCCTAATTGTGGGGCAAAAAGGCAGAAATTCCCTATATGTTGGGGCAAAAAGACAGAAATTCTCCTTATTTTGGGGCAAAACTCAGAAATTCCACTTATTTTGGGGCAAAATTGCAGAAATTTCCCTTATTTTGGGGCAAAATTGCAGAAATTTTACTTATTTTGGGGCACAATTGCAGAAATTTCACTTATTTCAGGTAAAAATGGCAGAAATTTTTCTTATTTTGGGGCAAAAAGGCAGAAATTCCTAATATTTTGTGGCAAAAATGCAGAAATTCCCCTTATTTTGAGGTAAAAAGGCTGAAATTCCCCTTATTTGGGGGCAAAAAGGCAGAAATTTCCCTTATTTTGGGGCAAAATTGCAAACATTTCACTAATTTCAGGGTAATAAGTCAGAAATTTTCCTTATTTTGGGGCAAAAAACACAGAAATTCCCTTTGTTTTGGAAGGAAAATACAGAAATTCCACTTCTTTAGAGGCAAAAAGGCAGAAATTCCCCTTATTTTGAAGCAAAAATGAAGAAATTCCCCTAATTGTTGGGCAAAAAGGCAGAAATTCCCTATATGTTGGGGCAAAAAGACAGAAATTCTCCTTATTTTGGGACAAAACTCAGAAATTCCACTTATTTTGGGGCAAAATTGAAGGAATTTACCTTATTTTGAGGCAAAATTGCAGAAATTTCCCTTATTTGGGGCAAAATTGCAGAAATTTCACTTATTTCAGGGCAAAATTCAAAAATTCCTTTTATTTTGGGGCAAAAAGACAGAAATTCCGTTCATTTTTAGGTAAAAAGGCAGAAATTTCACTTATTTTGAGGTAAGAAGGCAGAAATTCCTCTTATTTTGCGGCAAAAATGAAGAAATTTCTCTTTTTTGTGGCAAAAGGTATACATTCCCCTTATTTTCGGGCAAAAAAGCAGAAATTCCCCGTATTTTGGAGCAGAATTTAAGAAGATCCCCTAATTGTGGGGCAAAAAGGCAGAAATTCCCTATATGTTGGGGCAAAAAGACAGAAATTCTCCTTATTTTGGGGCAAAACTCAGAAATTCCACTTATTTTGGGGCAAAATTGCAGAAATTTTACTTATTTTGGGGCAAAATTGCAGAAATTTCACTTATTTCAGGTAAAAATGGCAGAAATTTTTCTTATTTTGGGGCAAAAAGGCAGAAATTCCTAATATTTTGTGGCAAAAATGCAGAAATTCCCCTTATTTTGAGGTAAAAAGGCTGAAATTCCCCTTATTTGGGGGCAAAAAGGCAGAAATTTCCCTTATTTTGGGGCAAAATTGCAAACATTTCACTAATTTCAGGGTAATAAGTCAGAAATTTTCCTTATTTTGGGGCAAAAAACACAGAAATTCCCTTTGTTTTGGAAGGAAAATACAGAAATTCCACTTCTTTAGAGGCAAAAAGGCAGAAATTCCCCTTATTTTGAAGCAAAAATGAAGAAATTCCCCTAATTGTTGGGCAAAAAGGCAGAAATTCCCTATATGTTGGGGCAAAAAGACAGAAATTCTCCTTATTTTGGGACAAAACTCAGAAATTCCACTTATTTTGGGGCAAAATTGCAGGAATTTACCTTATTTTGAGGCAAAACTGCAGAAATTTCCCTTATTTGGGGCAAAATTGCAGAAATTTCACTTATTTTCAGGTAAAAAGGCTGAAATATCCTTTATTTTGGGGCAAAAAGGAAGAAATTCCCCTTATTTTGGGGCAAAATTGCAGAAATTTTCCTTATTTTGGGGCAAAAAGGCTGAAATTCCTATTTTGAGGTAAAATGCTGAAATTCCCCATATTTTGGGGCAAAAGGCAAAACTTCTTCTTATTTTGGGGCAAAGAGGCACAAATTTCCCTTATTTTCGGGCAAAATTGCAGAAATTTCATTTATTTCAGGGCAAAAAGTCAGAAATTCCTTTTATTTTGGGGCAAAGAGCAGAAATTTATTTTGGTACAAAATTGAAGAAATTTATCTTATTTTGAAACAAAAAGGCAGAAAATTCCCCTTATTTTGAGGCAAAAGGCAGAAATTATTCTCAATTTGAGGTAAAATGCAGAAATTCCCTTTATTTTGGGGCTAAAAGGCAGAAATTCCCTGTATTTTGAAGCAAAATTGCAGAAATTCTCTTAATTTTCGGGCAAAAAGGCAGAAATTCTCCTTATTTTGGGGCAAAAAGACAGAAAATCTCCTTTTTCGGGAGCAAACAGTCAGAAATTCCCCTTATTTTGGGGCAAAATTGCAGAAATTTCCTTTACATTGGGGCAAAATTGCAGAAATTTCCCTTATTTTGGGGCAAAATTGCAGAAATTTCAGGTATTTGAGAAAAAAAAGGCAGAAATTTTTTTGGGGGGACAAAAAGGCAGAAATTTTTTTTATTTTTGTACAAAATTGCAGAAATTTTTCTTATTTTGGGGAAAAAGTCAGAAATTCCCTATATTTTGGGGCAAAGAGGCAGAAATTCCCCTTATTTTGAGGTAATAAGGCTGAAATTCCCCTTATTTTGGGGCAAAAAGGCAGAAATTTCGTTTATTTTGGGGAAAAGGCAGAAATTGCACTTATTTTGAGTCAAAAAGGTGGAAAATCCCCTTATTTTGGGGCAAAAATGAAGAAATTTGCTTTTTTATGGCAAAAAGGTATACATTCCCTTTATTTTCGGGCAAAAAGGCAGAAATTCTTTGTATTTTGGAGCAAAATTGCAGAAATTCCCCTAATTTTTGGGCAAAAAGGCAGAAATTTTTTTTATTTTGGGGTAAAACTGCAGAAATTTCACTTATTTTGCGGCAAAATGTCAGAAATTCTCCTTATTTTTGGCAAAAAATGCAGAAAATCCCCTTATTTTAGGGCAAAATTGCAGAAATTTCCGTAATTTGGGGACAAAAACAGAAATTCCCCTTATTTTGGGGCAAAATTGCAGAAATTTCCCTTATTATGGGGAAAAATTGCAGAAATTTCCCTTATTTAAGGCAAAATTGCAGAAATTTCACTTATTTCAGAGAAAAAAAGCAAAAATTTTTCTTATTTTGGGGCAAAAAGGCAGAAATTCCCATTATTTTGGGGCAAAAAGGCAGAAATTCGCCTTATTTTGGGGTAAAATTGCAGAAATTTCACATATTTCAGGGCAAAACGGCAGAAATTCCCCTTATTTTGGGGCAAAAAGGCAGAAATTTCCCTTATTTTGGGATAAAATTGCAGAAATTCCCCTTATTTGGAGGCAAAAAGGCAGAAAATCCATTTAATTTCGGGTAAAAAGGCAGAAATTTCTCGTATTTTGGAGCAAAATTGCAGAAACTCCCCTAATTTTGGGGCTAAAAGGCAGAATTTCCCTTTATTTTGGGGCAAAAATAGAGAAATTCTTTTTATTTTGGGGCAAAAATCAGAAATTTCCTTTATTTTGGGGCAAAATTTTAGAAATTTCTTTTATATTGTTACAGACTTGCAGAAATTTTTCTTATTTTGTGGCAAAATGGCAGAAATTCCCCATATTTTGGTGCAAAAAGGCTGAAATTCCCCTTATTTTGAGGTAAAATCCTGAAATTCCCCATATTTTGGGGCAAAAAGGCAGAAATTCCCCTCATTTGGGGGCAAAAAGGCACAAATTTCCCTTATTTTCGGGCATAATTGCAGGAATTTCATTTATTTCAGGGCAAAAAGTCAGAAATTCCTTTTATTTTCGGGCAAAAACATAAATTTCTTTTATTTTGATACAAAATTGCAGAAATTTTCCTTATTTTGGAACAAAAAGGCAAAAATTACCCATATTTTGGGGAAAAAGGCAGAAATTCCTCTTATTTTGAGGTAAAAAGGCTGAAATTCCCGTTATTTTGGGGCAAAAAGGCAGAAATTCCCTTTACTTTGTGGCAAAAAGGCAGAAATTCCCGTTAATTGGGGCAGAAAAGCGAAATTTTCCTTATTTAAGGGCAATAGGGCAGAAATTCCCCTTATTTTGTGGCAAAAAGGCAGAAATTCCCCTTATTTGAAGGTAAAATGCTGAAATTCCCCTTATTTTCGGCAAAAAGGCAGAAATTCCTATTATTTTGGGGCAAAATTGCAGAAATTTCAATTATTTCTGGGCAAAAAGTCAGATATTTGCCTTATTTTGGGGCAAAACGCAGAAATTCCCTTAATTTTGGGGCCAAAAACAGAAATTCCCCTTATTTTGGGGTAAAATTGCAGAAATTTCAAATATTTCAGGGCAAAAGGCAGAAATTCCACTTTATTTCGGACAATAACGCAGAAATTCCCCGTATTTTAAAGCTAAATTTCAGAAATTCCCCTTATATTGGTGCAAAAATGGAGAAATTCCCTTTATTTTTGTGCAATAAGGCAGATTTCCCCGTATTTTGAAGCAAAATTGCACATATTTCCCTAATTTTGAAGGAAAATGCAAGAATTCACATTATTTTGGAACAAAAAGACAGAAATTCTCCTTATTTCAGGGCAAAAAGTCAGAAATTCCGTTTATTTTGGGGTAAAATTGCAGAAATTTTCTTTATTTTGTGGCAAAAATACAGAAATTCCCTTTATTTTGTGGCAAAAAGGCAGAAATTTCCCTTATTTTGGGGCAAAATTGCAGAAATTTCACTTATTTCAGGGAAAAAGTGCAGAAATTTCTCTTATTTTGGGGCAAAAAGGCAGAAATTTCTTTTATTTTGGTACAAAATTGCAGAAATTTTCTTTATTTTGGGGCAAAAATGAAGAAATTCCCCATATTTTGGGGCAAAAAGGCAGAGATTCGCCTTATTATGAGGTAAAATGCTGAAATTCCCCTTATTTTGGGGCAAAAATACAGAAATTCCCTTTATTTTGTGGCAAAAAGGCAGAAATTTCCCTTATTTTGGGGCAAAATTGCAGAAATTTCACTTATTTCAGGGCAAAATTCAAAAATTCCTTTTATTTTTGGGCAAAAAGACAGAAATTTTGTTTATTTTTGGGTAAAAAGGCAGAAATTTCACTTATTGTGAGGTAAGAAGGCAGAAATTCCTCTTATTTTGGGGCAAAAATGAAGAAATTTCCCTTTTTTTGTGGCAAAAGGTATATATTCTCCTTATTTTCGGGCAAAAAAGCAGAAATATCCCGTTTTTTGGAGCACAATTGCAGAAAATCCCCTAATTGTGGGGCAAAAAGGCAGAAATTCCCTATATGTTAGAGCAAAAAGACAGAAATTCTCCTTATTTTGGGGAAAAACTCAGAAATTCCACTTATTTTGGGGCAAATTCCAGAAATTTCCCTTATTTTGGGGCAAATTTGCAGAAATTTCACTTATTTTGGGGCAAAATTGCAGAAATTTCACTTATTTCAGATAAAAAAAAGGCAGAAATTTTTCTTATTATGGGACAAAAAGGCAGAAATTCCTAATATTTTGTGGCAAAAATGCAGAAATTCCCCTTATTTTGAGGTAAAAATGCTGAAATTCCCCTTATTTGGGAACAAAAAGGGAGAAATTTCCCTTATTTTGGGGCAAAATTGCAGAAATTTCACTTATTTCAGGGCAAAATTCAAAAATTCCTTTTATTTTGGGGCTAAAAGTCAGAAATTCCGTTTATTTTTGGGTAAAAAGGCAGAAATTTCACTTATTTTGAGGTAAGAAGGCAGAAATTCCTCTTATTTTGGGGCAAAAATGAAGAAATTTCCCTTTTTTGTGGCAAAAGGTATATATTCCCCTTATTTTCGGGCAAAAAAGCAGAAATTCCCCCTATTTTGGAGCAGAATTGCAGAAAATCCCCTAATTGTGGGGCAAAAAGGCAGAAATTCCCTATATGTTGGGGCAAAAAGACAGAAATTCTCCTTATTTTGGGGCAAAACTCAGAAATTCCACTTATTTTGGGGCAAAATTGCAGAAATTTCCCTTATTTTGGGGCAAAATTGCAGAAATTTTACTTATTTTGGGGCAAAATTGCAGAAATTTCACTTATTTCAGGTAAAAATGGCAGAAATTTTTCTTATTTTGGGGCAAAAAGGCAGAAATTCCTAATATTTTGTGGCAAAAATGCAGAAATTCCCCTTATTTTGAGGTAAAAAGGCTGAAATTCCCCTTATTTGGGGGCAAAAAGGCAGAAATTTCCCTTATTTTGGGGCAAAATTGCAAACATTTCACTAATTTCAGGGTAATAAGTCAGAAATTTTCCTTATTTTGGGGCAAAAAACACAGAAATTCCCTTTGTTTTGGAAGGAAAATACAGAAATTCCACTTCTTTAGAGGCAAAAAGGCAGAAATTCCCCTTATTTTGAAGCAAAAATGAAGAAATTCCCCTAATTGTTGGGCAAAAAGGCAGAAATTCCCTATATGTTGGGGCAAAAAGACAGAAATTCTCCTTATTTTGGGACAAAACTCAGAAATTCCACTTATTTTGGGGCAAAATTGCAGGAATTTACCTTATTTTGAGGCAAAACTGCAGAAATTTCCCTTATTTGGGGCAAAATTGTAGAAATTTCACTTATTTTCAGGTAAAAAGGCTGAAATATCCTTTATTTTGGGGCAAAAAGGAAGAAATTCCCCTTATTTTGGGGCAAAATTGCAGAAATTTTCCTTATTTTGGGGCAAAAAGGCTGAAATTCCTATTTTGAGGTAAAATGCTGAAATTCCCCATATTTTGGGGCAAAAGGCAAAACTTCTTCTTATTTTGGGGCAAAGAGGCACAAATTTCCCTTATTTTCGGGCAAAATTGCAGAAATTTCATTTATTTCAGGGCAAAAAGTCAGAAATTCCTTTTATTTTGGGGCAAAGAGCAGAAATTTCTTTTATTATGGTACAAAATTGAAGAAATTTTTCTTATTTTGAAACAAAAAGGCAGAAAATTCCCCTTATTTTGAGGCAAAAGGCAGAAATTATTCTCAATTTGAGGTAAAATGCAGAAATTCCCTTTATTTTGGGGCTAAAAGGCAGAAATTCCCTGTATTTTGAAGCAAAATTGCAGAAATTCTCTTAATTTTCGGGCAAAAAGGCAGAAATTCTCCTTATTTTGGGGCAAAAAGACAGAAAATCTCCTTTTTCGGGAGCAAACAGTCAGAAATTCCCCTTATTTTGGGGCAAAATTGCAGAAATTTCCTTTACATTGGGGCAAAATTGCAGAAATTTCCCTTATTTTGGGGCAAAATTGCAGAAATTTCAGGTATTTGAGAAAAAAAAGGCAGAAATTTTTTTGGGGGGGCAAAAAGGCAGAAATTTTTTTTATTTTGGTACAAAATTGCAGAAATTTTTCTTATTTTGGGGAAAAAGTCAGAAATTCCCTATATTTTGGGGCAAAGAGGCAGAAATTCCCCTTATTTTGAGGTAATAAGGCTGAAATTCCCCTTATTTTGGGGCAAAAAGGCAGAAATTTCGTTTATTTTGGGGAAAAGGCAGAAATTGCACTTATTTTGAGTCAAAAAGGTGGAAAATCCCCTTATTTTGGGGCAAAAATGAAGAAATTTGCTTTTTTATGGCAAAAAGGTATACATTCCCTTTATTTTCGGGCAAAAAGGCAGAAATTCTTTGTATTTTGGAGCAAAATTGCAGAAATTCCCCTAATTTTTGGGCAAAAAGGCAGAAATTTTCATTATTTTGGGGTAAAACTGCAGAAATTTCACTTATTTTGCGGCAAAATGTCAGAAATTCTCCTTATTTTTGGCAAAAAATGCAGAAAATCCCCTTATTTTAGGGCAAAATTGCAGAAATTTCCGTAATTTGGGGACAAAAACAGAAATTCCCCTTATTTTGGGGCAAAATTGCAGAAATTTCCCTTATTATGGGGAAAAATTGCAGAAATTTCCCTTATTTAAGGCAAAATTGCAGAAATTTCACTTATTTCAGAGAAAAAAAGCAAAAATTTTTCTTATTTTGGGGCAAAAAGGCAGAAATTCCCATTATTTTGGGGCAAAAAGGCAGAAATTCACCTTATTTTGGGGTAAAATTGCAGAAATTTCACATATTTCAGGGCAAAACGGCAGAAATTCCCCTTATTTTGGGGCAAAAAGGCAGAAATTTCCCTTATTTTGGGATAAAATTGCAGAAATTTCCCTTATTTGGAGGCAAAAAGGCAGAAAATCCACTTAATTTCGGGTAAAAAGGCAGAAATTTCTCGTATTTTGGAGCAAAATTGCAGAAACTCCCCTAATTTTGGGGCTAAAAGGCAGAATTTCCCTTTATTTTGGGGCAAAAATAGAGAAATTCTTTTTATTTTGGGGCAAAAATCAGAAATTTCCTTTATTTTGGGGCAAAATTTTAGAAATTTCTTTTATATTGTTACAGACTTGCAGAAATTTTTCTTATTTTGTGGCAAAATGGCAGAAATTCCCCATATTTTGGTGCAAAAAGGCTGAAATTCCCCTTATTTTGAGGTAAAATCCTGAAATTCCCCATATTTTGGGGCAAAAAGGCAGAAATTCCCCTCATTTGGGGGCAAAAAGGCACAAATTTCCCTTATTTTCGGGCATAATTGCAGGAATTTCATTTATTTCAGGGCAAAAAGTCAGAAATTCCTTTTATTTTCGGGCAAAAACATAAATTTCTTTTATTTTGATAAAAAATTGCAGAAATTTTCCTTATTTTGGAACAAAAAGGCAAAAATTACCCATATTTTGGGGAAAAAGGCAGAAATTCCCCTTATTTTGAGGTAAAAAGGCTGAAATTCCCGTTATTTTGGGGCAAAAAGGCAGAAATTCCCTTTACTTTGTGGCAAAAAGGCAGAAATTCCCGTTAATTGGGGCAGAAAAGCGAAATTTTCCTTATTTAAGGGCAATAGGGCAGAAATTCCCCTTATTTTGTGGCAAAAAGGCAGAAATTCCCCTTATTTGAAGGTAAAATGCTGAAATTCCCCTTATTTTCGGCAAAAAGGCAGAAATTCCTATTATTTTGGGGCAAAATTGCAGAAATTTCAATTATTTCTGGGCAAAAAGTCAGATATTTGCCTTATTTTGGGGCAAAACGCAGAAATTCCCTTAATTTTGGGGCCAAAAACAGAAATTCCCCTTATTTTGGGGTAAAATTGCAGAAATTTCAAATATTTCAGGGCAAAAAGGCAGAAATTCCACTTTATTTCGGACAATAACGCAGAAATTCCCCGTATTTTAAAGCTAAATTTCAGAAATTCCCCTTATATTGGTGCAAAAATGGAGAAATTCCCTTTATTTTTGTGCAATAAGTCAGATTTCCCCGTATTTTGAAGCAAAATTGCACATATTTCCCTAATTTTGAAGGAAAATGCAAGAATTCACATTATTTTGGAACAAAAAGACAGAAATTCTCCTTATTTCAGGGCAAAAAGTCAGAAATTCCGTTTATTTTGGGGTAAAATTGCAGAAATTTTCTTTATTTTGTGGCAAAAATACAGAAATTCCCTTTATTTTGTGGCAAAAAGGCAGAAATTTCCCTTATTTTGGGGCAAAATTGCAGAAATTTCACTTATTTCAGGGAAAAAGTGCAGAAATTTCTCTTATTTTGGGGCAAAAAGGCAGAAATTTCTTTTATTTTGGTACAAAATTGCAGAAATTTTCTTTATTTTGGGGCAAAAATGAAGAAATTCCCCATATTTTGGGGCAAAAAGGCAGAGATTCGCCTTATTATGAGGTAAAATGCTGAAATTCCCCTTATTTTGGGGCAAAAATACAGAAATTCCCTTTATTTTGTGGCAAAAAGGCAGAAATTTCCCTTATTTTGGGGCAAAATTGCAGAAATTTCACTTATTTCAGGGCAAAATTCAAAAATTCCTTTTATTTTTGGGCAAAAAGACAGAAATTTTGTTTATTTTTGGGTAAAAAGGCAGAAATTTCACTTATTGTGAGGTAAGAAGGCAGAAATTCCTCTTATATTGGGGCAAAAATGAAGAAATTTCCCTTTTTTTGTGGCAAAAGGTATATATTCTCCTTATTTTCGGGCAAAAAAGCAGAAATATCCCGTTTTTTGGAGCACAATTGCAGAAAATCCCCTAATTGTGGGGCAAAAAGGCAGAAATTCCCTATATGTTAGAGCAAAAAGACAGAAATTCTCCTTATTTTGGGGAAAAACTCAGAAATTCCACTTATTTTGGGGCAAATTCCAGAAATTTCCCTTATTTTGGGGCAAATTTGCAGAAATTTCACTTATTTTGGGGCAAAATTGCAGAAATTTCACTTATTTCAGATAAAAAAAGGCAGAAATTTTTCTTATTTTGGGACAAAAAGGCAGAAATTCCTAATATTTTGTGGCAAAAATGCAGAAATTCCCCTTATTTTGAGGTAAAAATGCTGAAATTCCCCTTATTTGGGGGCAAAAAGGGAGAAATTTCCCTTATTTTGGGGCAAAATTGCAGAAATTTCACTTATTTCAGGGCAAAATTCAAAAATTCCTTTTATTTTGGGGCTAAAAGTCAGAAATTCCGTTTATTTTTGGGTAAAAAGGCAGAAATTTCACTTATTTTGAGGTAAGAAGGCAGAAATTCCTCTTATTTTGGGGCAAAAATGAAGAAATTTCCCTTTTTTGTGGCAAAAGGTATATATTCCCCTTATTTTCGGGCAAAAAAGCAGAAATTCCCCCTATTTTGGAGCAGAATTGCAGAAAATCCCCTAATTGTGGGGCAAAAAGGCAGAAATTCCCTATATGTTGGGGCAAAAAGACAGAAATTCTCCTTATTTTGGGGCAAAACTCAGAAATTCCACTTATTTTGGGGCAAAATTGCAGAAATTTCCCTTATTTTGGGGCAAAATTGCAGAAATTTTACTTATTTTGGGGCAAAATTGCAGAAATTTCACTTATTTCAGGTAAAAATGGCAGAAATTTTTCTTATTTTGGGGCAAAAAGGCAGAAATTCCTAATATTTTGTGGCAAAAATGCAGAAATTCCCCTTATTTTGAGGTAAAAAGGCTGAAATTCCCCTTATTTGGGGGCAAAAAGGCAGAAATTTCCCTTATTTTGGGGCAAAATTGCAAACATTTCACTAATTTCAGGGTAATAAGTCAGAAATTTTCCTTATTTTGGGGCAAAAAACACAGAAATTCCCTTTGTTTTGGAAGGAAAATACAGAAATTCCACTTCTTTAGAGGCAAAAAGGCAGAAATTCCCCTTATTTTGAAGCAAAAATGAAGAAATTCCCCTAATTGTTGGGCAAAAAGGCAGAAATTCCCTATATGTTGGGGCAAAAAGACAGAAATTCTCCTTATTTTGGGACAAAACTCAGAAATTCCACTTATTTTGGGGCAAAATTGCAGGAATTTACCTTATTTTGAGGCAAAATTGCAGAAATTTCACTTATTTTCAGGTAAAAAGGCTGAAATATCCTTTATTTTGGGGCAAAAAGGAAGAAATTCCCCTTATTTTGGGGCAAAATTGCAGAAATTTTCCTTATTTTGGGGCAAAAAGGCTGAAATTCTTATTTTGAGGTAAAATGCTGAAATTCCCCATATTTTGGGGCAAAAGGCAAAACTTCTTTTTATTTTGGTGCAAAGAGGCACAAATTTCTCTTATTTTCGGGCAAAATTGCAGAAATTTCATTTATTTCAGGGCAAAAAGTCAGAAATTCCTTTTATTTTGGGGCAAAGAGCAGAAATTTCTTTTATTATGGTACAAAATTGAAGAAATTTTTCTTATTTTGAAACAAAAAGGCAGAAAATTCCCCTTATTTTGAGGCAAAAGGCAGAAATTATTCTCAATTTGAGGTAAAATGCAGAAATTCCCTTTATTTTGGGGCTAAAAAACAGAAATTCCCTGTATTTTGAAGCAAAATTGCAGAAATTCTCATAATTTTCGGGCAAAAAGGCAGAAATTCTCCTTATTTGGGGCAAAAAGACAGAAAATCTCCTTTTTCGGGAGCAAACAGTAACAAATTCCCCTAATTTTGGGGCAAAATTGCTGAAATTTCCTTTACATTGGGGCAAAATTGTAGAAATTTCCCTTATTTTGGGGCAAAATTGCAGAAATTTCACGTATTTCAGGGAAAATAGGCAGAAATTTTTTTGGGGGGGCAAAAAGGCAGAAATTTTTTTTATTTTGGTACAAAATTGCAGAAATTTTTCTTATTTTGGGGCAAAAAGTCAGAAATTCCCTATATTTTGGGGCAAAAAGGCAGAAATTCCCCTTATTTTGAGGTAAAAAGGCTGAAATTCCCCTTATTTTGGGGCAAAAAGACAGAAATTTTGTTTATTTTGGGGAAAAGGCAGAAATTGCACTTATTTTGAGTCAAAAAGGTGGAAATTCCCCTTATTTTGGGGCAAAAATGAAGAAATTTGCTTTTTTATGTCAAAAAGGTATACATTCCCTTTATTTTCGGGCAAAAAGGCAGAAATTCTTTGTATTTTGGAGCAAAATTGCAGAAATTCCCCTAATTTTTGCGCAAAAAGGCAGAAATTTTCCTTATTTTGGGGTAAAACTGCAATAATTTCACTTATTTTGCGGCAAAATGTCAGAAATTCCTTTTATTTTTGGCAAAAAATGCAGAAAATCCCCTTATTTTAGGGCAAAATTGCAGAAATTTCCCTTATTTGGGGGCAAAAACAGAAATTCCCCTTATTTTGGGGCAAAATTGCAGAAATTTCCCTTATTATGGGAAAAAATTGCAGAAATTTCCTTTATTTTAGGGCAAAATTGCAGAAATTTCACTTATTTCAGAGAAAAAAAAGCAAAAATTTTTCTTGTTTTGGGGCAAAAAGGCAGAAATTCCCATTATTTTGGGGCAAAAAGGCAGAAATTCACCTTATTTTGGGGTAAAATTGCAGAAATTTCACATATTTCGGGGCAAAACGGCAGAAATTCCCCTTATTTTGGGGCAAAAAGGCAGACATTTCCCTTATTTTGGGATAAAATTGCAGAAATTTTTTCTTATTTGGGGGCAAAAAGGCAGAAAATCCACTTAATTTCGGGTAAAAAGGCAGAAATTTCTCGTATTTTGGAGCAAAATTGCAGAAACTCCCCTAATTTTGGGGCAAAAAGGCAGAATTTCCCTTTATTTTGGGGCAAAAATAGAGAAATTCTTTTTATTTTGGGGCAAAAATCAGAAATTTCCTTTATTTTGGGGCAAAATTTTAGAAATTTCTTTTATATTGTTACAGACTTGCAGAAATTTTTCTTATTTTGTGGCAAAAAGGCAGAAATTCCCCATATTTTGGTGCAAAAAGGCTGAAATTCCCCTTATTTTGAGGTAAAATCCTGAAATTCCCCATATTTTGGGGCAAAAAGGCAGAAATTCCCCTCATTTGGGGGCAAAAAGGCCCAAATTTCCCTTATTTTCGGGCATAATTGCAGGAATTTCATTTATTTCAGGGCAAAAAGTCAGAAATTCCTTTTATTTTGGGGCAAAAACAGAAATTTCTTTTATTTTGATACAAAATTGTAGAAATTTTCCTTATTTTGGAACAAAAAGGCAAAAATTACCCATATTTTGGGGAAAAAGGCAGAAATTCCCCTTATTTTGAGGTAAAAAGGCTGAAATTCCCGTTATTTTGGGGCAAAAAGGCAGAAATTCCCTTTACTTTGTGGCAAAAAGGCAGAAATTCCCATTAATTGGGGCAGAAAAGCAGAAATTTTCCTTATTTAAGGGCAATAGGGCAGAAATTCCCCTTATTTTGTGGCAAAAAGGCAGAAATTCCCCTTATTTGAAGGTAAAATGCTGAAATTCCCCTTATTTTCGGCAAAAAGGCAGAAATTCCTATTATTTTGGGGCAAAATTGCAGAAATTTCAATTATTTCTGGGCAAAAAGTCAGATATTTGCCTTATTTTGGGGCAAAAAGCAGAAATTCCCTTAATTTTGGGGCCAAAAACAGAAATTCCCCTTATTTTGGGGTAAAATTGCAGAAATTTCAAATATTTCAGGGCAAAAAGGCAGAAATTCCACTTTATTTCGGACAATAACGCAGAAATTCCCCGTATTTTAAAGCTAAATTTCAGAAATTCCCCTTATATTGGTGCAAAAATGGAGAAATTCCCTTTATTTTTGTGCAATAAGGCAGATTTCCCCGTATTTTGAAGCAAAATTGCACATATTTCCCTAATTTTGAAGGAAAATGCAGAAATTCACATTATTTTGGAACAAAAAGACAGAAATTCTCCTTATTTCAGGGCAAAAAGTCAGAAATTCCCCTTCTTTTGGGGTAAAATTGCAGAAATTTTCTTTATTTTGGGGCAAAATTGCAGAAATTTCACTTATTTCAGGGAAAAAGTGCAGAAATTTCACTTATTTCAGGGAAAAAGTGCAGAAATTTCTCTTATTTTGGGGCAAAAAGGCAGAAATTTCTTTTATTTTGGTACAAAATTGCAGAAATTTTCTTTATTTTGGGGCAAAATTGCAGAAATTTCCCTTATTTTGGGGCAAAATTGCAGAAATTTCACTTATTTCAGGGAAAAAGTGCAGAAATTCCCCTTATTTTGGGGCAAAAAGGCAGAAATTTCTTTTATTTTGGTACAAAATTGCAGAAATTTTCTTTATTTTGGGGCAAAAATGAAGAAATTCCCCATATTTTGGGGCAAAAAGGCAGAGATTTGCCTTATTATGAGGTAAAATGCTGAAATTCCCCTTATTTTGGGGCAAAAATACAGAAATTCCCTTCATTTTGTGGCAAAAAGGCAGAAATTTCCCTTATTTTGGGGCAAAATTGCAGAAATTTCACTTATTTCAGGGCAAAATTCAAAAATTCCTTTTATTTTGGGGCTAAAAGTCAGAAATTCCGTTTATTTTTGGGTAAAAAGGCAGAAATTTCACTTATTTTGAGGTAAGAAGGCAGAAATTCCTCTTATTTTGGGGCAAAAATGAAGAAATTTCCCTTTTTTGTGGCAAAAGGTATATATTCCCCTTATTTTCGGGCAAAAAAAGCAGAAATTCCCCCTATTTTGGAGCAGAATTGCAGAAAATCCCCTAATTGTGGGGCAAAAAGGCAGAAATTCCCTATATGTTGGGGCAAAAAGACAGAAATTCTCCTTATTTTGGGGCAAAACTCAGAAATTCCACTTATTTTGGGGCAAAATTGCAGAAATTTCCCTTATTTTGGGGCAAAATTGCAGAAATTTTACTTATTTTGGGGCAAAATTGCAGAAATTTCACTTATTTCAGGTAAAAATGGCAGAAATTTTTCTTATTTTGGGGCAAAAAGGCAGAAATTCCTAATATTTTGTGGCAAAAATGCAGAAATTCCCCTTATTTTGAGGTAAAAAGGCTGAAATTCCCCTTATTTGGGGGCAAAAAGGCAGAAATTTCCCTTATTTTGGGGCAAAATTGCAAACATTTCACTAATTTCAGGGTAATAAGTCAGAAATTTTCCTTATTTTGGGGCAAAAAACACAGAAATTCCCTTTGTTTTGGAAGGAAAATACAGAAATTCCACTTCTTTAGAGGCAAAAAGGCAGAAATTCCCCTTATTTTGAAGCAAAAATGAAGAAATTCCCCTAATTGTTGGGCAAAAAGGCAGAAATTCCCTATATGTTGTGGCAAAAAGACAGAAATTCTCTTTATTTTGGGACAAAACTCAGAAATTCCACTTATTTTGGGGCAAAATTGCAGGAATTTACCTTATTTTGAGGCAAAATTGCAGAAATTTCCCTTATTTGGGGCAAAATTGCAGAAATTTCACTTATTTTCAGGTAAAAAGGCTGAAATATCCTTTATTTTGGGGCAAAAAGGAAGAAATTCCCCTTATTTTGTTGCAAAATTGCAGAAATTTTCCTTATTTTGGGGCAAAAAGGCTGAAATTCTTATTTTGAGGTAAAATGCTGAAATTCCCCATATTTTGGGGCAAAAGGCAAAACTTCTTTTTATTTTGGTGCAAAGAGGCACAAATTTCTCTTATTTTCGGGCAAAATTGCAGAAATTTCATTTATTTCAGGGCAAAAAGTCAGAAATTCCTTTTATTTTGGGGCAAAGAGCAGAAATTTCTTTTATTATGGTACAAAATTGAAGAAATTTTTCTTATTTTGAAACAAAAAGGCAGAAAATTCCCCTTATTTTGAGGCAAAAGGCAGAAATTATTCTCAATTTGAGGTAAAATGCAGAAATTCCCTTTATTTTGGGGCTAAAAAACAGAAATTCCCTGTATTTTGAAGCAAAATTGCAGAAATTCTCATAATTTTCGGGCAAAAAGGCAGAAATTCTCCTTATTATGGGGCAAAAAGACAGAAAATCTCCTTTTTCGGGAGCAAACAGTCACAAATTCCCCTAATTTTGGGGCAAAATTGCTGAAATTTCCTTTACATTGGGGCAAAATTGTAGAAATTTCCCTTATTTTGGGGCAAAATTGCAGAAATTTCACGTATTTCAGGGAAAATAGGCAGAAATTTTTTTGTGGGGGCAAAAAGGCAGAAATTTTTTTTATTTTGGTACAAAATTGCAGAAATTTTTCTTATTTTGGGGCAAAAAGTCAGAAATTCCCTATATTTTGGGGCAAAAAGGCAGAAATTCCCCTTATTTTGAGGTAAAAAGGCTGAAATTCCCCTTATTTTGGGGCAAAAAGACAGAAATTTTGTTTATTTTGGGGAAAAGGCAGAAATTGCACTTATTTTGAGTCAAAAAGGTGGAAATTCCCCTTATTTTGGGGCAAAAATGAAGAAATTTGCTTTTTTATGTCAAAAAGGTATACATTCCCTTTATTTTCGGGCAAAAAGGCAGAAATTCTTTGTATTTTGGAGCAAAATTGCAGAAATTCCCCTAATTTTTGCGCAAAAAGGCAGAAATTTTCCTTATTTTGGGGTAAAACTGCAGAAATTTCACTTATTTTGCGGCAAAATTTCAGAAATTCCTTTTATTTTTGGCAAAAAATGCAGAAAATCCCCTTATTTTAGGGCAAAATTGCAGAAATTTCCCTTATTTGGGGGCAAAAACAGAAATTCCCCTTATTTTGGGGCAAAATTGCAGAAATTTCCCTTATTATGGGAAAAAATTGCAGAAATTTCCTTTATTTTAGGGCAAAATTGCAGAAATTTCACTTATTTCAGAGAAAAAAAAGCAAAAATTTTTCTTGTTTTGGGGCAAAAAGGCAGAAATTCCCATTATTTTGGGGCAAAAAGGCAGAAATTCACCTTATTTTGGGGTAAAATTGCAGAAATTTCACATATTTCGGGGCAAAACGGCAGAAATTCCCCTTATTTTGGGGCAAAAAGGCAGAAATTTCCCTTATTTTGTGATAAAATTGCAGAAATTTTTTCTTATTTGGGGGCAAAAAGGCAGAAAATCCACTTAATTTCGGGTAAAAAGGCAGAAATTTCTCGTATTTTGGAGCAAAATTGCAGAAACTCCCCTAATTTTGGGGCAAAAAGGCAGAAATTCCCTTTATTTTGGGGCAAAAATAGAGAAATTCTTTTTATTTTGGGGCAAAAATCAGAAATTTCCTTTATTTTGGGGCAAAATTTTAGAAATTTCTTTTATATTGTTACAGACTTGCAGAAATTTTTCTTATTTTGTGGCAAAAAGGCAGAAATTCCCCATATTTTGGTGCAAAAAGGCTGAAATTCCCCTTATTTTGAGGTAAAATCCTGAAATTCCCCATATTTTGGGGCAAAAAGGCAGAAATTCCCCTCATTTGGGGGCAAAAAGGCCCAAATTTCCCTTATTTTCGGGCATAATTGCAGGAATTTCATTTATTTCAGGGCAAAAAGTCAGAAATTCCTTTTATTTTGGGGCAAAAACAGAAATTTCTTTTATTTTGATACAAAATTGTAGAAATTTTCCTTATTTTGGAACAAAAAGGCAAAAATTACCCATATTTTGGGGAAAAAGGCAGAAATTCCCCTTATTTTGAGGTAAAAAGCTGAAATTCCCGTTATTTTGGGGCAAAAAGGCAGAAATTCCCTTTACTTTGTGGCAAAAAGGCAGAAATTCCCGTTAATTGGGGCAGAAAAGCAGAAATTTTCCTTATTTAAGGGCAATAGGGCAGAAATTCCCCTTATTTTGTGGCAAAAAGGCAGAAATTCCCCTTATTTGAAGGTAAAATGCTGAAATTCCCCTTATTTTCGGCAAAAAGGCAGAAATTCCTATTATTTTGGGGCAAAATTGCAGAAATTTCAATTATTTCTGGGCAAAAAGTCAGATATTTGCCTTATTTTGGGGCAAAAAGCAGAAATTCCCTTAATTTTGGGGCCAAAAACAGAAATTCCCCTTATTTTGGGGTAAAATTGCAGAAATTTCAAATATTTCAGGGCAAAAAGGCAGAAATTCCACTTTATTTCGGACAATAACGCAGAAATTCCCCGTATTTTAAAGCTAAATTTCAGAAATTCCCCTTATATTGGTGCAAAAATGGAGAAATTCCCTTTATTTTTGTGCAATAAGGCAGATTTCCCCGTATTTTGAAGCAAAATTGCACATATTTCCCTAATTTTGAAGGAAAATGCAGAAATTCACATTATTTTGGAACAAAAAGACAGAAATTCTCCTTATTTCAGGGCAAAAAGTCAGAAATTCCCCTTAATTTGGGGTAAAATTGCAGAAATTTTCTTTATTTTGGGGCAAAATTGCAGAAATTTCTCTTATTTTGGGGCAAAATTGCAGAAATTTCACTTATTTCAGGGAAAAAGTGCAGAAATTTCTCTTATTTTGGGGCAAAAAGGCAGAAATTTCTTTTATTTTGGTACAAAATTGCAGAAATTTTCTTTATTTTGGGGCAAAATTGCAGAAATTTCCCTTATTTTGGGGCAAAATTGCAGAAATTTCACTTATTTCAGGGAAAAAGTGCAGAAATTTCTCTTATTTTGGGGCAAAAAGGCAGAAATTTCTTTTATTTTGGTACAAAATTGCAGAAATTTTCTTTATTTTGGGGCAAAAATGAAGAAATTCCCCATATTTTGGGGCAAAAAGGCAGAGATTTGCCTTATTATGAGGTAAAATGCTGAAATTCCCCTTATTTTGGGGCAAAAATACAGAAATTCCCTTCATTTTGTGGCAAAAAGGCAGAAATTTCCCTTATTTTGGGGCAAAATTGCAGAAATTTCACTTATTTCAGGGCAAAATTCAAAAATTCCTTTTATTTTGGGGCTAAAAGTCAGAAATTCCGTTTATTTTTGGGTAAAAAGGCAGAAATTTCACTTATTTTGAGGTAAGAAGGCAGAAATTCCTCTTATTTTGGGGCAAAAATGAAGAAATTTCCCTTTTTTGTGGCAAAAGGTATATATTCCCCTTATTTTCGGGCAAAAAAGCAGAAATTCCCCCTATTTTGGAGCAGAATTGCAGAAAATCCCCTAATTGTGGGGCAAAAAGGCAGAAATTCCCTATATGTTGGGGCAAAAAGACAGAAATTCTCCTTATTTTGGGGCAAAACTCAGAAATTCCACTTATTTTGGGGCAAAATTGCAGAAATTTCCCTTATTTTGGGGCAAAATTGCAGAAATTTTACTTATTTTGGGGCAAAATTGCAGAAATTTTACTTATTTCAGGTAAAAATGGCAGAAATTTTTCTTATTTTGGGGCAAAAAGGCAGAAATTCCTAATATTTTGTGGCAAAAATGCAGAAATTCCCATTATTTTGAGGTAAAAAGGCTGAAATTCCCCTTATTTGGGGGCAAAAAGGCAGAAATTTCCCTTATTTTGGGGCAAAATTGCAAACATTTCACTAATTTCAGGGTAATAAGTCAGAAATTTTCCTTATTTTGGGGCAAAAAACACAGAAATTCCCTTTGTTTTGGAAGGAAAATACAGAAATTCCACTTCTTTAGAGGCAAAAAGGCAGAAATTCCCCTTATTTTGAGGTAAAAAGGCTGAAATTCCCCTTATTTTGGGGCAAAAAGACAGAAATTTCGTTTATTTTGGGGAAAAGGCAGAAATTGCACTTATTTTGAGTCAAAAAGGTGGAAATTCCCCTTATTTTGGGGCAAAAATGAAGAAATTTGCTTTTTTATGTCAAAAAGGTATACATTCCCTTTATTTTCGGGCAAAAAGGCAGAAATTCTTTGTATTTTGGACCAAAATTGCAGAAATTCCCCTAATTTTTGCGCAAAAAGGCAGAAATTTTCCTTATTTTGGGGTAAAACTGCAGAAATTTCACTTATTTTGCGGCAAAATGTCAGAAATTCCTTTTATTTTTGGCAAAAAATGCAGAAAATCCCCTTATTTTAGGGCAAAATTGCAGAAATTTCCCTTATTTGGGGCAAAAACAGAAATTCCCCTTATTTTGGGGCAAAATTGCAGAAATTTCCCTTATTATGGGAAAAAATTGCAGAAATTTCCTTTATTTTAGGGCAAAATTGCAGAAATTTCACTTATTTCAGAGAAAAAAAAGCAAAAATTTTTCTTGTTTTGGGGCAAAAAGGAAGAAATTCCCATTATTTTGGGGCAAAAAGGCAGAAATTCACCTTATTTTGGGGTAAAATTGCAGAAATTTCACATATTTCGGGGCAAAACGGCAGAAATTCCCCTTATTTTGGGGCAAAAAGGCAGAAATTTCCCTTATTTTGGGATAAAATTGCAGAAATTTTTTCTTATTTGGGGGCAAAAAGGCAGAAAATCCACTTAATTTCGGGTAAAAAGGCAGAAATTTCTCGTATTTTGGAGCAAAATTGCAGAAACTCCCCTAATTTTGGGGCAAAAAGGCAGAAATTCCCTTTATTTTGGGGCAAAAATAGAGAAATTCTTTTTATTTTGGGGCAAAAATCAGAAATTTCCTTTATTTTGGGGCAAAATTTTAGAAATTTCTTTTATATTGTTACAGACTTGCAGAAATTTTTCTTATTTTGTGGCAAAAAGGCAGAAATTCCCTATATTTTGGTGCAAAAAGGCTGAAATTCCCCTTATTTTGAGGTAAAATCCTGAAATTCCCCATATTTTGGGGCAAAAAGGTAGAAATTCCCCTCATTTGGGGGCAAAAAGGCCCAAATTTCCCTTATTTTCGGGCATAATTGCAGGAATTTCATTTATTTCAGGGCAAAAAGTCAGAAATTCCTTTTATTTTGGGGCAAAAACAGAAATTTCTTTTATTTTGATACAAAATTGTAGAAATTTTCCTTATTTTGGAACAAAAAGGCAAAAATTACCCATATTTTGGGCAAAAAGGCAGAAATTCCCTTTACTTTGTGGCAAAAAGGCAGAAATTCCCGTTAATTGGGGCAGAAAAGCAGAAATTTTCCTTATTTAAGGGCAATAGGGCAGAAATTCCCCTTATTTTGTGGCAAAAAGGCAGAAATTCCCCTTATTTGAAGGTAAAATGCTGAAATTCCCCTTATTTTCAGCAAAAAGGCAGAAATTCCTATTATTTTGGGGCAAAATTGCAGAAATTTCAATTATTTCTGGGCAAAAAGTCAGATATTTGCCTTATTTTGGGGCAAAAAGCAGAAATTCCCTTAATTTTGGGGCCAAAAACAGAAATTCCCCTTATTTTGGGGTAAAATTGCAGAAATTTCAAATATTTCAGGGCAAAAAGGCAGAAATTCCACTTTATTTCGGACAATAACGCAGAAATTCCCCGTATTTTAAAGCTAAATTTCAGAAATTCCCCTTATATTGGTGTAAAAATGGAGAAATTCCCTTTATTTTTGTGCAATAAGGCAGATTTCCCCGTATTTTGAAGCAAAATTGCACATATTTCCCTAATTTTGAGGAAAATGCAGAAATTCACATTATTTTGGAACAAAAAGACAGAAATTCTCCTTATTTCAGGGCAAAAAGTCAGAAATTCCCCTTATTTTGGGGTAAAATTGCAGAAATTTTCTTTATTTTGGGGCAAAATTGCAGAAATTTCTCTTATTTTGGGGCAAAATTGCAGAAATTTCACTTATTTCAGGGAAAAAGTGCAGAAATTTCTCTTATTTTGGGGCAAAAAGGCAGAAATTTCTTTTATTTTGGTACAAAATTGCAGAAATTTTCTTTATTTTGGGGCAAAATTGCAGAAATTTCCTTTATTTTGGGGCAAAATTGCAGAAATTTCACTTATTTCAGGGAAAAAGTGCAGAAATTTCTCTTATTTTGGGGCAAAAAGGCAGAAATTTCTTTTATTTTGGTACATAATTGCAGAAATTTTCTTTATTTTGGGGCAAAAATGAAGAAATTCCCCATATTTTGGGGCAAAAAGGCAGAGATTTGCCTTATTATGAGGTAAAATGCTGAAATTCCCCTTATTTTGGGGCAAAAATACAGAAATTCCCTTCATTTTGTGGCAAAAAGGCAGAAATTTCCCTTATTTTGGGGCAAAATTGCAGAAATTTCACTTATTTCAGGGCAAAATTCAAAAATTCCTTTTATTTTGGGGCTAAAAGTCAGAAATTCCGTTTATTTTTGGGTAAAAAGGCAGAAATTTCACTTATTTTGAGGTAAGAAGGCAGAAATTCCTCTTATTTTGGGGCAAAAATGAAGAAATTTCCCTTTTTTGTGGCAAAAGGTATATATTCCCCTTATTTTCGGGCAAAAAAGCAGAAATTCCCCCTATTTTGGAGCAGAATTGCAGAAAATCCCCTAATTGTGGGGCAAAAAGGCAGAAATTCCCTATATGTTGGGGCAAAAAGACAAAAATTCTCCTTATTTTGGGGCAAAACTCAGAAATTCCACTTATTTTGGGGCAAAATTGCAGAAATTTCCCTTATTTTGGGGCAAAATTGCAGAAATTTTACTTATTTTGGGGCACAATTGCAGAAATTTCACTTATTTCAGGTAAAAATGGCAGAAATTTTTCTTATTTTGGGGCAAAAAGGCAGAAATTCCTAATATTTTGTGGCAAAAATGCAGAAATTCCCCTTATTTTGAGGTAAAAAGGCTGAAATTCCCCTTATTTGGGGGCAAAAAGGCAGAAATTTCCCTTATTTTGGGGCAAAATTGCAAACATTTCACTAATTTCAGGGTAATAAGTCAGAAATTTTCCTTATTTTGGAGCAAAAAACACAGAAATTCCCTTTGTTTTGGAAGGAAAATACAGAAATTCCACTTCTTTAGAGGCAAAAAGGCAGAAATTCCCCTTATTTTGAAGCAAAAATGAAGAAATTCCCCTAATTGTTGGGCAAAAAGGCAGAAATTCCCTATATGTTGGGGCAAAAAGACAGAAATTCTCCTTATTTTGGGACAAAACTCAGAAATTCCACTTATTTTGGGGCAAAATTGCAGGAATTTACCTTATTTTGAGGCAAAATTGCAGAAATTTCCCTTATTTGGGGCAAAATTGCAGAAATTTCACTTATTTTCAGGTAAAAAGGCTGAAATATCCTTTATTTTGGGGCAAAAAGGAAGAAATTCCCCTTATTTTGGGGCAAAATTGCAGAAATTTTCCTTATTTTGGGGCAAAAAGGCTGAAATTCTTATTTTGAGGTAAAATGCTGAAATTCCCCATATTTTGGGGCAAAAGGCAAAACTTCTTTTTATTTTGGTGCAAAGAGGCACAAATTTCCCTTATTTTCGGACAAAATTGCAGAAATTTCATTTATTTCAGGGCAAAAAGTCAGAAATTCCTTTTATTTTGGGGCAAAGAGCAGAAATTTCTTTTATTATGGTACAAAATTGAAGAAATTTTTCTTATTTTGAAACAAAAAGGCAGAAAATTCCCCTTATTTTGAGGCAAAAGGCAGAAATTATTCTCAATTTGAGGTAAAATGCAGAAATTCCCTTTATTTTGGGGCTAAAAGGCAGAAATTCCCTGTATTTTGAAGCAAAATTGCAGAAATTCTCTTAATTTTCGGGCAAAAAGGCAGAAATTCTCCTTATTTTGGGGCAAAAAGACAGAAAATCTCCTTTTTCGGGAGCAAACAGTCAGAAATTCCCCTTATTTTGGGGCAAAATTGCAGAAATTTCCTTTACATTGGGGCAAAATTGCAGAAATTTCCCTTATTTTGGGGCAAAATTGCAGAAATTCCAGGTATTTGAGAAAAAAAAGGCAGAAATTTTTTTGGGGGGGCAAAAAGGCAGAAATTTTTTTTATTTTGGTACAAAATTGCAGAAATTTTTCTTATTTTGGGGCAAAAAGTCAGAAATTCCCCATATTTTGGGGCAAAAATGCAGAAATTCCCCTTATTTTGAGGTAATAAGGCTGAAATTCCCCTTATTTTGGGGCAAAACGGCAGAAATTTCGTTTATTTTGGGGAAAAGGCAGAAATTGCACTTATTTTGAGTCAAAAAGGTGGAAAATCCCCTTATTTTGGGGCAAAAATGAAGAAATTTGCTTTTTTATGGCAAAAAGGTATGCATTCCCTTTATTTTCGGGCAAAAAGGCAGAAATTCTTTGTATTTTGGAGCAAAATTGCAGAAATTCCCCTAATTTTTGGGCAAAAAGGCAGAAATTTTCCTTATTTTGGGGTAAAACTGCAGAAATTTCACTTATTTTGCGGCAAAATGTCAGAAATTCCCCTTATTTTTGGCAAAAAATGCAGAAAATCCCCTTATTTTAGGGCAAAATTGCAGAAATTTCCCTTATTTGGGGACAAAAACAGAAATTCCCCTTATTTTGGGGCAAAATTGCAGAAATTTCCCTTATTATGGGGAAAAATTGCAGAAATTTCCCTTATTTAAGGGCAAAATTGCAGAAATTTCACTTATTTCAGAGAAAAAGGGCAAAAATTTTTCTTATTTTGGGGCAAAAAGGCAGAAATTCCTATTATTTTGGGGCAAAATGCAGAAATTCACCTTATTTTGGGGTAAAATTGCAGAAATTTCACATATTTCAGGGCAAAACGGCAGAAATTCCCCTTATTTTGGGGCAAAAAGGCAGAAATTTCCCTTATTTTGGGATAAAATTGCAGAAATTTCCCTTATTTGGAGGCAAAAAGGCAGAAAATCCACTTAATTTCGGGTTAAAAGGCAGAAATTTCTCGTATTTTGGAGCAAAATTGCAGAAACTCCCCTAATTTTGGGGCTAAAAGGCAGAATTTCCCTTTATTTTGGGGCAAAAATAGAGAAATTCTTTTTATTTTGGGGCAAATATCAGAAATTTCCTTTATTTTGGGGCAAAATTTTAGAAATTTCTTTTATATTGTTACAGACTTGCAGAAATTTTTCTTATTTTGTGGCAAAAAGGCAGAAATTCCCCATATTTTGGTGCAAAAAGGCTGAAATTCCCCTTATTTTGAGGTAAAATCCTGAAATTCCCCATATTTTGGGGCAAAAAGGCAGAAATTCCCCTTATTTGGGGGCAAAAAGGCCCAAATTTCCCTTATTTTCGGGCATAATTGCAGGAATTTCATTTATTTCAGGGCAAACAGTCAGAAATTCCTTTTATTTTCGGGCAAAAACAGAAATTTCTTTTATTTTGATACAAAATTGTAGAAATTTTCCTTATTTTGGAACAAAAAGGCAAAAATTACCCATATTTTGGGGAAAAAGGCAGAAATTCCCCTTATTTTGAGGTAAAAAGGCTGAAATTCCCGTTATTTTGGGGCAAAAAGGCAGAAATTCCCTTTACTTTGTGGCAAAAAGGCAGAAATTCCCGTTAATTGGGGCAGAAAAGTGAAATTTTCCTTATTTAAGGGCAATAGGGAAGAAATTCCCCTTATTTTGTGGCAAAAAGGCAGAAATTCCCCTTATTTGAAGGTAAAATGCTGAAATTCCCCTTATTTTCGGCAAAAAGGCAGAAATTCCTATTATTTTGGGGCAAAATTGCAGAAATTTCAATTATTTCTGGGCAAAAAGTCAGATATTTGCCTTATTTTGGGGCAAAAAGCAGAAATTCCCTTAATTTTGGGGCCAAAAACAGAAATTCCCCTTATTTTGGGGTAAAATTGCAGAAATTTCAAATATTTCAGGGCAAAAAGGCAGAAATTCCACTTTATTTCGGACAATAACACAGAAATTCCCCTTATTTTAAAGCTAAATTTCAGAAATTCCCCTTATATTGGTGCAAAAATGGAGAAATTCCCTTTATTTTTGTGCAATAAGGCAGATTTCCCCGTATTTTGAAGCAAAATTGCACATATTTCCCTAATTTTGAAGGAAAATGCAGAAATTCACATTATTTTGGAACAAAAAGACAGAAATTCTCCTTATTTCAGGGCAAAAAGTCAGAAATTCCCCTTATTTTGGGGTAAAATTGCAGAAATTTTCTTTATTTTGGGGCAAAATTGCAGAAATTTCCCTTATTTTGGGGCAAAATTGCAGAAATTTCACTTATTTCAGGGAAAAAGTGCAGAAATTTCTCTTATTTTGGGGCAAAAAGGCAGAAATTTCTTTTATTTTGGTACAAAATTGCAGAAATTTTCTTTATTTTGGGGCAAAAATGAAGAAATTCCCCATATTTTGGGGCAAAAAGGCAGAGATTCGCCTTATTATGAGGTAAAATGCTGAAATTCCCCTTATTTTGGGGCAAAAATACAGAAATTCCCTTTATTTTGTGGCAAAAAGGCAGAAATTTCCCTTATTTTGGGGCAAAATTGCAGAAATTTCACTTATTTCAGGGCAAAATTCAAAAATTCCTTTTATTTTTGGGCAAAAAGACAGAAATTTTGATTATTTTTGGGTAAAAAGGCAGAAATTTCACTTATTGTGAGGTAAGAAGGCAGAAATTCCTCTTATTTTGGGGCAATAATGAAGAAATTTTCCTTTTTTTGTGGCAAAAGGTATGTATTCTCCTTATTTTCGGGCAAAAAAGCAGAAATATCCCGTTTTTTGGAGCACAATTGCAGAAAATCCCCTAATTGTGGGGCAAAAAGGCAGAAATTCCCTATATGTTGGGGCAAAAAGTCAGAAATTCTCCTTATTTTGGGGCAAAACTCAGAAATTCCACTTATTTTGGGGCAAAATTCCAGAAATTTCCCTTATTTTGGGGCAAAATTGCAGAAATTTCACTTATTTTGGGGCAAAAAGGCAGAAATTCCCCTTATTTGAAGGTAAAATGCTGAAATTCCCCTTATTTTCGGCAAAAAGGCAGAAATTCCTATTATTTTGGGGCAAAATTGCAGAAATTTCAATTATTTCTGGGCAAAAAGTCAGATATTTGCCTTATTTTGGGGCAAAAAGCAGAAATTCCCTTAATTTTGGGGCCAAAAACAGAAATTCCCCTTATTTTGGGGTAAAATTGCAGAAATTTCAAATATTTCAGGGCAAAAAGGCAGAAATTCCACTTTATTTCGGACAATAACACAGAAATTCCCCTTATTTTAAAGCTAAATTTCAGAAATTCCCCTTATATTGGTGCAAAAATGGAGAAATTCCCTTTATTTTTGTGCAATAAGGCAGATTTCCCCGTATTTTGAAGCAAAATTGCACATATTTCCCTAATTTTGAAGGAAAATGCAGAAATTCACATTATTTTGGAACAAAAAGACAGAAATTCTCCTTATTTCAGGGCAAAAAGTCAGAAATTCCCCTTATTTTGGGGTAAAATTGCAGAAATTTTCTTTATTTTGGGGCAAAATTGCAGAAATTTCCCTTATTTTGGGGCAAAATTGCAGAAATTTCACTTATTTCAGGGAAAAAGTTCAGAAATTTCTCTTATTTTGGGGCAAAAAGGCAGAAATTTCTTTTATTTTGGTACAAAATTGCAGAAATTTTCTTTATTTTGGGGCAAAAATGAAGAAATTCCCCATATTTTGGGGCAAAAAGGCAGAGATTCGCCTTATTATGAGGTAAAATGCTGAAATTCCCCTTATTTTGGGGCAAAAATACAGAAATTCCCTTTATTTTGTGGCAAAAAGGCAGAAATTTCCCTTATTTTGGGGCAAAATTGCAGAAATTTCACTTATTTCAGGGCAAAATTCAAAAATTCCTTTTATTTTTGGGCAAAAAGACAGAAATTTTGATTATTTTTGGGTAAAAAGGCAGAAATTTCACTTATTGTGAGGTAAGAAGGCAGAAATTCCTCTTATTTTGGGGCAATAATGAAGAAATTTTCCTTTTTTTGTGGCAAAAGGTATGTATTCTCCTTATTTTCGGGCAAAAAAGCAGAAATATCCCGTTTTTTGGAGCACAATTGCAGAAAATCCCCTAATTGTGGGGCAAAAAGGCAGAAATTCCCTATATGTTGGGGCAAAAAGTCAGAAATTCTCCTTATTTTGGGGCAAAACTCAGAAATTCCACTTATTTTGGGGCAAAATTCCAGAAATTTCCCTTATTTTGGGGCAAAATTGCAGAAATTTCACTTATTTTGGGGCAAAATTGCAGAAATTTCACTTATTTCAGATAAAAAAAAGGCAGAAATTTTTCTTATTTTGGGGCAAAAAGGCAGAAATTCCTAATATTTTGTGGCAAAAATGCAGAAATTCCCCTTATTTTGGGGCAAAATTGCAGAAATTTTACTTATTTTGGGGCAAAATTGCAGAAATTTTACTTATTTCAGGTAAAAATGGCAGAAATTTTTCTTATTTTGGGGCAAAAAGGCAGAAATTCCTAATATTTTGTGGCAAAAATGCAGAAATTCCCATTATTTTGAGGTAAAAAGGCTGAAATTCCCCTTATTTGGGGGCAAAAAGGCAGAAATTTCCCTTATTTTGGGGCAAAATTGCAAACATTTCACTAATTTCAGGGTAATAAGTCAGAAATTTTCCTTATTTTGGGGCAAAAAACACAGAAATTCCCTTTGTTTTGGAAGGAAAATACAGAAATTCCACTTCTTTAGAGGCAAAAAGGCAGAAATTCCCCTTATTTTGAGGTAAAAAGGCTGAAATTCCCCTTATTTTGGGGCAAAAAGACAGAAATTTCGTTTATTTTGGGGAAAAGGCAGAAATTGCACTTATTTTGAGTCAAAAAGGTGGAAATTCCCCTTATTTTGGGGCAAAAATGAAGAAATTTGCTTTTTTATGTCAAAAAGGTATACATTCCCTTTATTTTCGGGCAAAAAGGCAGAAATTCTTTGTATTTTGGACCAAAATTGCAGAAATTCCCCTAATTTTTGCGCAAAAAGGCAGAAATTTTCCTTATTTTGGGGTAAAACTGCAGAAATTTCACTTATTTTGCGGCAAAATGTCAGAAATTCCTTTTATTTTTGGCAAAAAATGCAGAAAATCCCCTTATTTTAGGGCAAAATTGCAGAAATTTCCCTTATTTGGGGGCAAAAACAGAAATTCCCCTTATTTTGGGGCAAAATTGCAGAAATTTCCCTTATTATGGGAAAAAATTGCAGAAATTTCCTTTATTTTAGGGCAAAATTGCAGAAATTTCACTTATTTCAGAGAAAAAAAAGCAAAAATTTTTCTTGTTTTGGGGCAAAAAGGAAGAAATTCCCATTATTTTGGGGCAAAAAGGCAGAAATTCACCTTATTTTGGGGTAAAATTGCAGAAATTTCACATATTTCGGGGCAAAACGGCAGAAATTCCCCTTATTTTGGGGCAAAAAGGCAGAAATTTCCCTTATTTTGGGATAAAATTGCAGAAATTTTTTCTTATTTGGGGGCAAAAAGGCAGAAAATCCACTTAATTTCGGGTAAAAAGGCAGAAATTTCTCGTATTTTGGAGCAAAATTGCAGAAACTCCCCTAATTTTGGGGCAAAAAGGCAGAAATTCCCTTTATTTTGGGGCAAAAATAGAGAAATTCTTTTTATTTTGGGGCAAAAATCAGAAATTTCCTTTATTTTGGGGCAAAATTTTAGAAATTTCTTTTATATTGTTACAGACTTGCAGAAATTTTTCTTATTTTGTGGCAAAAAGGCAGAAATTCCCTATATTTTGGTGCAAAAAGGCTGAAATTCCCCTTATTTTGAGGTAAAATCCTGAAATTCCCCATATTTTGGGGCAAAAAGGTAGAAATTCCCCTCATTTGGGGGCAAAAAGGCCCAAATTTCCCTTATTTTCGGGCATAATTGCAGGAATTTCATTTATTTCAGGGCAAAAAGTCAGAAATTCCTTTTATTTTGGGGCAAAAACAGAAATTTCTTTTATTTTGATACAAAATTGTAGAAATTTTCCTTATTTTGGAACAAAAAGGCAAAAATTACCCATATTTTGGGCAAAAAGGCAGAAATTCCCTTTACTTTGTGGCAAAAAGGCAGAAATTCCCGTTAATTGGGGCAGAAAAGCAGAAATTTTCCTTATTTAAGGGCAATAGGGCAGAAATTCCCCTTATTTTGTGGCAAAAAGGCAGAAATTCCCCTTATTTGAAGGTAAAATGCTGAAATTCCCCTTATTTTCAGCAAAAAGGCAGAAATTCCTATTATTTTGGGGCAAAATTGCAGAAATTTCAATTATTTCTGGGCAAAAAGTCAGATATTTGCCTTATTTTGGGGCAAAAAGCAGAAATTCCCTTAATTTTGGGGCCAAAAACAGAAATTCCCCTTATTTTGGGGTAAAATTGCAGAAATTTCAAATATTTCAGGGCAAAAAGGCAGAAATTCCACTTTATTTCGGACAATAACGCAGAAATTCCCCGTATTTTAAAGCTAAATTTCAGAAATTCCCCTTATATTGGTGCAAAAATGGAGAAATTCCCTTTATTTTTGTGCAATAAGGCAGATTTCCCCGTATTTTGAAGCAAAATTGCACATATTTCCCTAATTTTGAGGAAAATGCAGAAATTCACATTATTTTGGAACAAAAAGACAGAAATTCTCCTTATTTCAGGGCAAAAAGTCAGAAATTCCCCTTATTTTGGGGTAAAATTGCAGAAATTTTCTTTATTTTGGGGCAAAATTGCAGAAATTTCTCTTATTTTGGGGCAAAATTGCAGAAATTTCACTTATTTCAGGGAAAAAGTGCAGAAATTTCTCTTATTTTGGGGCAAAAAGGCAGAAATTTCTTTTATTTTGGTACAAAATTGCAGAAATTTTCTTTATTTTGGGGCAAAATTGCAGAAATTTCCTTTATTTTGGGGCAAAATTGCAGAAATTTCACTTATTTCAGGGAAAAAGTGCAGAAATTTCTCTTATTTTGGGGCAAAAAGGCAGAAATTTCTTTTATTTTGGTACATAATTGCAGAAATTTTCTTTATTTTGGGGCAAAAATGAAGAAATTCCCCATATTTTGGGGCAAAAAGGCAGAGATTTGCCTTATTATGAGGTAAAATGCTGAAATTCCCCTTATTTTGGGGCAAAAATACAGAAATTCCCTTCATTTTGTGGCAAAAAGGCAGAAATTTCCCTTATTTTGGGGCAAAATTGCAGAAATTTCACTTATTTCAGGGCAAAATTCAAAAATTCCTTTTATTTTGGGGCTAAAAGTCAGAAATTCCGTTTATTTTTGGGTAAAAAGGCAGAAATTTCACTTATTTTGAGGTAAGAAGGCAGAAATTCCTCTTATTTTGGGGCAAAAATGAAGAAATTTCCCTTTTTTGTGGCAAAAGGTATATATTCCCCTTATTTTCGGGCAAAAAAGCAGAAATTCCCCCTATTTTGGAGCAGAATTGCAGAAAATCCCCTAATTGTGGGGCAAAAAGGCAGAAATTCCCTATATGTTGGGGCAAAAAGACAGAAATTCTCCTTATTTTGGGGCAAAACTCAGAAATTCCACTTATTTTGGGGCAAAATTGCAGAAATTTCCCTTATTTTGGGGCAAAATTGCAGAAATTTTACTTATTTTGGGGCACAATTGCAGAAATTTCACTTATTTCAGGTAAAAATGGCAGAAATTTTTCTTATTTTGGGGCAAAAAGGCAGAAATTCCTAATATTTTGTGGCAAAAATGCAGAAATTCCCCTTATTTTGAGGTAAAAAGGCTGAAATTCCCCTTATTTGGGGGCAAAAAGGCAGAAATTTCCCTTATTTTGGGGCAAAATTGCAAACATTTCACTAATTTCAGGGTAATAAGTCAGAAATTTTCCTTATTTTGGAGCAAAAAACACAGAAATTCCCTTTGTTTTGGAAGGAAAATACAGAAATTCCACTTCTTTAGAGGCAAAAAGGCAGAAATTCCCCTTATTTTGACGCAAAAATGAAGAAATTCCCCTAATTGTTGGGCAAAAAGGCAGAAATTCCCTATATGTTGGGGCAAAAAGACAGAAATTCTCCTTATTTTGGGACAAAACTCAGAAATTCCACTTATTTTGGGGCAAAATTGCAGGAATTTACCTTATTTTGAGGCAAAATTGCAGAAATTTCCCTTATTTGGGGCAAAATTGCAGAAATTTCACTTATTTTCAGGTAAAAAGGCTGAAATATCCTTTATTTTGGGGCAAAAAGGAAGAAATTCCCCTTATTTTGGGGCAAAATTGCAGAAATTTTCCTTATTTTGGGGCAAAAAGGCTGAAATTCTTATTTTGAGGTAAAATGCTGAAATTCCCCATATTTTGGGGCAAAAGGCAAAACTTCTTTTTATTTTGGTGCAAAGAGGCACAAATTTCCCTTATTTTCGGACAAAATTGCAGAAATTTCATTTATTTCAGGGCAAAAAGTCAGAAATTCCTTTTATTTTGGGGCAAAGAGCAGAAATTTCTTTTATTATGGTACAAAATTGAAGAAATTTTTCTTATTTTGAAACAAAAAGGCAGAAAATTCCCCTTATTTTGAGGCAAAAGGCAGAAATTATTCTCAATTTGAGGTAAAATGCAGAAATTCCCTTTATTTTGGGGCTAAAAGGCAGAAATTCCCTGTATTTTGAAGCAAAATTGCAGAAATTCTCTTAATTTTCGGGCAAAAAGGCAGAAATTCTCCTTATTTTGGGGCAAAAAGACAGAAAATCTCCTTTTTCGGGAGCAAACAGTCAGAAATTCCCCTTATTTTGGGGCAAAATTGCAGAAATTTCCTTTACATTGGGGCAAAATTGCAGAAATTTCCCTTATTTTGGGGCAAAATTGCAGAAATTTCAGGTATTTGAGAAAAAAAAGGCAGAAATTTTTTGGGGGGGGGCAAAAAGGCAGAAATTTTTTTTATTTTGGGACAAAATTGCAGAAATTTTTCTTATTTTGGGGCAAAAAGTCAGAAATTCCCCATATTTTGGGGCAAAAATGCAGAAATTCCCCTTATTTTGAGGTAATAAGGCTGAAATTCCCCTTATTTTGGGGCAAAACGGCAGAAATTTCGTTTATTTTGGGGAAAAGGCAGAAATTGCACTTATTTTGAGTCAAAAAGGTGGAAAATCCCCTTATTTTGGGGCAAAAATGAAGAAATTTGCTTTTTTATGGCAAAAAGGTATGCATTCCCTTTATTTTCGGGCAAAAAGGCAGAAATTCTTTGTATTTTGGAGCAAAATTGCAGAAATTCCCCTAATTTTTGGGCAAAAAGGCAGAAATTTTCCTTATTTTGGGGTAAAACTGCAGAAATTTCACTTATTTTGCGGCAAAATGTCAGAAATTCCCCTTATTTTTGGCAAAAAATGCAGAAAATCCCCTTATTTTAGGGCAAAATTGCAGAAATTTCCCTTATTTGGGGACAAAAACAGAAATTCCCCTTATTTTGGGGCAAAATTGCAGAAATTTCCCTTATTATGGGGAAAAATTGCAGAAATTTCCCTTATTTAAGGGCAAAATTGCAGAAATTTCACTTATTTCAGAGAAAAAGGGCAAAAATTTTTCTTATTTTGGGGCAAAAAGGCAGAAATTCCTATTATTTTGGGGCAAAATGCAGAAATTCACCTTATTTTGGGGTAAAATTGCAGAAATTTCACATATTTCAGGGCAAAACGGCAGAAATTCCCCTTATTTTGGGGCAAAAAGGCAGAAATTTCCCTTATTTTGGGATAAAATTGCAGAAATTTCCCTTATTTGGAGGCAAAAAGGCAGAAAATCCACTTAATTTCGGGTTAAAAGGCAGAAATTTCTCGTGTTTTGGAGCAAAATTGCAGAAACTCCCCTAATTTTGGGGCTAAAAGGCAGAATTTCCCTTTATTTTGGGGCAAAAATAGAGAAATTCTTTTTATTTTGGGGCAAATATCAGAAATTTCCTTTATTTTGGGGCAAAATTTTAGAAATTTCTTTTATATTGTTACAGACTTGCAGAAATTTTTCTTATTTTGTGGCAAAAAGGCAGAAATTCCCCATATTTTGGTGCAAAAAGGCTGAAATTCCCCTTATTTTGAGGTAAAATCCTGAAATTCCCCATATTTTGGGGCAAAAAGGCAGAAATTCCCCTTATTTGGGGGCAAAAAGGCCCAAATTTCCCTTATTTTCGGGCATAATTGCAGGAATTTCATTTATTTCAGGGCAAACAGTCAGAAATTCCTTTTATTTTCGGGCAAAAACAGAAATTTCTTTTATTTTGATACAAAATTGTAGAAATTTTCCTTATTTTGGAACAAAAAGGCAAAAATTACCCATATTTTGGGGAAAAAGGCAGAAATTCCCCTTATTTTGAGGTAAAAAGGCTGAAATTCCCGTTATTTTGGGGCAAAAAGGCAGAAATTCCCTTTACTTTGTGGCAAAAAGGCAGAAATTCCCGTTAATTGGGGCAGAAAAGCGAAATTTTCCTTATTTAAGGGCAATAGGGAAGAAATTCCCCTTATTTTGTGGCAAAAAGGCAGAAATTCCCCTTATTTGAAGGTAAAATGCTGAAATTCCCCTTATTTTCGGCAAAAAGGCAGAAATTCCTATTATTTTGGGGCAAAATTGCAGAAATTTCAATTATTTCTGGGCAAAAAGTCAGATATTTGCCTTATTTTGGGGCAAAAAGCAGAAATTCCCTTAATTTTGGGGCCAAAAACAGAAATTCCCCTTATTTTGGGGTAAAATTGCAGAAATTTCAAATATTTCAGGGCAAAAAGGCAGAAATTCCACTTTATTTCGGACAATAACACAGAAATTCCCCTTATTTTAAAGCTAAATTTCAGAAATTCCCCTTATATTGGTGCAAAAATGGAGAAATTCCCTTTATTTTTGTGCAATAAGGCAGATTTCCCCGTATTTTGAAGCAAAATTGCACATATTTCCCTAATTTTGAAGGAAAATGCAGAAATTCACATTATTTTGGAACAAAAAGACAGAAATTCTCCTTATTTCAGGGCAAAAAGTCAGAAATTCCCCTTATTTTGGGGTAAAATTGCAGAAATTTTCTTTATTTTGGGGCAAAATTGCAGAAATTTCCCTTATTTTGGGGCAAAATTGCAGAAATTTCACTTATTTCAGGGAAAAAGTGCAGAAATTTCTCTTATTTTGGGGCAAAAAGGCAGAAATTTCTTTTATTTTGGTACAAAATTGCAGAAATTTTCTTTATTTTGGGGCAAAAATGAAGAAATTCCCCATATTTTGGGGCAAAAAGGCAGAGATTCGCCTTATTATGAGGTAAAATGCTGAAATTCCCCTTATTTTGGGGCAAAAATACAGAAATTCCCTTTATTTTGTGGCAAAAAGGCAGAAATTTCCCTTATTTTGGGGCAAAATTGCAGAAATTTCACTTATTTCAGGGCAAAATTCAAAAATTCCTTTTATTTTTGGGCAAAAAGACAGAAATTTTGATTATTTTTGGGTAAAAAGGCAGAAATTTCACTTATTGTGAGGTAAGAAGGCAGAAATTCCTCTTATTTTGGGGCAATAATGAAGAAATTTTCCTTTTTTTGTGGCAAAAGGTATGTATTCTCCTTATTTTCGGGCAAAAAAGCAGAAATATCCCGTTTTTTGGAGCACAATTGCAGAAAATCCCCTAATTGTGGGGCAAAAAGGCAGAAATTCCCTATATGTTGGGGCAAAAAGTCAGAAATTCTCCTTATTTTGGGGCAAAACTCAGAAATTCCACTTATTTTGGGGCAAAATTCCAGAAATTTCCCTTATTTTGGGGCAAAATTGCAGAAATTTCACTTATTTTGGGGCAAAAAGGCAGAAATTCCCCTTATTTGAAGGTAAAATGCTGAAATTCCCCTTATTTTCGGCAAAAAGGCAGAAATTCCTATTATTTTGGGGCAAAATTGCAGAAATTTCAATTATTTCTGGGCAAAAAGTCAGATATTTGCCTTATTTTGGGGCAAAAAGCAGAAATTCCCTTAATTTTGGGGCCAAAAACAGAAATTCCCCTTATTTTGGGGTAAAATTGCAGAAATTTCAAATATTTCAGGGCAAAAAGGCAGAAATTCCACTTTATTTCGGACAATAACACAGAAATTCCCCTTATTTTAAAGCTAAATTTCAGAAATTCCCCTTATATTGGTGCAAAAATGGAGAAATTCCCTTTATTTTTGTGCAATAAGGCAGATTTCCCCGTATTTTGAAGCAAAATTGCACATATTTCCCTAATTTTGAAGGAAAATGCAGAAATTCACATTATTTTGGAACAAAAAGACAGAAATTCTCCTTATTTCTGGGCAAAAAGTCAGAAATTCCCCTTATTTTGGGGTAAAATTGCAGAAATTTTCTTTATTTTGGGGCAAAATTGCAGAAATTTCCCTTATTTTGGGGCAAAATTGCAGAAATTTCACTTATTTCAGGGAAAAAGTGCAGAAATTTCTCTTATTTTGGGGCAAAAAGGCAGAAATTTCTTTTATTTTGGTACAAAATTGCAGAAATTTTCTTTATTTTGGGGCAAAAATGAAGAAATTCCCCATATTTTGGGGCAAAAAGGCAGAGATTCGCCTTATTATGAGGTAAAATGCTGAAATTCCCCTTATTTTGGGGCAAAAATACAGAAATTCCCTTTATTTTGTGGCAAAAAGGCAGAAATTTCCCTTATTTTGGGGCAAAATTGCAGAAATTTCACTTATTTCAGGGCAAAATTCAAAAATTCCTTTTATTTTTGGGCAAAAAGACAGAAATTTTGATTATTTTTGGGTAAAAAGGCAGAAATTTCACTTATTGTGAGGTAAGAAGGCAGAAATTCCTCTTATTTTGGGGCAATAATGAAGAAATTTTCCTTTTTTTGTGGCAAAAGGTATGTATTCTCCTTATTTTCGGGCAAAAAAGCAGAAATATCCCGTTTTTTGGAGCACAATTGCAGAAAATCCCCTAATTGTGGGGCAAAAAGGCAGAAATTCCCTATATGTTGGGGCAAAAAGTCAGAAATTCTCCTTATTTTGGGGCAAAACTCAGAAATTCCACTTATTTTGGGGCAAAATTCCAGAAATTTCCCTTATTTTGGGGCAAAATTGCAGAAATTTCACTTATTTTGGGGCAAAATTGCAGAAATTTCACTTATTTCAGATAAAAAAAAGGCAGAAATTTTTCTTATTTTGGGGCAAAAAGGCAGAAATTCCTAATATTTTGTGGCAAAAATGCAGAAATTCCCCTTATTTTGAGGTAAAAAGGCTGAAATTCCCCTTATTTTGGGGCAAAAAGGCAGAAATTTCCCTTATTTTGGGGCAAAATTGCAAACATTTAACTTATTTCAGGGTAATAAGTCAGAAATTTTCCTTATTTTGGGGCAAAAAACACAGAAAATCCCTTTGTTTTGGAAGGAAAATACAGAAATTCCACTTCTTTAGAGGCAAAAAGGCAGAAATTCCCCTTATTTTGAAGCAAAAATGAAGAAATTCCCCTAATTGTTGGGCAAAAAGGCAGAAATTCCCTATATGTTGGGGCAAAAAGACAGAAATTCTCCTTATTTTGGGACAAAACTCAGAAATTCCACTTATTTTGGGGCAAAATTGCAGGAATTTACCTTATTTTGAGGCAAAATTGCAGAAATTTCCCTTATTTGGGGCAAAATTGCAGAAATTTCACTTATTTTCAGGTAAAAAGGCTGAAATATCCTTTATTTTGGGGCAAAAAGGAAGAAATTCCCCTTATTTTGGGGCAAAATTGCAGAAATTTTCCTTATTTTGGGGCAAAAAGGCTGAAATTCTTATTTTGAGGTAAAATGCTGAAATTCCCCATATTTTGGGGCAAAAGGCAAAACTTCTTCTTATTTTGGGGCAAAGAGGCACAAATTTCCCTTATTTTCGGGCAAAATTGCAGAAATTTCATTTATTTCAGGGCAAAAAGTCAGAAATTCCTTTTATTTTGGGGCAAAGAGCAGAAATTTCTTTTATTATGGTACAAAATTGAAGAAATTTATCTTATTTTGAAACAAAAAGGCAGAAAATTCCCCTTATTTTGAGGCAAAAGGCAGAAATTATTCTCAATTTGAGGTAAAATGCAGAAATTCCCTTTATTTTGGGGCTAAAAGGCAGAAATTCCCTGTATTTTGAAGCAAAATTGCAGAAATTCTCTTAATTTTCGGGCAAAAAGGCAGAAATTCTCCTTATTTTGGGGCAAAAAGACAGAAAATCTCCTTTTTCGGGAGCAAACAGTCAGAAATTCCCCTTATTTTGGGGCAAAATTGCAGAAATTTCCTTTACATTGGGGCAAAATTGCAGAAATTTCCCTTATTTTGGGGCAAAATTGCAGAAATTTCAGGTATTTGAGAAAAAAAAGGCAGAAATTTTTTGGGGGGGGCAAAAAGGCAGAAATTTTTTTTATTTTGGTACAAAATTGCAGAAATTTTTCTTATTTTGGGGCAAAAAGTCAGAAATTCCCCATATTTTGGGGCAAAAATGCAGAAATTCCCCTTATTTTGAGGTAATAAGGCTGAAATTCCCCTTATTTTGGGGCAAAAAGACAGAAATTTCGTTTATTTTGGGGAAAAGGCAGAAATTGCACTTATTTTGAGTCAAAAACGTGGAAAATCCTCTTATTTTGGGGCAAAAATGAAGAAATTTGCTTTTTTATGGCAAAAAGGTATACATTCCCTTTATTTTCGGGCAAAAAGGCAGAAATTCTTTGTATTTTGGAGCAAAATTGCAGAAATTCCCCTAATTTTTGGGCAAAAAGGCAGAAATTTTCCTTATTTTGGGGTAAAACTGCAGAAATTTCACTTATTTTGCGGCAAAATGTCAGAAATTCCCCTTATTTTTGGCAAAAAATGCAGAAAATCCCCTTATTTTAGGGCAAAATTGCAGAAATTTCCCTTATTTGGGAACAAAAACAGAAATTCCCCTTATTTTGGGGCAAAATTGCAGAAATTTCCCTTATTATGGGGAAAAATTGCAGAAATTTCCCTTATTTTAGGGCAAAATTGCAGAAATTTCACTTATTTCAGAGAAAAAAAGCAAAAATTTTTCTTATTTTGAGGCAAAAAAGCAGAAATTCCCATTATTTTGGGGCAAAAAGCCAGAAATTCACCTTATTTTGGGGTAAAATTGCAGAAATTTTACATATTTCAGGGCAAAACGGCAGAAATTCCCCTTATTTTGGGGCAAAAAGGCAGAAATTTCCCTTATTTTGGGATAAAATTGCAGAAATTTCCCTTATTTGGGGGCAAAAATGCAGAAAATCCACTTAATTTCGGGTAAAAAGGCAGAAATTTCTCGTATTTTGGAGCAAAATTGCAGAAACTCCCCTAATTTTGGGGCTAAAAGGCAGAATTTCCCTTTATTTTGGGGCAAAAATAGAGAAATTCTTTTTATTTTGGGGCAAAAATCAGAAATTTCCTTTATTTTGGGGCAAAATTTTAGAAATTTCTTTTATATTGTTACAGACTTGCAGAAATTTTTCTTATTTTGTGGCAAAAAGGCAGAAATTCCCCATATTTTGGTGCAAAAAGGCTGAAATTCCCCTTATTTTGAGGTAAAATCCTGAAATTCCCCATATTTTGGGGCAAAAAGGCAGAAATTCCCCTCATTTGGGGGCAAAAAGGCACAAATTTCCCTTATTTTCGGGCATAATTGCAGGAATTTCATTTATTTCAGGGCAAAAAGTCAGAAATTCCTTTTATTTTCGGGCAAAAACAGAAATTTCTTTTATTTTGATACAAAATTGTAGAAATTTTCCTTATTTTGGAACAAAAAGGCAAAAATTACCCATATTTTGGGGAAAAAGGCAGAAATTCCCCTTATTTTGAGGTAAAAAGGCTGAAATTCCCGTTATTTTGGGGCATAAAGGCAGAAATTCCCTTTACTTTGTGGCAAAAAGGCAGAAATTCCCGTTAATTGGGGCAGAAAAGCGAAATTTTCCTTATTTAAGGGCAATAGGGCAGAAATTCCCCTTATTTTGTGGCAAAAAGGCAGAAATTCCCCTTATTTGAAGGTAAAATGCTGAAATTCCTCTTATTTTCGGCAAAAAGGCAGAAATTCCTATTATTTTGGGGCAAAATTGCAGAAATTTCAATTATTTCTGGGCAAAAAGTCAGATATTTGCCTTATTTTGGGGCAAAAAGCAGAAATTCCCTTAATTTTGGGGCCAAAAACAGAAATTCCCCTTATTTTGGGGTAAAATTGCAGAAATTTCAAATATTTCAGGGCAAAAAGGCAGAAATTCCACTTTATTTCAGACAATAACACAGAAATTCCCCGTATTTTAAAGCTAAATTTCAGAAATTCCCCTTATATTGGTGCAAAAATGGAGAAATTCCCTTTATTTTTGTGCAATAATGCAGATTTCCCCGTATTTTGAAGCAAAATTGCACATATTTCCCTAATTTTGAAGGAAAATGCAGAAATTCACATTATTTTGGAACAAAAAGACAGAAATTCTCCTTATTTCAGGGCAAAAAGTCAGAAATTCCCCTTATTTTGGGGTAAAATTGCAGAAATTTTCTTTATTTTGGGGCAAAATTGCAGAAATTTCCCTTATTTTGGGGCAAAATTGCAGAAATTTCATTTATTTCAGGGAAAAAGTGCAGAAATTTCTCTTATTTTGGGGCAAAAAGGCAGAAATTTCTTTTATTTTGGTACAAAATTGCAGAAATTTTCTTTATTTTGGGGCAAAAATGAAGAAATTCCCCATATTTTGGGGCAAAAAGGCAGAGATTCGCCTTATTATGAGGTAAAATGCTGAAATTCCCCTTATTTTGGGGCAAAAATACAGAAATTCCCTTTATTTTGTGGCAAAAAGGCAGAAATTTCCCTTATTTTGGGGCAAAATTGCAGAAATTTCACTTATTTCAGGGCAAAATTCAAAAATTCCTTTTATTTTTGGGCAAAAAGACAGAAATTTTGATTATTTTTGGGTAAAAAGGCAGAAATTTCACTTATTGTGAGGTAAGAAGGCAGAAATTCCTCTTATTTTGGGGCAATAATGAAGAAATTTTCCTTTTTTTGTGGCAAAAGGTATGTATTCTCCTTATTTTCGGGCAAAAAAGCAGAAATATCCCGTTTTTTGGAGCACAATTGCAGAAAATCCCCTAATTGTGGGGCAAAAAGGCAGAAATTCCCTATATGTTGGGGCAAAAAGTCAGAAATTCTCCTTATTTTGGGGCAAAACTCAGAAATTCCACTTATTTTGGGGCAAAATTCCAGAAATTTCCCTTATTTTGGGGCAAAATTGCAGAAATTTCACTTATTTTGGGGCAAAATTGCAGAAATTTCACTTATTTCAGATAAAAAAAAGGCAGAAATTTTTCTTATTTTGGGGCAAAAAGGCAGAAATTCCTAATATTTTGTGGCAAAAATGCAGAAATTCCCCTTATTTTGAGGTAAAAAGGCTGAAATTCCCCTTATTTTGGGGCAAAAAGGCAGAAATTTCCCTTATTTTGGGGCAAAATTGCAAACATTTAACTTATTTCAGGGTAATAAGTCAGAAATTTTCCTTATTTTGGGGCAAAAAACACAGAAAATCCCCTTGTTTTGGAAGGAAAATACAGAAATTCCACTTCTTTAGAGGCAAAAAGGCAGAAATTCCCCTTATTTTGAAGCAAAAATGAAGAAATTCCCCTAATTGTTGGGCAAAAAGGCAGAAATTCCCTATATGTTGGGGCAAAAAGACAGAAATTCTCCTTATTTTGGGACAAAACTCAGAAATTCCACTTATTTTGGGGCAAAATTGCAGGAATTTACCTTATTTTGAGGCAAAATTGCAGAAATTTCCCTTATTTGGGGCAAAATTGCAGAAATTTCACTTATTTTCAGGTAAAAAGGCTGAAATATCCTTTATTTTGGGGCAAAAAGGAAGAAATTCCCCTTATTTTGGGGCAAAATTGCAGAAATTTTCCTTATTTTGGGCCAAAAAGGCTGAAATTCTTATTTTGAGGTAAAATGCTGAAATTCCCCATATTTTGGGGCAAAAGGCAAAACTTCTTCTTATTTTGGGGCAAAGAGGCACAAATTTCCCTTATTTTCGGGCAAAATTGCAGAAATTTCATTTATTTCAGGGCAAAAAATCAGAAATTCCTTTTATTTTGGGGCAAAGAGCAGAAATTTCTTTTATTATGGTACAAAATTGAAGAAATTTATCTTATTTTGAAACAAAAAGGCAGAAAATTCCCCTTATTTTGAGGCAAAAGGCAGAAATTATTCTCAATTTGAGGTAAAATGCAGAAATTCCCTTTATTTTGGGGCTAAAAGGCAGAAATTCCCTGCATTTTGAAGCAAAATTGCAGAAATTCTCTTAATTTTCGGGCAAAAAGGCAGAAATTCTCCTTATTTTGGGGCAAAAAGACAGAAAATCTCCTTTTTCGGGAGCAAACAGTCAGAAATTCCCCTTATTTTGGGGCAAAATTGCAGAAATTTCCTTTACATTGGGGCAAAATTGCAGAAATTTCCCTTATTATGGGGCAAAATTGCAGAAATTTCAGGTATTTGAGAAAAAAAAGGCAGAAATTTTTTTGGGGGGGCAAAAAGGCAGAAATTTTTTTTATTTTGGTACAAAATTGCAGAAATTTTTCTTATTTTGGGGCAAAAAGTCAGAAATTCCCCATATTTTGGGGCAAAAATGCAGAAATTCCCCTTATTTTGAGGTAATAAGGCTGAAATTCCCCTTATTTTAGGGCAAAAAGGCAGAAATTTCGTTTATTTTTGGGAAAAGGCAGAAATTGCACTTATTTTGAGTCAAAAAGGTGGAAAATCCTCTTATTTTGGGGCAAAAATGAAGAAATTTGCTTTTTTATGGCAAAAAGGTATACATTCCCTTTATTTTCGGGCAAAAAGGCAGAAATTCTTTGTATTTTGGAGCAAAATTGCAGAAATTCCCCTAATTTTTGGGCAAAAAGGCAGAAATTTTCCTTATTTTGGGGTAAAACTGCAGAAATTTCACTTATTTTGCGGCAAAATGTCAGAAATTCCCCTTATTTTTGGCAAAAAATGCAGAAAATCCCCTTATTTTAGGGCAAAATTGCAGAAATTTCCCTTATTTGGGGACAAAAACAGAAATTCCCCTTATTTTGGGGCAAAATTGCAGAAATTTCCCTTATTATGGGGAAAAATTGCAGAAATTTCCCTTATTTTAGGGCAAAATTGCAGAAATTTCACTTATTTCAGAGAAAAAAAGCAAAAATTTTTCTTATTTTGGGGCAAAAAAGCAGAAATTCCCATTATTTTGGGGCAAAAAGGCAGAAATTCACCTTATTTTGGGGTAAAATTGCAGAAATTTTACATATTTCAGGGCAAAACGGCAGAAATTCCCCTTATTTTGGGGCAAAAAGGCAGAAATTTCCCTTATTTTGGGATAAAATTGCAGAAATTTCCCTTATTTGGGGGCAAAAAGGCAGAAAATCCACTTAATTTCGGGTAAAAAGGCAGAAATTTCTCGTATTTTGGAGCAAAATTGCAGAAACTCCCCTAATTTTGGGGCTAAAAGGCAGAATTTCCCTTTATTTTGGGGCAAAAATAGAGAAATTCTTTTTATTTTGGGGCAAAAATCAGAAATTTCCTTTATTTTGGGGCAAAATTTTAGAAATTTCTTTTATATTGTTACAGACTTGCAGAAATTTTTCTTATTTTGTGGCAAAAAGGCAGAAATTCCCCATATTTTGGTGCAAAAAGGCTGAAATTCCCCTTATTTTGAGGTAAAATCCTGAAATTCCCCATATTTTGGGGCAAAAAGGCAGAAATTCCCCTCATTTGGGGGCAAAAAGGCACAAATTTCCCTTATTTTCGGGCATAATTGCAGGAATTTCATTTATTTCAGGAAAAAAAGTCAGAAATTCCTTTTATTTTCGGGCAAAAACAGAAATTTCTTTTATTTTGATACAAAATTGTAGAAATTTTCCTTATTTTGGAACAAAAAGGCAAAAATTACCCATATTTTGGGGAAAAAGGCAGAAATTCCCCTTATTTTGAGGTAAAAAGGCTGAAATTCCCGTTATTTTGGGGCATAAAGGCAGAAATTCCCTTTACTTTGTGGCAAAAAGGCAGAAATTCCCGTTAATTGGGGCAGAAAAGCGAAATTTTCCTTATTTAAGGGCAATAGGGCAGAAATTCCCCTTATTTTGTGGCAAAAAGGCAGAAATTCCCCTTATTTGAAGGTAAAATGCTGAAATTCCTCTTATTTTCGGCAAAAAGGCAGAAATTCCTATTATTTTGGGGCAAAATTGCAGAAATTTCAATTATTTCTGGGCAAAAAGTTAGATATTTGCCTTATTTTGGGGCAAAAAGCAGAAATTCCCTTAATTTTGGGGCCAAAAACAGAAATTCCCCTTATTTTGGGGTAAAATTGCAGAAATTTCAAATATTTCAGGGCAAAAAGGCAGAAATTCCACTTTATTTCAGACAATAACACAGAAATTCCCCGTATTTTAAAGCTAAATTTCAGAAATTCCCCTTATATTGGTGCAAAAATGGAGAAATTCCCTTTATTTTTGTGCAATAAGGCAGATTTCCCCGTATTTTGAAGCAAAATTGCACATATTTCCCTAATTTTGAAGGAAAATGCAGAAATTCACATTATTTTGGAACAAAAAGACAGAAATTCTCCTTATTTCAGGGCAAAAAGTCAGAAATTCCCCTTATTTTCGGGTAAAATTGCAGAAATTTTCTTTATTTTGGGGCAAAATTGCAGAAATTTCCCTTATTTTGGGGCAAAATTGCAGAAATTTCACTTATTTCAGGGAAAAAGTGCAGAAATTTCTCTTATTTTGGGGCAAAAAGGCAGAAATTTCTTTTATTTTGGTACAAAATTGCAGAAATTTTCTTTATTTTGGGGCAAAAATGAAGAAATTCCCCATATTTTGGGGCAAAAAGGCAGAGATTCGCCTTATTATGAGGTAAAATGCTGAAATTCCCCTTATTTTGGGGCAAAAATACAGAAATTCCCTTTATTTTGTGGCAAAAAGGCAGAAATTTCCCTTATTTTGGGGCAAAATTGCAGAAATTTCACTTATTTCAGGGCAAAATTCAAAAATTCCTTTTATTTTTGGGCAAAAAGACAGAAATTTTGATTATTTTTGGGTAAAAAGGCAGAAATTTCACTTATTGTGAGGTAAGAAGGCAGAAATTCCTCTTATTTTGGGGCAATAATGAAGAAATTTTCCTTTTTTTGTGGCAAAAGGTATGTATTCTCCTTATTTTCGGGCAAAAAAGCAGAAATATCCCGTTTTTTGGAGCACAATTGCAGAAAATCCCCTAATTGTGGGGCAAAAAGGCAGAAATTCCCTATATGTTGGGGCAAAAAGTCAGAAATTCTCCTTATTTTGGGGCAAAACTCAGAAATTCCACTTATTTTGGGGCAAAATTCCAGAAATTTCCCTTATTTTGGGGCAAAATTGCAGAAATTTCACTTATTTTGGGGCAAAATTGCAGAAATTTCACTTATTTCAGATAAAAAAAAAGGCAGAAATTTTTCTTATTTTGGGGCAAAAAGGCAGAAATTCCTAATATTTTGTGGCAAAAATGCAGAAATTCCCCTTATTTTGAGGTAAAAAGGCTGAAATTCCCCTTATTTTGGGGCAAAAAGGCAGAAATTTCCCTTATTTTGGGGCAAAATTGCAAACATTTAACTTATTTCAGGGTAATAAGTCAGAAATTTTCCTTATTTTGGGGCAAAAAACACAGAAAATCCCCTTGTTTTGGAAGGAAAATACAGAAATTCCACTTCTTTAGAGGCAAAAAGGCAGAAATTCCCCTTATTTTGAAGCAAAAATGAAGAAATTCCCCTAATTGTTGGGCAAAAAGGCAGAAATTCCCTATATGTTGGGGCAAAAAGACAGAAATTCTCCTTATTTTGGGACAAAACTCAGAAATTCCACTTATTTTGGGGCAAAATTGCAGGAATTTACCTTATTTTGAGGCAAAATTGCAGAAATTTCCCTTATTTGGGGCAAAATTGCAGAAATTTCACTTATTTTCAGGTAAAAAGGCTGAAATATCCTTTATTTTGGGGCAAAAAGGAAGAAATTCCCCTTATTTTGGGGCAAAATTGCAGAAATTTTCCTTATTTTGGGCCAAAAAGGCTGAAATTCTTATTTTGAGGTAAAATGCTGAAATTCCCCATATTTTGGGGCAAAAGGCAAAACTTCTTCTTATTTTGGGGCAAAGAGGCACAAATTTCCCTTATTTTCGGGCAAAATTGCAGAAATTTCATTTATTTCAGGGCAAAAAATCAGAAATTCCTTTTATTTTGGGGCAAAGAGCAGAAATTTCTTTTATTATGGTACAAAATTGAAGAAATTTATCTTATTTTGAAACAAAAAGGCAGAAAATTCCCCTTATTTTGAGGCAAAAGGCAGAAATTATTCTCAATTTGAGGTAAAATGCAGAAATTCCCTTTATTTTGGGGCTAAAAGGCAGAAATTCCCTGCATTTTGAAGCAAAATTGCAGAAATTCTCTTAATTTTCGGGCAAAAAGGCAGAAATTCTCCTTATTTTGGGGCAAAAAGACAGAAAATCTCCTTTTTCGGGAGCAAACAGTCAGAAATTCCCCTTATTTTGGGGCAAAATTGCAGAAATTTCCTTTACATTGGGGCAAAATTGCAGAAATTTCCCTTATTATGGGGCAAAATTGCAGAAATTTCAGGTATTTGAGAAAAAAAAGGCAGAAATTTTTTTGGGGGGGCAAAAAGGCAGAAATTTTTTTTATTTTGGTACAAAATTGCAGAAATTTTTCTTATTTTGGGGCAAAAAGTCAGAAATTCCCCATATTTTGGGGCAAAAATGCAGAAATTCCCCTTATTTTGAGGTAATAAGGCTGAAATTCCCCTTATTTTAGGGCAAAAAGGCAGAAATTTCGTTTATTTTTGGGAAAAGGCAGAAATTGCACTTATTTTGAGTCAAAAAGGTGGAAAATCCTCTTATTTTGGGGCAAAAATGAAGAAATTTGCTTTTTTATGGCAAAAAGGTATACATTCCCTTTATTTTCGGGCAAAAAGGCAGAAATTCTTTGTATTTTGGAGCAAAATTGCAGAAATTCCCCTAATTTTTGGGCAAAAAGGCAGAAATTTTCCTTATTTTGGGGTAAAACTGCAGAAATTTCACTTATTTTGCGGCAAAATGTCAGAAATTCCCCTTATTTTTGGCAAAAAATGCAGAAAATCCCCTTATTTTAGGGCAAAATTGCAGAAATTTCCCTTATTTGGGGACAAAAACAGAAATTCCCCTTATTTTGGGGCAAAATTGCAGAAATTTCCCTTATTATGGGGAAAAATTGCAGAAATTTCCCTTATTTTAGGGCAAAATTGCAGAAATTTCACTTATTTCAGAGAAAAAAAGCAAAAATTTTTTTTATTTTGGGGCAAAAAAGCAGAAATTCCCATTATTTTGGGGCAAAAAGGCAGAAATTCACCTTATTTTGGGGTAAAATTGCAGAAATTTTACATATTTCAGGGCAAAACGGCAGAAATTCCCCTTATTTTGGGGCAAAAAGGCAGAAATTTCCCTTATTTTGGGATAAAATTGCAGAAATTTCCCTTATTTGGAGGCAAAAAGGCAGAAAATCCACTTAATTTCGGGTAAAAAGGCAGAAATTTCTCATATTTTGGAGCAAAATTGCAGAAACTCCCCTAATTTTGGGGCTGAAAGGCAGAATTTCCCTTTATTTTGGGGCAAAAATAGAGAAATTCTTTTTATTTTGGGGCAAAAATCAGAAATTTCCTTTATTTTGGAGCAAAATTTTAGAAATTTCTTTTATATTGTTACAGACTTGCAGAAATTTTTCTTATTTTGTGGCAAAAAGGCAGAAATTCCCCATATTTTGGTGCAAAAAGGCTGAAATTCCCCTTATTTTGAGGTAAAATCCTAAAATTCCCCATATTTTGGGGCAAAAAGGCAGAGATTCGCCTTATTATGAGGTAAAATGCTGAAATTCCCCTTATTTTGGGGCAAAAATACAGAAATTCCCTTTATTTTGTGGCAAAAAGGCAGAAATTTCCCTTATTTTGGGGCAAAATTGCAGAAATTTCACTTATTTCAGGGCAAAATTCAAAAATTCCTTTTATTTTTGGGCAAAAAGACAGAAATTTTGTTTATTTTTGGGTAAAAAGGCAGAAATTTCACTTATTGTGAGGTAAGAAGGCAGAAATTCCTCTTATTTTGGGGCAAAAATGAAGAAATTTCCCTTTTTTTGTGGCAAAAGGTATATATTCTCCTTATTTTCGGGCAAAAAAGCAGAAATATCCCGTTTTTTGGAGCACAATTGCAGAAAATCCCCTAATTGTGGGGCAAAAAGGCAGAAATTCCCTATATGTTGGGGCAAAAATACAGAAATTCTCCTTATTTTGGGGCAAAACTCAGAAATTCCACTTATTTTGGGGCAAAATTCCAGAAATTTCCCTTATTTTGGGGCAAAATTGCAGAAATTTCACTTATTTTGGGGCAAAATTGCAGAAATTTCACTTATTTCAGATAAAAAAAAGGCAGAAATTTTTCTTATTTTGGGGCAAAAAGGCAGAAATTCCTAATATTTTGTGGCAAAAATGCAGAAATTCCCCTTATTTTGAGGTAAAAAGGCTGAAATTCCCCTTATTTTGGGGCAAAAAGGCAGAAATTTCCCTTATTTTGGAACAAAATTGCAAACATTTAACTTATTTCAGGGTAATAAGTCAGAAATTTTCCTTATTTTGGGGCAAAAAACACAGAAATTCCCTTTGTTTTGGAAGGAAAATACAGAAATTCCACTTCTTTAGAGGCAAAAAGGCAGAAATTCCCCTTATTTTGAAGCAAAAATGAAGAAATTCCCCTAATTGTTGGGCAAAAAGGCAGAAATTCCCTATATGTTGGGGCAAAAAGACAGAAATTATCCTTATTTTGGGACAAAACTCAGAAATTCCACTTATTTTGGGGCAAAATTGCAGGAATTTACCTTATTTTGAGGCAAAATTGCAGAAATTTCCCTTATTTGGGGCAAAATTGCAGAAATTTCACTTATTTTCAGGTAAAAAGGCTGAAATATCCTTTATTTTGGGGCAAAAAGGAAGAAATTCCCCTTATTTTGGGGCAAAATTGCAGAAATTTTCCTTATTTTGGGGCAAAAAGGCTGAAATTCTTATTTTGAGGTAAAATGCTGAAATTCCCCATATTTTGGGGCAAAAGGCAAAACTTCTTCTTATTTTGGGGCAAAGAGGCACAAATTTCCCTTATTTTCGGGCAAAATTGCAGAAATTTCATTTATTTCAGGGCAAAAAGTCAGAAATTCCTTTTATTTCGGGGCAAAGAGCAGAAATTTCTTTTATTATGGTACAAAATTGAAGAAATTTTTCTTATTTTGAAACAAAAAGGCAGAAAATTCCCCTTATTTTGAGGCAAAAGGCAGAAATTATTCTCAATTTGAGGTAAAATGCAGAAATTCCCTTTATTTTGGGGCTAAAAGGCAGAAATTCCCTGCATTTTGAAGCAAAATTGCAGAAATTCTCTTAATTTTCGGGCAAAAAGGCAGAAATTCTCCTTATTTTGGGGCAAAAAGACAGAAAATCTCCTTTTTCGGGAGCAAACAGTCAGAAATTCCCCTTATTTTGGGGCAAAATTGAAGAAATTTCCTTTACATTGGGGCAAAATTGCAGAAATTTCCCTTATTTTGGGGCAAAATTGCAGAAATTTCAGGTATTTGAGAAAAAAAAGGCAGAAATTTTTTTGGGGGGGCAAAAAGGCAGAAATTTTTTTTATTTTGGTACAAAATTGCAGAAATTTTTCTTATTTTGGGGCAAAAAGTCAGAAATTCCCCATATTTTGGGGCAAAAATGCAGAAATTCCCCTTATTTTGAGGTAATAAGGCTGAAATTCCCCTTATTTTAAGGCAAAAAGGCAGAAATTTCGTTTATTTTGGGGAAAAGGCAGAAATTGCACTTATTTTGAGTCAAAAAGGTGGAAAATCCTCTTATTTTGGGGCAAAAATGAAGAAATTTGCTTTTTTATGGCAAAAAGGTATACATTCCCTTTATTTTCGGGCAAAAAGGCAGAAATTCTTTGTATTTTGGAGCAAAATTGCAGAAATTCCCCTAATTTTTGGGCAAAAAGGCAGAAATTTTCCTTATTTTGGGGTAAAACTGCAGAAATTTCACTTATTTTGCGGCAAAATGTCAGAAATTCCCCTTATTTTTGGCAAAAAATGCAGAAAATCTCCTTATTTTAGGGCAAAATTGCAGAAATTTCCCTTATTTGGGGACAAAAACAGAAATTCCCCTTATTTTGGGGCAAAATTGCAGAAATTTCCCTTATTATGGGGAAAAATTGCAGAAATTTCCCTTATTTTAGGGCAAAATTGCAGAAATTTCACTTATTTCCGAGAAAAAAAGCAAAAATTTTTCTTATTTTGGGGCAAAAAAGCAAAAATTCCCATTATTTTGGGGCAAAAAGGCAGAAATTCACCTTATTTTGGGGTAAAATTGCAGAAATTTTACATATTTCCGGGCAAAACGGCAGAAATTCCCCTTATTTTGGGGCAAAAAGGCAGAAATTTCCCTTATTTTGGGATAAAATTGCAGAAATTCCCCTTATTTGGAGGCAAAAAGGCAGAAAATCCACTTAATTTCGGGTAAAAAGGCAGAAATTTCTCGTATTTTGGAGCAAAATTGCAGAAACTCCCCTAATTTTGGGGCTAAAAGGCAGAATTTCCCTTTATTTTGGGGCAAAAATAGAGAAATTCTTTTTATTTTGGGGCAAAAATCAGAAATTTCCTTTATTTTGGGGCAAAATTTTAGAAATTTCTTTTATATTGTTACAGACTTGCAGAAATTTTTCTTATTTTGTGGCAAAAAGGCAGAAATTCCCCATATTTTGGTGCAAAAAGGCTGAAATTCCCCTTATTTTGAGGTAAAATCCTGAAATTCCCCATATTTTGGGGCAAAAAGGCAGAAATTCCCCTCATTTGGGGGCAAAAAGGCACAAATTTCCCTTATTTTTGGGCATAATTGCAGGAATTTCATTTATTTCAGGGCAAAAAGTCAGAAATTCCTTTTATTTTCGGGCAAAAACAGAAATTTCTTTTATTTTGATACAAAATTGTAGAAATTTTCCTTATTTTGGAACAAAAAGGCAAAAATTACCCATATTTTGGGGAAAAAGGCAGAAATTCCCCTTATTTTGAGGTAAAAAGGCTGAAATTCCCGTTATTTTGGGGCAAAAAGGCAGAAATTCCCTTTACTTTGTGGCAAAAAGGCAGAAATTCCCGTTAATTGCGGCAGAAAAGCGAAATTTTCCTTATTTAAGGGCAATAGGGCAGAAATTCCCCTTATTTTGTGGCAAAAAGGCAGAAATTCCCCTTATTTGAAGGTAAAATGCTGAAATTCCTCTTATTTTCGGCAAAAAGGCAGAAATTCCTATTATTTTGGGGCAAAATTGCAGAAATTTCAATTATTTCTGGGCAAAAAGTCAGATATTTGCCTTATTTTGGGGCAAAAAGCAGAAATTCCCTTAATTTTGGGGCCAAAAACAGAAATTCCCCTTATTTTGGGGTAAAATTGCAGAAATTTCAAATATTTCAGGGCAAAAAGGCAGAAATTCCACTTTATTTCGGACAATAACGCAGAAATTCCCCGTATTTTAAAGCTAAATTTCAGAAATTCCCCTTATATTGGTGCAAAAATGGAGAAATTCCCTTTATTTTTGTGCAATAAGGCAGATTTCCCCGTATTTTGAAGCAAAATTGCACATATTTCCCTAATTTTGAAGGAAAATGCAGAAATTCACATTATTTTGGAATAAAAAGACAGAAATTCTCCTTATTTCAGGGCAAAAAGTCAGAAATTCCCCTTATTTTGGGGTAAAATTGCAGAAATTTTCTTTATTTTGGGGCAAAATTGCAGAAATTTCCCTTATTTTGGGGCAAAATTGCAGAAATTTCACTTATTTCAGGGAAAAAGCGCAGAAATTTCTCTTATTTTGGGGCAAAAAGGCAGAAATTTCTTTTATTTTGGTACAAAATTGCAGAAATTTTCTTTATTTTGGGGCAAAAATGAAGAAATTCCCCATATTTTGGGGCAAAAAGGCAGAGATTCGCCTTATTATGAGGTTAAATGCTGAAATTCCCCTTATTTTGGGGCAAAAATACAGAAATTCCATTTATTTTGTGGCAAAAAGGCAGAAATTTCCCTTATTTTGGGGCAAAATTGCAGAAATTTCACTTATTTCAGGGCAAAATTCAAAAATTCCTTTTATTTTGGGGCAAAAAGACAGAAATTTTGTTTATTTTTGGGTAAAAAAGCAGAAATTTACTTATTGTGAGGTAAGAAGGCAGAAATTTTTCTTATTTTGGTGCAAAAATGAAGAAATTTCTCTTTTTTGTGGCAAAAAGTATATATTCTCGTTAATTTCGGGCAAAAAAGCAGAAATATCCCGTTTTTTGGAGCAGAATTGAAGAAAATCCCCTAATTGTGGGGCAAAAAGGCAGAAATTCCCTATATGTTGGGGCAAAAAGACAGAAATTCTCCTTATTTTGGGGCAAAACTCAGAAATTCCACTTATTTTGGGGCAAAATTCCAGAAATTTCCCTTATTTTGGGGCAAAATTGCAGAAATTTCACTTATTTTGGGGCAAAATTGCAGAAATTTCACTTATTTCAGATAAAAAAAAGGCAGAAATTTTTCTTATTTTGGGGCAAACAGGCAGAAATTCCTAATATTTTGTGGCAAAAATGCAGAAATTCCCCTTATTTTGAGGTAAAAAGGCTGAAATTCCCATTATTTGGGGGCAATAAGGCAGAAATTTCCCTTATTTTGGGGCAAAATTGCAGAAATTTCACTTATTTCAGGGAAAAAGTGCAGAAATTTCTCTTATTTTGGGGCAAAAAGGCAGAAATTTCTTTTATTTTGGTACAAAATTGCAGAAAATTTTTTAATTTGGGGCAAAAATGAAGAAATTCCCCATATTTTGGGGCAAAAAGGCAGAGACTTGCCTTATTATGAGGTAAAATGCTGAAATTCCCCTTATTTTGGGGCAAAAATACAGAAATTCCCTTCATTTTGTGGCAAAAAGGCAGAAATTTCCCTTATTTTGGGGAAAAATTGCAGAAATTTCACTTATTTCAGGGCAAAATTCAAAAATTCCTTTTATTTTGGGGCAAAAAGAAAGAAATTCCGTTCATTTTTAGGTAAAAAGGCAGAAATTTCACTTATTTTGAGGGAAGAAGGCAGAAATTCCTCTTATTTTGGGGCAAAAATGAAGAAATTTCTCTTTTTTGTGGCAAAAGTTATACATTCCCCTTATTTTCGGGCAAAAAAGCAGAAATTCCCCCTATTTTGGAGCAGAATTGAAGAAAATCCCCTAATTGTGGGGCAAAAAGGCAGAAATTCCCTATATGTTGGGGCAAAAAGACAGAAATTCTCCTTATTTTGGGGCAAAACTCAGAAATTCCACTTATTTTGGGGCAAAATTCCAGAAATTTCCCTTATTTTGGGGCAAAATTGCAGAAATTTTACTTATTTTGGGGCACAATTGGAGAAATTTCACTTATTTCAGGTAAAAATGGCAGAAATTTTTCTTATTTTGGGGCAAAAAGGCAGAAATTCCTAATATTTTGTGGCAAAAATGCAGAAATTCCCCTTATTTTGAGGTAAAAAGGCTGAAATTCCCCTTATTTGGGGGCAAAAAGGCAGAAATTTCCCTTATTTTGGGGCAAAATTGCAAACATTTCACTTATTTCAGGGTAATAAGTCAGAAATTTTCCTTATTTTGGGGCAAAAAACACAGAAATTCCCTTTGTTTTGGAAGGAAAATACAGAAATTCCACTTCTTTAGAGGCAAAAAGGCAGAAATTCCCCTTATTTTGAAGCAAAAATGAAGAAATTCCCCTAATTGTTGGGCAAAAAGGCAGAAATTCCCTATATGTTGGGGCAAAAAGACAGAAATTCTCCTTATTTTGGGACAAAACTCAGAAATTCCACTTATTTTGGGGCAAAATTGCAGGAATTTACCTTATTTTGAGGCAAAATTGCAGAAATTTCCCTTATTTGGGGCAAAATTGCAGAAATTTCACTTATTTTCAGGTAAAAAGGCTGAAATATCCTTTATTTTGGGGCAAAAAGGAAGAAATTCCCCTTATTTTGGGGCAAAATTGCAGAAATTTTCCTTATTTTGGGGCAAAAAGGCTGAAATTCTTATTTTGAGGTAAAATGCTGAAATTCCCCATATTTTGGGGCAAAAGGCAAAACTTCTTCTTATTTTGGGGCAAAGAGGCACAAATTTCTCTTATTTTCGGGCAAAATTGCAGAAATTTCATTTATTTCAGGGCAAAAAGTCAGAAATTCCTTTTATTTTGGGGCAAAGAGCAGAAATTTCTTTTATTATGGTACAAAATTGAAGAAATTTTTCTTATTTTGAAACAAAAAGGCAGAAAATTCCCCTTATTTTGAGGCAAAAGGCAGAAATTATTCTCAATTTGAGGTAAAATGCAGAAATTCCCTTTATTTTGGGGCTAATAAACAGAAATTCCCTGTATTTTGAAGCAAAATTGCAGAAATTCTCATAATTTTCGGGCAAAAAGGCAGAAATTCTCCTTATTATGGGGCAAAAAGACAAAAAATCTCCTTTTTCGGGAGCAAACAGTCAGAAATTCCCCTTATTTTGGGGCAAAATTGCAGAAATTTCCTTTACATTGGGGCAAAATTGTAGAAATTTCCCTTATTTTGGGGCAAAATTGCAGAAATTTCAGGTATTTGAGAAAAAAAAGGCAGAAATTTTTTTGGGGGGGCAAAAAGGCAGAAATTTTTTTTATTTTGGTACAAAATTGCAGAAATTTTTCTTATTTTGGGGCAAAAAGTCAGAAATTCCCCATATTTTGGGGCAAAAAGGCAGAAATTCCCCTTATTTTGAGGTAAAAAGGCTGAAATTCCCCTTATTTTGGGGCAAAAAGACAGAAATTTCGTTTATTTTGGGGAAAAGGCAGAAATTGCACTTATTTTGAGTCAAAAAGGTGGAAAATCCCCTTATTTTGGGGCAAAAATGAAGAAATTTGCTTTTTTATGGCAAAAAGGTATACATTCCCTTTATTTTCGGGCAAAAAGGCAGAAATTCTTTGTATTTTGGAGCAAAATTGCAGAAATTCTCATAATTTTCGGGCAAAAAGGCAGAAATTCTCCTTATTTTGGGGCAAAAAGACAGAAAATCTCCTTTTTCGGGAGCAAACAGTCAGAAATTCCCCTTATTTTGGGGCAAAATTGCAGAAATTTCCTTTACATTGGGGCAAAATTGCAGAAATTTCCCTTATTTTGGGGCAAAATTGCAGAAATTTCAGGTATTTGAGAAAAAAAAGGCAGAAATTTTTTTGGGGGGGCAAAAAGGCAGAAATTTTTTTTATTTTGGTACAAAATTGCAGAAATTTTTCTTATTTTGGGGCAAAAAGTCAGAAATTCCCCATATTTTGGGGCAAAAAGGCAGAAATTCCCCTTATTTTGAGGTAATAAGGCTGAAATTCCCCTTATTTTGGGGCAAAAAGGCAGAAATTTCGTTTATTTTGGGGAAAAGGCAGAAATTGCACTTATTTTGAGTCAAAAAGGTGGAAAATCCCCTTATTTTGGGGCAAAAATGAAGAAATTTGCTTTTTTATGGCAAAAAGGTATACATTCCCTTTATTTTCGGGCAAAAAGGAAGAAATTCTTTGTATTTTGGAGCAAAATTGAAGAAATTTCCCTAATTTTTGGGCAAAAAGGCAGAAATTTTCCTTATTTTGGGGTAAAACTGCAGAAATTTCACTTATTTTGCGGCAAAATGTCAGAAATTCCCCTTATTTTTGGCAAAAAAATGCAGAAAATCCCCTTATTTTAGGGCAAAAATGCAGAAATTTCCCTTATTTGTGGACAAAAACAGAAATTCCCCTTATTTTGGGGCAAAATTGCAGAAATTTCCCTTAATATGGGGAAAAATTGCAGAAATTTCCCTTATTTTAGGGCAAAATTGCAGAAATTTCACTTATTTCAGAGAAAAAAAGCAAAAATTTTTCTTATTTTGGGGCAAAAAGGCAGAAATTCCCATTATTTTGGGGCAAAAAGGCAGAAATTCACCTTATTTTGGGGTAAAATTGCAGAAATTTTACATATTTCCGGGCAAAACGGCAGAAATTCCCCTTATTTTGGGGCAAAAAGGCAGAAATTTCCCTTATTTTGGGATAAAATTGCAGAAATTTCCCTTATTTGGGGGCAAAAAGGCAGAAAATCCACTTAATTTCGGGTAAAAAGGCAGAAATTTCTCGTATTTTGGAGCAAAATTGCAGAAACTCCCCTAATTTTGGGGCTAAAAGGCAGAATTTCCCTTTATTTTGGGGCAAAAATAGAGAAATTCTTTTTATTTTGGGGCAAAAATCAGAAATTTCCTTTATTTTGGGGCAAAATTTTAGAAATTTCTTTTATATTGTTACAGACTTGCAGAAATTTTTCTTATTTTGTGGCAAAAAGGCAGAAATTCCCCATATTTTGGTGCAAAAAGGCCGAAATTCCCCTTATTTTGAGGTAAAATCCTGAAATTCCCCATATTTTGGGGCAAAAAGGCAGAAATTCCCCTCATTTGGGGGCAAAAAGGCCCAAATTTCCCTTATTTTCGGGCATAATTGCAGGAATTTCATTTATTTCAGGGCAAAAAGTCAGAAATTCCTTTTATTTTCAGGCAAAAACAGAAATTTCTTTTATTTTGATACAAAATTGTAGAAATTTTCCTTATTTTGGAACAAAAAGGCAAAAATTACCCATATTTTGGGGAAAAAGGCAGAAATTCCTTTAATTTTGAGGTAAAAAGGCTGAAATTCCCGTTATTTTGGGGCATAAAGGCAGAAATTCCCTTTACTTTCTGGCAAAAGGGCAGAAATTCCCGTTAATTGGGGCAGAAAAGCAGAATTTTTCCTTATTTAAGGGCAATAGGGCAGAAATTCCCCTTATTTTGTGGCAAAAAGGCAGAAATTCCCCTTATTTGAAGGTAAAATGCTGAAATTCCCCTTATTTTCGGCAAAAAGGCAGAAATTCCTATTATTTTGGGGCAAAATTGTAGAAATTTCAATTATTTCTGGGCAAAAAGTCAGATATTTGCCTTATTTTGTGGCAAAAAGCAGAAATTCCCTTAATTTTGGGGCCAAAAACAGAAATTCCCCTTATTTGGGGTAAAATTGCAGAAATTTCAAATATTTCAGGGCAAAAAGGCAGAAATTCCACTTTATTTCGGACAATAACGCAGAAATTCCCCGTATTTTAAAGCTAAATTTCAGAAATTCCCCTTATATTGGTGCAAAAATGGAGAAATTCCCTTTATTTTTGTGCAATAAGGCAGATTTCCCCGTATTTTGAAGCAAAATTGCACATATTTCCCTAATTTTGAAGGAAAATGCAGAAATTCACATTATTTTGGAACAAAAAGACAGAAATTCTCCTTATTTCTGGGCAAAAAGTCAGAAATTCCCCTTATTTTGGGGTAAAATTGCAGAAATTTTCTTTATTTTGGGGCAAAATTGCAAAAATTTCCCTTATTTTGGGGCAAAATTGCAGAAATTTCACTTATTTCAGGGAAAAAGTGCAGAAATTTCTCTTATTTTGGGGCAAAAAGGCAGAAATTTCTTTTATTTTGGTACAAAATTGCAGAAATTTTCTTTATTTTGGGGCAAAAATGAAGAAATTCCCCATATTTTTGGGCAAAAAGGCAGAGATTCGCCTTATTATGAGGTAAAATGCTGAAATTCCCCTTATTTTGGGGCAAAAATACAGAAATTCCCTTTATTTTGTGGCAAAAAGGCAGAAATTTCCCTTATTTTGGGGCAAAATTGCAGAAATTTCACTTATTTCAGGGCAAAATTCAAAAATTCCTTTTCTTTTTGGGCAAAAAGACAGAAATTTTGATTATTTTTGGGTAAAAAGGCAGAAATTTCACTTATTGTGAGGTAAGAAGGCAGAAATTGCTCTTATTTTCGGGCAAAAATGAAGAAATTTCCCTTTTTTGTGGCAAAAGGTATATATTCTCCTTATTTTCGGGCAAAAAAGCAGAAATATCTCGTTTTTTGGAGCACAATTGCAGAAAATCCCCTAATTGTGGGGCAAAAAGGCAGAATTTCCCTATATGTTGGGGCAAAAAGACAGAAATTCTCCTTATTTTGGGGCAAAACTCAGAAATTCCACTTATTTTGGGGCAAAATTCCAGAAATTTCCCTTATTTTGGGGCAAAATTGCAGAAATTTTACTTATTTTGGGGCACAATTGCAGAAATTTCACTTATTTCAGGTAAAAATGGCAGAAATTTTTCTTATTTTGGGGCAAAAAGGCAGAAATTCCTAATATTTTGTGGCAAAAATGCAGAAATTCCCCTTATTTTGAGGTAAAAAGGCTGAAATTCCCCTTATTTGGGGGCAAAAAGGCAGAAATTTCCCTTATTTTGGGGCAAAATTGCAAACATTTCACTTATTTCAGGGTAATAAGTCAGAAATTTTCCTTATTTTGGGGCAAAAAACACAGAAATTCCCTTTGTTTTGGAAGGAAAATACAGAAATTCCACTTCTTTAGAGGCAAAAAGGCAGAAATTCCCCTTATTTTGAAGCAAAAATGAAGAAATTCCCCTAATTGTTGGGCAAAAAGGCAGAAATTCCCTATATGTTGGGGCAAAAAGACAGAAATTCTCCTTATTTTGGGACAAAACTCAGAAATTCCACTTATTTTGGGGCAAAATTGCAGGAATTTACCTTATTTTGAGGCAAAATTGCAGAAATTTCCCTTATTTGGGGCAAAATTGCAGAAATTTCACTTATTTTCAGGTAAAAAGGCTGAAATATCCTTTATTTTGGGGCAAAAAGGAAGAAATTCCCCTTATTTTGGGGCAAAATTGCAGAAATTTTCCTTATTTTGGGGCAAAAAGGCTGAAATTCTTATTTTGAGGTAAAATGCTGAAATTCCCCATATTTTGGGGCAAAAGGCAAAACTTCTTCTTATTTTGGGGCAAAGAGGCACAAATTTCCCTTATTTTCGGGCAAAATTGCAGAAATTTCATTTATTTCAGGGCAAAAAGTCAGAAATTCCTTTTATTTTGGGGCAAAGAGCAGAAATTTCTTTTATTATGGTACAAAATTGAAGAAATTTTTCTTATTTTGAAACAAAAAGGCAGAAAATTCCCCTTATTTTGAGGCAAAAGGCAGAAATTATTCTCAATTTGAGGTAAAATGCAGAAATTCCCTTTATTTTGGGGCTAAAAGGCAGAAATTCCCTGTATTTTGAAGCAAAATTGCAGAAATTCTCTTAATTTTCGGGCAAAAAGGCAGAAATTCTCCTTATTTTGGGGCAAAAACACAGAAAATCTCCTTTTTCGGGAGCAAACAGTCAGAAATTCCCCTTATTTTGGGGCAAAATTGCAGAAATTTCCTTTACATTGGGGCAAAATTGCAGAAATTTCCCTTATTTTGGGGCAAAATTGCAGAAATTTCAGGTATTTGAGAAAAAAAAGGCAGAAATTTTTTTGGGGGGGCAAAAAGGCAGAAATTTTTTTTATTTTGGTACAAAATTGCAGAAATTTTTCTTATTTTGGGGCAAAAAGTCAGAAATTCCCCATATTTTGGGGCAAAAAGGCAGAAATTCCCCTTATTTTGAGGTAATAAGGCTGAAATTCCCCTTATTTTGGGGCAAAAAGGCAGAAATTTCGTTTATTTTGGGGAAAAGGCAGAAATTGCACTTATTTTGAGTCAAAAAGGTGGAAAATCCCCTTATTTTGGGGCAAAAATGAAGAAATTTGCTTTTTTATGGCAAAAAGGTATACATTCCCTTTATTTTCGGGCAAAAAGGAAGAAATTCTTTGTATTTTGGAGCAAAATTGCAGAAATTTCCCTAATTTTTGGGCAAAAAGGCAGAAATTTTCCTTATTTTGGGGTAAAACTGCAGAAATTTCACTTATTTTGCGGCAAAATGTCAGAAATTCCCCTTATTTTTGGCAAAAAATGCAGAAAATCCCCTTATTTTAGGGCAAAAATGCAGAAATTTCCCTTATTTGTGGACAAAAACAGAAATTCCCCTTATTTTGGGGCAAAATTGCAGAAATTTCCCTTAATATGGGGAAAAATTGCAGAAATTTCCCTTATTTTAGGGCAAAATTGCAGAAATTTCACTTATTTCAGAGAAAAAAAGCAAAAATTTTTCTTATTTTGGGGCAAAAAGGCAGAAATTCCCATTATTTTGGGGCAAAAAGGCAGAAATTCACCTTATTTTGGGGTAAAATTGCAGAAATTTTACATATTTCCGGGCAAAACGGCAGAAATTCCCCTTATTTTGGGGCAAAAAGGCAGAAATTTCCCTTATTTTGGGATAAAATTGCAGAAATTTCCCTTATTTGGGGGCAAAAAGGCAGAAAATCCACTTAATTTCGGGTAAAAAGGCAGAAATTTCTCGTATTTTGGAGCAAAATTGCAGAAACTCCCCTAATTTTGGGGCTAAAAGGCAGAATTTCCCTTTATTTTGGGGCAAAAATAGAGAAATTCTTTTTATTTTGGGGCAAAAATCAGAAATTTCCTTTATTTTGGGGCAAAATTTTAGAAATTTCTTTTATATTGTTACAGACTTGCAGAAATTTTTCTTATTTTGTGGCAAAAAGGCAGAAATTCCCCATATTTTGGTGCAAAAAGGCCGAAATTCCCCTTATTTTGAGGTAAAATCCTGAAATTCCCCATATTTTGGGGCAAAAAGGCAGAAATTCCCCTCATTTGGGGGCAAAAAGGCCCAAATTTCCCTTATTTTCGGGCATAATTGCAGGAATTTCATTTATTTCAGGGCAAAAAGTCAGAAATTCCTTTTATTTTCAGGCAAAAACAGAAATTTCTTTTATTTTGATACAAAATTGTAGAAATTTTCCTTATTTTGGAACAAAAGGGCAAAAATTACCCATATTTTGGGGAAAAAGGCAGAAATTCCTTTTATTTTGAGGTAAAAAGGCTGAAATTCCCGTTATTTTGGGGCATAAAGGCAGAAATTCCCTTTACTTTCTGGCAAAAGGGCAGAAATTCCCGTTAATTGGGGCAGAAAAGCAGAAATTTTCCTTATTTAAGGGCAATAGGGCAGAAATTCTTCTTATTTTGTGGCAAAAAGGCAGAAATTCCCATTATTTGAAGGTAAAATGCTGAAATTCCCCTTATTTTCGGCAAAAAGGCAGAAATTCCTATTATTTTGGGGCAAAATTGTAGAAATTTCAATTATTTCTGGGCAAAAAGTCAGATATTTGCCTTATTTTGTGGCAAAAAGCAGAAATTCCCTTAATTTTGGGGCCAAAAACAGAAATTCCCCTTATTTTGGGGTAAAATTGCAGAAATTTCAAATATTTCAGGGCAAAAAGGCAGAAATTCCACTTTATTTCGGACAATAACGCAGAAATTCCCCGTATTTTAAAGCTAAATTTCAGAAATTCCCCTTATATTGGTGCAAAAATGGAGAAATTCCCTTTATTTTTGGGCAATAAGGCAGATTTCCCCGTATTTTGAAGCAAAATTGCACATATTTCCCTAATTTTGAAGGAAAATGCAGAAATTCACATTATTTTGGAACAAAAAGACAGAAATTCTCCTTATTTCTGGGCAAAAAGTCAGAAATTCCCCTTATTTTGGGGTAAAATTGCAGAAATTTTCTTTATTTTGGGGCAAAATTGCAGAAATTTCCCTTATTTGGGGGCAAAATTGCAGAAATTTCACTTATTTCAGGGAAAAAGTGCAGAAATTTCTCTTATTTTGGGGCAAAAAGGCAGAAATTTCTTTTATTTTGGTACAAAATTGCAGAAATTTTCTTTATTTTGGGGCAAAAATGAAGAAATTCCCCATATTTTGGGGCAAAAAGGCAGAGATTCGCCTTATTATGAGGTAAAATGCTGAAATTCCCCTTATTTTGGGGCAAAAATACAGAAATTCCCTTTATTTTGTGGCAAAAAGGCAGAAATTTCCCTTATTTTGGGGCAAAATTGCAGAAATTTCACTTATTTCAGGGCAAAATTCAAAAATTCCTTTTCTTTTTGGGCAAAAAGACAGAAATTTTGTTTATTTTTGGGTAAAAAGGCAGAAATTTCACTTATTGTGAGGTAAGAAGGCAGAAATTGCTCTTATTTTGGGGCAAAAATGAAGAAATTTCCCTTTTTTGTGGCAAAAGGTATATATTCTCCTTATTTTCGGGCAAAAAAGCAGAAATATCCCGTTTTTTGGAGCACAATTGCAGAAAATCCCCTAATTGTGGGGCAAAAAGGCAGAATTTCCCTATATGTTGGGGCAAAAAGACAGAAATTCTCCTTATTTTGGGGCAAAACTCAGAAATTCCACTTATTTTGGGGCAAAATTCCAGAAATTTCCCTTATTTTGGGGCAAAATTGCAGAAATTTTACTTATTTTGGGGCACAATTGCAGAAATTTCACTTATTTCAGGTAAAAATGGCAGAAATTTTACTTATTTTGGGGCAAAAAGGCAGAAATTCCTAATATTTTGTGGCAAAAATGCAGAAATTCCCCTTATTTTGAGGTAAAAAGGCTGAAATTCCCCTTATTTGGGGGCAAAAAGGCAGAAATTTCCCTTATTTTGGGGCAAAATTGCAAACATTTCACTTATTTCAGGGTAATAAGTCAGAAATTTTCCTTATTTTGGGGCAAAAAACACAGAAATTCCCTTTGTTTTGGAAGGAAAATACAGAAATTCCACTTCTTTAGAGGCAAAAAGGCAGAAATTCCCCTTATTTTGAAGCAAAAATGAAGAAATTCCCCTAATTGTTGGGCAAAAAGGCAGAAATTCCCTATATGTTGGGGCAAAAAGACAGAAATTCTCCTTATTTTGGGACAAAACTCAGAAATTCCACTTATTTTGGGGCAAAATTGCAGGAATTTACCTTATTTTGAGGCAAAATTGCAGAAATTTCCCTTATTTGGGGCAAAATTGCAGAAATTTCACTTATTTTCAGGTAAAAAGGCTGAAATATCCTTTATTTTGGGGCAAAAAGGAAGAAATTCCCCTTATTTTGGGGCAAAATTGCAGAAATTTTCCTTATTTTGGGGCAAAAGGGCTGAAATTCTTATTTTGAGGTAAAATGCTGAAATTCCCCATATTTTGGGGCAAAAGGCAAAACTTCTTCTTATTTTGGGGCAAAGAGGCACAAATTTCCCTTATTTTCGGGCAAAATTGCAGAAATTTCATTTATTTCAGGGCAAAAAGTCAGAAATTCCTTTTATTTTGGGGCAAAGAGCAGAAATTTCTTTTATTATGGAACAAAATTGAAGAAATTTATCTTATTTTGAAACAAAAAGGCAGAAAATTCCCCTTATTTTGAGGCAAAAGGCAGAAATTATTCTCAATTTGAGGTAAAATGCAGAAATTCCCTTTATTTTGGGGCTAAAAGGCAGAAATTCCCTGTATTTTGAAGCAAAATTGCAGAAATTCTCTTAATTTTCGGGCAAAAAGGCAGAAATTCTCCTTATTTTGGGGCAAAAAGACAGAAAATCTCCTTTTTCGGGAGCAAACAGTCAGAAATTCACCTTATTTTGGGGCAAAATTGCAGAAATTTCCTTTACATTGGGGCAAAATTGCAGAAATTTCCCTTATTTTGGGGCAAAATTGCAGAAATTTCAGGTATTTGAGAAAAAAAAGGCAGAAATTTTTTTGGGGGGGCAAAAAGGCAGAATTTTTTTTTATTTTGGTACAAAATTGCAGAAATTTTTCTTATTTGGGGGCAAAAAGTCAGAAATTCCCCATATTTTGGGGCAAAAAGGCAGAAATTCCCCTTATTTTGAGGTAATAAGGCTGAAATTCCCCTTATTTTGGGGCAAAAAGGCAGAAATTTCGTTTATTTTGGGGAAAAGGCAGAAATTGCACTTATTTTGAGTCAAAAAGGTGGAAAATCCCCTTATTTTGGGGCAAAAATGAAGAAATTTGCTTTTTTATGGCAAAAAGGAATACATTCCCTTTATTTTCGGGCAAAAAGGAAGAAATTCTTTGTATTTTGGAGCAAAATTGCAGAAATTTCCCTAATTTTTGGGCAAAAAGGCAGAAATTTTCCTTATTTTGGGGTAAAACTGCAGAAATTTCACTTATTTTGCGGCAAAATGTCAGAAATTCCCCTTATTTTTGGCAAAAAATGCAGAAAATCCCCTTATTTTAGGGCAAAAATGCAGAAATTTCCCTTATTTGTGGACAAAAACAGAAATTCCCCTTATTTTGGGGCAAAATTGCAGAAATTTCCCTTAATATGGGGAAAAATTGCAGAAATTTCCCTTATTTTAGGGCAAAATTGCAGAAATTTCACTTATTTCAGAGAAAAAAAGCAAAAATTTTTCTTATTTTGGGGCAAAAAGGCAGAAATTCCCATTATTTTGGGGCAAAAAGGCAGAAATTCACCTTATTTTGGGGTAAAATTGCAGAAATTTTACATATTTCCTGGCAAAACGGCAGAAATTCCCCTTATTTTGGGGCAAAAAGGCAGAAATTTCCCTTATTTTGGGATAAAATTGCAGAAATTTCCCTTATTTGGGGGCAAAAAGGCAGAAAATCCACTTAATTTCGGGTAAAAAGGCAGAAATTTCTCGTATTTTGGAGCAAAATTGCAGAAACTCCCCTAATTTTGGGGCTAAAAGGCAGAATTTCCCTTTATTTTGGGGCAAAAATAGAGAAATTCTTTTTATTTTGGGGCAAAAATCAGAAATTTCCTTTATTTTGGGGCAAAATTTTAGAAATTTCTTTTATATTGTTACAGACTTGCAGAAATTTTTCTTATTTTGTGGCAAAAAGGCAGAAATTCCCCATATTTTGGTGCAAAAAGGCCGAAATTCCCCTTATTTTGAGGTAAAATCCTGAAATTCCCCATATTTTGGGGCAAAAAGGCAGAAATTCCCCTCATTTGGGGGCAAAAAGGCCCAAATTTCCCTTATTTTCGGGCATAATTGCAGGAATTTCATTTATTTCAGGGCAAAAAGTCAGAAATTCCTTTTATTTTCAGGCAAAAACAGAAATTTCTTTTATTTTGATACAAAATTGTAGAAATTTTCCTTATTTTGGAACAAAAAGGCAAAAATTACCCATATTTTGGGGAAAAAGGCAGAAATTCCTTTTATTTTGAGGTAAAAAGGCTGAAATTCCCGTTATTTTGGGGCATAAAGGCAGAAATTCCCTTTACTTTCTGGCAAAAGGGCAGAAATTCCCGTTAATTGGGGCAGAAAAGCAGAAATTTTCCTTATTTAAGGGCAATAGGGCAGAAATTCTGCCTATTTTGTGGCAAAAAGGCAGAAATTCCCATTATTTGAAGGTAAAATGCTGAAATTCCCCTTATTTTCGGCAAAAAGGCAGAAATTCCTATTATTTTGGGGCAAAATTGTAGAAATTTCAATTATTTCTGGGCAAAAAGTCAGATATTTGCCTTATTTTGTGGCAAAAAGCAGAAATTCCCTTAATTTTGGGGCCAAAAACAGAAATTCCCCTTATTTTGGGGTAAAATTGCAGAAATTTCAAATATTTCAGGGCAAAAAGGCAGAAATTCCACTTTATTTCGGACAATAACGCAGAAATTCCCCGTATTTTAAAGCTAAATTTCAGAAATTCCCCTTATATTGGTGCAAAAATGGAGAAATTCCCTTTATTTTTGTGCAATAAGGCAGATTTCCCCGTATTTTGAAGCAAAATTGCACATATTTCCCTAATTTTGAAGGAAAATGCAGAAATTCACATTATTTTGGAACAAAAAGACAGAAATTCTCCTTATTTCTGGGCAAAAAGTCAGAAATTCCCCTTATTTTGGGGTAAAATTGCAGAAATTTTCTTTATTTTGGGGCAAAATTGCAGAAATTTCCCTTATTTGGGGGCAAAATTGCAGAAATTTCACTTATTTCAGGGAAAAAGTGCAGAAATTTCTCTTATTTTGGGGCAAAAAGGCAGAAATTTCTTTTATTTTGGTACAAAATTGCAGAAATTTTCTTTATTTTGGGGCAAAAATGAAGAAATTCCCCATATTTTGGGGCAAAAAGGCAGAGATTCGCCTTATTATGAGGTAAAATGCTGAAATTCCCCTTATTTTGGGGCAAAAATACAGAAATTCCCTTTATTTTGTGGCAAAAAGGCAGAAATTTCCCTTATTTTGGGGCAAAATTGCAGAAATTTCACTTATTTCAGGGCAAAATTCAAAAATTCCTTTTCTTTTTGGGCAAAAAGACAGAAATTTTGTTTATTTTTGGGTAAAAAGGCAGAAATTTCACTTATTGTGAGGTAAGAAGGCAGAAATTGCTCTTATTTTGGGGCAAAAATGAAGAAATTTCCCTTTTTTGTGGCAAAAGGTATATATTCTCCTTATTTTCGGGCAAAAAAGCAGAAATATCCCGTTTTTTGGAGCACAATTGCAGAAAATCCCCTAATTGTGGGGCAAAAAGGCAGAATTTCCCTATATGTTGGGGCAAAAAGACAGAAATTCTCCTTATTTTGGGGCAAAACTCAGAAATTCCACTTATTTTGGGGCAAAATTCCAGAAATTTCCCTTATTTTGGGGCAAAATTGCAGAAATTTTACTTATTTTGGGGCACAATTGCAGAAATTTCACTTATTTCAGGTAAAAATGGCAGAAATTTTACTTATTTTGGGGCAAAAAGGCAGAAATTCCTAATATTTTGTGGCAAAAATGCAGAAATTCCCCTTATTTTGAGGTAAAAAGGCTGAAATTCCCCTTATTTGGGGGCAAAAAGGCAGAAATTTCCCTTATTTTGGGGCAAAATTGCAAACATTTCACTTATTTCAGGGTAATAAGTCAGAAATTTTCCTTATTTTGGGGCAAAAAACACAGAAATTCCCTTTGTTTTGGAAGGAAAATACAGAAATTCCACTTCTTTAGAGGCAAAAAGGCAGAAATTCCCCTTATTTTGAAGCAAAAATGAAGAAATTCCCCTAATTGTTGGGCAAAAAGGCAGAAATTCCCTATATGTTGGGGCAAAAAGACAGAAATTCTCCTTATTTTGGGACAAAACTCAGAAATTCCACTTATTTTGGGGCAAAATTGCAGGAATTTACCTTATTTTGAGGCAAAATTGCAGAAATTTCCCTTATTTGGGGCAAAATTGCAGAAATTTCACTTATTTTCAGGTAAAAAGGCTGAAATATCCTTTATTTTGGGGCAAAAAGGAAGAAATTCCCCTTATTTTGGGGCAAAATTGCAGAAATTTTCCTTATTTTGGGGCAAAAGGGCTGAAATTCTTATTTTGAGGTAAAATGCTGAAATTCCCCATATTTTGGGGCAAAAGGCAAAACTTCTTCTTATTTTGGGGCAAAGAGGCACAAATTTCCCTTATTTTCGGGCAAAATTGCAGAAATTTCATTTATTTCAGGGCAAAAAGTCAGAAATTCCTTTTATTTTGGGGCAAAGAGCAGAAATTTCTTTTATTATGGAACAAAATTGAAGAAATTTATCTTATTTTGAAACAAAAAGGCAGAAAATTCCCCTTATTTTGAGGCAAAAGGCAGAAATTATTCTCAATTTGAGGTAAAATGCAGAAATTCCCTTTATTTTGGGGCTAAAAGGCAGAAATTCCCTGTATTTTGAAGCAAAATTGCAGAAATTCTCTTAATTTTCGGGCAAAAAGGCAGAAATTCTCCTTATTTTGGGGCAAAAAGACAGAAAATCTCCTTTTTCGGGAGCAAACAGTCAGAAATTCACCTTATTTTGGGGCAAAATTGCAGAAATTTCCTTTACATTGGGGCAAAATTGCAGAAATTTCCCTTATTTTGGGGCAAAATTGCAGAAATTTCAGGTATTTGAGAAAAAAAAGGCAGAAATTTTTTTGGGGGGGCAAAAAGGCAGAATTTTTTTTTATTTTGGTACAAAATTGCAGAAATTTTTCTTATTTGGGGGCAAAAAGTCAGAAATTCCCCATATTTTGGGGCAAAAAGGCAGAAATTCCCCTTATTTTGAGGTAATAAGGCTGAAATTCCCCTTATTTTGGGGCAAAAAGGCAGAAATTTCGTTTATTTTGGGGAAAAGGCAGAAATTGCACTTATTTTGAGTCAAAAAGGTGGAAAATCCCCTTATTTTGGGGCAAAAATGAAGAAATTTGCTTTTTTATGGCAAAAAGGAATACATTCCCTTTATTTTCGGGCAAAAAGGAAGAAATTCTTTGTATTTTGGAGCAAAATTGCAGAAATTTCCCTAATTTTTGGGCAAAAAGGCAGAAATTTTCCTTATTTTGGGGTAAAACTGCAGAAATTTCACTTATTTTGCGGCAAAATGTCAGAAATTCCCCTTATTTTTGGCAAAAAATGCAGAAAATCCCCTTATTTTAGGGCAAAAATGCAGAAATTTCCCTTATTTGTGGACAAAAACAGAAATTCCCCTTATTTTGGGGCAAAATTGCAGAAATTTCCCTTAATATGGGGAAAAATTGCAGAAATTTCCCTTATTTTAGGGCAAAATTGCAGAAATTTCACTTATTTCAGAGAAAAAAAGCAAAAATTTTTCTTATTTTGGGGCAAAAAGGCAGAAATTCCCATTATTTTGGGGCAAAAAGGCAGAAATTCACCTTATTTTGGGGTAAAATTGCAGAAATTTTACATATTTCCTGGCAAAACGGCAGAAATTCCCCTTATTTTGGGGCAAAAAGGCAGAAATTTCCCTTATTTTGGGATAAAATTGCAGAAATTTCCCTTATTTGGGGGCAAAAAGGCAGAAAATCCACTTAATTTCGGGTAAAAAGGCAGAAATTTCTCGTATTTTGGAGCAAAATTGCAGAAACTCCCCTAATTTTGGGGCTAAAAGGCAGAATTTCCCTTTATTTTGGGGCAAAAATAGAGAAATTCTTTTTATTTTGGGGCAAAAATCAGAAATTTCCTTTATTTTGGGGCAAAATTTTAGAAATTTCTTTTATATTGTTACAGACTTGCAGAAATTTTTCTTATTTTGTGGCAAAAAGGCAGAAATTCCCCATATTTTGGTGCAAAAAGGCCGAAATTCCCCTTATTTTGAGGTAAAATCCTGAAATTCCCCATATTTTGGGGCAAAAAGGCAGAAATTCCCCTCATTTGGGGGCAAAAAGGCCCAAATTTCCCTTATTTTCGGGCATAATTGCAGGAATTTCATTTATTTCAGGGCAAAAAGTCAGAAATTCCTTTTATTTTCAGGCAAAAACAGAAATTTCTTTTATTTTGATACAAAATTGTAGAAATTTTCCTTATTTTGGAACAAAAAGGCAAAAATTACCCATATTTTGGGGAAAAAGGCAGAAATTCCTTTTATTTTGAGGTAAAAAGGCTGAAATTCCCGTTATTTTGGGGCATAAAGGCAGAAATTCCCTTTACTTTCTGGCAAAAGGGCAGAAATTCCCGTTAATTGGGGCAGAAAAGCAGAAATTTTCCTTATTTAAGGGCAATAGGGCAGAAATTCTTCTTATTTTGTGGCAAAAAGGCAGAAATTCCCATTATTTGAAGGTAAAATGCTGAAATTCCCCTTATTTTCGGCAAAAAGGCAGAAATTCCTATTATTTTGGGGCAAAATTGTAGAAATTTCAATTATTTCTGGGCAAAAAGTCAGATATTTGCCTTATTTTGTGGCAAAAAGCAGAAATTCCCTTAATTTTGGGGCCAAAAACAGAAATTCCCCTTATTTTGGGGTAAAATTGCAGAAATTTCAAATATTTCAGGGCAAAAAGGCAGAAATTCCACTTTATTTCGGACAATAACGCAGAAATTCCCCGTATTTTAAAGCTAAATTTCAGAAATTCCCCTTATATTGGTGCAAAAATGGAGAAATTCCCTTTATTTTTGTGCAATAAGGCAGATTTCCCCGTATTTTGAAGCAAAATTGCACATATTTCCCTAATTTTGAAGGAAAATGCAGAAATTCACATTATTTTGGAACAAAAAGACAGAAATTCTCCTTATTTCTGGGCAAAAAGTCAGAAATTCCCCTTATTTTGGGGTAAAATTGCAGAAATTTTCTTTATTTTGGGGCAAAATTGCAGAAATTTCCCTTATTTGGGGGCAAAATTGCAGAAATTTCACTTATTTCAGGGAAAAAGTGCAGAAATTTCTCTTATTTTGGGGCAAAAAGGCAGAAATTTCTTTTATTTTGGTACAAAATTGCAGAAATTTTCTTTATTTTGGGGCAAAAATGAAGAAATTCCCCATATTTTGGGGCAAAAAGGCAGAGATTCGCCTTATTATGAGGTAAAATGCTGAAATTCCCCTTATTTTGGGGCAAAAATACAGAAATTCCCTTTATTTTGTGGCAAAAAGGCAGAAATTTCCCTTATTTTGGGGCAAAATTGCAGAAATTTCACTTATTTCAGGGCAAAATTCAAAAATTCCTTTTCTTTTTGGGCAAAAAGACAGAAATTTTGTTTATTTTTGGGTAAAAAGGCAGAAATTTCACTTATTGTGAGGTAAGAAGGCAGAAATTGCTCTTATTTTGGGGCAAAAATGAAGAAATTTCCCTTTTTTGTGGCAAAAGGTATATATTCTCCTTATTTTCGGGCAAAAAAGCAGAAATATCCCGTTTTTTGGAGCACAATTGCAGAAAATCCCCTAATTGTGGGGCAAAAAGGCAGAATTTCCCTATATGTTGGGGCAAAAAGACAGAAATTCTCCTTATTTTGGGGCAAAACTCAGAAATTCCACTTATTTTGGGGCAAAATTCCAGAAATTTCCCTTATTTTGGGGCAAAATTGCAGAAATTTTACTTATTTTGGGGCACAATTGCAGAAATTTCACTTATTTCAGGTAAAAATGGCAGAAATTTTACTTATTTTGGGGCAAAAAGGCAGAAATTCCTAATATTTTGTGGCAAAAATGCAGAAATTCCCCTTATTTTGAGGTAAAAAGGCTGAAATTCCCCTTATTTGGGGGCAAAAAGGCAGAAATTTCCCTTATTTTGGGGCAAAATTGCAAACATTTCACTTATTTCAGGGTAATAAGTCAGAAATTTTCCTTATTTTGGGGCAAAAAACACAGAAATTCCCTTTGTTTTGGAAGGAAAATACAGAAATTCCACTTCTTTAGAGGCAAAAAGGCAGAAATTCCCCTTATTTTGAAGCAAAAATGAAGAAATTCCCCTAATTGTTGGGCAAAAAGGCAGAAATTCCCTATATGTTGGGGCAAAAAGACAGAAATTCTCCTTATTTTGGGACAAAACTCAGAAATTCCACTTATTTTGGGGCAAAATTGCAGGAATTTACCTTATTTTGAGGCAAAATTGCAGAAATTTCCCTTATTTGGGGCAAAATTGCAGAAATTTCACTTATTTTCAGGTAAAAAGGCTGAAATATCCTTTATTTTGGGGCAAAAAGGAAGAAATTCCCCTTATTTTGGGGCAAAATTGCAGAAATTTTCCTTATTTTGGGGCAAAAGGGCTGAAATTCTTATTTTGAGGTAAAATGCTGAAATTCCCCATATTTTGGGGCAAAAGGCAAAACTTCTTCTTATTTTGGGGCAAAGAGGCACAAATTTCCCTTATTTTCGGGCAAAATTGCAGAAATTTCATTTATTTCAGGGCAAAAAGTCAGAAATTCCTTTTATTTTGGGGCAAAGAGCAGAAATTTCTTTTATTATGGAACAAAATTGAAGAAATTTATCTTATTTTGAAACAAAAAGGCAGAAAATTCCCCTTATTTTGAGGCAAAAGGCAGAAATTATTCTCAATTTGAGGTAAAATGCAGAAATTCCCTTTATTTTGGGGCTAAAAGGCAGAAATTCCCTGTATTTTGAAGCAAAATTGCAGAAATTCTCTTAATTTTCGGGCAAAAAGGCAGAAATTCTCCTTATTTTGGGGCAAAAAGACAGAAAATCTCCTTTTTCGGGAGCAAACAGTCAGAAATTCACCTTATTTTGGGGCAAAATTGCAGAAATTTCCTTTACATTGGGGCAAAATTGCAGAAATTTCCCTTATTTTGGGGCAAAATTGCAGAAATTTCAGGTATTTGAGAAAAAAAAGGCAGAAATTTTTTTGGGGGGGCAAAAAGGCAGAATTTTTTTTTATTTTGGTACAAAATTGCAGAAATTTTTCTTATTTGGGGGCAAAAAGTCAGAAATTCCCCATATTTTGGGGCAAAAAGGCAGAAATTCCCCTTATTTTGAGGTAATAAGGCTGAAATTCCCCTTATTTTGGGGCAAAAAGGCAGAAATTTCGTTTATTTTGGGGAAAAGGCAGAAATTGCACTTATTTTGAGTCAAAAAGGTGGAAAATCCCCTTATTTTGGGGCAAAAATGAAGAAATTTGCTTTTTTATGGCAAAAAGGAATACATTCCCTTTATTTTCGGGCAAAAAGGAAGAAATTCTTTGTATTTTGGAGCAAAATTGCAGAAATTTCCCTAATTTTTGGGCAAAAAGGCAGAAATTTTCCTTATTTTGGGGTAAAACTGCAGAAATTTCACTTATTTTGCGGCAAAATGTCAGAAATTCCCCTTATTTTTGGCAAAAAATGCAGAAAATCCCCTTATTTTAGGGCAAAAATGCAGAAATTTCCCTTATTTGTGGACAAAAACAGAAATTCCCCTTATTTTGGGGCAAAATTGCAGAAATTTCCCTTAATATGGGGAAAAATTGCAGAAATTTCCCTTATTTTAGGGCAAAATTGCAGAAATTTCACTTATTTCAGAGAAAAAAAGCAAAAATTTTTCTTATTTTGGGGCAAAAAGGCAGAAATTCCCATTATTTTGGGGCAAAAAGGCAGAAATTCACCTTATTTTGGGGTAAAATTGCAGAAATTTTACATATTTCCTGGCAAAACGGCAGAAATTCCCCTTATTTTGGGGCAAAAAGGCAGAAATTTCCCTTATTTTGGGATAAAATTGCAGAAATTTCCCTTATTTGGGGGCAAAAAGGCAGAAAATCCACTTAATTTCGGGTAAAAAGGCAGAAATTTCTCGTATTTTGGAGCAAAATTGCAGAAACTCCCCTAATTTTGGGGCTAAAAGGCAGAATTTCCCTTTATTTTGGGGCAAAAATAGAGAAATTCTTTTTATTTTGGGGCAAAAATCAGAAATTTCCTTTATTTTGGGGCAAAATTTTAGAAATTTCTTTTATATTGTTACAGACTTGCAGAAATTTTTCTTATTTTGTGGCAAAAAGGCAGAAATTCCCCATATTTTGGTGCAAAAAGGCCGAAATTCCCCTTATTTTGAGGTAAAATCCTGAAATTCCCCATATTTTGGGGCAAAAAGGCAGAAATTCCCCTCATTTGGGGGCAAAAAGGCCCAAATTTCCCTTATTTTCGGGCATAATTGCAGGAATTTCATTTATTTCAGGGCAAAAAGTCAGAAATTCCTTTTATTTTCAGGCAAAAACAGAAATTTCTTTTATTTTGATACAAAATTGTAGAAATTTTCCTTATTTTGGAACAAAAAGGCAAAAATTACCCATATTTTGGGGAAAAAGGCAGAAATTCCTTTTATTTTGAGGTAAAAAGGCTGAAATTCCCGTTATTTTGGGGCATAAAGGCAGAAATTCCCTTTACTTTCTGGCAAAAGGGCAGAAATTCCCGTTAATTGGGGCAGAAAAGCAGAAATTTTCCTTATTTAAGGGCAATAGGGCAGAAATTCTTCTTATTTTGTGGCAAAAAGGCAGAAATTCCCATTATTTGAAGGTAAAATGCTGAAATTCCCCTTATTTTCGGCAAAAAGGCAGAAATTCCTATTATTTTGGGGCAAAATTGTAGAAATTTCAATTATTTCTGGGCAAAAAGTCAGATATTTGCCTTATTTTGTGGCAAAAAGCAGAAATTCCCTTAATTTTGGGGCCAAAAACAGAAATTCCCCTTATTTTGGGGTAAAATTGCAGAAATTTCAAATATTTCAGGGCAAAAAGGCAGAAATTCCACTTTATTTCGGACAATAACGCAGAAATTCCCCGTATTTTAAAGCTAAATTTCAGAAATTCCCCTTATATTGGTGCAAAAATGGAGAAATTCCCTTTATTTTTGTGCAATAAGGCAGATTTCCCCGTATTTTGAAGCAAAATTGCACATATTTCCCTAATTTTGAAGGAAAATGCAGAAATTCACATTATTTTGGAACAAAAAGACAGAAATTCTCCTTATTTCTGGGCAAAAAGTCAGAAATTCCCCTTATTTTGGGGTAAAATTGCAGAAATTTTCTTTATTTTGGGGCAAAATTGCAGAAATTTCCCTTATTTGGGGGCAAAATTGCAGAAATTTCACTTATTTCAGGGAAAAAGTGCAGAAATTTCTCTTATTTTGGGGCAAAAAGGCAGAAATTTCTTTTATTTTGGTACAAAATTGCAGAAATTTTCTTTATTTTGGGGCAAAAATGAAGAAATTCCCCATATTTTGGGGCAAAAAGGCAGAGATTCGCCTTATTATGAGGTAAAATGCTGAAATTCCCCTTATTTTGGGGCAAAAATACAGAAATTCCCTTTATTTTGTGGCAAAAAGGCAGAAATTTCCCTTATTTTGGGGCAAAATTGCAGAAATTTCACTTATTTCAGGGCAAAATTCAAAAATTCCTTTTCTTTTTGGGCAAAAAGACAGAAATTTTGTTTATTTTTGGGTAAAAAGGCAGAAATTTCACTTATTGTGAGGTAAGAAGGCAGAAATTGCTCTTATTTTGGGGCAAAAATGAAGAAATTTCCCTTTTTTGTGGCAAAAGGTATATATTCTCCTTATTTTCGGGCAAAAAAGCAGAAATATCCCGTTTTTTGGAGCACAATTGCAGAAAATCCCCTAATTGTGGGGCAAAAAGGCAGAATTTCCCTATATGTTGGGGCAAAAAGACAGAAATTCTCCTTATTTTGGGGCAAAACTCAGAAATTCCACTTATTTTGGGGCAAAATTCCAGAAATTTCCCTTATTTTGGGGCAAAATTGCAGAAATTTTACTTATTTTGGGGCACAATTGCAGAAATTTCACTTATTTCAGGTAAAAATGGCAGAAATTTTACTTATTTTGGGGCAAAAAGGCAGAAATTCCTAATATTTTGTGGCAAAAATGCAGAAATTCCCCTTATTTTGAGGTAAAAAGGCTGAAATTCCCCTTATTTGGGGGCAAAAAGGCAGAAATTTCCCTTATTTTGGGGCAAAATTGCAAACATTTCACTTATTTCAGGGTAATAAGTCAGAAATTTTCCTTATTTTGGGGCAAAAAACACAGAAATTCCCTTTGTTTTGGAAGGAAAATACAGAAATTCCACTTCTTTAGAGGCAAAAAGGCAGAAATTCCCCTTATTTTGAAGCAAAAATGAAGAAATTCCCCTAATTGTTGGGCAAAAAGGCAGAAATTCCCTATATGTTGGGGCAAAAAGACAGAAATTCTCCTTATTTTGGGACAAAACTCAGAAATTCCACTTATTTTGGGGCAAAATTGCAGGAATTTACCTTATTTTGAGGCAAAATTGCAGAAATTTCCCTTATTTGGGGCAAAATTGCAGAAATTTCACTTATTTTCAGGTAAAAAGGCTGAAATATCCTTTATTTTGGGGCAAAAAGGAAGAAATTCCCCTTATTTTGGGGCAAAATTGCAGAAATTTTCCTTATTTTGGGGCAAAAGGGCTGAAATTCTTATTTTGAGGTAAAATGCTGAAATTCCCCATATTTTGGGGCAAAAGGCAAAACTTCTTCTTATTTTGGGGCAAAGAGGCACAAATTTCCCTTATTTTCGGGCAAAATTGCAGAAATTTCATTTATTTCAGGGCAAAAAGTCAGAAATTCCTTTTATTTTGGGGCAAAGAGCAGAAATTTCTTTTATTATGGAACAAAATTGAAGAAATTTATCTTATTTTGAAACAAAAAGGCAGAAAATTCCCCTTATTTTGAGGCAAAAGGCAGAAATTATTCTCAATTTGAGGTAAAATGCAGAAATTCCCTTTATTTTGGGGCTAAAAGGCAGAAATTCCCTGTATTTTGAAGCAAAATTGCAGAAATTCTCTTAATTTTCGGGCAAAAAGGCAGAAATTCTCCTTATTTTGGGGCAAAAAGACAGAAAATCTCCTTTTTCGGGAGCAAACAGTCAGAAATTCACCTTATTTTGGGGCAAAATTGCAGAAATTTCCTTTACATTGGGGCAAAATTGCAGAAATTTCCCTTATTTTGGGGCAAAATTGCAGAAATTTCAGGTATTTGAGAAAAAAAAGGCAGAAATTTTTTTGGGGGGGCAAAAAGGCAGAATTTTTTTTTATTTTGGTACAAAATTGCAGAAATTTTTCTTATTTGGGGGCAAAAAGTCAGAAATTCCCCATATTTTGGGGCAAAAAGGCAGAAATTCCCCTTATTTTGAGGTAATAAGGCTGAAATTCCCCTTATTTTGGGGCAAAAAGGCAGAAATTTCGTTTATTTTGGGGAAAAGGCAGAAATTGCACTTATTTTGAGTCAAAAAGGTGGAAAATCCCCTTATTTTGGGGCAAAAATGAAGAAATTTGCTTTTTTATGGCAAAAAGGAATACATTCCCTTTATTTTCGGGCAAAAAGGAAGAAATTCTTTGTATTTTGGAGCAAAATTGCAGAAATTTCCCTAATTTTTGGGCAAAAAGGCAGAAATTTTCCTTATTTTGGGGTAAAACTGCAGAAATTTCACTTATTTTGCGGCAAAATGTCAGAAATTCCCCTTATTTTTGGCAAAAAATGCAGAAAATCCCCTTATTTTAGGGCAAAAATGCAGAAATTTCCCTTATTTGTGGACAAAAACAGAAATTCCCCTTATTTTGGGGCAAAATTGCAGAAATTTCCCTTAATATGGGGAAAAATTGCAGAAATTTCCCTTATTTTAGGGCAAAATTGCAGAAATTTCACTTATTTCAGAGAAAAAAAGCAAAAATTTTTCTTATTTTGGGGCAAAAAGGCAGAAATTCCCATTATTTTGGGGCAAAAAGGCAGAAATTCACCTTATTTTGGGGTAAAATTGCAGAAATTTTACATATTTCCTGGCAAAACGGCAGAAATTCCCCTTATTTTGGGGCAAAAAGGCAGAAATTTCCCTTATTTTGGGATAAAATTGCAGAAATTTCCCTTATTTGGGGGCAAAAAGGCAGAAAATCCACTTAATTTCGGGTAAAAAGGCAGAAATTTCTCGTATTTTGGAGCAAAATTGCAGAAACTCCCCTAATTTTGGGGCTAAAAGGCAGAATTTCCCTTTATTTTGGGGCAAAAATAGAGAAATTCTTTTTATTTTGGGGCAAAAATCAGAAATTTCCTTTATTTTGGGGCAAAATTTTAGAAATTTCTTTTATATTGTTACAGACTTGCAGAAATTTTTCTTATTTTGTGGCAAAAAGGCAGAAATTCCCCATATTTTGGTGCAAAAAGGCCGAAATTCCCCTTATTTTGAGGTAAAATCCTGAAATTCCCCATATTTTGGGGCAAAAAGGCAGAAATTCCCCTCATTTGGGGGCAAAAAGGCCCAAATTTCCCTTATTTTCGGGCATAATTGCAGGAATTTCATTTATTTCAGGGCAAAAAGTCAGAAATTCCTTTTATTTTCAGGCAAAAACAGAAATTTCTTTTATTTTGATACAAAATTGTAGAAATTTTCCTTATTTTGGAACAAAAAGGCAAAAATTACCCATATTTTGGGGAAAAAGGCAGAAATTCCTTTTATTTTGAGGTAAAAAGGCTGAAATTCCCGTTATTTTGGGGCATAAAGGCAGAAATTCCCTTTACTTTCTGGCAAAAGGGCAGAAATTCCCGTTAATTGGGGCAGAAAAGCAGAAATTTTCCTTATTTAAGGGCAATAGGGCAGAAATTCTTCTTATTTTGTGGCAAAAAGGCAGAAATTCCCATTATTTGAAGGTAAAATGCTGAAATTCCCCTTATTTTCGGCAAAAAGGCAGAAATTCCTATTATTTTGGGGCAAAATTGTAGAAATTTCAATTATTTCTGGGCAAAAAGTCAGATATTTGCCTTATTTTGTGGCAAAAAGCAGAAATTCCCTTAATTTTGGGGCCAAAAACAGAAATTCCCCTTATTTTGGGGTAAAATTGCAGAAATTTCAAATATTTCAGGGCAAAAAGGCAGAAATTCCACTTTATTTCGGACAATAACGCAGAAATTCCCCGTATTTTAAAGCTAAATTTCAGAAATTCCCCTTATATTGGTGCAAAAATGGAGAAATTCCCTTTATTTTTGTGCAATAAGGCAGATTTCCCCGTATTTTGAAGCAAAATTGCACATATTTCCCTAATTTTGAAGGAAAATGCAGAAATTCACATTATTTTGGAACAAAAAGACAGAAATTCTCCTTATTTCTGGGCAAAAAGTCAGAAATTCCCCTTATTTTGGGGTAAAATTGCAGAAATTTTCTTTATTTTGGGGCAAAATTGCAGAAATTTCCCTTATTTGGGGGCAAAATTGCAGAAATTTCACTTATTTCAGGGAAAAAGTGCAGAAATTTCTCTTATTTTGGGGCAAAAAGGCAGAAATTTCTTTTATTTTGGTACAAAATTGCAGAAATTTTCTTTATTTTGGGGCAAAAATGAAGAAATTCCCCATATTTTGGGGCAAAAAGGCAGAGATTCGCCTTATTATGAGGTAAAATGCTGAAATTCCCCTTATTTTGGGGCAAAAATACAGAAATTCCCTTTATTTTGTGGCAAAAAGGCAGAAATTTCCCTTATTTTGGGGCAAAATTGCAGAAATTTCACTTATTTCAGGGCAAAATTCAAAAATTCCTTTTCTTTTTGGGCAAAAAGACAGAAATTTTGTTTATTTTTGGGTAAAAAGGCAGAAATTTCACTTATTGTGAGGTAAGAAGGCAGAAATTGCTCTTATTTTGGGGCAAAAATGAAGAAATTTCCCTTTTTTGTGGCAAAAGGTATATATTCTCCTTATTTTCGGGCAAAAAAGCAGAAATATCCCGTTTTTTGGAGCACAATTGCAGAAAATCCCCTAATTGTGGGGCAAAAAGGCAGAATTTCCCTATATGTTGGGGCAAAAAGACAGAAATTCTCCTTATTTTGGGGCAAAACTCAGAAATTCCACTTATTTTGGGGAAAATTCCAGAAATTTCCCTTATTTTGGGGCAAAATTGCAGAAATTTCACTTATTTTGGGGCAAAATTGCAGAAATTTCACTTATTTCAGATAAAAAAAAGGCAGAAATTTTTCTTATTTTGGGGCAAAAAGGCAGAAATTCCCCATATTATGGTGCAAAAAGGCTGAAATTCCCCTTATTTTGAGGTAAAATCCTGAAATTCCCCATATTTTGGGGCAAAAAGGCAGAAATTCCCCTCATTTGGGGGCAAAAAGGCACAAATTTCCCTTATTTTCGGGCATAATTGCAGGAATTTCATTTATTTCAGGGCAAAAAGTCAGAAATTCCTTTTATTTTTGGGCAAAAACAGAAATTTCTTTTATTTTGATACAAAATTGTAGAAATTTTCCTTATTTTGGAACAAAAAGGCAAAAATTACCCATATTTTGGGGAAAAAGGCAGAAATTCCCCTTATTTTGAGGTAAAAAGGCTGAAATTCCCGTTATTTTGGGGCAAAAAGGCAGAAATTCTCTTTATTTTGTGGCAAAAAGGCAGAAATTCCCGTTAATTGGGGCAGAAAAGCTAAATTTTCCTTATTTAAGGGCAATAGGGCAGAAATTCCCCTTATTTTGTGACAAAAAGGCAGAAATTCCCCTTATTTGAAGGTAAAATGCTGAAATTCCCCTTATTTTCGGCAAAAAGGCAGAAATTCCTATTATTTTGGGGCAAAATTGCAGAAATTTCAATTATTTCTGGGCAAAAAGTCAGATATTTGCCTTATTTTGGGGCAAAAAGCAGAAATTCCCTTAATTTTTGGGCCAAAAACAGAAATTCCCCTTATTTTGGGGTAAAATTGCAGAAATTTCAAATATTTCAGGGCAAAAAGGCAGAAATTCCACTTTATTTCGGACAATAACGCAGAAATTCCCCGTATTTTAAAGCTAAATTTCAGAAATTCCCCTTATATTGGTGCAAAAATGGAGAAATTCCCTTTATTTTTGTGCAATAAGGCAGATTTCCCCGTATTTTGAAGCAAAATTGCACATATTTCCCTAATTTTGAAGGAAAATGCAGAAATTCACATTATTTTGGAACAAAAAGACAGAAATTCTCCTTATTTCTGGGCAAAAAGTCAGAAATTCCCCTTATTTTGGGGTAAAATTGCAGAAATTTTCTTTATTTTGGGGCAAAATTGCAGAAATTTCCCTTATTTGGGGGCAAAATTGCAGAAATTTCACTTATTTCAGGGAAAAAGTGCAGAAATTTCTCTTATTTTGGGGCAAAAAGGCAGAAATTTCTTTTATTTTGGTACAAAATTGCAGAAATTTTCTTTATTTTGGGGCAAAAATGAAGAAATTCCCCATATTTTGGGGCAAAAAGGCAGAGATTCGCCTTATTATGAGGTAAAATGCTGAAATTCCCCTTATTTTGGGGCAAAAATACAGAAATTCCCTTTATTTTGTGGCAAAAAGGCAGAAATTTCCCTTATTTTGGGGCAAAATTGCAGAAATTTCACTTATTTCAGGGCAAAATTCAAAAATTCCTTTTCTTTTTGGGCAAAAAGACAGAAATTTTGTTTATTTTTGGGTAAAAAGGCAGAAATTTCACTTATTGTGAGGTAAGAAGGCAGAAATTGCTCTTATTTTGGGGCAAAAATGAAGAAATTTCCCTTTTTTGTGGCAAAAGGTATATATTCTCCTTATTTTCGGGCAAAAAAGCAGAAATATCCCGTTTTTTGGAGCACAATTGCAGAAAATCCCCTAATTGTGGGGCAAAAAGGCAGAATTTCCCTATATGTTGGGGCAAAAAGACAGAAATTCTCCTTATTTTGGGGCAAAACTCAGAAATTCCACTTATTTTGGGGAAAATTCCAGAAATTTCCCTTATTTTGGGGCAAAATTGCAGAAATTTCACTTATTTTGGGGCAAAATTGCAGAAATTTCACTTATTTCAGATAAAAAAAAGGCAGAAATTTTTCTTATTTTGGGGCAAAAAGGCAGAAATTCCCCATATTATGGTGCAAAAAGGCTGAAATTCCCCTTATTTTGAGGTAAAATCCTGAAATTCCCCATATTTTGGGGCAAAAAGGCAGAAATTCCCCTCATTTGGGGGCAAAAAGGCACAAATTTCCCTTATTTTCGGGCATAATTGCAGGAATTTCATTTATTTCAGGGCAAAAAGTCAGAAATTCCTTTTATTTTCGGGCAAAAACAGAAATTTCTTTTATTTTGATACAAAATTGTAGAAATTTTCCTTATTTTGGAACAAAAAGGCAAAAATTACCCATATTTTGGGGAAAAAGGCAGAAATTCCCCTTATTTTGAGGTAAAAAGGCTGAAATTCCCGTTATTTTGGGGCAAAAAGGCAGAAATTCTCTTTATTTTGTGGCAAAAAGGCAGAAATTCCTGTTAATTGGGGCAGAAAAGCTAAATTTTCCTTATTTAAGGGCAATAGGGCAGAAATTCCCCTTATTTTGTGACAAAAAGGCAGAAATTCCCCTTATTTGAAGGTAAAATGCTGAAATTCCCCTTATTTTCGGCAAAAAGGCAGAAATTCCTATTATTTTGGGGCAAAATTGCAGAAATTTCAATTATTTCTGGGCAAAAAGTCAGATATTTGCCTTATTTTGGGGCAAAAAGCAGAAATTCCCTTAATTTTTGGGCCAAAAACAGAAATTCCCCTTATTTTGGGGTAAAATTGCAGAAATTTCAAATATTTCAGGGCAAAAAGGCAGAAATTCCACTTTATTTCGGACAATAACGCAGAAATTCCCCGTATTTTAAAGCTAAATTTCAGAAATTCCCCTTATATTGGTGCAAAAATGGAGAAATTCCCTTTATTTTTGTGCAATAAGGCAGATTTCCCCGTATTTTGAAGCAAAATTGCACATATTTCCCTAATTTTGAAGCAAAATGCAGAAATTCACATTATTTTGGAACAAAAAGACAGAAATTCTCCTTATTTCAGGGCAAAAATTCAGAAATTCCCCTTATTTTGGGGTAAAATTGCAGAAATTTCCCTTATTTTGGGGCAAAATTGCAGAAATTTCACTTATTTCAGGGAAAAAGTGCAGAAATTTCTCTTATTTTGGGGCAAAAAGGCAGAAATTTCTTTTATTTTGGTACAAAATTGCAGAAATTTTCTTTATTTTGGGGCAAAAATAAAGAAATTCCCCATATTTTGGGGCAAAAAGGCAGAGATTCGCCTTATTATGAGGTAAAATGCTGAAATTCCCCTTATTTTGGGGCAAAAATACAGAAATTCCCTTTATTTTGTGGCAAAAAGGCAGAAATTTCCCTTATTTTGGGGCAAAATTGTAGAAATTTCACTTATTTCTGGGCAAAATTCAAAAATTCCTTTTATTTTTGGGCAAAAAGACAGAAATTTTGTTTATTTTTGGGTAAAAAGGCAGAAATTTCACTTATTGTGAGGTAAGAAGGCAGAAATTCCTCTTATTTTGGGGCAAAAATGAAGAAATTTCTCTTTTTTTGTGGCAAAAGGTATATATTCTCCTTATTTTCGGGCAAAAAAGCAGAAATATCCCGTTTTTTGGAGCACAATTGCAGAAAATCCCCTAATTGTGGGGCAAAAAGGCAGAAATTCCCTATATGTTGGGGCAAAAAGACAGAAATTCTCCTTATTTTGGGGCAAAACTCAGAAATTCCACTTATTTTGGGGCAAAATTCCAGAAATTTCCCTTATTTTGGTGCAAATTTGCAGAAATTTCACTTATTTTGGGGCAAAATTGCAGAAATTTCACTTATTTCAGATAAAAAAAAGGCAGAAATTTTTCTTATTTTGGGGCAAAAAGGCAGAAATTCCTAATATTTTGTGGCAAAAATGCAGAAATTCCCATTATTTTGAGGTAAAAAGGCTGAAATTTCCATTATTTGGGGGCAATAAGGCAGAAATTTCCCTTATTTTGGGGCAAAATTGCAGAAATTTCACTTATTTCAGGGCAAAATTCAAAAATTCCTTTTATTTTGGGGCTAAAAGTCAGAAATTCCGTTTATTTTTGGGTAAAAAGGCAGAAATTTCACTTATTTTGAGGTAAGAAGGCAGAAATTCCTCTTATTTTGGGGCAAAAATGAAGAAATTTCCCTTTTTTGTGGCAAAAGGTATATATTCCCCTTATTTTCGGGCAAAAAAGCAGAAATATCCCATTTTTTGGAGCACAATTGCAGAAAATCCCCTAATTGTGGGGCAAAAAGGCAGAAATTCCCTATATGTTGGGGCAAAAAGACAGAAATTCTCCTTATTTTGGGGCAAAACTCAGAAATTCCACTTATTTTGGGGCAAAATTCCAGAAATTTCCCTTATTTTGGGGCAAAATTGCAGAAATTTCACTTATTTTGGGGCAAAATTGCAGAAATTTCACTTATTTCACGTAAAAATGGCAGAAATTTTACTTATTTTGGGGCAAAAAGGCAGAAATTCCTAATATTTTGTGGCAAAAATGCAGAAATTCCCCTTATTTTGAGGTAAAAAGGCTGAAATCCCCCTTATTTGGGGGCAAAAAGGCAGAAATTTCCCTTATTTTGGGGCAAAATTGCAAACATTTCACTTATTTCAGGGTAATAAGTCAGAAATTTTCCTTATTTTGGGGCAAAAAACACAGAAATTCCCTTTGTTTTGGAAGGAAAATACAGAAATTCCACTTCTTTAGAGGCAAAAAGGCAGAAATTCCCCTTATTTTGAAGCAAAAATGAAGAAATTCCCCTAATTGTTGGGCAAAAAGGCAGAAATTCCCTATATGTTGGGGTAAAAAGGAAGAAATTCTCCTTATTTTGGGACAAAACTCAGAAATTCCACTTATTTTGGGGCAAAATTGCAGGAATTTACCTTATTTTGAGGCAAAATTGCAGAAATTTCCCTTATTTGAGGGCAAAATTGCAGAAATTTCACTTATTTTCAGGTAAAAAGGCTGAAATATCCTTTATTTTGGGGCAAAAAGGAAGAAATTCCCCTTATTTTGGGGCAAAATTGCAGAAATTTTCCTTATTTTGGGGCAAAAGGGCTGAAATTCTTATTTTGAGGTAAAATGCTGAAATTCCCCATATTTTGGGGCAAAAGGCAAAACTTCTTCTTATTTTGGGGCAAAGAGGCACAAATTTCCCTTATTTTCGGGCAAAATTCTAGAAATTTCATTTATTTCAGGGCAAAAAGTCAGAAATTCCTTTTATTTTGGGGCAAAGAGCAGAAATTTCTTTTATTATGGTACAAAATTGAAGAAATTTTTCTTATTTTGAAACAAAAAGGCAGAAAATTCCCCTTATTTTGAGGCAAAAAGCAGAAATTATTCTCAATTTGAGGTAAAATGCAGAAATTCCCTTTATTTTGGGGCTAAAAGGCAGAAATTCCCTGTATTTTGAAGCAAAATTGCAGAAATTCTCATAATTTTCGGGCAAAAAGGCAGAAATTCTCCTTATTTTGGGGCAAAAAGACAGAAAATCTCCTTTTTCGGGAGCAAACAGTCAGAAATTCCCATTATTTTGGGGCAAAATTGCAGAAATTTCCCTTATTTTGGGGCAAAATTGCAGAAATTTCACGTATTTCAGGGGAAAAAGGCAGAAATTTTTTTGGGGGGGCAAAAAAGGAGAAATTTTTTTATTTTGGTACAAAATTGCAGAAATTTTTCTTATTTTGGGGCAAAAAGTCAGCAATTCCCCATATTTTGGGGCAAAAAGGCATAAATTCCCCTTATTTTGAGGTAATAAGGCTGAAATTCCCCTTATTTTGGGGCAAAAAGACAGAAATTTCGTTTATTTTGGGGAAAAGGCAGAAATTGCACTTATTTTGAGTCAAAAAGGTGGAAAATTCCCTTATTTTGGGGCAAAAATGAAGAAATTTGCTTTTTTATGGCAAAAAGGTATACATTCCCTTTATTTTCGGGCAAAAAGGCAGAAATTCTTTGTATTTTGGAGCAAAATTGCAGAAATTCCCCTAATTTTTGGGCAAAAAGGCAGAAATTTTTTTTATTTTGGGGTAAAACTGCAGAAATTTCACTTATTTTGCGGCAAAATGTCAGAAATTCCCCTTATTTTTGGCAAAAAATGCAGAAAATCCCCTTATTTTAGGGCAAAATTGCAGAAATTTCTTTTATTTGGGGGCAAAAACAGAAATTCCCCTTATTTTGGGGCAAAATTGCAGAAATTTCCCTTATTATGGGGAAAAATGGCAGAAATTTCCCTTATTTTAGGGCAAAATTGCAGAAATTTCACTTATTTCAGAGAAAAAAACAAAAATTTTTCTTATTTTGGGGCAAAAAGGCAGAAATTCCCATTATTTTGGGGCAAAAAGGCAGAAATTCACCTTATTTTGGGGTAAAATTGCAGAAATTTCACATATTTCAGGGCAAAACGGCAGAAATTCCCCTTATTTTGGGGCAAAAAGGCAGAAATTTCCCTTATTTTGGGATAAAATTGCAGAAATTTTTTCATATTTGGGGGGAAAAAGGCAGAAAATCAACTTAATTTCGGGTAAAAGGGCAGAAATTTCTCGTATTTTGGAGCAAAAATGCAGAAACTCCCCTAATTTTGGGGCAAAAAGGCAGAATTTCCCTTTATTTTGGGGCAAAAATAGAGAAATTCTTTTTATTTTGGGGCAAAAATCAGAAATTTCCTTTATTTTGGGGCAAAATTTTAGAAATTTCTTTTATATTGTTACAGACTTGCAGAAATTTTTCTTATTTTGTGGCAAAAAGGCAGAAATTCCCCATATTTTGGTGCAAAATGCTGAAATTCCCCTTATTTTGAGGTAAAATCCTGAAATTCCCCATATTTTGGGGCAAAAAGGCAGAAATTCCTAATATTTTGTGGCAAAAATGCAGAAATTCCCCTTATTTTGAGGTAAAAAGGCCAAAATTCCCTTTATTTGGGGGCAAGAAGGCAGAAATTTTTTTATTTTGGTACAAAATTGCAGAAATTTTTCTTATTTTGGGGCAAAAAGTCAGAAATTCCCCATATTTTGGGGCAAAAAGGCAGAAATTCCCCTTATTTTGAGGTAATAAGGCTGAAATTCACCTTATTTTGGGGCAAAAAGGCAGAAATTTCGTTTATTTTGGGGAAAAGGCAGAAATTGCACTTATTTTGAGTCAAAAATTTGGAAAATTCCCTTATTTTGGGGCAAAAATGAAAAATTTGCTTTTTTATGGCAAAAAGTTATACATTCCCTTTATTTTCGGGCAAAAAGGCAGAAATTCTTTGTATTTTGGAGCAAAATTGCAGAAATTCCCCTAATTTTTGGGTAAAAAGGCAGAAATTCCCCTTATTTTGGGGTAAAACTGCAGAAATTTCACTTATTTTGCGGCAAAATGTCAGAAATTCCCCTTATTTTCGGCAAAAAATGCAGAAAATCCCCTTATTTTAGGGCAAAATTGCAGAAATCTCCCTTATTTGGGGGCAAAAATAGAAATTCCCTTTATTTTGGGGCAAAATTGCAGAAATTTCCCTTATTATGGGGAAAAATTGCAGAAATTTCCCTTATTTGGTGGCAAAAAGGCAGAAAATCCACTTAATTTCGGGTAAAAAGGCAGAAATTTCTCGTATTTTGGAGCAAAATTGCAGAAACTCCCCTAATTTTCGGGCAAAAAGGCAGAATTTCCCTTTATTGTGGGGCAAAAATAGAGAAATTCTTTTTATTTTGGGGCAAAAATCAGAAATTTCCCTTATTCTGGGGCAAAATTTTAGAAATTTCTTTTATATTGTTACAGACTTGCAGAAACTTTTCTTATTTTGTGGCACAAAGGCAGAAATTCCCCATACTTTGGTGCAAAAAGGCTGAAATTCCCCATATTTTGGGGAAAAAAGGCAGAAATTCCTCTCATTTGGGGGCAAAAAGGCACAAATTTCCCTTATTTTCGGGCATAATTGCAGGAATTTCATTTCTTTCAGGGCAAAAAGTCAAAAATTCCATTTATTTTGGGGAAAAAAGGCAGAAATTTCTTTTATTTTGATACAAAATTGTAGAAATTTTCCTTATTTTGGAACAAAATGCAAAAATTACCCATATTTTGGGCAAAAAGGCAGAAATTCCCCTTATTTTGAGGTAAAAAGGCTGAAATTCCTGTAATTTTGGGAAAAAAAAGGCAGAAATTCCCTTTACTTTGTGGCAAAAAGGCAGAAATTCCCGTTAATTGGGGCAGAAAAGCAGAAATTTTCCTTATTTAAAGGCAATAGGGCAGAAATTCCCCTTATTTTGTGGCAAAAAGGCAGAAATTCCCCTTATTTGGAGGTAAAATGCTGAATTTCCCCTTATTTTCGGCAAAAAGGCAGAAATTCCTATTATTTTGGGGCAAAATTGCAGAAATTTCAATTATTTCAGGGCAAAAAGTCAGAAATTAGCCTTATTTTGGGGCGAAAAACAGAAATTCCCTAATTTGGGGGCCAAAAACAGAAATTCCCATTATTTTGGGGTAAAATTGCAGAAATTTCAAATATTTCAGGGCAAAAAGGCAGAAATTCCACTTTATTTCGGACAATAACGCAGAAATTCCCCGTATTTTAAAGCTAAATTTCAGAAATTCCCCTTATATTGGTGCAAAAATGCAGAAATTCCCTCTATTTTTGTGCAATAAGGCAGATTTCCCCGTATTTTGAAGCAAAATTGCACATTATCCCCTAATTTTGAGGGAAAATGCAGAAATTCACATTATTTTGGAACAAAAAGACAGAAATTCTCCTTATTTCAGGGCAAAAAGTCAGAAATTCCCCTTATTTTGGGGTAAAATTGCAGAAATTTTCTTTATTTTGGGGCAAAATTGCAGAAATTTCCCTTATTTTGGGGCAAAATTGCAGAAATTTCATTTATTTCAGGGAAAAAGCACAGAAATTTCTCTTATTTTGGGGAAAAAAGGCAGAAATTTCTTTTATTTTGGTACAAAATTGCAGAAATTTTCTTTATTTTGGGGAAAATGCAGAAATTCCCCATATTTTGGGGCAAAAAAGCAGAGATTCCCCTTATTATGAGGTAAAATGCTGAAATTCCCCTTTTTTTGAGGCAAAAAGACAGAAATTCCCTTTATTTTGTGGCAAAAAGGCAGAAATTTCCCTTATTTTGGGGCAAAATTGCAGAAATTTCACTTATTTCAGGGCAAAATTCAAAAATTCCTTTTATTTTGGGGCAAAAAGACAGAAATTCCGTTTATTTTGGGTAAAAAGGCAGAAATTTCACTTATTTTGAGGTAAGAAGGCAGAAATTCCTCTTATTTTGGGGCAAAAATGAAGAAATTTCTCTTTTTTGTGGCAAAAGGTATACATTCCCCTTATTTTCGGGCAAAAAAGCAGAAATCCCCCCTATTTTGGAGCAGAATTGAAGAAAATCCCCTAATTGTGGGGCAAAAAGGCAGAAATTCCCTATATGTTGGGGCAAAAAGACAGAAATTCTCCTTATTTTGTGGCAAAACTCAGAAATTCCACTTATTTTGAGGCAAAATTCCAGAAATTTCCCTTATTTTGGGGCAAAATTGCAGAAATTTTACTTATTTTGGGGCAAAATTGCAGAAATTTCACTTATTTCAGGTAAAAATGGCAGAAATTTTTCTTATTTTGGGGCAAAAAGGCAGAAATTCCTAATATTTTGTGGCAAAAATGCAGAAATTCTCCTTATTTTGAGGTAAAAAGGCTGAAATTTCCCTTATTTGGGGGCAAAAAGGCAGAAATTTCCCTTATTGTGGGGTAAAATTGCAAACATTTCACTTATTTCAGGGTAATAAGTCAGAAATTTTCCTTATTTTGGGGCAAAAAAGACAGAAATTCCCTTTGTTTTGGAAGGAAAATACAGAAATTCCACTTCTTTAGAGACAAAAAGGCAGAAATTCCCCTTATTTTGAAGCAAAAATGAAGAAATTCCCCTAATTGTTGGGCCAAAAGGCAGAAATTCCCTATATGTTGGGGAAAAAAGACAGAAATTCTCCTTATTTTGGGACAAAACTCAGAAATTCCACTTATTTTGGGGCAAAATTGCAGGAATTTACCTTATTTTGAGGCAAAATTGCAGAAATTTCCCTTATTTGAGGGCAAAATTGCAGAAATTTCACTTATTTTCAGGTAAAAAGGCTGAAATATCCTTTATCTTGGGGCAAAAAGGAAGAAATTCCCCTTATTTTGGGGCAAAATTGCAGAAATTTTCCTTATTTTGGGGCAAAAGGGCTGAAATTCTTATTTTGAGGTAAAATGCTGAAATTCCCCATATTTTGGGGCAAAAGGCAAAACTTCTTCATATTTTGGGGCAAAGAGGCACAAATTTCCCTTATTTTCGGGCAAAATTGCAGAAATTTCATTTATTTCAGGGCAAAAAGTCAGAAATTCCTTTTATTTTGGGGCAAAGAGCAGAAATTTCTTTTATTATGGTACAAAATTGAAGAAATTTTTCTTATTTTGAAACAAAAAGGCAGAAAATTCCCCTTATTTTGAGGCAAAAAGCAGAAATTATTCTCAATTTGAGGTAAAATGCAGAAATTCCCTTTATTTTGGGGCTAAAAGGCAGAAATTCCCTGTATTTTGAAGCAAAATTGCAGAAATTCTCATAATTTTAGGGCAAAAAGGCAGAAATTCTCCTTATTTTGGGGCAAAAAGACAGAAAATCTCCTTTTTCGGGAGCAAACAGTCAGAAATTCCCCTTATTTTGGGGCAAAATTGCAGAAATTTCCTTTACATTGGGGCAAAATTGCAGAAATTTCCCTTATTTTGGGGCAAAATTGCAGAAATTTCAGGTATTTGAGAAAAAAAAGGCAGAAATTTTTTTTGGGGGGGCAAAAAGGCAGAAATTTTTTTTATTTTGGGGCAAAAAGTCAGAAATTCCCCATATTTTGGGGCAAAAAGGCAGAAATTCCCTTTATTTTGAGGTAATAAGGCTGAAATTCCCCTTATTTTGGGGCAAAAAGGCAGAAATTTCGTTTATTTTGGGGAAAAGGCAGAAATTGCACTTATTTTGAGTCAAAAAGGTGGAAAATCCCCTTATTTTGGGGCAAAAATGAAGAAATTTGCTTTTTTATGGCATAAAGGTATACATTCCCTTTATTTTCGGGCAAAAAGGCAGAAATTCTTTGTATTTTGGAGCAAAATTGCAGAAATTCCCCTAATTTTTGGGCAAAAAGGCAGAAATTTTCCTTATTTTGGGGTAAAACTGCAGAAATTTCACTTATTTTGGGGCAAAATGTCAGAAATTCCCCTTATTTTTGGCAAAAAATGCAGAAAATCCCCTTATTTTAGGGCAAAATTGTAGAAATTTCCCTTATTTGGGGACAAAAACAGAAATTCCCCTTATTTTGGGGCAAAATTGCAGAAATTTCCCTTATTATGGGGAAAAATTGCAGAAATTTCCCTTATTTTAGGGCAAAATTGCAGAAATTTCACTTATTTCAGAAAAAAAAGCAAAAATTTTTCTTATTTTGGGGCAAAAAGGCAGAAATTCCCATTATATTGGGGCAAAAAGGCAGAAATTCACCTTATTTTGGGGTAAAATTGCAGAAATTTCACATATTTCAGGGCAAAACGGCAGAAATTCCCCTTATTTTGGGGCAAAAAGGCAGAAATTTCCCTTATTTTGGGATAAAATTGCAGAAATTTCCCTTATTTGGAGGCAAAAAGGCAGAAAATCCACTTAATTTCAGGTAAAAAGGCAGAAATTTCTCGTATTTTGGAGCAAAATTGCAGAAACTCCCCTAATTTTGGGGCAAAAAGGCAGAATTTCCCTTTATTTTGGGGCAAAAATAGAGAAATTCTTTTTATTTTGGGGCAAAAATCAGAAATTTCCTTTATTTTGGGGCAAAATTTTAGAAATTTCTTTTATATTGTTACAGACTTGCAGAAATTTTTCTTATTTTGTGGCAAAAAGGCAGAAATTCCCCATATTTTGGTGCAAAAAGGCTGAAATTCCCCTTATTTTGAGGTAAAATCCTGAAATTCCCCATATTTTGGGGCAAAAAGGCAGAAATTCCCCTCATTTTGGGGCAAAAAGGCCCAAATTTCCCTTATTTTCGGGCATAATTGCAGGAATTTCATTTATTTCAGGGCAAAAAGTCAGAAATTCCTTTTATTTTGGGGCAAAAACAGAAATTTCTTTTATTTTGATACAAAATTGTAGAAATTTTCCTTATTTTGGAACAAAAAGGCAAAAATTACCCATATTTTGGGGAAAAAGGCAGAAATTCCTTTTATTTTGAGGTAAAAAGGCTGAAATTCCCGTTATTTTGGGGCATAAAGGCAGAAATTCCCTTTACTTTGTGGCAAAAGAGCAGAAATTCCCGTTAATTGGGGCAGAAAAGCAGAAATTTTCCTTATTTAAGGGCAATAGGGCAGAAATTCCCCTTATTTGAAGGTAAAATGCTGAAATTCCCCTTATTTTCGGCAAAAAGGCAGAAATTCCTATTATTTTGGGGCAAAATTGCAGAAATTTCAATTATTTCTGGGCAAAAAGTCAGATATTTGCCTTATTTTGGGGCAAAAAGCAGAAATTCCCTTAATTTTGGGGCCAAAAACAGAAATTCCCCTTATTTTGGGGTAAAATTGCAGAAATTTCAAATATTTCAGGGCAAAAAGGCAGAAATTCCACTTTATTTCGGACAATAACACAGAAATTCCCTGTATTTTAAAACTAAATTTCAGAAATCCCCCTTATATTGGTGCAAAAATGGAGAAATTCCCTTTATTTTTGTGCAATAAGGCAGATTTCCCCATATTTTGAAGCAAAATTGCACATATTTCCCTAATTTTAAAGGAAAATGCAGAAATTCACATTATTTTGGAACAAAAAGACAGAAATTCTCCTTATTTCAGGGCAAAAAGTCAGAAATTTTCCTTCTTTTGGGGTAAAATTGCAGAAATTTTCTTTATTTTGGGGCAAAATTGCAGAAATTTCTCTTATTTTGGGGCAAAAAGGCAGAAATTTCTTTTATTTTGGTACAAAATTGCAGAAATTTTCTTTATTTTGGGGGAAAATTGCAGAAATTTCCCTTATTTTGGGGCAAAATTGCAGAAATTTCACTTATTTCAGGGAAAAAGTGCAGAAATTTCTCTTATTTTGGGGCAAAAAGGCAGAAATTTCTTTTATTTTGGTACAAAATTGCAAAAATTTTCTTTATTTTGGGGCAAAAATGAAGAAATTCCCCATATTTTGGGGCAAAAAGGCAGAGATTTGCCTTATTATGAGGTAAAATGCTGAAATTCCCCTTATTTTGGGGCAAAAATACAGAAATTCCCTTTATTTTGTGGCAAAAAGGCAGAAATTTCCCTTATTTTGGGGCAAAATTGCAGAAATTTCACTTATTTCAGGGCAAAATTCAAAAATTCCTTTTATTTTAGGGCAAAAAGACAGAAATTCCGTTCATTTTTAGGTTAAAAAGGCAGAAATTTCACTTATTTTGAGGTAAGAAGGCAGAAATTCCTCTTATTTTGGGGCAAAAATGAAGAAATTTCTCTTTTTTGTGGCAAAAGGTATACATTCCCCTTATTTTCGGGCAAAAAAAGCAGAAATTCCCCGTATTTTGGAGCAGAATTGAAGAAAATCCCCTAATTGTGGGGCAAAAAGGCAGAAATTCCCTATATGTTGGGGCAAAAAGACAGAAATTCTCCTTATTTTGGGGCAAAACTCAGAAATTCCACTTATTTTGGGGCAAATTTTCAGAAATTTCACTTATTTTGGGCTAAAATTGCAGAAATTTTACTTATTTTGGGGCAAAATTGCAGAAATTTCACTTATTTCAGGTAAAAATGGCAGAAATTTTTCTTATTTTGGGGCAAAAAGGCAGAAATTCCTAATATTTTGTGGCAAAAATGCAGAAATTCCCCTTATTTTGAGGTAAAAAGGCTGAAATTCCCTTTATTTGGGGGTAAAAAGGCAGAAATTTCCCTAATGTTGGGGCAAAAGTGCAAACATTTTACTTATTTCAGGGTAATAAGTCAGAAATTTTCCTTATTTTGGGGCAAAAAAGACAGAAATTCCCTTTGTTTTGGAAGGAAAATACAGAAATTCCACTTCTTTAGAGACAAAAAGGCAGAAATTCCCCTTATTTTGAAGCAAAAATGAAGAAATTCCCCTAATTGTTGGGCCAAAAGGCAGAAATTCCCTATATGTTGGGGAAAAAAAGACAGAAATTCTCCTTATTTTGGGACAAAACTCAGAAATTCCACTTATTTTGGGGCAAAATTGCAGGAATTTACCTTATTTTGAGGCAAAATTGCAGAAATTTCCCTTATTTGAGGGCAAAATTGCAGAAATTTCACTTATTTTCAGGTAAAAAGGCTGAAATATCCTTTATTTTGGGGCAAAAAGGAAGAAATTCCCCTTATTTTGGGGCAAAATTGCAGAAATTTTCCTTATTTTGGGGCAAAAGGGCTGAAATTCTTATTTTGAGGTAAAATGCCGAAATTCCCCATATTTTGGGGCAAAAGGCAAAACTTCTTCTTATTTTGGGGCAAAGAGGCACAAATTTCTCTTATTATTGGGCAAAATTGCAGAAATTTCATTTATTTCAGGGCAAAAAGTCAGAAATTCCTTTTATTTTGGGGCAAAGAGCAGAAATTTCTTTTATTATGGTACAAAATTGAAGAAATTTTTCTTATTTTGAAACAAAAAGGCAGAAAATTCCCCTTATTTTGAGGCAAAAGGCAGAAATTATTCTCAATTTGAGGTAAAATGCAGAAATTCCCTTTATTTTGGGGCAAAAAGGCAGAAATTCCCCTCATTTGGGGGCAAAAAGGCCCAAATTTCCCTTATTTTCGGGCATAATTGCAGGAATTTCATTTATTTCAGGGCAAAAAGTCAGAAATTCCTTTTATTTTGGGGCAAAAACAGAAATTTCTTTTATTTTGATACAAAATTGTAGAAATTTTCCTTATTTTGGAACAAAAAGGCAAAAATTACCCATATTTTGGGGAAAAAGGCAGAAATTCCCCTTATTTTGAGGTAAAAAGGCTGAAATTCCCGTTATTTTGGGGCAAAAAGGCAGAAATTCCCTTTACTTTGTGGCAAAAAGGCAGAAATTCCCGTTAATTGGGGCAGAAAAGCAGAAATTTTCCTTATTTAAGGGCAATAGGGCAGAAATTCCCCTTATTTTGTGGCAAAAAGGCAGAAATTCCCCTTATTTGAAGGTAAAATGCTGAAATTCCCCTTATTTTCGGCAAAAAGGCAGAAATTCCTATTATTTTGGGGCAAAATTGCAGAAATTTCAATTATTTCTGGGCAAAAAGTCAGATATTTGCCTTATTTTGGGGCAAAAAGCAGAAATTCCCTTAATTTTGGGGCCAAAAACAGAAATTCCCCTTATTTTGGGGTAAAATTGCAGAAATTTCAAATATTTCAGGGCAAAAAGGCAGAAATTCCACTTTATTTCGGACAATAACGCAGAAATTCCCCGTATTTTAAAGCTAAATTTCAGAAATTCCCCTTATATTGGTGCAAAAATGGAGAAATTCCCTTTATTTTTGTGCAATAAGGCAGATTTCCCCGTATTTTGAAGCAAAATTGCACATATTTCCCTAATTTTGAAGGAAAATGCAGAAATTCACATTATTTTGGAACAAAAAGACAGAAATTCTCCTTATTTCAGGGCAAAAAGTCAGAAATTCCCCTTCTTTTGGGGTAAAATTGCAGAAATTTTCTTTATTTTGGGGCAAAATTGCAGAAATTTCTCTTATTTTGGGGCAAAATTGCAGAAATTTCACTTATTTCAGGGAAAAAGTGCCAAAATTTCTCTTATTTTGGGGCAAAAAGGCAGAAATTTCTTTTATTTTGGTACAAAATTGCAGAAATTTTCTTTATTTTGGGGCAAAATTGCAGAAATTTCCCTTATTTTGGGGCAAAATTGCAGAAATTTCACTTATTTCAGGGAAAAAGTGCAGAAATTTCTCTTATTTTGGGGCAAAAAGGCAGAAATTTCTTTTATTTTGGTACAAAATTGCAGAAATTTTCTTTATTTTGGGGCAAAAATGAAGAAATTCCCCATATTTTGGGGCAAAAATGCAGAGATTTGCCTTATTATGAGGTAAAATGCTGAAATTCCCCGTATTTTGGGGCAAAAATACAGAAATTCCCTTTATTTTGTGGCAAAAAGGCAGAAATTTCCCTTATTTTGGGGCAAAATTGCAGAAATTTCACTTATTTCAGGGCAAAATTCAAAAATTCCTTTTATTTTGGGGCAAAAAGACAGAAATTCCGTTCATTTTTAGGTAAAAAGGCAGAAATTTCACTTATTTTGAGGGAAGAAGGCAGAAATTCCTCTTATTTTGGGGCAAAAATGAAGAAATTTCTCTTTTTTGTGGCAAAAGGTATACATTCCCCTTATTTTCGGGCAAAAAAAGCAGAAATTCCCCGTATTTTGGAGCAGAATTGAAGAAAATCCCCTAATTGTGGGGCAAAAAGGCAGAAATTCCCTATATGTTGGGGCAAAAAGACAGAAATTCTCCTTATTTTGGGGCAAAACTCAGAAATTCCACTTATTTTGGGGCAAAATTCCAGAAATTTCCCTTATTTTGGGGCAAAATTGCAGAAATTTTACTTATTTTGGGGCAAAATTGCAGAAATTTCACTTATTTCAGATAAAATGGCAGAAATTTTTCTTATTTTAGGGCAAAAAGGCAGAAATTCCTTATATTTTGTGGCAAAAATGCAGAAATTCCCCTTATTTTGAGGTAAAAAGGTTGAAATTCCCCTTATTTGGGGGCAAAAAGGCAGAAATTTCCCTAATTTTGGGGCAAAATTGCAAACATTTCACTTATTTCAGGGTAATAAGTCAGAAATTTTCCTTATTTTGGGGCAAAAAAGACAGAAATTCCCTTTGTTTTGGAAGGAAAATACAGAAATTCCACATCTTTAGAGACAAAAAGGCAGAAATTCCCCTTATTTTGAAGCAAAAATGAAGAAAATCCCCTAATTTTTGGGCCAAAAGTCAGAAATTCTCTATATGTTGGGGCAAAAAGACAGAAATTCTCCTTATTTTGGGACAAAACTCAGAAATTCCACTTATTTTGGGGCAAAATTGCAGGAATTTACCTTATTTTGAGGCAAAATTGCAGAAATTTCCCTTATTTGGGGCAAAATTGCAGAAATTTCACTAATTTCCAGGTAAAAAGGCTGTAATATCCTTTATTTTGGGGCAAAAAAGAAGAAATTCCCCTTATTTTGGGGCAAAATTGCAGAAATTTTCCTTATTTTGGGGCAAAAGGGCTGAAATTCTTATTTTGAGGTAAAATGCTGAAATTCCCCATATTTTGGGGCAAAAGGCAAAACTTCTTATTTTGGGGCAAAGAGGAACAAATTTCCCTTATTTTCGGGCAAAATTGCAGAAATATCATTTATTTCAGGGCAAAAAGTCAGAAATTTTTTTTTATTTTGGGGCAAAGAGCAGAAATTTCTTTTATTATGGTACAAAATTGAAGAAATTTTTCTTATTTTGAAACAAAAAGGCAGAAAATTCCCCTTATTTTGAGGCAAAAGGCAGAAATTATTCTCAATTTGAGGTAAAATGCAGAAATTCCCTTTATTTTGGGGCTAAAAGGCAGAAATTCCCTGTATTTTGAAGCAAAATTGCAGAAATTCTCATAATTTTCGGGCAAAAAGGCAGAAATTCTCCTTATTTTGGGGCAAAAAGACAGAAAATCTCCTTTTTCGGGAGCAAACAGTCAGAAATTCCCCTTATTTTGGGGCAAAATTGCAGAAATTTCCCTTATTTTGGGGCAAAATTGCAAAAATTTCAGGTATTTGAGAAAAAAAGGCAGAAATTTTTTTTGGGGGGGCAAAAAGGCAGAAATTTTTTTTATTTTGGTACAAAATGGCAGAAATTTTTCTTATTTTGGGGCAAAAAGTCAGAAATTCCCCATATTTTGGGGCAAAAAGGCAGAAATTCCCCTTGTTTTGAGGTAATAAGGCTGAAATTCCCCTTATTTTGGGGCAAAAAGGCAGAAATTTCGTTTATTTTGGGGAAAAGGCAGAAATTGCACTTATTTTGAGTCAAAAAGGTGGAAAATCCCCTTATTTTGGGGCAAAAATGAAGAAATTTGCTTTTTTATGGCAAAAAGGTATACATTCCCTTTATTTTCGGGCAAAAAGGCAGAAATTCTTTGTATTTTGGAGCAAAATTGCAGAAATTCCCCTAATTTTTGGGCAAAAAGGCAGAAATTTTCCTTATTTTGGGGTAAAACTGCAGAAATTTCACTTATTTTGCGGCAAAATGTCAGAAATTCCCCTTATTTTTGGCAAAAAATGCAGAAAATCCCCTTATTTTAGGGCAAAATTGCAGAAATTTCCCTTATTTGGGGAAAAAAACAGAAATTCCCCTTATTTTGGGGCAAAATTGCAGAAATTTCCCTTATTATGGGGAAAAATGGCAGAAATTTCCCTTATTTTAGGGCAAAATTGCAGAAATTTCACTTATTTCAGAGAAAAAAAGCAAAAATTTTTCTTATTTTGGGGCAAAAAGGCAGAAATTCCCATTATTTTGGGGCAAAAAGGCAGAAATTCACCTTATTTTGGGGTAAAATTGCAGAAATTTCACATATTTCAGGGCAAAACGGCAGAAATTCCCCTTATTTTGGGGCAAAAAGGCAGAAATTTCCCTTATTTTGGGATAAAATTGCAGAAATTTCCCTTATTTGGAGGCAAAAAGGCAGAAAATCCACTTAATTTCGGGTAAAAAGGCAGAAATTTCTCGTATTTTGGAGCAAAATTGCAGAAACTCCCCTAATTTTGGGGCTAAAAGGCAGAATTTCCCTTTATTTTGGGGCAAAAATAGAGAAATTCTTTTTATTTTGGGGCAAAAATCAGAAATTTCCTTTATTTTGGGGCAAAATTTTAGAAATTTCTTTTATATTGTTACAGACTTGCAGAAATTTTTCTTATTTTGTGGCAAAAAGGCAGAAATTCCCCATATTTTGGTGCAAAAAGGCTGAAATTCCCCTTATTTTGAGGTAAAATCCTGAAATTCCCCATATTTTGGGGCAAAAAGGCAGAAATTCCCCTCATTTGGGGGCAAAAAGGCACAAATTTCCCTTATTTTCGGGCATAATTGCAGGAATTTCATTTATTTCAGGGCAAAAAGTCAGAAATTCCTTTTATTTTGGGCCAAAAACAGAAATTTCTTTTATTTTGATACAAAATTGTAGAAATTTTTCTTATTTTGGAACAAAAAGGCAAAAATTACCCATATTTTGGGGAAAAAGGCAGAAATTCCTTTTATTTTGAGGTAAAAAGGCTGAAATTCCCGTTATTTTGGGGCATAAAGGCAGAAATTCCCTTTACTTTGTGGCAAAAAGGCAGAAGTTCCCGTTAATTGGGGCAGAAAAGCAGAAATTTTCCTTATTTAAGGGCAATAGGGCAGAAATTCCCCTTATTTGAAGGTAAAAAAGGCAGAAAATCCCCTTATTTTAGGGCAAAATTGCAGAAATCTCCCTTATTTGGGGGCAAAAACAGAAATTCCCTTTATTTTGGGGCAAAATTGCAGAAATTTCCCTTATTATGGGGAAAAATTGCAGAAATTTCCCTTATTTGGGGGCAAAAAGGAAGAAAATCCACTTAATTTCGGGTAAAAAGGCAGAAATTTCTCGTATTTTGGAGCAAAATTGCAGAAACTCCCCTAATTTTGGGGCAAAAAGGCAGAATTTCCCTTTATTGTGGGGCAAAAATAGAGAAATTCTTTTTATTTTGGGGCAAAAATCAGAAATTTCCCTTATTTTGGCGCAAAATTTTAGAAATTTCTTTTATATTGTTACAGACTTGCAGAAATTTTTCTTATTTTGTGGCAAAAAGGCAGAAATTCCCCATACTTTGGTGCAAAAAGGCTGAAATTCCCCATATTTTGGGGAAAAAAGGCAGAAATTCCTCTCATTTGGGGGCAAAAAGGCACAAATTTCCCTTATTTTCGGGCATAATTGCAGGAATTTCATTTATTTCAGGGCAAAAAGTCAGAAATTCCATTTATTTTGGGGAAAAAAGGCAGAAATTTCTTTTATTTTGATACAAAATTGTAGAAATTTTCCTTATTTTGGAACAAAAAGCAAAAATTACCCATGTTTTGGGCAAAAAGGCAGAAATTCCCCTTATTTTGAGGTAAAAAGGCTGAAATTCCTGTAATTTTGGGGAAAAAAAGGCAGAAATTCCCTTTACTTTGTGGCAAAAAGGCAGAAATTCCCGTTAATTGGGGCAGAAAAGCAGAAATTTTCCTTATTTAAAGGCAATAGGGCAGAAATTCCCCATATTTTGTGGCAAAAAGGCAGAAATTCCCCTTATTTGGAGGTAAAATGCTGAATTTCCCCTTATTTTCGGCAAAAAGGCAGAAATTCCTATTATTTTGGGGCAATATTGCAGAAATTTCAATTATTTCAGGGCAAAAAGTCAGAAATTAGCCTTATTTTGGGGCGAAAAACAGAAATTCCCTAATTTTGGGGCCAAAAACAGAAATTCCCCTTATTTTGGGGTAAAATTGCAGAAATTTCAAATATTTCAGGGCAAAAAGGCAGAAATTCCACTTTATTTCGGACAATAACGCAGAAATTCCCCGTATTTTAAAGCTAAATTTCAGAAATTCCCCTTATATTGGTGCAAAAATGAAGAAATTCCCTCTATTTTTGTGCAATAAGGCAGATTTCCCCGTATTTTTAAGCAAAATTGCACATTATCCCGTAATTTTGAGGGAAAATGCAGAAATTCACATTATTTTGGAACAAAAAGACAGAAATTCTCCTTATTTCAGGGCAAAAAGTCATAAATTCCCCTTATTTTGGGGCAAAATTGCAGAAATTTCCTTTATTTTGGGGCAAAATTGCAGAAATTTCCCTTATTTTGGGGCAAAATTGCAGAAATTTCATTTATTTCAGGGAAAAAGCACAGAAATTTCTCTTATTTTGGGGAAAAAATGCAGAAATTTCTTTTATTTTGGTACAAAATTGCAGAAATTTTCTTTATTTTGGGGAAAATGCAGAAATTCCCCATATTTTGGGGCAAAAAAGCAGAGATTCCCCTTATTATGAGGTAAAATGCTGAAATTCCCCTTATTTTGAGGCAAAAAGACAGAAATTCCCTTTATTTTGTGGCAAAAAGGCAGAAATTTCCCTTATTTTGGGGCAAATTGCAGAAATTTCACTTATTTCAGGGCAAAATTCAAAAATTCCTTTTATTTTGGGGCAAAAAGACAGAAATTCCGTTTATTTTTGGGTAAAAAGGCAGAAATTTCACTTATTTTGAGGTAAGAAGGCAGAAATTCCTCTTATTTTGGGGCAAAAATGAAGAAATTTCTCTTTTTTGTGGCAAAAGGTATACATTCCCCTTATTTTCGGGCAAAAAAGCAGAAATTCCCCCTATTTTGGAGCAGAATTGAAGAAAATCCCCTAATTGTGGGGCAAAAAGGCAGAAATTCCCTATATGTTGGGGCAAAAAGACAGAAATTCTCCTTATTTTGGGGCAAAACTCAGAAATTCCACTTATTTTGGGGCAAAATTCCAGAAATTTCCCTTATTGTGAAGCAAAATTGCAGAAATCTCACTTATTTTGGGGCAAAATTGCAGAAATTTCACTTATTTCAGGTAAAAATGGCAGAATTTTTTCTTATTTTGGGGCAAAAAGGCAGAAATTTCTAATATTTTGTGGCAAAAATGCAGAAATTCTCCTTATTTTGAGGTAAAAAGGCTGAAATTCCCCTTATTTGGGGGGAAAAAGGCAGAAATTCCCCTTATTTTGGGGTAAAATTGCAGAAATTTCAAATATTTCAGGGCAAAAAGGCAGAAATTCCACTTTATTTCGGACAATAACGGAGAAATTCCCCGTATTTTAAAGCTAAATTTCAGAAATTCCCCTTATATTGGTGCAAAAATGAAGAAATTCCCTCTATTTTTGTGCAATAAGGTAGATTTCCCCGTATTTTTAAGCAAAATTGCACATTATCCCGTAATTTTGAGGGAAAATGCAGAAATTCACATTATTTTGGAACAAAAAGACAGAAATTCTCCTTATTTCAAGGCAAAAAGTCATAAATTCCCCTTATTTTGGGGCAAAATTGCAGAAATTTCCTTTATTTTGGGGCAAAATTGCAGAAATTTCCCTTATTTTGGGGCAAAATTGCAGAAATTTCATTTATTTCAGGGAAAAAGCACAGAAATTTCTCTTATTTTGGGGAAAAAATGCAGAAATTTCTTTTAGTTTGGTACAAAATTGCAGAAATTTTCTTTATTTTGGGGAAAATGCAGAAATTCCCCATATTTTGGGGCAAAAAAGCAGAGATTCCCCTTATTATGAGGTAAAATGCTGAAATTCCCCTTATTTTGAGGCAAAAAGACAGAAATTCCCTTTATTTTGTGGCAAAAAGGCAGAAATTTCCCTTATTTTGGGGCAAATTGCAGAAATTTCACTTATTTCAGGGCAAAATTCAAAAATTCCTTTTATTTTGGGGCAAAAAGACAGAAATTCTGTTTATTTTTGGGTAAAAAGGCAGAAATTTCACTTATTTTGAGGTAAGAAGGCAGAAATTCCTCTTATTTTGGGGCAAAAATGAAGAAATTTCTCTTTTTTGTGGCAAAAGGTATACATTCCCCTTATTTTCGGGCAAAAAAGCAGAAATTCCCCCTATTTTGGAGCAGAATTGAAGAAAATCCCCTAATTGTGGGGCAAAAAGGCAGAAATTCCCTATATGTTGGGGCAAAAAGACAGAAATTCTCCTTATTTTGGGGCAAAACTCAGAAATTCCACTTATTTTGGGGCAAAATTCCAGAAATTTCCCTTATTGTGAAGCAAAATTGCAGAAATCTTACTTATTTTGGGGCAAAATTGCAGAAATTTCACTTATTTCAGGTAAAAATGGCAGAATTTTTTCTTATTTTGGGGCAAAAAGGCAGAAATTTCTAATATTTTGTGGCAAAAATGCAGAAATTCTCCTTATTTTGAGGTAAAAAGGCTGAAATTCCCCTTATTTGGGGGGAAAAAGGCAGAAATTTCCCTTATTTTGGGGTAAAATTGCAAACATTTCACTTATTTCAGGGTAATAAGTCAGAAATTTTCTTTATTTTGGGGCAAAAAAGACAGAAATTCCCTTTGTTTTGGAAGGAAAATACAGAAATTCCACTTCTTTAGAGGCAAAATGGCAGAAATTCCCCTTATTTTGAAGCAAAAATGAAGAAATTCCCCTAATTGTTGGACCAAAAGGCCGAAATTCCCTATATGTTGGGGCAAAAAGACAGAAATTCTCCTTATTTTGGGACAAAACTCAGAAATTCCACTTATTTTGGGGCAAAATTGCAGGAATTTACCTTATTTTGAGGCAAAATTGCAGAAATTTCCTTTATTTGGGGCAAAATTGCAGAAATTTCACTTATTTTCAGGTAAAAGGGCTGAAATATCCTTTATTTTGGGGCAAAAAGGAAGAAATTCCCCTTATTTTGGGGCAAACTTGCAGAAATTTTTCTTATTTTGGGGCAAAAGGGCTGAAATTCTTATTTTGAGGTAAAATGCTGAAATTCCCCATATTTTGGGGCAAAAGGCAAAACTTCTTCTTATTTTGGGGCAAAGAGGCACAAATTTCCCTTATTTTCGGGCAAAATTGCAGAAATTTCATTTATTTCAGGGCAAAAAGTCAGAAATTCCTTTTATTTTGGGGCAAAGAGCAGAAATTTCTTTTATTATGGTACAAAATTGAAGAAATTTTTCTTATTTTGAAACAAAAAGGCAGAAAATTCCCCTTATTTTGAGGCAAAAGGCAGAAATTATTCTCAATTTGAGGTAAAATGCAGAAATTCCCTTATTTTTGGGGCTAAAAGGCAGAAATTCCCTGTATTTTGAAGCAAAATTGCAAAAATTCTCATAATTTTCGGGCAAAAAGGCAGAAATTCTCCTTATTTTGGGGCAAAAAGACAGAAAATCTCCTTTTTCGGGAGCAAACAGTCAGAAATTCCCCTTATTTTGGGGCAAAATTGCAGAAATTTCCCTTATTTTGGGGCAAAATTGCAGAAATTTCACGTATTTCAGGGAAAAAAGGCAGAAATTTTTTTTGGGAAGGCAAAAAGGCAGAAATTTTTTTTATTTTGGTACAAAATGGCAGAAATTTTTCTTATTTTGGGGCAAAAAGTCAGAAATTCCCCATATTTTGGGGCAAAAAGGAAGAAATTCCCCTTATTTTGAGGTAATAAGGCTGAAATTCCCCTTATTTGGGGGCAAAAATGCAGAAATTTTGTTTATTTTGGGGAAAAGTCAGAAATTGCACTTATTTTGAGTCAAAAAGGTGGAAAATCCCCTTATTTTGGGGCAAAAATGAAGAAATTTGCTTTTTTATGGCAAAAAGGTATACATTCCCTTTATTTTCGGGCAAAAAGGCAGAAATTCTCTGTATTTTGGAGCAAAATTGCAGAAATTCCCCTAATTTTTGGGCAAAAAGGCAGAAATTTTCCTTATTTTGGGGTAAAACTGCAGAAATTTCAAATATTTTGCGGCAAAATGTCAGAAATTCCCCTTATTTTTGGCAAAAAAGGCAGAAAATCCCCTTATTTTAGGGCAAAATTGCAGAAATTTCCCTCATTTGGGGGCAAAAACAGAAATTCCCCTTATTTTGGGGCAAAATTGCAGAAATTTCCCTTATTATGGGGAAAAATTGCAGAAATTTCCCTTATTTTAGGGCAAAATTGCAGAAATTTCACTTATTTCAGAGAAAAAAAGCAAAAATTTTTCTTATTTTGGGGCAAAAAGGCAGAAATTCCCATTATTTTGGGGCAAAAAGGCAGAAATTCACCTTATTTTGGGGTAAAATTGCAGAAATTTTACATATTTCAGGGCAAAACGGCAGAAATTCCCCTTATTTTGAGGCAAAAAGGCAGAAATTTCCCTTATTTTGGGATAAAATTGCAGAAATTTCCCTTATTTGGGGGCAAAAAGGCAGAAAATCCACTTAATTTCGGGTAAAAAGGCAGAAATTTCTCGTATTTTGGAGCAAAATTGCAGAAACTCCCCTAATTTTGGGGCAAAAAGGCAGAATTTCCCTTTATTTTGGGGCAAAAATAGAGAAATTCTTTTTATTTTGGGGCAAAAATCAGAAATTTCCATTATTTTGGGGCAAAATTTTAGAAATTTCTTTTATATTGTTACAGACTTGCAGAAATTTTTCTTATTTTGTGGCAAAAAGGCAGAAATTCCCCATATTTTGGTGCAAAAAGGCTAAAATTCCCCTTATTTTGAGGTAAAATCCTGAAATTCCCCATATTTTAGGGCAAAAAGGCAGAAATTCCTAATATTTTGTGGCAAAAATGCAGAAATTCCCCTTATTTTGAGGTAAAAAGGCTGAAATTCCCCTTATTTGGGGGCAAAAAGGCAGAAATTTTTTTTATTTTGGTACAAAATTGCAGAAATTTTTCTTATTTTGGGGCAAAAAGTCAGAAATTCCCAATATTTTGGGGCAAAAAGGCAGAAATTCCCCTTATTTTGAGGTAAAAATGCTGAAATTCCCCTTATTTTGGGGGCAAAAAGACAGAAATTTCGTTTATTTTAGGGAAAAGGCAGAAATTGCACTTATTTTGAGTCAAAAAGGTGGAAAATCCCCTTATTTTGGGGCAAAAATGAAGAAATTTGTTTTTTTAAGGCAAAAAGGTATACATTCCCTTTACTTTCGGGCAAAAAGGCAGAAATTACCCGTATTTTGGAGCAAAATGGCAGAAATTCCCCTAATTTTTGGGTAAAAAGGCAGAAATTCCCCTTATTTTGGGGTAAAACTGCAGAAATTACACTTATTTTGCGGCAAAATGTCAGAAATTCCCCTTATTTTTGGCAAAAAAGGCAGAAAATCCCCTTATTTTAGGGCAAAATTGCAGAAATCTCCCTTATTTAAGGGCAAAAACAGAAATTCCCTTTATTTTGGGGCAAAATTGCAGAAATTTTCCTTATTATGGGGAAAAATTGCAGAAATTCCCCTTATTTTAGGGCAAAATTGCAGAAATTTCACTTATTTCAGAGAAAAAAAGCAAAAAATTTTCTTATTTTGGGGCAAAAAGGCAGAAATTTTCATTATTTTGGGGCAAAAAGGCAGAAATTCACCTTATTTTGGGGTAAAATTGCAGAAATTTCACATATTTCAGGGCAAAACGGCAGAAATTCCCCTTATTTTGGGGCAAAATGCAGAAATTCCCCTTATTTTGGGATAAAATTGCAGAAATTTCCCTTATTTTGGGGCAAAAAGGCAGAAAATGCACTTCATTTCGGGTAAAAAGGCAGAAATTTCTCGTATTTTGGAGCAAAATTGCAGAAACTCCCCTAATTTTGGGGCAAAAAGGCAGAATTTCCCTTTATTGTGAAGCAAAAATAGAGAAATTCTTTTTATTTTAGGGCAAAAATCAGAAATTTCCCTTATTTTGGGGCAAAATTTTAGAAATTTCTTTTATATTGTTACAGACTTGCAGAAATTTTTCTTATTTTGTGGCAAAAAGGCAAAAATTCCCCATACTTTGGTGCAAAAAGTCTGAAATTCCCCATATTTTGGGGAAAAAAGCAGAAATTCCTCTCATTTGGAGGCAAAAAGGCACAAATTTCCCTTATTTTCGGGCATAATTGCAGGAATTTCATTTATTTCAGGGCAAAAAGTCAGAAATTCCATTTATTTTGGGGCAAAAAGGCAGAAATTTATTTTATTTTGATACAAAATTGTAAAAATTTTCCTTATTTTGGAACAAAAAACAAAAATTACCCATATTTTGGGGAAAAAGGCAAAAATTCCCCTCTTTTTGAGGTAAAAAGGCTGAAATTCCCATTATTTGGGAGCAAAAAGGCAGAAATTCCCCTAATTGTGGGGCAAAAAGGCAGAAATTCCCTATATGTTAGGGCAAAAAGACAGAAATTCTCCTTATTTTGGGGCAAAACTCAGAAATTCCACTTATTTTGGGGCAAAATTCCAGAAATTTCCTTTATTTTGGGGCAAAATTGCAGAAATTTTACTTATTTTGGGGCAAAATTGCAGAAATTTCACTTATTTCAGGTAAAAATGGCAGAAATTGTTCTTATTTTGGGGCAAAAATGCAGAAATTCTTAATATTTTGTGGCAAAAATGCAGAAATTCCCCTTATTTTGAGGTAAAAAGGCTGAAATTCCCCTTATTTGGGGGCAAAAAGGCAGAAATTTCCCTAATTTTGGGGCAAAAGTGCAAACATGTCACTTATTTCAGGGTAATAAGTCAGAAATTTTCCTTATTTTGGGGCAAAAAAGACAGAAATTCCCTTTGTTTTGGAAGGAAAATACAGAAATTCCACTTCTTTAGAGACAAAAAGGCAGAAATTCCCCTTATTTTGAAGCAAAAATGAAGAAATTCCCCTAATTATTTGGCCAAAAGGCAGAAATTCCCTATATGTTGGGGAAAAAAGACAGAAATTCTCCTTATTTTGGGACAAAACTCAGAAATTCCACTTATTTTCGGGCAAAATTGCAGGAATTTACCTTATTTTTAGGCAAAATTGCAGAAATTTCCCTTATTTCGGGCAAAATTGCAGAAATTTCACTTATTTTCAGGTAAAAAGGCTGAAATATTTTTTATTTTGGGGCAAAAAAGAAGAAATTCCCCTTATTTTGGGGCAAAATTGCAGAAATTTTCCTTATTTTGGGGCAAAAGGGCTGAAATTCTTATTTTGAGGTAAAATGCTGAAATTCCCCATATTTTGGGGCAAAAGGCAAAACTTCTTCTTATTTTGGGGCAAAGAGGCACAAATTTCCCTTATTTTCGGGCAAAATTGCAGAAATTTCATTTATTTCAGGGCAAAAAGTCAGAAATTTTTTTTATTTTGGGGCAAAGAGCAGAAATTTCTTTTATTATGGTACAAAATTGAAGAAATTTTTCTTATTTTGAAACAAAAAGGCAGAAAATTCCCCTTATTTTGAGGCAAAAGGCAGAAATTATTCTCAATTTGAGGTAAAATGCAGAAATTCCCTTTATTTTGGGGCTAAAAGGCAGAAATTCCCTGTATTTTGAAGCAAAATTGCAGAAATTCTCATAATTTTCGGACAAAAAGGCAGAAATTCTCCTTATTTTGGGGCAAAAAGACAGAAAATCTCCTTTTTCGGGAGCAAACAGTTAGAAATTTCCCTTATTTTGGGGCAAAATTGCAGAAATTTCACGTTTTTCAGGGAAAAAAGGCAGAAATTTTTTTTTGGGGGGGGGGGGGAAAGGCAGAAATTTTTTTTATTTTGGTACAAAATTGCAGAAATTTTTCTTATTTTGGGGCAAAAAGTCAGAAATTCCCCATATTTTGGGGCAAAACGGCAGAATTTCCCGTTATTTTGAGGTAATAAGGCTGAAATTCCCCTTATTTTGGGGCAAAAATACAGAAATTTCGTTTATATTGGGGAAAAGGCAGAAATTGCACTTTTTTTGAGTCAAAAAGGTGGAAAATCTCCTTATTTTGGGGCAAAAATGAAGAAATTTGCTTTTTTATGGCAAAAAGGTATACATTCCCTTTATTTTCGGGCAAAAATGCAGAAATCCTTTGTATTTTGGAGCAAAATTGCAGAAATTCCCCTTATTTGGGGGCAAAAACAGAAATTCCCCTTATTTTGGAGCAAAATTGCAGAAATTTCCCTTATTATGGGGAAAAATTGCAGAAATTTCCCTTATTTTAGGGCAAAATTGCAGAAATTTCACTTATTTCAGAGAAAAAAACAAAAATTTTTCTTATTTTGGGGCAAAAAGGCAGAAATTCCCATTATTTTGGGGCAAAAAGGCAGAAATTCACCTTATTTTGGGGTAAAATTGCAGAAATTTCACATATTTCCGGGCAAAACGGCAGAAATTCCCCTTATTTTGGGGCAAAAAGGCAGAAATTTCCCTTATTTTGGGATAAAATTGCAGAAATTTCCCTTATTTGGGGGCAAAAAGGCAGAAAATCCACTTAATTTCGGGTAAAAAGGCAGAAATTTCTCGTATTTTTGAGCAAAAGTGCAGAAATTCCCCTAATTTTGGGGCTAAAAGGCAGAATTTCCCTTTATTTTGGGGCAAAAATAGAGAAATTCTTTTTATTTTGGGGCAAAAATCAGAAATTTCCTTTATTTTGGGGCAACATTTTAGAAATTTCTTTTATATTGTTACAGACTTGCAGAAATTTTTCTTATTTTGTGGCAAAAAGGCAGAAATTCCCCATATTTTGGTGCAAAAAGGCTGAAATTCCCCTTATTTTGAGGTAAAATCCTGAAATTCCCCATATTTTGGGGCAAAAAGGCAGAAATTCCCCTCATTTGGGGGCAAAAAGGCCCAAATTTCCCTTATTTTCGGGCATAATTGCAGGAATTTCATTTATTTCAGGGCAAAAAGTCAGAAATTCCTTTTATTTTGGGGCAAAAACAGAAATTTCTTTTATTTTGATACAAAATTGTAGAAATTTTCCTTATTTTGGAACAAAAAGGCAAAAATTACCCATATTTTGGGGAAAAAGGCAGAAATTCCCCTTATTTTGAGGTAAAAAGGCTGAAATTCCCGTTATTTTGGGGCAAAAAGGCAGAAATTCCCTTTACTTTGTGGCAAAAAGGCAGAAATTCCCCTTAATTGGGGCAGAAAAGCAGAAATTTTCCTTATTTAAGGGCAATAGGGCAGAAATTCCCCTTATTTTGTGACAAAAAGGCAGAAATTCCCCTTATTTGAAGGTAAAATGCTGAAATTCCCCTTATTTTCGGCAAAAAGGCAGAAATTCCTATTATTTTGGGGCAAAATTGCAGAAATTTCAAATATTTCAGGGCAAAAAGTCAGATATTTGCCTTATTTTGGGGCAAAAAGCAGAAATTCCCTTAATTTTGGGGCCAAAAACAGAAATTCCCCTTATTTTGGGGTAAAATTGCAGAAATTTCAAATATTTCAGGGCAAAAAGGCAGAAATTCCACTTTATTTCGGACAATAACGCAGAAATTCCCCGTATTTTAAAGCTAAATTTCAGAAATTCCCCTTATATTGGTGCAAAAATGGAGAAATTCCCTTTATTTTTGTGCAATAAGGCAGATTTCCCCGTATTTTGAAGCAAAATTGCACATATTTCCCTAATTTTGAAGGAAAATGAAGAAATTCACATTATTTTGGAACAAAAAGACAGAAATTCTCCTTATTTCAGGGCAAAAAGTCAGAAATTCCCCTTCTTTTGGGGTAAAATTGCAGAAATTTTCTTTATTTTGGGGCAAAATTGCAGAAATTTCCCTTATTTTGGGGCAAAATTGCAGAAATTTCACTTATTTCAGGGAAAAAGTGCAGAAATTTCTCTTATTTTGGGGCAAAAAGGCAGAAATTTCTTTTATTTTGGTACAAAATTGCAGAAATTTTCTTTATTTTGGGGCAAAAATGAAGAAATTCCCCATATTTTGGGGCAAAAAGGCAGAGATTTGCCTTATTATGAGGTAAAATGCTGAAATTCCCCTTATTTTGGGGCAAAAATACAGAAATTCCCTTCATTTTGTGGCAAAAAGGCAGAAATTTCCCTTATTTTGGGGCAAAATTGCAGAAATTTCACTTATTTCAGGGCAAAATTCAAAAATTCCTTTTATTTTGGGGCAAAAAGACAGAAATTCCGTTCATTTTTAGGTAAAAAGGCAGAAATTTCACTTATTTTGAGGGAAGAAGGCAGAAATTCCTCTTATTTTGGGGCAAAAAATGAAGAAATTTCTCTTTTTTGTGGCAAAAGGTATACATTCCCCTTATTTTCGGGCAAAAAAAGCAGAAATTCCCCGTATTTTGGAGCAGAATTGAAGAAAATCCCCTAATTGTGGGGCAAAAAGGCAGAAATTCCCTATATGTTGGGGCAAAAAGACAGAAATTCTCCTTATTTTGGGGCAAAACTCAGAAATTCCACTTATTTTGGGGCAAAATTCCAGAAATTTCCCTTATTTTGGGGCAAAATTGCAGAAATTTTACTTATTTTGGGGCAAAATTTCAGAAATTTCACTTATTTCACGTAAAAATGGCAGAAATTTTTCTTATTTTGGGGCAAAATGCAGAAATTCCTAATATTTTGTGGCAAAAATGCAGAAATTCCCCTTATTTTGAGGTAAAAAGGCTGAAATTCCCCTTATTTGGGGGCAAAAAGGCAGAAATTTCCCTAATTTTGGGGCAAAAGTGCAAACATTTCACTTATTTCAGGGTAATAAGTCAGAAATTTTCCTTATTTTGGGGCAAAAAACACAGAAATTCCCTTTGTTTTGGAAGGAAAATACAGAAATTCCAATTTTTTAGAGACAAAAAGGCAGAAATTCCCCTTATTTTGAAGCAAAAATGAAGAAATTCCCCTAATTGTTGAGCCAAAAGGCAGAAATTCCCTATATGTTGGGGAAAAAAGACAGAAATTCTCATTATTTTGGGACAAAACTCAGAAATTTTACTTATTTTGGGGCAAAATTGCAGGAATTTACCTTATTTTGTGGCAAAATTGCAGAAATTTCCCTTATTTGGGGCAAAATTGCAGAAATTTCACTTATTTTCAGGTAAAAAGGCTGAAATATCCTTTATTTTGGGGCAAAAAAGAAGAAATTCCCCTTATTTTGGGGCAAAATTGCAGAAATTTTCCTTATTTTGGGGCAAAAGGGCTGAAATTCTTATTTTGAGGTAAAATGCTGAAATTCCCCATATTTTGGGGCAAAAGGCAAAACTTCTTCTTATTTTGGGGCAAAAAGGCACAAATTTCCCTTATTTTCGGGCAAAATTGCAGAAATTTCATTTATTTCAGGGCAAAAAGTCAGAAATTCCTTTTATTTTGGGGCAAAGAGCAGAAATTTCTTTTTATTATGGTACAAAATTGAAGAAATTTATCTTATTTTGAAACAAAAAGTCAGAAAATTCCCATTATTTTGAGGCAAAAGGCAGAAATTATTCTCAATTTGAGGTAATAAGGCTGAAATTCCCCTTATTTTGGGGCAAAAAGGCAGAAATTTCGTTTATTTTGGGGAAAAGGCAGAAATTGCACTTATTTTGAGTAAAAAAGGTGGAAAATCCCCTTATTTTGGGGCAAAAATGAAGAAATTTGCTTTTTTATGGCAAAAAGGTATACATTCCCTTTATTTTCGGGCAAAAAGGCAGAAATTCTTTGTATTTTGGAGCAAAATTGCAGACATTCCCCTAATTTTTGGGCAAAAAGCAGAAATTTTCCTTATTTTGGGGTAAAACTGCAGATATTTCACTTATTTTGCGGCAAAATGTCAGAAATTCCCCTTATTTTTGGCAAAAAATGCAGAAAATCCCCTTATTTTAGGGCAAAATTGCAGAAATTTCCCTTATTTGGGGACAAAAAAAGAAATTCCCCTTATTTTGGGGCAAAATTGCAGAAATTTCCCTTATTATGGGGAAAAATTGCAGAAATTTCCCTTATTTTAGGGCAAAATTGCAGAAATTTCACTTATTTCAGAGAAAAAAAGCAAAAATTTTTCTTATTTTGGGGCAAAAAGGCAGAAATTCCCATTATTTTGGGGCAAAAAGGCAGAAATTCACCTTATTTTGGGGTAAAATTGCAGAAATTTCACATATTTCAGGGCAAAACGGCAGAAATTCCCCTTATTTTGGGGCAAAAAGGCAGAAATTTCCCTTATTTTGGGATAAAATTGCAGAAATTTCCCTTATTTGGGGGCAAAAAGGCAGAAAATCCACTTAATTTCGGGTAAAAAGGCAGAAATTTCTCGTATTTTGGAGCAAAATTGCAGAAACTCCCCTACTTTTGGGGCTAAAAGGCAGAATTTCCCTTTATTTTGGGGCAAAAATAGAGAAATTCTTTTTATTTTGGGGCAAAAATCAGAAAATTCCTTTATTTTGGGGCAAAATTTTAGAAATTTCTTTTATATTGTTACAGACTTGCAGAAATTTTTCTTATTTTGTGGCAAAAAGGCAGAAATTCCCCATACTTTGGTGCAAAAAGGCTGAAATTCCCCTTATTTTGAGGTAAAATCCTGAAATTCCCCATATTTTGGGGCAAAAAGGCAGAAATTCCCCTCATTTGGGGGCAAAAAGGCACAAATTTCCCTTATTTTTGGGCATAATTGCAGGAATTTCATTTATTTCAGGGCAAAAAGTCAGAAATTCCTTTTATTTTCGGGCAAAAACAGAAATTTCTTTTATTTTGATACAAAATTGTAGAAATTTTCCTTATTTTGGAACAAAAAGGCAAAAATTACCCATATTTTGGGGAAAAAGGCAGAAATTCCCCTTATTTTGAGGTAAAAAGGCTGAAATTCCCGTTATTTTGGGGCAAAAAGGCAGAAATTCCCTTTACTTTGTGGCAAAAAGGCAGAAATTCCCGTTAATTGGGGCAGAAAAGCGAAATTTTCCTTATTTAAGGGCAATAGGGCAGAAATTCCCCTTATTTTGTGGCAAAAAGGCAGAAATTCCCCTTATTTGAAGGTAAAATGCTGAAATTCCCCTTATTTTCGGCAAAAAGGCAGAAATTCCTATTATTTTGGGGCAAAATTGCAGAAATTTCAATTATTTCTGGGCAAAAAGTCAGATATTTGCCTTATTTTGGGGCAAAAAGCAGAAATTCCCTTAATTTTGGGGCCAAAAACAGAAATTCCCCTTATTTTGGGGTAAAATTGCAGAAATGTCAAATATTTCAGGGCAAAAAGGCAGAAATTCCACTTTATTTCGGACAATAACGCAGAAATTCCCCATATTTTAAAGCTAAATTTCAGAAATTCCCCTTATATTGGTGCAAAAATGGAGAAATTCCCTTTATTTTTGTGCAATAAGGCAGATTTCCCCGTATTTTGAAGCAAAATTGCACATATTTCCCTAATTTTGAAGGAAAATGCAAGAATTCACATTATTTTGGAACAAAAAGACAGAAATTCTCCTTATTTCAGGGCAAAAAGTCAGAAATTCCCCTTATTTTGGGGTAAAATTGCAGAAATTTTCTTTATTTTGGGGCAAAATTGCAGAAATTTCCCTTATTTTGGGGCAAAATTGCAGAAATTTCACTTATTTCAGGGAAAAAGTGCAGAAATTTCTCTTATTTTGGGGCAAAAAGGCAGAAATTTCTTTTATTTTGGTACAAAATTGCAGAAATTTTCTTTATTTTGGGGCAAAAATAAAGAAATTCCCCATATTTTGGGGCAAAAAGGCAGAGATTCGCCTTATTATGAGGTAAAATGCTGAAATTCCCCTTATTTTGGGGCAAAAATACAGAAATTCCCTTTATTTTGTGGCAAAAAGGCAGAAATTTCCCTTATTTTGGGGCAAAATTGCAGAAATTTCACTTATTTCAGGGCAAAATTCAAAAATTCCTCTTATTTTTGGGCAAAAAGACAGAAATTTTGTTTATTTTTGGGTAAAAAGGCAGAAATTTCACTTATTGTGAGGTAAGAAGGCAGAAATTCCTCTTATTTTGGTGCAAAAAGGAAGAAATTTCTCTTTCTTTGTGGCAAAAGGTATATATTCTCCTTATTTTCGGGCAAAAAAGCAGAAATATCCCGTTTTTTGGAGCACAATTGCAGAAAATCCCCTAATTGTGGGGCAAAAAGGCAGAAATTCCCTATATGTTGGGGCAAAAAGACAGAAATTCTCCTTATTTTGGGGCAAAACTCAGAAATTCCACTTATTTTGAAGCAAAATTCCAGAAATTTCCCTTATTTTGGGGCAAAATTGCAGAAATTTCACTTATTTTGGGGCAAAATTGCAGAAATTTCACTTATTTCAGATAAAAAAAAGGCAGAAATTTTTCTTATTTTGGGGCAAAAAGGCAAAAATTCCTAATATTTTGTGGCAAAAATGCAGAAATTCCCCTTATTTTGAGGTAAAAAGGCTGAAATTCCCCTTATTTTGGGGCAAAAAGGCAGAAATTTCCCTTATTTTGGGGCAAAATTGCAGAAATTTCACTTATTTCAGGGCAAAATTCAAAAATTCCTTTTATTTTGGGGCTAAAAGTCAGAAATTCCGTTTATTTTTGGGTAAAAAGGCAGAAATTTCACTTATTTTGAGGTAAGAAGGCAGAAATTCCTCTTATTTTGGGGCAAAAATGAAGAAATTTCCCTTTTTTGTGGCAAAAGGTATATATTCCCCTTATTTTCGGGCAAAAAAGCATAAATATCCCGTTTTTTGGAGCACAATTGCAGAAAATCCCCTAATTGTGGGGCAAAAAGGCAGAAATTCCCTATATGTTGGGGCAAAAAGACAGAAATTCTCCTTATTTTGGGGCAAAACTCAGAAATTCCACTTATTTTGGGGCAAAATTCCAGAAATTTCCCTTATTTTGGGGCAAAATTGCAGAAATTTTACTTATTTTGGGGCACAATTGGAGAAATTTCACTTATTTCAGGTAAAAATGGCAGAAATTTTTCTTATTTTGGGGCAAAAAGGCAGAAATTCCTAATATTTTGTGGCAAAAATGCAGAAATTCCCCTTATTTTGAGGTAAAAAGGCTGAAATTCCCCTTATTTGGGGGCAAAAAGGCAGAAATTTCCCTTTTTTGGGGGCAAAATTGCAAACATTTCACTTATTTCAGGGTAATAAGTCAGAAATTTTCCTTATTTTGGGGCAAAAAACACAGAAATTCCCTTTGTTTTGGAAGGAAAATACAGAAATTCCACTTCTTTAGAGGCAAAAAGGCAGAAATTCCCCTTATTTTGAAGCAAAAATGAAGAAATTCCCCTAATTGTTGGGCAAAAAGGCAGAAATTCCCTATATGTTGGGGCAAAAAGACAGAAATTCTCATTATTTTGGGACAAAACTCAGAAATTCCACTTATTTTGGGGCAAAATTGCAGGAATTTACCTTATTTTGAGGCAAAATTGCAGAAATTTCCCTTATTTGGGGCAAAATTGCAGAAATTTCACTTATTTTCAGGTAAAAAGGCTGAAATATCCTTTATTTTGGCGCAAAAAAGAAGAAATTCCCCTTATTTTGGGGCAAAATTGCAGAAATTTTCCTTATTTTGGGGCAAAAAGGCTGAAATTCTTATTTTGAGGTAAAATGCTGAAATTCCCCATATTTTGGGGCAAAAGGCAAAACTTCTTTTTATTTTGGGGCAAAGAGGCACAAATTTCCCTTATTTTCGGGAAATATTGCAGAAATTTCATTTATTTCAGGGCAAAAAGTCAGAAATTCCTTTTATTTTGGGGCAAAGAGCAGAAATTTCTTTTATTATGGTACAAAATTGAAGAAATTTTTCTTATTTTGAAACAAAAAGGCAGAAAATTCCCCTTATTTTGAGGCAAAAGGCAGAAATTATTCTCAATTTGAGGTAAAATGCAGAAATTCCCTTTATTTTGGGGCTAAAAAACAGAAATTCCCTGTATTTTGAAGCAAAATTGCAGAAATTCTCATAATTTTTGGGCAAAAAGGCAGAAATTCTCCTTATTATGGGGCAAAAAGACAGAAAATCTCCTTTTTCGGGAGCAAACAGTCAGAATTCCCCTTATTTTGGGGCAAAATTGCAGAAATTTCCTTTACATTGGGGCAAAATTGTAGAAATTTCCCTTATTTTGGGGCAAAATTGCAGAAATTTCACGTATTTCAGGGAAAAAAAGGCAGAAATTTTTTTGGGGGGGCAAAAAGGCAGAAATTTTTTTTATTTTGGTACAAAATTGCAGAAATTTTTCTTATTTTGGGGCAAAAAGTCAGAAATTCCCCATATTTTGGGGCAAAAAGGCAGAAATTCCCCTTATTTTGAGGTAAAAAGGCTGAAATTCCCCTTATTTTGGGGCAAAAAGACAGAAATTTCGTTTATTTTGGGGAAAAGGCAGAAATTGCACTTATTTTGAGTCAAAAAGGTGGAAATTCCTCTTATTTTGGGGCAAAAATGAAGAAATTTGCTTTTTTATGGCAAAAAGATATACATTCCCTTTATTTTCGGGCAAAAAGGCAGAAATTCTTTGTATTTTGGAGCAAAATTGCAGAAATTCTCATAATTTTCGGGCAAAAAGGCAGAAATTCTCCTTATTTTGGGGCAAAAAGACAGAAAATCTCCTTTTTCGGGAGCAAACAGTCAGAAATTCCCCTTATTTTGGGGCAAAATTGCAGAAATTTCCTTTACATTGGGGCAAAATTGCAGAAATTTCCCTTATTTGGGGGCAAAATTGCAGAAATTTCAGGTATTTGAAAAAAAAAAGGCAGAAATTTTTTTGGGGGGGCAAAAAGGCAGAAATTTTTTTTATTTTGGTACAAAATTGCAGAAATTTTTCTTATTTTGGGGCAAAAAGTCAGAAATTCCCCATATTTTGGGGCAAAAAGGCAGAAATTCCCCTTATTTTGAGGTAATAAGGCTGAAATTCCCCTTATTTTGGGGCAAAAAGGCAGAAATTTCGTTTATTTTGGGGAAAAGGCAGAAATTGCACTTATTTTGAGTCAAAAAGGTGGAAAATCTCCTTATTTGGGGGCAAAAATGAAGAAATTTGCTTTTTTATGGCAAAAAGGTATACATTCCCTTTATTTTCGGGCAAAAAGGCAGAAATTCTTTGTATTTTGGAGCAAAATTGCAGAAATTCCCCTAATTTTTGGGCAAAAAGCAGAAATTTTCCTTATTTTGGGGTAAAACTGCAGAAATTTCACTTATTTTGCGGCAAAATGTCAGAAATTCCCCTTATTTTTGGCAAAAAATGCAGAAAATCCCCTTATTTTAGGGCAAAATTGCAGAAATTTCCCTTATTTGGGGACAAAAACAGAAATTCCCCTTATTTTGGGGCAAAATTGCAGAAATTTCCCTTATTATGGGGAAAAATTGCAGAAATTTCCCTTATTTTAGGGCAAAATTGCAGAAATTTCACTTATTTCAGAGAAAAAAAGCAAAAATTTTTCTTATTTTGGGGCAAAAAGGCAGAAATTCCCATTATTTTGGGGCAAAAAGGCAGAAATTCACCTTATTTTGGGGTAAAATTGCAGAAATTTCACATATTTCAGGGCAAAACGGCAGAAATTCCCCTTATTTGGGGCAAAAAGGCAGAAATTTCCCTTATTTTGGGATAAAATTGCAGAAATTTCCCTTATTTGGAGGCAAAAAGGCAGAAAATCCACTTAATTTCGGGTAAAAAGGCAGAAATTTCTCGTATTTTGGAGCAAAATTGCAGAAACTCCCCTACTTTTGGGGCTAAAAGGCAGAATTTCCCTTTATTTTGGGGCAAAAATAGAGAAATTCTTTTTATTTTGGGGCAAAAATCAGAAATTTCCTTTATTTTGGGGCAAAATTTTAGAAATTTCTTTTATATTGTTACAGACTTGCAGAAATTTTTCTTATTTTGTGGCAAAAAGGCAGAAATTCCCCATACTTTGGTGCAAAAAGGCTGAAATTCCCCTTATTTTGAGGTAAAATCCTGAAATTCCCCATATTTTGGGGCAAAAAGGCAGAAATTCCCCTCATTTGGGGGCAAAAAGGCACAAATTTCCTTTATTTTTGGGCATAATTGCAGGAATTTCATTTATTTCAGGGCAAAAAGTCAGAAATTCCTTTTATTTTCGGGCAAAAACAGAAATTTCTTTTATTTTGATACAAAATTGTAGAAATTTTCCTTATTTTGGAACAAAAAGGCAAAAATTACCCATATTTTGGGGAAAAAGGCAGAAATTCCCCTTATTTTGAGGTAAAAAGGCTGAAATTCCCGTTATTTTGGGGCAAAAAGGCAGAAATTCCCTTTACTTTGTGGCAAAAAGGCAGAAATTCCCGTTAATTGGGGCAGAAAAGCGAAATTTTCCTTATTTAAGGGCAATAGGGCAGAAATTCCCCTTATTTTGTGGCAAAAAGGCAGAAATTCCCCTTATTTGAAGGTAAAATGCTGAAATTCCCCTTATTTTCGGCAAAAAGGCAGAAATTCCTATTATTTTGGGGCAAAATTGCAGAAATTTCAATTATTTCTGGGCAAAAAGTCAGATATTTGCCTTATTTTGGGGCAAAAAGCAGAAATTCCCTTAATTTTGGGGCCAAAAACAGAAATTCCCCTTATTTTGGGGTAAAATTGCAGAAATTTCAAATATTTCAGGGCAAAAAGGCAGAAATTCCACTTTATTTCGGACAATAACGCAGAAATTCCCCATATTTTAAAGCTAAATTTCAGAAATTCCCCTTATATTGGTGCAAAAATGGAGAAATTCCCTTTATTTTTGTGCAATAAGGCAGATTTCCCCGTATTTTGAAGCAAAATTGCACATATTTCCCTAATTTTGAAGGAAAATGCAAGAATTCACATTATTTTGGAACAAAAAGACAGAAATTCTCCTTATTTCAGGGCAAAAAGTCAGAAATTCCCCTTATTTTGGGGTAAAATTGCAGAAATTTTCTTTATTTTGGGGCAAAATTGCAGAAATTTCCCTTATTTTGGGGCAAAATTGCAGAAATTTCACTTATTTCAGGGAAAAAGTGCAGAAATTTCTCTTATTTTGGGGCAAAAAGGCAGAAATTTCTTTTATTTTGGTACAAAATTGCAGAAATTTTCTTTATTTTGGGGCAAAAATAAAGAAATTCCCCATATTTTGGGGCAAAAAGGCAGAGATTCGCCTTATTATGAGGTAAAATGCTGAAATTCCCCTTATTTTGGGGCAAAAATACAGAAATTCCCTTTATTTTGTGGCAAAAAGGCAGAAATTTCCCTTATTTTGGGGCAAAATTGCAGAAATTTCACTTATTTCAGGGCAAAATTCAAAAATTCCTCTTATTTTTGGGCAAAAAGACAGAAATTTTGTTTATTTTTGGGTAAAAAGGCAGAAATTTCACTTATTGTGAGGTAAGAAGGCAGAAATTCCTCTTATTTTGGGGCAAAAATGAAGAAATTTCTCTTTCTTTGTGGCAAAAGGTATATATTCTCCTTATTTTCGGGCAAAAAAGCAGAAATATCCCGTTTTTTGGAACACAATTGCAGAAAATCCCCTAATTGTGGGGCAAAAAGGCAGAAATTCCCTATATGTTGGGGCAAAAAGACAGAAATTCTCCTTATTTTGGGGCAAAACTCAGAAATTCCACTTATTTTGAAGCAAAATTCCAGAAATTTCCCTTATTTTGGGGCAAAATTGCAGAAATTTCACTTATTTTGGGGCAAAATTGCAGAAATTTCACTTATTTCAGATAAAAAAAAGGCAGAAATTTTTCTTATTTTGGGGCAAAAAGGCAAAAATTCCTAATATTTTGTGGCAAAAATGCAGAAATTCCCCTTATTTTGAGGTAAAAAGGCTGAAATTCCCCTTATTTTGGGGCAAAAAGGCAGAAATTTCCCTTATTTTGGGGCAAAATTGCAGAAATTTCACTTATTTCAGGGCAAAATTCAAAAATTCCTTTTATTTTGGGGCTAAAAGTCAGAAATTCCGTTTATTTTTAGGTAAAAAGGCAGAAATTTCACTTATTTTGAGGTAAGAAGGCAGAAATTCCTCTTATTTTGGGGCAAAAATGAAGAAATTTCCCTTTTTTGTGGCAAAAGGTATATATTCCCCTTATTTTCGGGCAAAAAAGCATAAATATCCCGTTTTTTGGAGCACAATTGCAGAAAATCCCCTAATTGTGGGGCAAAAAGGCAGAAATTCCCTATATGTTGGGGCAAAAAGACAGAAATTCTCCTTATTTTGGGGCAAAACTCAGAAATTCCACTTATTTTGGGGCAAAATTCCAGAAATTTCCCTTATTTTGGGGCAAAATTGCAGAAATTTTACTTATTTTGGGGCAAAATTTCAGAAATTTCACTTATTTCAGGTAAAAATGGCAGAAATTTTTCTTATTTTGGGGCAAAAAGGCAGAAATTCCTAATATTTTGTGGCAAAAATGCAGAAATTCCCCTTATTTTGAGGTAAAAAGGCTGAAATTCCCCTTATTTGGGGGCAAAAAGGCAGAAATTTCCCTTTTTTGGGGGCAAAATTGCAAACATTTCACTTATTTCAGGGTAATAAGTCAGAAATTTTCCTTATTTTGGGGCAAAAAACACAGAAATTCCCTTTGTTTTGGAAGGAAAATACAGAAATTCCACTTCTTTAGAGGCAAAAAGGCAGAAATTCCCCTTATTTTGAAGCAAAAATGAAGAAATTCCCCTAATTGTTGGGCAAAAAGGCAGAAATTCCCTATATGTTGGGGCAAAAAGACAGAAATTCTCCTTATTTTGGGACAAAACTCAGAAATTCCACTTATTTTGGGGCAAAATTGCAGGAATTTACCTTATTTTGAGGCAAAATTGCAGAAATTTCCCTTATTTGGGGCAAAATTGCAGAAATTTCACTTATTTTCAGGTAAAAAGGCTGAAATATCCTTTATTTTGGCGCAAAATTGCAGAAATTTTCCTTATTTTGGGGCAAAAAGGCTGAAATTCTTATTTTGAGGTAAAATGCTGAAATTCCCCATATTTTGGGGCAAAAGGCAAAACTTCTTTTTATTTTGGGGCAAAGAGGCACAAATTTCCCTTATTTTCGGGAAAAATTGCAGAAATTTCATTTATTTCAGGGCAAAAAGTCAGAAATTCCTTTTATTTTGGGGCAAAGAGCAGAAATTTCTTTTATTATGGTACAAAATTGAAGAAATTTTTCTTATTTTGAAACAAAAAGGCAGAAAATTCCCCTTATTTTGAGGCAAAAGGCAGAAATTATTCTCAATTTGAGGTAAAATGCAGAAATTCCCTTTATTTTGGGGCTAAAAAACAGAAATTCCCTGTATTTTGAAGCAAAATTGCAGAAATTCTCATAATTTTTGGGCAAAAAGGCAGAAATTCTCCTTATTATGGGGCAAAAAGACAGAAAATCTCCTTTTTCGGGAGCAAACAGTCAGAAATTCCCCTTATTTTGGGGCAAAATTGCAGAAATTTCCTTTACATTGGGGCAAAATTGTAGAAATTTCCCTTATTTTGGGGCAAAATTGCAGAAATTTCACGTATTTCAGGGAAAAAAGGCAGAAATTTTTTTGGGGAGGCAAAAAGGCAGAAATTTTTTTTATTTTGGTACAAAATTGCAGAAATTTTTCTTATTTTGGGGCAAAAAGTCAGAAATTCCCCATATTTTGGGGCAAAAAGGCAGAAATTCCCCTTATTTTGAGGTAAAAAGGCTGAAATTCCCCTTATTTTGGGGCAAAAAGACAGAAATTTCGTTTATTTTGGGGAAAAGGCAGAAATTGCACTTATTTTGAGTCAAAAAGGTGGAAATTCCTCTTATTTTGGGGCAAAAATGAAGAAATTTGCTTTTTTATGGCAAAAAGGTATACATTCCCTTTATTTTTGGGCAAAAAGGCAGAAATTCTTTGTATTTTGGAGCAAAATTGCAGAAATTCTCATAATTTTCGGGCAAAAAGGCAGAAATTCTCCTTATTTTGGGGCAAAAAGACAGAAAATCTCCTTTTTCGGGAGCAAACAGTCAGAAATTCCCCTTATTTTGGGGCAAAATTGCAGAAATTTCCTTTACATTGGGGCAAAATTGCAGAAATTTCCCTTATTAGGGGGGCAAAATTTCAGAAATTTCAGGTATTTGAAAAAAAAAAGGCAGATATTTTTTTGGGGGGGCAAAAAGGCAGAAATTTTTTTTATTTTGGTACAAAATTGCAGAAATTTTTCTTATTTTGGGGCAAAAAGTCAGAAATTCCCCATATTTTGGGGCAAAAAGGCAGAAATTCCCCTTATTTTGAGGTAAAAAGGCTGAAATTCCCCTTATTTTGGGGCAAAAAGACAGAAATTTCGTTTATTTTGGGGAAAAGGCAGAAATTGCACTTATTTTGAGTCAAAAAGGTGGAAATTCCTCTTATTTTGGGGCAAAAATTTTCTTTTTTATGGCAAAAAGGTATACATTCCCTTTATTTTCGGGCAAAAAGGCAGAAATTCTTTGTATTTTGGAGCAAAATTGCAGAAATTCTCATAATTTTCGGGCAAAAAGGCAGAAATTCTCCTTATTTTGGGGCAAAAAGACAGAAAATCTCCTTTTTCGGGAGCAAACAGTCAGAAATTCCCCTTATTTTGGGGCAAAATTGCAGAAATTTCCTTTACATTGGGGCAAAATTGCAGAAATTTCCCTTATTTGGGGGCAAAATTGCAGAAATTTCAGGTATTTGAAAAAAAAAAGGCAGATATTTTTTTGGGGGGGCAAAAAGGCAGAATTTTTTTTTATTTTGGTACAAAATTGCAGAAATTTTTCTTATTTTGGGGCAAAAAGTCAGAAATTCCCCATATTTTGGGGCAAAAAGGCAGAAATTCCCCTTATTTTGAGGTAATAAGGCTGAAATTCCCCTTATTTGGGGGCAAAAAGGCAGAAATTTCGTTTATTTTGGGGAAAAGGCAGAAATTGCACTTATTTTGAGTCAAAAAGGTGGAAAATCTCCTTATTTGGGGGCAAAAATGAAGAAATTTGCTTTTTTATGGCAAAAAGGTATACATTCCGTTTATTTTCGGGCAAAAAGGCAGAAATTCTTTGTATTTTGGAGCAAAATTGCAGAAATTCCCCTAATTTTTGGGCAAAAGGCAGAAATTTTCCTTATTTTGGGTAAAACTGCAGAAATTTCACTTATTTTGCGGCAAAATGTCAGAAATTCCCCTTATTTTTGGCAAAAAATACAGAAAATCCCCTTATTTTAGGGCAAAATTGCAGAAATTTCCCTTATTTGGGGACAAAAACAGAAATTCCCCTTATTTTGGGGCAAAATTGCAGAAATTTCCCTTATTATGGGGAAAAATTGCAGAAATTTCCCTTATTTTAGGGCAAAATTGCAGAAATTTCACTTATTTCAGAGAAAAAAAGCAAAAATTTTTCTTATTTTGGGGCAAAAAGGCAGAAATTCCCATTATTTTGGGGCAAAAAGGCAGAAATTCACCTTATTTTGGGGTAAAATTGCAGAAATTTCACATATTTCAGGGCAAAACGGCAGAAATTCCCCTTATTTTGGGGCAAAAAGGCAGAAATTTCCCTTATTTTGGGATAAAATTGCAGAAATTTCCCTTATTTGGGGGCAAAAAGGCAGAAAATCCACTTAATTTCGGGTAAAAAGGCAGAAATTTCTCGTATTTTGGAGCAAAATTGCAGAAACTCCCCTAATTTTGGGGCTAAAAGGCAGAATTTCCCTTTATTTTGGGGCAAAAATAGAGAAATTCTTTTTATTTTGGGGCAAAAATCAGAAATTTCCTTTATTTTGGGGCAAAATTTTAGAAATTTCTTTTATATTGTTACAGACTTGCAGAAATTTTTCTTATTTTGTGGCAAAAAGGCAGAAATTCCCCATATTTTGGTGCAAAAAGGCTGAAATTCCCCTTATTTTGAGGTAAAATCCTGAAATTCCCCATATTTTGGGGCAAAAAGGCAGAAATTCCCCTCATTTGGGGGCAAAAAGGCACAAATTTCCCTTATTTTCGGGCATAATTGCAGGAATTTCATTTATTTCAGGGCAAAAAGTCAGAAATTCCTTTTATTTTGGGGCAAAAACAGAAATTTCTTTTATTTTGATACAAAATTGTAGAAATTTTCCTTATTTTGGAACAAAAAGTCAAAAATTACCCATATTTTGGGGAAAAAGGCAGAAATTCCCCTTATTTTGAGGTAAAAAGGCTGAAATTCCCGTTATTTTGGGGCAAAAAGGCAGAAATTCCCTTTACTTTGTGGCAAAAAGGCAGAAATTCCCGTTAATTGGGGCAGAAAAGCAGAAATTTTCCTTATGTAAGGGCAATAGAGCAGAAATTCCCCTTATTTTGTGGCAAAAAGGCAGAAATTCCCCTTATTTCAGGGCAAAAAGTCAGAAATTCCCCTTCTTTTGGGGTAAAATTGCAGAAATTTTCTTTATTTTGGGGCAAAATTGCAGAAATTTCTCTTATTTTGGGGCAAAATTGCAGAAATTTCACTTATTTATGGGAAAAGTGCAGAAATTTCTCTTATTTTGGGGCAAAAAGGCAGAAATTTCTTTTATTTTGGTACAAAATTGCAGAAATTTTCTTTATTTTGGGGCAAAATTGCAGAAATTTCCCTTATTTTGGGGCAAAATTGCAGAAATTTCACTTATTTCAGGGAAAAAGTGCAGAAATTTCTCTTATTTTGGGGCAAAAAGGCAGAAATTTCTTTTATTTTGGTACAAAATTGCAGAAATTTTCTTTATTTTGGGGCAAAAATGAAGAAATTCCCCATATTTTGGGGCAAAAAGGCAGAGATTCGCCTTATTATGAGGTAAAATGCTGAAATTCCCCTTATTTTGGGGCAAAAATACAGAAATTCCCTTTATTTTGTGGCAAAAAGGCAGAAATTTCCCTTATTTTGGGGCAAAATTGCAGAAATTTCACTTATTTCAGGGCAAAATTCAAAAATTCCTTTTATTTTGGGGCAAAAAGACAGAAATTCCGTTCATTTTTAGGTAAAAAGGCAGAAATTTCACTTATTTTGAGGTAAGAAGGCAGAAATTCCTCTTATTTTGGGGCAAAAATGAAGAAATTTCTCTTTTTTGTGGCAAAAGGTATACATTCCCCTTATTTTCGGGCAAAAAAGCAGAAATTCCCTATATGTTGGGGCAAAAAGACAGAAATTCTCCTTATTTTGGGGCAAAACTCAGAAATTCCACTTATTTTGGGGCAAAATTCCAGAAATTTCCCTTATTTTGGGGCAAAATTGCAGAAATTTCACTTATTTTGGGGCAAAATTGCAGAAATTTCACTTATTTCAGAAAAAAATTCAGAACTTTTCCTATTTTAGTGCAAAAAGGCAGAAATTTCTTTTATTTTGGTATAAAATTGCAGAAAATTTTCTTATTATGGGGCAAAAGGCAGAAATCTCCCATATTTAGGGGAAAAATGCAGAAATTCCTCTTATTCTGAGGTAAAAAGGCTGAAATTTCTCTTATTTGGGGGAAAAAAGCAAAAATTTCCCTTATTTTGAGGCAAAATTGCAGAAATTTCACTTATTTCATTGTAATAAGTCAGAAATTTTCCTTATTTTGGGGCAAAAAAGACCGAAATTCCCTTTGTTTTGGGGGAAAAACACAGAAATTCCACTTTTTTAGAGGCAAAAAAGCAGAAATTCCTTTTATTTTGGAGTAAAAATGAAGAAATTTCCCTTTTTTGTGGCAAAAGGTATACATTCCACTTATTTTTGGGCTAAAAAACAGAAATTCCTTGTATTATGGAGCAAAATTGCAGAAATTCTCCTAATTGTGGGGCAAAAAAGCAGAAATTCCCTATATGTTAGGGCAAAAAGTCAGAAATTCTCCTTATTTTGGGGCAAAACACAGAAATTCCACTTATTTTGGGGCAAACTTCCAGAAATTTCCCTTATTTTGTGGCAAAATTGCAGAAATTTCACTTATTTTGGGGCAAAATTGCAGAAATTTCACTTATGTCAGGGAAAAAAGGCAGAAATTTTCCTTATTTTGGGGCAAAAAAACAGAAATTTCTTTTATTTTGTGGCAAAAATGCAGAAATTCCCCTTATTTTGAGGTAAAAAGGCTGAAATTTCCCTTATTTGGGGGCAAAAAAGCAGAAATTTTCCTTATTTTGGGGCAAAATTGGAGAAATTTCACTTATTTCAGGGTAATAAGTCAGAAATTTACCTTATTTTGGGGCAAAAAAGACAGAAATTCCCTTTGTTTTGGGGGAAAAGGACAGAAATTCCACTTATTTAGAGGCAAAAAAGCAGAAATTCCCATTATTTTGAAGCAAAAATAAAGAAATTTCGCTATTTTATGGCAAAAAGTTATGCATTCTTCTTATTTTCGGGCAAAAAAGCAGAAATTCCCAGTATTTTGGAGCAAAATTGCAGAAATTCCCCTTATTTTGAGGTAAAAAGGCTGAAATTCCCCTTATTTGGGGGCAAAAAGGCAGAAATTTCCCTAATTTTGGGGCAAAAGTGCAAACATTTCACTTATTTCAGGGTAATAAGTCAGAAATTTTCCTTATTTTGGGGCAAAAAAGACAGAAATTCCCTTTGTTTTGTAAGGAAAATACAGAAATTCCACTTCTTTAGAGACAAAAAGGCAGAAATTCCCCTTATTTTGAAGCAAAAATGAAGAAATTCCCCTAATTGTTGGGCCAAAAGGCAGAAATTCCCTATATGTTGGGGAAAAAAGACAGAAATTCTCCTTATTTTGGGACAAAACTCAGAAATTCCACCTATTTTGGGGCAAAATTGCAGGAATTTACGTTATTTTGAGGCAAAATTGCAGAAATTTCCCTTATTTGGGGCAAAATTGCAGAAATTTCACTTATTTTCAGGTAAAAAGGCTGAAATATCCTTTATTTTGGGGCAAAAAAGAAGAAATTCCCCTTATTTTGGGGCAAAATTGCAGAAATTTTCCTTATTTTGGGGCAAAAAGGCTGAAATTCTTATTTTGAGGTAAAATGCTGAAATTCCCCATATTTTGGGGCAAAAGGCAAAACTTCTTTTTATTTTGGGGCAAAGAGGCACAAATTTCCCTTATTTTTGGGAAAAATTGCAGAAATTTCATTTATTTCAGGGCAAAAAGTCAGAAATTCCTTTTATTTTGGGGCAAAGAGCAGAAATTTCTTTTATTATGGTACAAAATTGAAGAAATTTTTCTTATTTTGAAACAAAAAGGCAGAAAATTCCCCTTATTTTGAGGCAAAAGGCAGAAATTTTTCTCAATTTGAGGTAAAATGCAGAAATTCCCTTTATTTTGGGGCTAAAAGGCAGAAATTCCCTGTATTTTGAAGCAAAATTGCAGAAATTCTCATAATTTTCGGGCAAAAAGGCAGAAATTCTCCTTATTTTGGTGCAAAAAGACAGAAAATCTCCTTTTTCGGGAGCAAACAGTCAGAAATTCCCCTTATTTTGGCGCAAAATTGCAGAAATTTCCTTTACATTGAGGCAAAATTGCAGAAATTTCCCTTATTTTGGGGCAAAATTGCAGAAATTTCAGGTATTTGAGAAAAAAAAGGCAGAAATTTTTTTGGGGGGGGCAAAAAGGCAGAAATTTTTTTTTATTTTGGTACAAAATTGCAGAAATTTTTCTTATTTTGGGGCAAAAAGTCAGAAATTCCCCATATTTTGGGGCAAAAAGGCAGAAATTCCCCTTATTTTGAGGTAATAAGGCTGAAATTCCCCTTATTTTGGGGCAAAAAGGCAGAAATTTCGTTTATTTTGGGGAAAAGGCAGAAATTGCACTTATTTTGAGTCAAAAAGGTGGAAAATCCCCTTATTTTGGGGCAAAAATGAAGAAATTTGCTTTTTTATGGCAAAAAGGTATACATTCCCTTTATTTTCGGGCAAAAAGGCAGAAATTCTTTGTATTTTGGAGCAAAATTGCAGAAATTCCCCTAATTTTTGGGCAAAGGGGCAGAAATTTTCCTTATTTTGGGGTAAAACTGCAGAAATTTCACTTATTTTGCGGCAAAATGTCAGAAATTCCCCTTATTTTTGGCAAAAAATGCAGAAAATCCCCTTATTTTAGGGCAAAATTGCAGAAATTTCCCTTATTTGGGGACAAAAACAGAAATTCCCCTTATTTTGGGGCAAAATTGCAGAAATTTCCCTTATTATGGGGAAAAATTGCAGAAATTTCCCTTATTTTAGGGCAAAATTGCAGAAATTTCACTTATTTCAGAGAAAAAAAGCAAAAATTTTTCTTATTTTGGGGCAAAAAGGCAGAAATTCCCATTATTTTGGGGCAAAAAGGCAGAAATTCACCTTATTTTGGGGTAAAATTGCAGAAATTTCACATATTTCAGGGCAAAACGGCAGAAATTCCCCTATTTTGGGGCAAAAAGGCAGAAATTTCCCTTATTTTGGGATAAAATTGCAGAAATTTCCCTTATTTGGGGGCAAAAAGGCAGAAAATCCACTTAATTTCGGGTAAAAAGGCAGAAATTTCTCGTATTTTGGAGCAAAATTGCAGAAACTCCCCTAATTTTGGGGCTAAAAGGCAGAATTTCCCTTTATTTTGTGGCAAAAATAGAGAAATTCTTTTTATTTTGGGGCAAAAATCAGAAATTTCCTTTATTTTGGGGCAAAATTTTAGAAATTTCTTTTATATTGTTACAGACTTGCAGAAATTTTTCTTATTTTGTGGCAAAAAGGCAGAAATTCCCCATATTTTGGTGCAAAAAGGCTGAAATTCCCCTTATTTTGAGGTAAAATCCTGAGATTCCCCATATTTTGGGGCAAAAAGGCAGAAATTCCCCTCATTTGGGGGCAAAAAGGCCCAAATTTGCCTTATTTTCGGGCATAATTGCAGGAATTTCATTTATTTCAGGGCAAAAAGTCAGAAATTCCTTTTATTTTGGGGCAAAAACAGAAATTTCCTTTATTTTGATACAAAATTGTAGAAATTTTCCTTATTTTGGAACAAAAAGGCAAAAATTACCCATATTTTGGGGAAAAAGGCAGAAATTCCTTTTATTTTGAGGTAAAAAGGCTGAAATTCCCGTTATTTTGGGGCATAAAGGCAGAAATTCCCTTTACTTTGTGGCAAAAGGGCAGAAATTCCCGTTAATTGGGGCAGAAAAGCAGAAATTTTCCTTATTTAAGGGCAATAGGGCAGAAATTCCCCTTATTTTGTGGCAAAAAGGCATAAATTCCCCTTATTTGAAGGTAAAATGCTGAAATTCCCCTTATTTTCAGCAAAAAGGCAGAAAATCCTATTATTTTGGGGCAAAATTGCAGAAATTTCAATTATTTCTGGGCAAAAAGTCAGATATTTGCCTTATTTTGGGGCAAAAAGCAGAAATTCCCTTAATTTTGGGGCCAAAAACAGAAATTCCCTTATTTTGGGGTAAAATTGCAGAAATTTCAAATATTTCAGGGCAAAAAGGCAGAAATTGAACTTTATTTCGGACAATAACGCAGAAATTCCCCGTATTTTAAAGCTAAATTTCAGAAATTCCCCTTATATTGGTGCAAAAATGGAGAAATTCCCTTTATTTTTGTGCAATAAGGCAGATTTCCCCGTATTTTGAAGCAAAATTGCACATATTTCCCTAATTTTGAAGGAAAATGCAGAAATTCACATTATTTTGGAACAAAAAGACAGAAATTCTCCTTATTTCAGGGCAAAAAGTCAGAAATTCCCCTTCTTTTGGGGTAAAATTGCAGAAATTTTCTTTATTTTGGGGCAAAATTGCAGAAATTTCTCTTATTTTGGGGCAAAATTGCAGAAATTTCACTTATTTCAGGGAAAAAGTGCAGAAATTTCTCTTATTTTGGGGCAAAAAGGCAGAAATTTCTTTTATTTTGGTACAAAATTGCAGAAATTTTCTTTATTTTGGGGCAAAATTGCAGAAATTTCCCTTATTTTGGGGCAAAATTGCAGAAATTTCACTTATTTCAGGGAAAAAGTGCAGAAATTTCTCTTATTTTGGGGCAAAAAGGCAGAAATTTCTTTTATTTTGGTACAAAATTGCAGAAATTTTCTTTATTTTGGGGCAAAAATGAAGAAATTCCCCATATTTTGGGGCAAAAAGGAAGAGATTTGCCTTATTATGAGGTAAAATGCTGAAATTCCCCTTATTTTGGGGCAAAAATACAGAAATTCCCTATATTTTGTGGCAAAAAGGCAGAAATTTCCCTTATTTTGGGGCAAAATTGCAGAAATTTCACTTATTTCAGGGCAAAATTCAAAAATTCCTTTTATTTTAGGGCAAAAAGACAGAAATTCCGTACACTTTTAGGTAAAAAGGCAGAAATTTCACTTATTTTGAGGTAAGAAGGCAGAAATTCCTCTTATTTTGGGGCAAAAATGAAGAAATTTCTCTTTTTTGTGGCAAAAGGTATACATTCCCCTTATTTTCGGGCAAAAAAAAGCAGAAATTCCCCGTATTTTGGAGCAGAATTGAAGAAAATCCCCTAATTGTGGGGCAAAAAGGCAGAAATTCCCTATATGTTGGGGCAAAAAGACAGAAATTCTCCTTATTTTGGGGCAAAACTCAGAAATTCCACTTATTTTGGGGCAAAATTCCAGAAATTTCCCTTATTTTGGGGCAAAATTGCAGAAATTTTACTTATTTTGGGGCAAAATTGCAGAAATTTCACTTATTTCAGGTAAAAATGGCAGAAATTTTTCTTATTTTGGGGCAAAAAGGCAGAAATTCCTAATATTTTGTGGCAAAAATGCAGAAATTCCCCTTATTTTGAGGTAAAAAGGCTGAAATTCCCCTTATTTGGGGGCAAAAAGGCAGAAATTTCCCTAATTTTGGGGCAAAAGTGCAAACATTTCACTTATTTCTGGGTAATAAGTCAGAAATGTTCCTTATTTTGGGGCAAAAAAGACAGAAATTCCCTTTGTTTTGGAAGGAAAATACAGAAATTCCACTTCTTTAGAGACAAAAAGGCAGAAATTCCCCTTATTTTGAAGCAAAAATGAAGAAATTCCCCTAATTGTTGGGCCAAAAGGCAGAAATTCCCTATATGTTGGGGAAAAAAGACAGAAATTCTCCTTATTTTGGGACAAAACTCAGAAATTCCACTTATTTTGGGGCAAAATTGCAGGAATTTACCTTATTTTGAGGCAAAATTGCAGAAATTTTCCTTATTTGGGGTAAAATTGCAGAAATTTCACTTATTTTCAGGTAAAAAGGCTGAAATATCCTTTATTTTGGGGCAAAAAAGAAGAAATTCCCCTTATTTTGGGGCAAAATTGCAGAAATTTTCCTTATTTTGGGGCAAAAGGGCTGAAATTCTTATTTTGAGGTAAAATGCTGAAATTCCCCATATTTTGGGGCAAAAGGCAAAACTTCTTCTTATTTTGGGGCAAAGAGGCACAAATTTCCCTTATTTTCGGGCAAAATTGCAGAAATTTCATTTATTTCAGGGCAAAAGGTCAGAAATTTTTTTTATTTTGGGGCAAAGAGCAGAAATTTCTTTTATTATGGTACAAAATTGAAGAAATTTTTCTTATTTTGAAACAAAAAGGCAGAAAATTCCCCTTATTTTGAGGCAAAAGGCAGAAATTATTCTCAATTTGAGGTAAAATGCAGAAATTCCCTTTATTTTGGGGCTAAAAGGCAGAAATTCCCTGTATTTTGAAGCAAAATTGCAGAAATACTCATAATTTTCGGGCAAAAAGGCAGAAATTCTTTTTATTTTGGGGCAAAAAGACAGAAAATCTCCTTTTTCGGGAGCAAACAGTCAGAAATTCCCCTTATTTTGGGGCAAAATTGCAGAAATTTCCTTTACATTGGGGCAAAATTGCAGAAATTTCCCTTATTTTGGGGCAAAATTGCAGAAATTTCACGTATTTCAGGGAAAAAAGGTAGAAATTTTTTTTGGGGGGGGGGGCAAAAAGGCAGAAATTTTTTTTATTTTGGTACAAAATTGCAGAAATTTTTCTTATTTTGGGGCAAAAAGTCAGAAATTCCCCATATTTTGGGGCAAAAAGGCAGAAATTCCCCTGATTTTGAGGTAATAAGGCTGAAATTCCCCTTATTTTGGGGCAAAAATACAGAAATTTCGTTTATATTGGGGAAAAGGCAGAAATTGCACTTATTTTGAGTCAAAAAGGTGGAAAATCCCCTTATTTTGGGGCAAAAATGAAGAAATTTGCTTTTTTATGGCAAAAAGGTATACATTCCCTTTATTTTCAGGCAAAAGGCAGAAATTCTTTGTATTTTGGAGCAAAATTGCAGAAATTTCCCTAATTTTTGGGCAAAAAGGCAGAAATTTTCCTTATTTTGGGGTAAAACTGCAGAAATTTCACTTATTTGGCGGCAAAATGTCAGAAATTCCCCTTATTTTCGCAAAAAATGCAGAAAATCCCCTTATTTTAGGGCAAAATTGCAGAAATTTCCCTTATTTGGGGGCAAAAACAGAAATTCCCCTTATTTTGGGGCAAAATTGCAGAAATTTCCCTTATTATGGGAAAAAATTGCAGAAATTTCCTTTATTTTAGTGCAAAATTGCAGAAATTTCACTTATTTCAGAGAAAAAAAAGCAAAAATTCCCCTTATTTTGGGGCAAAAAGGCAGAAATTTCCCTTATTTTGGGATAAAATTGCAGAAATTTTTTCTTATTTGGGGGCAAAAAGGCAGAAAATCCACCTAATTTCGGGTAAAAAGGCAGAAATTTCTCGTATTTTGGAGCAAAATTGCAGAAACTCCCCTAATTTTGGGGCAAAAAGGCAGAATTTCCCTTTATTTTGGGGCAAAAATAGAGAAATTCTTTTTATTTTGGGGCAAAAATCAGAAATTTCCTTTATTTTGGGGCAAAATTTTAGAAATTTCTTTTATATTGTTACAGACTTGCAGAAATTTTTCTTATTTTGTGGCAAAAAGGCAGAAATTCCCCATATTTTGGTGCAAAAAGGCTGAAATTCCCCTTATTTTGAGGTAAAATCCTGAAATTCCCCATATTTTGGGGCAAAAAGGCAGAAATTCCCCTCATTTGGGGGCAAAAAGGCACAAATTTCCCTTATTTTCGGGCATAATTGCAGGAATTTCATTTATTTCAGGGCAAAAAGTCAGAAATTCCTTTTATTTTCGGGCAAAAACAGAAATTTCTTTTCTTTTGATACAAAATTGTAGAAATTTTCCTTATTTTGGAACAAAAAGGCAAAAATTACCCATATTTTGGGGAAAAAGGCAGAAATTCCCCTTATTTTGAGGTAAAAAGGCTGAAATTCCCGTTATTTTGGGGCAAAAAGGCAGAAATTCCCTTTACTTTGTGGCAAAAAGGCAGAAATTCCCGTTAATTGGGGCAGAAAAGCAGAAATTTTCCTTATTTAAGGGCAATAGGGCAGAAATTCCCCTTATTTTGTGGCAAAAAGGCAGAAATTCCCCTTATTTGAAGGTAAAATGCTGAAATTCCCCTTATTTTCGGCAAAAAGGCAGAAATTCCTATTATTTTGGGGCAAAATTGCAGAAATTTCAATTATTTCTGGGCAAAAAGTCAGATATTTGCCTTATTTTGGGGCAAAAAGCAGAAATTCCCTTAATTTTGGGGCCAAAAACAGAAATTCCCCTTATTTTGGGGTAAAATTGCAGAAATTTCAAATATTTCAGGGCAAAAAGGCAGAAATTCCACTTTATTTCGGACAATAACGCAGAAATTCCCCGTATTTTAAAGCTAAATTTCAGAAATTCCCCTTATATTGGTGCAAAAATGGAGAAATTCCCTTTATTTTTGTGCAATAAGGCAGATTTCCCCGTATTTTGAAGCAAAATTGCACATATTTCCCTAATTTTAAAGGAAAATGCAGAAATTCACATTATTTTGGAACAAAAAGACAGAAATTCTCCTTATTTCAGGGCAAAAAGTCAGAAATTCCCCTTATTTTGGGGTAAAATTGCAGAAATTTTCTTTATTTTGGGGCAAAATTGCAGAAATTTCTCTTATTTTGGGGCAAAATTGCAGAAATTTCACTTATTTCAGGGAAAAAGTGCAGAAATTTCTCTTATTTTGGGGCAAAAAGGCAGAAATTTCTTTTATTTTGGTACAAAATTGCAAAAATTTTCTTTATTTTGGGGCAAAATTGCAGAAATTTCCCTTATTTTGGGGCAAAATTGCAGAAATTTCACTTATTTCAGGGAAAAAGTGCAGAAATTTCTCTTATTTTGGGGCAAAAAGGCAGAAATTTCTTTTATTTTGGTACAAAATTGCAGAAATTTTCTTTATTTTGGGGCAAAAATGAAGAAATTCCCCATATTTTGGGGCAAAAATGCAGAGATTTGCCTTATTATGAGGAAAAATGCTGAAATTCTCCTTATTTTGGGGCAAAAATACAGAAATTCCCTTTATTTTGTGGCAAAAAAGGCAGAAATTTCCCTTATTTTGGGACAAAATTGCAGAAATTTCACTTATTTTAGGGCAAAATTCAAAAATTCCTTTTATTTTGGGGCAAAAAGACAGAAATTCCGTTCATTTTTAGGTAAAAAGGCAGAAATTTCACTTATTTTGAGGTAAGAAGGCAGAAATTCCTCTTATTTTGGGGCAAAAATGAAGAAATTTCTCTTTTTTGTGGCAAAAGGTATACATTCCCCTTATTTTCGGGCAAAAAAGCAGAAATTCCCCCTATTTTGGAGCAGAATTGAAGAAGATCCCCTAATTGTGGGGCAAAAAGGCAGAAATTCCCTATATGTTGGGGCAAAAAGACAGAAATTCTCCTTATTTTGGGGCAAAACTCAGATATTCCACTTATTTTGGGGCAAAATTCCAGAAATTTCCCTTATTTTGGGGCAAAATTGCAGAAATTTTACTTATTTTGGGGCACAATTGGAGAAATTTCACTTATTTCAGGTAAAAATGGCAGAAATTTTTCTTATTTTGGGGCAAAAAGGCAGAAATTCCTAATATTTTGTGGCAAAAATGCAGAAATTCCCCTTATTTTGAGGTAAAAAGGCTGAAATTCCCCTTATTTTAGGGCAAAAAGGCAGAAATTTCCCTTATTTTGGGGCAAAATTGCAAACATTTAACTTATTTCAGGGTAATAAGTCAGAAATTTTCCTTATTTTGGGGCAAAAAACACAGAAATTCCCTTTGTTTTGGAAGGAAAATACAGAAATTCCACTTCTTTAGAGGCAAAAAGGCAAAAATTCCCCTTATTTTGAAGCAAAAATGAAGAAATTCCCCTAATTGTTGGGCAAAAAGGCAGAAATTCCCTATATGTTGGGGCAAAAAGACAGAAATTCTCCTTATTTTGGGACAAAACTCAGAAATTCCACTTATTTTGGGGCAAAATTGCAGGAATTTACCTTATTTTGAGGCAAAATTGCAGAAATTTCCCTTATTTGGGGCAAAATTGCAGAAATTTCACTTATTTTCAGGTAAAAAGGCTGAAATATCCTTTATTTTGGGGCAAAAAGGAAGAAATTCCCTTTATTTTGGGGCAAAATTGCAGAAATTTTCCTTATATTGGGGCAAAAGGGCTGAAATTCTTATTTGGAGGTAAAATGCTGAAATTCCCCATATTTTGGGGCAAAAGGCAAAACTTCTTCTTATTTTGGGGCAAAGAGGCACAAATTTCCCTTATTTTCGGGCAAAATTGCAGAAATTTCATTTATTTCAGGGCAAAAAGTCAGAAATTCCTTTTATTTTGGGGCAAAGAGCAGAAATTTCTTTTATTATGGTACAAAATTGAAGAAATTTTTCTTATTTTGAAACAAAAAGGCAGAAAATTCCCCTTATTTTGAGGCAAAAGGCAGAAATTATTCTCAATTTGAGGTAAAATGCAGAAATTCCCTTTATTTTGGGGCTAAAAAACAGAAATTCCCTGTATTTTGAAGCAAAATTGCAGAAATTCTCATAATTTTCGGGCAAAAAGGCAGAAATTCTCCTTATTATGGGGCAAAAAGACAGAAAATCTCCTTTTTCGGGAGCAAACAGTCAGAAATTCCCCTTATTTTGGGGCAAAATTGCAGAAATTTCCTTTACATTGGGGCAAAATTGTAGAAATTTCCTTTATTTTGGGGCAAAATAGCAGAAATTTCACGTATTTCAGGGAAAATAGGCAGAAATTTTTTTTGGGGGGCAAAAAGGCAGAAATTTTTTTTATTTTGGTACAAAATTGCAGAAATTTTTCTTATTTTGGGGCAAAAAGTCAGAAATTCCCTATATTTTGGGGCAAAAAGGCAGAAATTCCCCTTATTTTGAGGTAAAAAGGCTGAAATTCCCCTTATTTTGGGGCAAAAAGACAGAAATTTCGTTTATTTTGGGGAAAAGGCAGAAATTGCACTTATTTTGAGTCAAAAAGGTGGAAATTCCCCTTATTTTGGGGCAAAAATGAAGAAATTTGCTTTTTTATGTAAAAAAGGTATACATTCCCTTTATTTTCGGGCAAAAGGGCAGAAATTCTTTGTATTTTGGAGCAAAATTGCAGAAATTCCCTTAATTTTTGCGCAAAAAGGCAGAAATTTTCCTTATTTTGGGGTAAAACTGCAGAAATTTCACTTATTTTACAGCAAAATGTCAGAAATTCCTTTTATTTTTGGCAAAAAATGCAGAAAATCCCCTTATTTTAGGGCAAAATTGCAGAAATTTCCCTTATTTGGGGGCAAAAACAGAAATTCCCCTTATTTTGGGGCAAAATTGCAGAAATTTCCCTTATTATGGGAAAAAATTGCAGAAATTTCCTTTATTTTAGGGCAAAATTGCAGAAATTTCACTTATTTCAGAGAAAAAAAAGCAAAAATTCCCCTTATTTTGGGGCAAAAAGGCAGAAATTTCCCTTATTTTGGGATAAAATTGCAGAAATTTTTTCTTATTTGGGGGCAAAAAGGCAGAAAATCCACTTAATTTCGGATAAAAAGGCATTAATTTCTCGTATTTTGGAGTAAAATTGCAGAAACTCCCCTAATTTGGGGGCAAAAAGGCAGAAATTCCCTTTATTTTGGGGCAAAAATAGAGAAATTCTTTTTATTTTGGGGCAAAAATCAGAAATTTCCTTTATTTTGGGGCAAAATTTTAGAAATTTCTTTTATATTGTTACAGACTTGCAGAAATTTTTCTTATTTTGTGGCAAAAAGGCAGAAATTCCCCATATTTTGGTGCAAAAAGGCTGAAATTCCCCTTATTTTGAGGTAAAATCCTGAAATTCCCCATATTTTGGGGCAAAAAGGCAGAAATTCCCCTCATTTGGGGGCAAAAAGGCACAAATTTCCCTTATTTTCGGGCATAATTGCAGGAATTTCATTTATTTCAGGGCAAAAAGTCAGAAATTCCTTTTATTTTCGGGCAAAAACAGAAATTTCTTTTCTTTTGATACAAAATTGTAGAAATTTTCCTTATTTTGGAACAAAAAGGCAAAAATTACCCATATTTTGGGGAAAAAGGCAGAAATTCCCCTTATTTTGAGGTAAAAAGGCTGAAATTCCCGTTATTTTGGGGCAAAAAGGCAGAAATTCCCTTTACTTTGTGGCAAAAAGGCAGAAATTCCCGTTAATTGGGGCAGAAAAGCAGAAATTTTCCTTATTTAAGGGCAATAGGGCAGAAATTCCCCTTATTTTGTGGCAAAAAGGCAGAAATTCCCCTTATTTGAAGGTAAAATGCTGAAATTCCCCTTATTTTCGGCAAAAAGGCAGAAATTCCTATTATTTTGGGGCAAAATTGCAGAAATTTCAATTATTTCTGGGCAAAAAGTCAGATATTTGCCTTATTTTGGGGCAAAAAGCAGAAATTCCCTTAATTTTGGGGCCAAAAACAGAAATTCCCCTTATTTTGGGGTAAAATTGCAGAAATTTCAAATATTTCAGGGCAAAAAGGCAGAAATTCCACTTTATTTCGGACAATAACGCAGAAATTCCCCGTATTTTAAAGCTAAATTTCAGAAATTCCCCTTATATTGGTGCAAAAATGGAGAAATTCCCTTTATTTTTGTGCAATAAGGCAGATTTCCCCGTATTTTGAAGCAAAATTGCACATATTTCCCTAATTTTAAAGGAAAATGCAGAAATTCACATTATTTTGGAACAAAAAGACAGAAATTCTCCTTATTTCAGGGCAAAAAGTCAGAAATTCCCCTTATTTTGGGGTAAAATTGCAGAAATTTTCTTTATTTTGGGGCAAAATTGCAGAAATTTCTCTTATTTTGGGGCAAAATTGCAGAAATTTCACTTATTTCAGGGAAAAAGTGCAGAAATTTCTCTTATTTTGGGGCAAAAAGGCAGAAATTTCTTTTATTTTGGTACAAAATTGCAAAAATTTTCTTTATTTTGGGGCAAAATTGCAGAAATTTCCCTTATTTTGGGGCAAAATTGCAGAAATTTCACTTATTTCAGGGAAAAAGTGCAGAAATTTCTCTTATTTTGGGGCAAAAAGGCAGAAATTTCTTTTATTTTGGTACAAAATTGCAGAAATTTTCTTTATTTTGGGGCAAAAATGAAGAAATTCCCCATATTTTGGGGCAAAAAGGCAGAGATTTGCCTTATTATGAGGTAAAATGCTGAAATTCCCCTTATTTTGGGGCAAAAATACAGAAATTCCCTTTATTTTGTGGCACAAAAGGCAGAAATTTCCCTTATTTTGGGACAAAATTGCAGAAATTTCACTTATTTCAGGGCAAAATTCAAAAATTCCTTTTATTTTGGGGCAAAAAGACAGAAATTCCGTTCATTTTTAGGTAAAAAGGCAGAAATTTCACTTATTTTGAGGTAAGAAGGCAGAAATTCCTCTTATTTTGGGGCAAAAATGAAGAAATTTCTCTTTTTTGTGGCAAAAGGTATACATTCCCCTTATTTTCGGGCAAAAAAGCAGAAATTCCCCCTATTTTGGAGCAGAATTGAAGAAGATCCCCTAATTGTGGGGCAAAAAGGCAGAAATTCCCTATATGTTGGGGCAAAAAGACAGAAATTCTCCTTATTTTGGGGCAAAACTCAGATATTCCACTTATTTTGGGGCAAAATTCCAGAAATTTCCCTTATTTTGGGGCAAAATTGCAGAAATTTTACTTATTTTGGGGCACAGTTGGAGAAATTTCACTTATTTCAGGTAAAAATGGCAGAAATTTTTCTTATTTTGGGGCAAAAAGGCAGAAATTTTTAATATTTTGTGGCAAAAATGCAGAAATTCCCCTTATTTTGAGGTAAAAAGGTTGAATTTCCCCTTATTTTAGGGCAAAAAGGCAGAAATTTCCCTTATTTTGGGGCAAAATTGCAAACATTTAACTTATTTCAGGGTAATAAGTCAGAAATTTTCCTTATTTTGGGGCAAAAAACACAGAAATTCCCTTTGTTTTGGAAGGAAAATACAGAAATTCCACTTCTTTAGAGGCAAAAAGGCAAAAATTCCCCTTATTTTGAAGCAAAAATGAAGAAATTCCCCTAATTGTTGGGCAAAAAGGCAGAAATTCCCTATATGTTGGGGCAAAAAGACAGAAATTCTCCTTATTTTGGGACAAAACTCAGAAATTCCACTTATTTTGGGGCAAAATTGCAGGAATTTACCTTATTTTGAGGCAAAATTGCAGAAATTTCCCTTATTTGGGGCAAAATTGCAGAAATTTCACTTATTTTCAGGTAAAAAGGCTGAAATATCCTTTATTTTGGGGCAAAAAGGAAGAAATTCCCTTTATTTTGGGGCAAAATTGCAGAAATTTTCCTTATATTGGGGCAAAAGGGCTGAAATTCTTATTTGGAGGTAAAATGCGGAAATTCCCCATATTTTGGGGCAAAAGGCAAAACTTCTTCTTATTTTGGGGCAAAGAGGCACAAATTTCCCTTATTTTCGGGCAAAATTGCAGAAATTTCATTTATTTCAGGGCAAAAAGTCAGAAATTCCTTTTATTTTGGGGCAAAGAGCAGAAATTTCTTTTATTATGGTACAAAATTGAAGAAATTTTTCTTATTTTGAAACAAAAAGGCAGAAAATTCCCCTTATTTTGAGGCAAAAGGCAGAAATTATTCTCAATTTGAGGTAAAATGCAGAAATTCCCTTTATTTTGGGGCTAAAAAACAGAAATTCCCTGTATTTTGAAGCAAAATTGCAGAAATTCTCATAATTTTCGGGCAAAAAGGCAGAAATTCTCCTTATTATGGGGCAAAAAGACAGAAAATCTCCTTTTTCGGGAGCAAACAGTCAGAAATTCCCCTTATTTTGGGGCAAAATTGCAGAAATTTCCTTTACATTGGGGCAAAATTGTAGAAATTTCCTTTATTTTGGGGCAAAATTGCAGAAATTTCACGTATTTCAGGGAAAATAGGCAGAAATTTTTTTTGGGGGGGCAAAAAGGCAGAAATTTTTTTTATTTTGGTACAAAATTGCAGAAATTTTTCTTATTTTGGGGCAAAAAGTCAGAAATTCCCTATATTTTGGGGCAAAAAGGCAGAAATTCCCCTTATTTTGAGGTAAAAAGGCTGAAATTCCCCTTATTTTGGGGCAAAAAGACAGAAATTTCGTTTATTTTGGGGAAAAGGCAGAAATTGCACTTATTTTGAGTCAAAAAGGTGGAAATTCCCCTTATTTTGGGGCAAAAATGAAGAAATTTGCTTTTTTATGTAAAAAAGTTATACATTCCCTTTATTTTCGGGCAAAAGGGCAGAAATTCTTTGTATTTTGGAGCAAAATTGCAGAAATTCCCTTAATTTTTGCGCAAAAAGGCAGAAATTTTCCTTATTTTGGGGTAAAACTGCAGAAATTTCACTTATTTTACAGCAAAATGTCAGAAATTCCTTTTATTTTTGGCAAAAAATGCAGAAAATCCCCTTATTTTAGGGCAAAATTGCAGAAATTTCCCTTATTTGGGGGCAAAAACAGAAATTCCCCTTATTTTGGGGCAAAATTGCAGAAATTTCCCTTATTATGGGAAAAAATTGCAGAAATTTCCTTTATTTTAGGGCAAAATTGCAGAAATTTCACTTATTTCAGAGAAAAAAAAGCAAAAATTCCCCTTATTTTGGGGCAAAAAGGCAGAAATTTCCCTTATTTTGGGATAAAATTGCAGAAATTTTTTCTTATTTGGGGGCAAAAAGGCAGAAAATCCACTTAATTTCGGGTAAAAAGGCATTAATTTCTCGTATTTTGGAGCAAAATTGCAGAAACTCCCCTAATTTGGGGGCAAAAAGGCAGAAATTCCCTTTATTTTGGGGCAAAAATAGAGAAATTCTTTTTATTTTGGGGCAAAAATCAGAAATTTCCTTTATTTTGGGGCAAAATTTTAGAAATTTCTTTTATATTGTTACAGACTTGCAGAAATTTTTCTTATTTTGTGGCAAAAAGGCAGAAATTCCCCATATTTTGGTGCAAAAAGGCTGAAATTCCCCTTATTTTGAGGTAAAATCCTGAAATTCCCCATATTTTGGGGCAAAAAGGCAGAAATTCCCCTCATTTGGGGGCAAAAAGGCACAAATTTCCCTTATTTTCGGGCATAATTGCAGGAATTTCATTTATTTCAGGGCAAAAAGTCAGAAATTCCTTTTATTTTCGGGCAAAAACAGAAATTTCTTTTCTTTTGATACAAAATTGTAGAAATTTTCCTTATTTTGGAACAAAAAGGCAAAAATTACCCATATTTTGGGGAAAAAGGCAGAAATTCCCCTTATTTTGAGGTAAAAAGGCTGAAATTCCCGTTATTTTGGGGCAAAAAGGCAGAAATTCCCTTTACTTTGTGGCAAAAAGGCAGAAATTCCCGTTAATTGGGGCAGAAAAGCAGAAATTTTCCTTATTTAAGGGCAATAGGGCAGAAATTCCCCTTATTTTGTGGCAAAAAGGCAGAAATTCCCCTTATTTGAAGGTAAAATGCTGAAATTCCCCTTATTTTCGGCAAAAAGGCAGAAATTCCTATTATTTTGGGGCAAAATTGCAGAAATTTCAATTATTTCTGGGCAAAAAGTCAGATATTTGCCTTATTTTGGGGCAAAAAGCAGAAATTCCCTTAATTTTGGGGCCAAAAACAGAAATTCCCCTTATTTTGGGGTAAAATTGCAGAAATTTCAAATATTTCAGGGCAAAAAGGCAGAAATTCCACTTTATTTCGGACAATAACGCAGAAATTCCCCGTATTTTAAAGCTAAATTTCAGAAATTCCCCTTATATTGGTGCAAAAATGGAGAAATTCCCTTTATTTTTGTGCAATAAGGCAGATTTCCCCGTATTTTGAAGCAAAATTGCACATATTTCCCTAATTTTAAAGGAAAATGCAGAAATTCACATTATTTTGGAACAAAAAGACAGAAATTCTCCTTATTTCAGGGCAAAAAGTCAGAAATTCCCCTTATTTTGGGGTAAAATTGCAGAAATTTTCTTTATTTTGGGGCAAAATTGCAGAAATTTCTCTTATTTTGGGGCAAAATTGCAGAAATTTCACTTATTTCAGGGAAAAAGTGCAGAAATTTCTCTTATTTTGGGGCAAAAAGGCAGAAATTTCTTTTATTTTGGTACAAAATTGCAAAAATTTTCTTTATTTTGGGGCAAAATTGCAGAAATTTCCCTTATTTTGGGGCAAAATTGCAGAAATTTCACTTATTTCAGGGAAAAAGTGCAGAAATTTCTCTTATTTTGGGGCAAAAAGGCAGAAATTTCTTTTATTTTGGTACAAAATTGCAGAAATTTTCTTTATTTTGGGGCAAAAATGAAGAAATTCCCCATATTTTGGGGCAAAAATGCAGAGATTTGCCTTATTATGAGGTAAAATGCTGAAATTCCCCTTATTTTGGGGCAAAAATACAGAAATTCCCTTTATTTTGTGGCACAAAAGGCAGAAATTTCCCTTATTTTGGGGCAAAATTGCAGAAATTTCACTTATTTCAGGGCAAAATTCAAAAATTCCTTTTATTTTAGGGCAAAAAGACAGAAATTCCGTACATTTTTAGGTAAAAAGGCAGAAATTTCACTTATTTTGAGGTAAGAAGGCAGAAATTCCTCTTATTTTGGGGCAAAAATGAAGAAATTTCCCTTTTTTGTGGCAAAAGGTATACATTCCCCTTATTTTCGGGCAAAAAAAGCAGAAATTCCCCGTATTTTGGAGCAGAATTGAAGAAAATCCCCTAATTGTGGGGCAAAAAGGCAGAAATTCCCTATATGTTGGGGCAAAAAGACAGAAATTCTCCTTATTTTGGGGCAAAACTCAGAAATTCCACTTATTTTGGGGCAAAATTCCAGAAATTTCCCTTATTTTGGGGCAAAACTGCAGAAATTTTACTTATTTTGGGGCAAAATTGCAGAAATTTCACTTATTTCAGGTAAAAATGGCAGAAATTTTTCTTATTTTGGGGCAAAAAGGCAGAAATTCCTAATATTTTGTGGCAAAAATGCAGAAATTCCCCTTATTTTGAGGTAAAAAGGCTGAAATTCCCCTTATTTGGGGGCAAAAAGGCAGAAATTTCCCTAATTTTGGGGCAAAAGTGCAAACATTTCACTTATTTCTGGGTAATAAGTCAGAAATGTTCCTTATTTTGGGGCAAAAAAGACAGAAATTCCCTTTGTTTTGGAAGGAAAATACAGAAATTCCACTTCTTTAGAGACAAAAAGGCAGAAATTCCCCTTATTTTGAAGCAAAAATGAAGAAATTCCCCTAATTGTTGGGCCAAAAGGCAGAAATTCCCTATATGTTGGGGAAAAAAGACAGAAATTCTCCTTATTTTGGGACAAAACTCAGAAATTCCACTTATTTTGGGGCAAAATTGCAGGAATTTACCTTATTTTGAGGCAAAATTGCAGAAATTTGCCTTATTTGGGGTAAAATTGCAGAAATTTCACTTATTTTCAGGTAAAAAGGCTGAAATATCCTTTATTTTGGGGCAAAAAAGAAGAAATTCCCCTTATTTTGGGGCAAAATTGCAGAAATTTTCCTTATTTTGGGGCAAAAGGGCTGAAATTCTTATTTTGAGGTAAAATGCTGAAATTCCCCATATTTGGGGGCAAAAGGCAAAACTTCTTCTTATTTTGGGGCAAAGAGTCACAAATTTCCCTTATTTTCGGGCAAAATTGCAGAAATTTCATTTATTTCAGGGCAAAAGGTCAGAAATTTTTTTTATTTTGGGGCAAAGAGCAGAAATTTCTTTTATTATGGTACAAAATTGAAGAAATTTTTCTTATTTTGAAACAAAAAGGCAGAAAATTCCCCTTATTTTGAGGCAAAAGGCAGAAATTATTCTCAATTTGAGGTAAAATGCAGAAATTCCCTTTATTTTGGGGCTAAAAGGCAGAAATTCCCTGTATTTTGAAGCAAAATTGCAGAAATACTCATAATTTTCGGGCAAAAAGGCAGAAATTCTTTTTATTTTGGGGCAAAAAGACAGAAAATCTCCTTTTTCGGGAGCAAACAGTCAGAAATTCCCCTTATTTTGGGGCAAAATTGCAGAAATTTCCTTTACATTGGGGCAAAATTGCAGAAATTTCCCTTATTTTGGGGCAAAATTGCAGAAATTTCACGTATTTCAGGGAAAAAAGGTAGAAATTTTTTTTGGGGGGGGGGCAAAAAGGCAGAAATTTTTTTTATTTTGGTACAAAATTGCAGAAATTTTTCTTATTTTGGGGCAAAAAGTCAGAAATTCCCCATATTTTGGGGCAAAAAGGCAGAAATTCCCCTGATTTTGAGGTAATAAGGCTGAAATTCCCCTTATTTTGGGGCAAAAATACAGAAATTTCGTTTATATTGGGGAAAAGGCAGAAATTGCACTTATTTTGAGTCAAAAAGGTGGAAAATCCCCTTATTTTGGGGCAAAAATGAAGAAATTTGCTTTTTTATGGCAAAAAGGTATACATTCCCTTTATTTTCGGGCAAAAGGCAGAAATTCTTTGTATTTTGGAGCAAAATTGCAGAAATTTCCCTAATTTTTGGGCAAAAAGGCAGAAATTTTCCTTATTTTGGGGTAAAACTGCAGAAATTTCACTTATTTGGCGGCAAAATGTCAGAAATTCCCCTTATTTTCGCAAAAAATGCAGAAAATCCCCTTATTTTAGGGCAAAATTGCAGAAATTTCCCTTATTTGGGGGCAAAAACAGAAATTCCCCTTATTTTGGGGCAAAATTGCAGAAATTTCCCTTATTATGGGAAAAAATTGCAGAAATTTCCTTTATTTTAGTGCAAAATTGCAGAAATTTCACTTATTTCAGAGAAAAAAAAGCAAAAATTCCCCTTATTTTGGGGCAAAAAGGCAGAAATTTCCCTTATTTTGGGATAAAATTGCAGAAATTTTTTCTTATTTGGGGGCAAAAAGGCAGAAAATCCACCTAATTTCGGGTAAAAAGGCAGAAATTTCTCGTATTTTGGAGCAAAATTGCAGAAACTCCCCTAATTTTGGGGCAAAAAGGCAGAATTTCCCTTTATTTTGGGGCAAAAATAGAGAAATTCTTTTTATTTTGGGGCAAAAATCAGAAATTTCCTTTATTTTGGGGCAAAATTTTAGAAATTTCTTTTATATTGTTACAGACTTGCAGAAATTTTTCTTATTTTGTGGCAAAAAGGCAGAAATTCCCCATATTTTGGTGCAAAAAGGCTGAAATTCCCCTTATTTTGAGGTAAAATCCTGAAATTCCCCATATTTTGGGGCAAAAAGGCAGAAATTCCCCTCATTTGGGGGCAAAAAGGCACAAATTTCCCTTATTTTCGGGCATAATTGCAGGAATTTCATTTATTTCAGGGCAAAAAGTCAGAAATTCCTTTTATTTTCGGGCAAAAACAGAAATTTCTTTTCTTTTGATACAAAATTGTAGAAATTTTCCTTATTTTGGAACAAAAAGGCAAAAATTACCCATATTTTGGGGAAAAAGGCAGAAATTCCCCTTATTTTGAGGTAAAAAGGCTGAAATTCCCGTTATTTTGGGGCAAAAAGGCAGAAATTCCCTTTACTTTGTGGCAAAAAGGCAGAAATTCCCGTTAATTGGGGCAGAAAAGCAGAAATTTTCCTTATTTAAGGGCAATAGGGCAGAAATTCCCCTTATTTTGTGGCAAAAAGGCAGAAATTCCCCTTATTTGAAGGTAAAATGCTGAAATTCCCCTTATTTTCGGCAAAAAGGCAGAAATTCCTATTATTTTGGGGCAAAATTGCAGAAATTTCAATTATTTCTGGGCAAAAAGTCAGATATTTGCCTTATTTTGGGGCAAAAAGCAGAAATTCCCTTAATTTTGGGGCCAAAAACAGAAATTCCCCTTATTTTGGGGTAAAATTGCAGAAATTTCAAATATTTCAGGGCAAAAAGGCAGAAATTCCACTTTATTTCGGACAATAACGCAGAAATTCCCCGTATTTTAAAGCTAAATTTCAGAAATTCCCCTTATATTGGTGCAAAAATGGAGAAATTCCCTTTATTTTTGTGCAATAAGGCAGATTTCCCCGTATTTTGAAGCAAAATTGCACATATTTCCCTAATTTTAAAGGAAAATGCAGAAATTCACATTATTTTGGAACAAAAAGACAGAAATTCTCCTTATTTCAGGGCAAAAAGTCAGAAATTCCCCTTATTTTGGGGTAAAATTGCAGAAATTTTCTTTATTTTGGGGCAAAATTGCAGAAATTTCTCTTATTTTGGGGCAAAATTGCAGAAATTTCACTTATTTCAGGGAAAAAGTGCAGAAATTTCTCTTATTTTGGGGCAAAAAGGCAGAAATTTCTTTTATTTTGGTACAAAATTGCAAAAATTTTCTTTATTTTGGGGCAAAATTGCAGAAATTTCCCTTATTTTGGGGCAAAATTGCAGAAATTTCACTTATTTCAGGGAAAAAGTGCAGAAATTTCTCTTATTTTGGGGCAAAAAGGCAGAAATTTCTTTTATTTTGGTACAAAATTGCAGAAATTTTCTTTATTTTGGGGCAAAAATGAAGAAATTCCCCATATTTTGGGGCAAAAATGCAGAGATTTGCCTTATTATGAGGAAAAATGCTGAAATTCTCCTTATTTTGGGGCAAAAATACAGAAATTCCCTTTATTTTGTGGCAAAAAAGGCAGAAATTTCCCTTATTTTGGGACAAAATTGCAGAAATTTCACTTATTTTAGGGCAAAATTCAAAAATTCCTTTTATTTTGGGGCAAAAAGACAGAAATTCCGTTCATTTTTAGGTAAAAAGGCAGAAATTTCACTTATTTTGAGGTAAGAAGGCAGAAATTCCTCTTATTTTGGGGCAAAAATGAAGAAATTTCTCTTTTTTGTGGCAAAAGGTATACATTCCCCTTATTTTCGGGCAAAAAAGCAGAAATTCCCCCTATTTTGGAGCAGAATTGAAGAAGATCCCCTAATTGTGGGGCAAAAAGGCAGAAATTCCCTATATGTTGGGGCAAAAAGACAGAAATTCTCCTTATTTTGGGGCAAAACTCAGATATTCCACTTATTTTGGGGCAAAATTCCAGAAATTTCCCTTATTTTGGGGCAAAATTGCAGAAATTTTACTTATTTTGGGGCACAATTGGAGAAATTTCACTTATTTCAGGTAAAAATGGCAGAAATTTTTCTTATTTTGGGGCAAAAAGGCAGAAATTCCTAATATTTTGTGGCAAAAATGCAGAAATTCCCCTTATTTTGAGGTAAAAAGGCTGAAATTCCCCTTATTTTAGGGCAAAAAGGCAGAAATTTCCCTTATTTTGGGGCAAAATTGCAAACATTTAACTTATTTCAGGGTAATAAGTCAGAAATTTTCCTTATTTTGGGGCAAAAAACACAGAAATTCCCTTTGTTTTGGAAGGAAAATACAGAAATTCCACTTCTTTAGAGGCAAAAAGGCAAAAATTCCCCTTATTTTGAAGCAAAAATGAAGAAATTCCCCTAATTGTTGGGCAAAAAGGCAGAAATTCCCTATATGTTGGGGCAAAAAGACAGAAATTCTCCTTATTTTGGGACAAAACTCAGAAATTCCACTTATTTTGGGGCAAAATTGCAGGAATTTACCTTATTTTGAGGCAAAATTGCAGAAATTTCCCTTATTTGGGGCAAAATTGCAGAAATTTCACTTATTTTCAGGTAAAAAGGCTGAAATATCCTTTATTTTGGGGCAAAAAGGAAGAAATTCCCTTTATTTTGGGGCAAAATTGCAGAAATTTTCCTTATATTGGGGCAAAAGGGCTGAAATTCTTATTTGGAGGTAAAATGCTGAAATTCCCCATATTTTGGGGCAAAAGGCAAAACTTCTTCTTATTTTGGGGCAAAGAGGCACAAATTTCCCTTATTTTCGGGCAAAATTGCAGAAATTTCATTTATTTCAGGGCAAAAAGTCAGAAATTCCTTTTATTTTGGGGCAAAGAGCAGAAATTTCTTTTATTATGGTACAAAATTGAAGAAATTTTTCTTATTTTGAAACAAAAAGGCAGAAAATTCCCCTTATTTTGAGGCAAAAGGCAGAAATTATTCTCAATTTGAGGTAAAATGCAGAAATTCCCTTTATTTTGGGGCTAAAAAACAGAAATTCCCTGTATTTTGAAGCAAAATTGCAGAAATTCTCATAATTTTCGGGCAAAAAGGCAGAAATTCTCCTTATTATGGGGCAAAAAGACAGAAAATCTCCTTTTTCGGGAGCAAACAGTCAGAAATTCCCCTTATTTTGGGGCAAAATTGCAGAAATTTCCTTTACATTGGGGCAAAATTGTAGAAATTTCCTTTATTTTGGGGCAAAATAGCAGAAATTTCACGTATTTCAGGGAAAATAGGCAGAAATTTTTTTTGGGGGGCAAAAAGGCAGAAATTTTTTTTATTTTGGTACAAAATTGCAGAAATTTTTCTTATTTTGGGGCAAAAAGTCAGAAATTCCCTATATTTTGGGGCAAAAAGGCAGAAATTCCCCTTATTTTGAGGTAAAAAGGCTGAAATTCCCCTTATTTTGGGGCAAAAAGACAGAAATTTCGTTTATTTTGGGGAAAAGGCAGAAATTGCACTTATTTTGAGTCAAAAAGGTGGAAATTCCCCTTATTTTGGGGCAAAAATGAAGAAATTTGCTTTTTTATGTAAAAAAGGTATACATTCCCTTTATTTTCGGGCAAAAGGGCAGAAATTCTTTGTATTTTGGAGCAAAATTGCAGAAATTCCCTTAATTTTTGCGCAAAAAGGCAGAAATTTTCCTTATTTTGGGGTAAAACTGCAGAAATTTCACTTATTTTACAGCAAAATGTCAGAAATTCCTTTTATTTTTGGCAAAAAATGCAGAAAATCCCCTTATTTTAGGGCAAAATTGCAGAAATTTCCCTTATTTGGGGGCAAAAACAGAAATTCCCCTTATTTTGGGGCAAAATTGCAGAAATTTCCCTTATTATGGGAAAAAATTGCAGAAATTTCCTTTATTTTAGGGCAAAATTGCAGAAATTTCACTTATTTCAGAGAAAAAAAAGCAAAAATTCCCCTTATTTTGGGGCAAAAAGGCAGAAATTTCCCTTATTTTGGGATAAAATTGCAGAAATTTTTTCTTATTTGGGGGCAAAAAGGCAGAAAATCCACTTAATTTCGGATAAAAAGGCATTAATTTCTCGTATTTTGGAGTAAAATTGCAGAAACTCCCCTAATTTGGGGGCAAAAAGGCAGAAATTCCCTTTATTTTGGGGCAAAAATAGAGAAATTCTTTTTATTTTGGGGCAAAAATCAGAAATTTCCTTTATTTTGGGGCAAAATTTTAGAAATTTCTTTTATATTGTTACAGACTTGCAGAAATTTTTCTTATTTTGTGGCAAAAAGGCAGAAATTCCCCATATTTTGGTGCAAAAAGGCTGAAATTCCCCTTATTTTGAGGTAAAATCCTGAAATTCCCCATATTTTGGGGCAAAAAGGCAGAAATTCCCCTCATTTGGGGGCAAAAAGGCACAAATTTCCCTTATTTTCGGGCATAATTGCAGGAATTTCATTTATTTCAGGGCAAAAAGTCAGAAATTCCTTTTATTTTCGGGCAAAAACAGAAATTTCTTTTCTTTTGATACAAAATTGTAGAAATTTTCCTTATTTTGGAACAAAAAGGCAAAAATTACCCATATTTTGGGGAAAAAGGCAGAAATTCCCCTTATTTTGAGGTAAAAAGGCTGAAATTCCCGTTATTTTGGGGCAAAAAGGCAGAAATTCCCTTTACTTTGTGGCAAAAAGGCAGAAATTCCCGTTAATTGGGGCAGAAAAGCAGAAATTTTCCTTATTTAAGGGCAATAGGGCAGAAATTCCCCTTATTTTGTGGCAAAAAGGCAGAAATTCCCCTTATTTGAAGGTAAAATGCTGAAATTCCCCTTATTTTCGGCAAAAAGGCAGAAATTCCTATTATTTTGGGGCAAAATTGCAGAAATTTCAATTATTTCTGGGCAAAAAGTCAGATATTTGCCTTATTTTGGGGCAAAAAGCAGAAATTCCCTTAATTTTGGGGCCAAAAACAGAAATTCCCCTTATTTTGGGGTAAAATTGCAGAAATTTCAAATATTTCAGGGCAAAAAGGCAGAAATTCCACTTTATTTCGGACAATAACGCAGAAATTCCCCGTATTTTAAAGCTAAATTTCAGAAATTCCCCTTATATTGGTGCAAAAATGGAGAAATTCCCTTTATTTTTGTGCAATAAGGCAGATTTCCCCGTATTTTGAAGCAAAATTGCACATATTTCCCTAATTTTAAAGGAAAATGCAGAAATTCACATTATTTTGGAACAAAAAGACAGAAATTCTCCTTATTTCAGGGCAAAAAGTCAGAAATTCCCCTTATTTTGGGGTAAAATTGCAGAAATTTTCTTTATTTTGGGGCAAAATTGCAGAAATTTCTCTTATTTTGGGGCAAAATTGCAGAAATTTCACTTATTTCAGGGAAAAAGTGCAGAAATTTCTCTTATTTTGGGGCAAAAAGGCAGAAATTTCTTTTATTTTGGTACAAAATTGCAAAAATTTTCTTTATTTTGGGGCAAAATTGCAGAAATTTCCCTTATTTTGGGGCAAAATTGCAGAAATTTCACTTATTTCAGGGAAAAAGTGCAGAAATTTCTCTTATTTTGGGGCAAAAAGGCAGAAATTTCTTTTATTTTGGTACAAAATTGCAGAAATTTTCTTTATTTTGGGGCAAAAATGAAGAAATTCCCCATATTTTGGGGCAAAAAGGCAGAGATTTGCCTTATTATGAGGTAAAATGCTGAAATTCCCCTTATTTTGGGGCAAAAATACAGAAATTCCCTTTATTTTGTGGCACAAAAGGCAGAAATTTCCCTTATTTTGGGACAAAATTGCAGAAATTTCACTTATTTCAGGGCAAAATTCAAAAATTCCTTTTATTTTGGGGCAAAAAGACAGAAATTCCGTTCATTTTTAGGTAAAAAGGCAGAAATTTCACTTATTTTGAGGTAAGAAGGCAGAAATTCCTCTTATTTTGGGGCAAAAATGAAGAAATTTCTCTTTTTTGTGGCAAAAGGTATACATTCCCCTTATTTTCGGGCAAAAAAGCAGAAATTCCCCCTATTTTGGAGCAGAATTGAAGAAGATCCCCTAATTGTGGGGCAAAAAGGCAGAAATTCCCTATATGTTGGGGCAAAAAGACAGAAATTCTCCTTATTTTGGGGCAAAACTCAGATATTCCACTTATTTTGGGGCAAAATTCCAGAAATTTCCCTTATTTTGGGGCAAAATTGCAGAAATTTTACTTATTTTGGGGCACAGTTGGAGAAATTTCACTTATTTCAGGTAAAAATGGCAGAAATTTTTTTTATTTTGGGGCAAAAAGGCAGAAATTTTTAATATTTTGTGGCAAAAATGCAGAAATTCCCCTTATTTTGAGGTAAAAAGGCTGAAATTCCCCTTATTTTAGGGCAAAAAGGCAGAAATTTCCCTTATTTTGGGGCAAAATTGCAAACATTTAACTTATTTCAGGGTAATAAGTCAGAAATTTTCCTTATTTTGGGGCAAAAAACACAGAAATTCCCTTTGTTTTGGAAGGAAAATACAGAAATTCCACTTCTTTAGAGGCAAAAAGGCAAAAATTCCCCTTATTTTGAAGCAAAAATGAAGAAATTCCCCTAATTGTTGGGCAAAAAGGCAGAAATTCCCTATATGTTGGGGCAAAAAGACAGAAATTCTCCTTATTTTGGGACAAAACTCAGAAATTCCACTTATTTTGGGGCAAAATTGCAGGAATTTACCTTATTTTGAGGCAAAATTGCAGAAATTTCCCTTATTTGGGGCAAAATTGCAGAAATTTCACTTATTTTCAGGTAAAAAGGCTGAAATATCCTTTATTTTGGGGCAAAAAGGAAGAAATTCCCTTTATTTTGGGGCAAAATTGCAGAAATTTTCCTTATATTGGGGCAAAAGGGCTGAAATTCTTATTTTGAGGTAAAATGCTGAAATTCCCCATATTTTGGGGCAAAAGGCAAATCTTCTTTTTATTTTGGGGCAAAGAGGCACAAATTTCCCTTATTTTCGGGCAAAATTGCAGAAATTTCATTTATTTCAGGGCAAAAAGTCAGAAATTCCTTTTATTTTGGGGCAAAGAGCAGAAATTTCTTTTATTATGGTACAAAATTGAAGAAATTTTTCTTATTTTGAAACAAAAAGGCAGAAAATTCCCCTTATTTTGAGGCAAAAGGCAGAAATTATTCTCAATTTGAGGTAAAATGCAGAAATTCCCTTTATTTTGGGGCTAAAAAACAGAAATTCCCTGTATTTTGAAGCAAAATTGCAGAAATTCTCATAATTTTCAGGCAAAAAGGCAGAAATTCTCCTTATTATGGGGCAAAAAGACAGAAAATCTCCTTTTTCGGGAGCAAACAGTCAGAAATTCCCCTTATTTTGGGGCAAAATTGCAGAAATTTCCTTTACATTGGGGCAAAATGGTAGAAATTTCCTTTATTTTGGGGCAAAATTGCAGAAATTTCACGTATTTCAGGGAAAATAGGCAGAAATTTTTTTTGGGGGGCAAAAAGGCAGAAATTTTTTTTATTTTGGTACAAAATTGCAGAAATTTTTCTTATTTTGGGGCAAAAAGTCAGAAATTCCCTATATTTTGGGGCAAAAAGGCAGAAATTCCCCTTATTTTGAGGTAAAAAGGCTGAAATTCCCCTTATTTTGGGGCAAAAAGACAGAAATTTCGTTTATTTTGGGGAAAAGGCAGAAATTGCACTTATTTTGAGTCAAAAAGGTGGAAATTCCCCTTATTTTGGGGCAAAAATGAAGAAATTTGCTTTTTTATGTCAAAAAGGTATACATTCCCTTTATTTTCGGGCAAAAAGGCAGAAATTCTTTGTATTTTGGAGCAAAATTGCAGAAATTCCCCTAATTTTTGCGCAAAAAGGCAGAAATTTTCCTTATTTTGGGGTAAAACTGCAGAAATTTCACTTATTTTGCAGCAAAATGTCAGAAATTCCTTTTATTTTTGGCAAAAAATGCAGAAAATCCCCTTATTTTAGGGCAAAATTGCAGAAATTTCCCTTATTTGGGGGCAAAAACAGAAATTCCCCTTATTTTGGGGCAAAATTGCAGAAATTTCCCTTATTATGGGAAAAAATTGCAGAAATTTCCTTTATTTTAGGGCAAAATTGCAGAAATTTCACTTATTTCAGAGAAAAAAAAGCAAAAATTCCCCTTATTTTGGGGCAAAAAGGCAGAAATTTCCCTTATTTTGGGATAAAATTGCAGAAATTTTTTCTTATTTGGGGGCAAAAAGGCAGAAAATCCACTTAATTTCGGGTAAAAAGGCATTAATTTCTCGTATTTTGGAGCAAAATTGCAGAAACTCCCCTAATTTGGGGGCAAAAAGGCAGAAATTCCCTTTATTTTGGGGCAAAAATAGAGAAATTCTTTTTATTTTGGGGCAAAAATCAGAAATTTCCTTTATTTTGGGGCAAAATTTTAGAAATTTCTTTTATATTGTTACAGACTTGCAGAAATTTTTCTTATTTTGTGGCAAAAAGGCAGAAATTCCCCATATTTTGGTGCAAAAAGGCTGAAATTCCCCTTATTTTGAGGTAAAATCCTGAAATTCCCCATATTTTGGGGCAAAAAGGCAGAAATTCCCCTCATTTGGGGGCAAAAAGGCACAAATTTCCCTTATTTTCGGGCATAATTGCAGGAATTTCATTTATTTCAGGGCAAAAAGTCAGAAATTCCTTTTATTTTCGGGCAAAAACAGAAATTTCTTTTCTTTTGATACAAAATTGTAGAAATTTTCCTTATTTTGGAACAAAAAGGCAAAAATTACCCATATTTTGGGGAAAAAGGCAGAAATTCCCCTTATTTTGAGGTAAAAAGGCTGAAATTCCCGTTATTTTGGGGCAAAAAGGCAGAAATTCCCTTTACTTTGTGGCAAAAAGGCAGAAATTCCCGTTAATTGGGGCAGAAAAGCAGAAATTTTCCTTATTTAAGGGCAATAGGGCAGAAATTCCCCTTATTTTGTGGCAAAAAGGCAGAAATTCCCCTTATTTGAAGGTAAAATGCTGAAATTCCCCTTATTTTCGGCAAAAAGGCAGAAATTCCTATTATTTTGGGGCAAAATTGCAGAAATTTCAATTATTTCTGGGCAAAAAGTCAGATATTTGCCTTATTTTGGGGCAAAAAGCAGAAATTCCCTTAATTTTGGGGCCAAAAACAGAAATTCCCCTTATTTTGGGGTAAAATTGCAGAAATTTCAAATATTTCAGGGCAAAAAGGCAGAAATTCCACTTTATTTCGGACAATAACGCAGAAATTCCCCGTATTTTAAAGCTAAATTTCAGAAATTCCCCTTATATTGGTGCAAAAATGGAGAAATTCCCTTTATTTTTGTGCAATAAGGCAGATTTCCCCGTATTTTGAAGCAAAATTGCACATATTTCCCTAATTTTAAAGGAAAATGCAGAAATTCACATTATTTTGGAACAAAAAGACAGAAATTCTCCTTATTTCAGGGCAAAAAGTCAGAAATTCCCCTTATTTTGGGGTAAAATTGCAGAAATTTTCTTTATTTTGGGGCAAAATTGCAGAAATTTCTCTTATTTTGGGGCAAAATTGCAGAAATTTCACTTATTTCAGGGAAAAAGTGCAGAAATTTCTCTTATTTTGGGGCAAAAAGGCAGAAATTTCTTTTATTTTGGTACAAAATTGCAAAAATTTTCTTTATTTTGGGGCAAAATTGCAGAAATTTCCCTTATTTTGGGGCAAAATTGCAGAAATTTCACTTATTTCAGGGAAAAAGTGCAGAAATTTCTCTTATTTTGGGGCAAAAAGGCAGAAATTTCTTTTATTTTGGTACAAAATTGCAGAAATTTTCTTTATTTTGGGGCAAAAATGAAGAAATTCCCCATATTTTGGGGCAAAAAGGCAGAGATTTGCCTTATTATGAGGTAAAATGCTGAAATTCCCCTTATTTTGGGGCAAAAATACAGAAATTCCCTTTATTTTGTGGCACAAAAGGCAGAAATTTCCCTTATTTTGGGACAAAATTGCAGAAATTTCACTTATTTCAGGGCAAAATTCAAAAATTCCTTTTATTTTGGGGCAAAAAGACAGAAATTCCGTTCATTTTTAGGTAAAAAGGCAGAAATTTCACTTATTTTGAGGTAAGAAGGCAGAAATTCCTCTTATTTTGGGGCAAAAATGAAGAAATTTCTCTTTTTTGTGGCAAAAGGTATACATTCCCCTTATTTTCGGGCAAAAAAGCAGAAATTCCCCCTATTTTGGAGCAGAATTGAAGAAGATCCCCTAATTGTGGGGCAAAAAGGCAGAAATTCCCTATATGTTGGGGCAAAAAGACAGAAATTCTCCTTATTTTGGGGCAAAACTCAGATATTCCACTTATTTTGGGGCAAAATTCCAGAAATTTCCCTTATTTTGGGGCAAAATTGCAGAAATTTTACTTATTTTGGGGCACAGTTGGAGAAATTTCACTTATTTCAGGTAAAAATGGCAGAAATTTTTCTTATTTTGGGGCAAAAAGGCAGAAATTCCTAATATTTTGTGGCAAAAATGCAGAAATTCCCCTTATTTTGAGGTAAAAAGGCTGAAATTCCCCTTATTTTAGGGCAAAAAGGCAGAAATTTCCCTTATTTTGGGGCAAAATTGCAAACATTTAACTTATTTCAGGGTAATAAGTCAGAAATTTTCCTTATTTTGGGGCAAAAAACACAGAAATTCCCTTTGTTTTGGAAGGAAAATACAGAAATTCCACTTCTTTAGAGGCAAAAAGGCAAAAATTCCCCTTATTTTGAAGCAAAAATGAAGAAATTCCCCTAATTGTTGGGCAAAAAGGCAGAAATTCCCTATATGTTGGGGCAAAAAGACAGAAATTATCCTTATTTTGGGACAAAACTCAGAAATTCCACTTATTTTGGGGCAAAATTGCAGGAATTTACCTTATTTTGAGGCAAAATTGCAGAAATTTCCCTTATTTGGGGCAAAATTGCAGAAATTTCACTTATTTTCAGGTAAAAAGGCTGAAATATCCTTTATTTTGGGGCAAAAAGGAAGAAATTCCCTTTATTTTGGGGCAAAATTGCAGAAATTTTCCTTATATTGGGGCAAAAGGGCTGAAATTCTTATTTTGAGGTAAAATGCTGAAATTCCCCATATTTTGGGGCAAAAGGCAAATCTTCTTTTTATTTTGGGGCAAAGAGGCACAAATTTCCCTTATTTTCGGGCAAAATTGCAGAAATTTCATTTATTTCAGGGCAAAAAGTCAGAAATTCCTTTTATTTTGGGGCAAAGAGCAGAAATTTCTTTTATTATGGTACAAAATTGAAGAAATTTTTCTTATTTTGAAACAAAAAGGCAGAAAATTCCCCTTATTTTGAGGCAAAAGGCAGAAATTATTCTCAATTTGAGGTAAAATGCAGAAATTCCCTTTATTTTGGGGCTAAAAAACAGAAATTCCCTGTATTTTGAAGCAAAATTGCAGAAATTCTCATAATTTTCAGGCAAAAAGGCAGAAATTCTCCTTATTATGGGGCAAAAAGACAGAAAATCTCCTTTTTCGGGAGCAAACAGTCAGAAATTCCCCTTATTTTGGGGCAAAATTGCAGAAATTTCCTTTACATTGGGGCAAAATTGCAGAAATTTCACGTATTTCAGGGAAAATAGGCAGAAATTTTTTTTGGGGGGCAAAAAGGCAGAAATTTTTTTTATTTTGGTACAAAATTGCAGAAATTTTTCTTATTTTGGGGCAAAAAGTCAGAAATTCCCTATATTTTGGGGCAAAAAGGCAGAAATTCCCCTTATTTTGAGGTAAAAAGGCTGAAATTCCCCTTATTTTGGGGCAAAAAGACAGAAATTTCGTTTATTTTGGGGAAAAGGCAGAAATTGCACTTATTTTGAGTCAAAAAGGTGGAAATTCCCCTTATTTTGGGGCAAAAATGAAGAAATTTGCTTTTTTATGTCAAAAAGGTATACATTCCCTTTATTTTCGGGCAAAAAGGCAGAAATTCTTTGTATTTTGGAGCAAAATTGCAGAAATTCCCCTAATTTTTGCGCAAAAAGGCAGAAATTTTCCTTATTTTGGGGTAAAACTGCAGAAATTTCACTTATTTTGCAGCAAAATGTCAGAAATTCCTTTTATTTTTGGCAAAAAATGCAGAAAATCCCCTTATTTTAGGGCAAAATTGCAGAAATTTCCCTTATTTGGGGGCAAAAACAGAAATTCCCCTTATTTTGGGGCAAAATTGCAGAAATTTCCCTTATTATGGGAAAAAATTGCAGAAATTTCCTTTATTTTAGGGCAAAATTGCAGAAATTTCACTTATTTCAGAGAAAAAAAAGCAAAAATTCCCCTTATTTTGGGGCAAAAAGGCAGAAATTTCCCTTATTTTGGGATAAAATTGCAGAAATTTTTTCTTATTTGGGGGCAAAAAGGCAGAAAATCCACTTAATTTCGGGTAAAAAGGCATTAATTTCTCGTATTTTGGAGCAAAATTGCAGAAACTCCCCTAATTTGGGGGCAAAAAGGCAGAAATTCCCTTTATTTTGGGGCAAAAATAGAGAAATTCTTTTTATTTTGGGGCAAAAATCAGAAATTTCCTTTATTTTGGGGCAAAATTTTAGAAATTTCTTTTATATTGTTACAGACTTGCAGAAATTTTTCTTATTTTGTGGCAAAAAGGCAGAAATTCCCCATATTTTGGGGCAAAAAGGCTGAAATTCCCCTTATTTTGAGGTAAAATCCTGAAATTCCCCATATTTTGGGGCAAAAAGGCAGAAATTCCCCTCATTTGGGGGCAAAAAGGCACAAATTTCCCTTATTTTCGTGCATAATTGCAGGAATTTCATTTATTTCAGGGCAAAAAGTCAGAAATTCCTTTTATTTTCGGGCAAAAACAGAAATTTCTTTTATTTTGATACAAAATTGTAGAAATTTTCCTTATTTTGGAACAAAAAGGCAAAAATTACCCATATTTTGGGGAAAAAGGCAGAAATTCCCCTTATTTTGAGGTAAAAAGGCTGAAATTCCCGTTATTTTGGGGCAAAAAGGCAGAAATTCCCTTTACTTTGTGGCAAAAAGGCAGAAATTCCCGTTAATTGGGGCAGAAAAGCAGAAATTTTCCTTATTTAAGGGCAATAGGGCAGAAATTCCCCTTATTTTGTGGCAAAAAGGCAGAAATTCCCCTTATTTGAAGGTAAAATGCTGAAATTCCCCTTATTTTCGGCAAAAAGGCAGAAATTCCTATTATTTTGGGGCAAAATTGCAGAAATTTCAATTATTTCTGGGCAAAAAGTCAGATATTTGCCTTATTTTGGGGCAAAAAGCAGAAATTCCCTTAATTTTGGGGCCAAAAACAGAAATTCCCCTTATTTTGGGGTAAAATTGCAGAAATTTCAAATATTTCAGGGCAAAAAGGCAGAAATTCCACTTTATTTCGGACAATAACGCAGAAATTCCCTGTATTTTAAAGCTAAATTTCAGAAATTCCCCTTATATTGGTGCAAAAATGGAGAAATTCCCTTTATTTTTGTGCAATAAGGCAGATTTCCCCGTATTTTGAAGCAAAATTGCACATATTTCCCTAATTTTGAAGGAAAATGCAGAAATTCACATTATTTTGGAACAAAAAGACAGAAATTCTCCTTATTTCAGGGCAAAAAGTCAGAAATTCCCCTTCTTTTGGGGTAAAATTGCAGAAATTTTCTTTATTTTGGGGCAAAATTGCAGAAATTTCTCTTATTTTGGGGCAAAATTGCAGAAATTTCACTTATTTCAGGGAAAAAGTGCAGAAATTTCTCTTATTTTGGGGCAAAAAGGCAGAAATTTCTTTTATTTTGGTACAAAATTGCAGAAATTTTCTTTATTTTGGGGCAAAATTGCAGAAATTTCCCTTATTTTGGGGCAAAATTGCAGAAATTTCACTTATTTCAGGGAAAAAGTGCAGAAATTTCTCTTATTTTGGGGCAAAAAGGCAGAAATTTCTTTTATTTTGGTACAAAATTGCAAAACTTTTCTTTATTTTGGGGCAAAATTGCAGAAATTTTCCTTATTTTGGGGCAAAATTGCAGAAATTTCACTTATTTCAGGGAAAAAGTGCAGAAATTTCTCTTATTTTGGGGCAAAAAGGCAGAAATTTCTTTTATTTTGGTACAAAATTGCAGAAATTTTCTTTATTTTGGGCCAAAAATGAAGAAATTCCCCATATTTTGGGGCAAAAAGGCAGAGATTTGCCTTATTATGAGGTAAAATGCTGAAATTCCCCTTATTTTGGGGCAAAAATACAGAAATTCCCTTCATTTTGTGGCAAAAAGGCAGAAATTTCCCTTATTTTGGGGCAAAATTGCAGAAATTTCACTTATTTCAGGGCAAAATTCAAAAATTCCTTTTATTTTGGGGCAAAAAGACAGAAATTCCGTTCATTTTTAGGTAAAAAGGCAGAAATTTCACTTATTTTGAGGGAAGAAGGCAGAAATTCCTCTTATTTTGGGGCAAAAATGAAGAAATTTCTCTTTTTTGTGGCAAAAGGTATACATTCCCCTTATTTTCGGGCAAAAAAGCAGAAATTCCCCCTATTTTGGAGCAGAATTGAAGAAAATCCCCTAATTGTGGGGCAAAAAGGCAGAAATTCCCTATATGTTGGGGCAAAAAGACAGAAATTCTCCTTATTTTGGGGCAAAACTCAGAAATTCCACTTATTTTGGGGCAAAATTCCAGAAATTTCCCTTATTTTGGGGCAAAATGGCAGAAATTTTACTTATTTTGGGGCACAATTGCAGAAATTTCACTTATTTCAGGTAAAAATGGCAGAAATTTTTCTTATTTTGGGGCAAAAAGGCAGAAATTCCTAATATTTTGTGGCAAAAATGCAGAAATTCCCCTTATTTTGAGGTAAAAAGGCTGAAATTTTCCTTATTTTGGGGCAAAAAGGCAGAAATTTCCCTTATTTTGGGGCAAAATTGCAAACATTTCACTAATTTCAGGGTAATAAGTCAGAAATTTTCCTTATTTTGGGGAAAAAAACATAGAAATTCCCTTTGTTTTGGAAGGAAAATACAGAAATTCCACTTCTTTAGAGGCAAAAAGGCAGAAATTCCCCTTATTTTGAAGCAAAAATGAAGAAATTCCCCTAATTGTTGGGCAAAAAGGCAGAAATTCCCTATATGTTGGGGCAAAAAGACAGAAATTATCCTTATTTTGGGACAAAACTCAGAAATTCCACTTATTTTGGGGCAAAATTGCAGGAATTTACCTTATTTTGAGGCAAAATTGCAGAAATTTCCCTTATTTGGGGCAAAATTGCAGAAATTTCACTTATTTTCAGGTAAAAAGGCTGAAATATCCTTTATTTTGGGGCAAAAAGGCTGAAATTCTTATTTTGAGGTAAAATGCTGAAATTCCCCATATTCTGGGGCAAAAGGCAAAACTTCTTCTTATTTTGGGGCAAAGAGGCACAAATTTCCCTTATTTTCGGGCAAAATTGCAGAAATTTCATTTATTTCAGGGCAAAAAGTCAGAAATTCCTTTTATTTTGGGGCAAAGAGCAGAAATTTCTTTTATTATGGTACAAAATTGAAGAAATTTATCTTATTTTGAAACAAAAAGGCAGAAAATTCCCCTTATTTTGAGGCAAAAGGCAGAAATTATTCTCAATTTGAGGTAAAATGCAGAAATTCCCTTTATTTGGGGGCTAAAAGGCAGAAATTCCCTGTATTTTGAAGCAAAATTGCAGAAATTCTCTTAATTTTCGGGCAAAAAGGCAGAAATTCTCCTTATTTTGGGGCAAAAAGACAGAAAATCTCCTTTTTTGGGAGCAAACAGTCAGAAATTCCCCTTATTTTGGGGCAAAATTGCAGAAATTTCCTTTACATTGGGGCAAAATTGCAGAAATTTCCCTTATTTTGGGGCAAAATTGCAGAAATTTCAGGTATTTGAGAAAAAAAGGCAGAAATTTTTTTTGGGGGGGCAAAAAGGCAGAAATTTTTTTTATTTTGGTACAAATTTGCAGAAATTTTTCTTATTTTGGGGCAAAAAGTCAGAAATTCCCCATATTTTGGGGCAAAAATGCAGAAATTCCCCTTATTTTGAGGTAATAAGGCTGAAATTCCCCTTATTTTGGGGCAAAAAGGCAGAAATTTCGTTTATTTTGGGGAAAAGGCAGAAATTGCACTTATTTTGAGTCAAAAAGGTGGAAAATCCCCTTATTTTGGGGCAAAAATGAAGAAATTTGCTTTTTTATGGCAAAAAGTTATACATTCCCTTTATTTTCGGGCAAAAAGGCAGAAATTCTTTGTATTTTGGAGCAAAATTGCAGAAATTCCCCTAATTTTTGGGCAAAAAGGCAAAAATTTTCCTTATTTTGGGGTAAAACTGCAGAAATTTCACTTATTTTGCGGGAAAATGTCAGAAATTCCCCTTATTTTTGGCAAAAAATGCAGAAAATCCCCTTATTTTAGGGCAAAATTGCAGAAATTTCCCTTATTTGGGGACAAAAACAGAAATTCCCCTTATTTTGGGGCAAAATTGCAGAAATTTCCCTTATTATGGGGAAAAATTGCAGAAATTTCCCTAATTTTAGGGCAAAATTGCAGAAATTTCACTTATTTCAGAGAAAAAAAGCAAAATTTTTTCTTATTTTGGGGCAAAAAGGCAGAAATTCCCATTATTTTGGGGCAATAAGGCAGAAATTCACCTTATTTTGGGGTAAAATTGCAGAAATTTCACATATTTCAGGGCAAAATGGCAGAAATTCCCCTTATTTTGGGGCAAAAAGGCAGAAATTTCCCTTATTTTGGGATAAAATTGCAGAAATTTCCCTTATTTGGAGGCAAAAAGGCAGAAAATCCACTTAATTTCGGGTAAAAAGGCAGAAATTTCTCGTATTTTGGAGCAAAATTGCAGAAACTCCCCTAATTTTGGGGCTAAAAGGCAGAATTTCCCTTTATTTTGGGGCAAAAATAGAGAAATTCTTTTTAATTTGGGGCAAAAATCAGAAATTTCCTTTATTTTGGGGCAAAATTTTAGAAATTTCTTTTATATTGTTACAGACTTGCAGAAATTTTTCTTATTTTGTGGCAAAAAGGCAGAAATTCCCCATATTTTGGTGCAAAAAGGCTGAAATTCCCCTTATTTTGAGGTAAAATCCTGAAATTCCCCATATTTTGGGGCAAAAAGGCAGAAATTCCCCTCATTTGGGGGCAAAAAGGCACAAATTTCCCTTATTTTCGGGCATAATTGCAGGAATTTCATTTATTTCAGGGCAAAAAGTCAGAAATTCCTTTTATTTTCGGGCAAAAACAGAAATTTCTTTTCTTTTGATACAAAATTGTAGAAATTTTCCTTATTTTGGAACAAAAAGGCAAAAATTACCCATATTTTGGGGAAAAAGGCAGAAATTCCCCTTATTTTGAGGTAAAAAGGCTGAAATTCCCGTTATTTTGGGGCAAAAAGGCAGAAATTCCCTTTACTTTGTGGCAAAAAGGCAGAAATTCCTGTTAATTGGGGCAGAAAAGCAGAAATTTTCCTTATTTAAGGGCAATAGGGCAGAAATTCCCCTTATTTTGTGGCAAAAAGGCAGAAATTCCCCTTATTTGAAGGTAAAATGCTGAAATTCCCCTTATTTTCGGCAAAAAGGCAGAAATTCCTATTATTTTGGGGCAAAATTGCAGAAATTTCAATTATTTCTGGGCAAAAAGTCAGATATTTGCCTTATTTTGGGGCAAAAAGCAGAAATTCCCTTAATTTTGGGGCCAAAAACAGAAATTCCCCTTATTTTGGGGTAAAATTGCAGAAATTTCAAATATTTCAGGGCAAAAAGGCAGAAATTCCACTTTATTTCGGACAATAACGCAGAAATTCCCTGTATTTTAAAGCTAAATTTCAGAAATTCCCCTTATATTGGTGCAAAAATGGAGAAATTCCCTTTATTTTTGTGCAATAAGGCAGATTTCCCCGTATTTTGAAGCAAAATTGCACATATTTCCCTAATTTTGAAGGAAAATGCAGAAATTCACATTATTTTGGAACAAAAAGACAGAAATTCTCCTTATTTCAGGGCAAAAAGTCAGAAATTCCCCTTCTTTTGGGGTAAAATTGCAGAAATTTTCTTTATTTTGGGGCAAAATTGCAGAAATTTCTCTTATTTTGGGGCAAAATTGCAGAAATTTCACTTATTTCAGGGAAAAAGTGCAGAAATTTCTCTTATTTTGGGGCAAAAAGGCAGAAATTTCTTTTATTTTGGTACAAAATTGCAGAAATTTTCTTTATTTTGGGGCAAAATTGCAGAAATTTCCCTTATTTTGGGGCAAAATTGCAGAAATTTCACTTATTTCAGGGAAAAAGTGCAGAAATTTCTCTTATTTTGGGGCAAAAAGGCAGAAATTTCTTTTATTTTGGTACAAAATTGCAAAACTTTTCTTTATTTTGGGGCAAAATTGCAGAAATTTCCCTTATTTTGGGGCAAAATTGCAGAAATTTCACTTATTTCAGGGAAAAAGTGCAGAAATTTCTCTTATTTTGGGGCAAAAAGGCAGAAATTTCTTTTATTTTGGTACAAAATTGCAGAAATTTTCTTTATTTTGGGCCAAAAATGAAGAAATTCCCCATATTTTGGGGCAAAAAGGCAGAGATTTGCCTTATTATGAGGTAAAATGCTGAAATTCCCCTTATTTTGGGGCAAAAATACAGAAATTCCCTTCATTTTGTGGCAAAAAGGCAGAAATTTCCCTTATTTTGGGGCAAAATTGCAGAAATTTCACTTATTTCAGGGCAAAATTCAAAAATTCCTTTTATTTTGGGGCAAAAAGACAGAAATTCCGTTCATTTTTAGGTAAAAAGGCAGAAATTTCACTTATTTTGAGGGAAGAAGGCAGAAATTCCTCTTATTTTGGGGCAAAAATGAAGAAATTTCTCTTTTTTGTGGCAAAAGGTATACATTCCCCTTATTTTCGGGCAAAAAAGCAGAAATTCCCCCTATTTTGGAGCAGAATTGAAGAAAATCCCCTAATTGTGGGGCAAAAAGGCAGAAATTCCCTATATGTTGGGGCAAAAAGACAGAAATTCTCCTTGTTTTGGGGCAAAACTCAGAAATTCCACTTATTTTGGGGCAAAATTCCAGAAATTTCCCTTATTTTGGGGCAAAATGGCAGAAATTTTACTTATTTTGGGGCACAATTGCAGAAATTTCACTTATTTCAGGTAAAAATGGCAGAAATTTTTCTTATTTTGGGGCAAAAAGGCAGAAATTCCTAATATTTTGTGGCAAAAATGCAGAAATTCCCCTTATTTTGAGGTAAAAAGGCTGAAATTTTCCTTATTTTGGGGCAAAAAGGCAGAAATTTCCCTTATTTTGGGGCAAAATTGCAAACATTTCACTAATTTCAGGGTAATAAGTCAGAAATTTTCCTTATTTTGGGGAAAAAAACATAGAAATTCCCTTTGTTTTGGAAGGAAAATACAGAAATTCCACTTCTTTAGAGGCAAAAAGGCAGAAATTCCCCTTATTTTGAAGCAAAAATGAAGAAATTCCCCTAATTGTTGGGCAAAAAGGCAGAAATTCCCTATATGTTGGGGCAAAAAGACAGAAATTATCCTTATTTTGGGACAAAACTCAGAAATTCCACTTATTTTGGGGCAAAATTGCAGGAATTTACCTTATTTTGAGGCAAAATTGCAGAAATTTCCCTTATTTGGGGCAAAATTGCAGAAATTTCACTTATTTTCAGGTAAAAAGGCTGAAATATCCTTTATTTTGGGGCAAAAAGGCTGAAATTCTTATTTTGAGGTAAAATGCTGAAATTCCCCATATTCTGGGGCAAAAGGCAAAACTTCTTCTTATTTTGGGGCAAAGAGGCACAAATTTCCCTTATTTTCGGGCAAAATTGCAGAAATTTCATTTATTTCAGGGCAAAAAGTCAGAAATTCCTTTTATTTTGGGGCAAAGAGCAGAAATTTCTTTTATTATGGTACAAAATTGAAGAAATTTATCTTATTTTGAAACAAAAAGGCAGAAAATTCCCCTTATTTTGAGGCAAAAGGCAGAAATTATTCTCAATTTGAGGTAAAATGCAGAAATTCCCTTTATTTGGGGGCTAAAAGGCAGAAATTCCCTGTATTTTGAAGCAAAATTGCAGAAATTCTCTTAATTTTCGGGCAAAAAGGCAGAAATTCTCCTTATTTTGGGGCAAAAAGACAGAAAATCTCCTTTTTCGGGAGCAAACAGTCAGAAATTCCCCTTATTTTGGGGCAAAATTGCAGAAATTTCCTTTACATTGGGGCAAAATTGCAGAAATTTCCCTTATTTTGGGGCAAAATTGCAGAAATTTCAGGTATTTGAGAAAAAAAGGCAGAAATTTTTTTTGGGGGGGCAAAAAGGCAGAAATTTTTTTTATTTTGGTACAAATTTGCAGAAATTTTTCTTATTTTGGGGCAAAAAGTCAGAAATTCCCCATATTTTGGGGCAAAAATGCAGAAATTCCCCTTATTTTGAGGTAATAAGGCTGAAATTCCCCTTATTTTGGGGCAAAAAGGCAGAAATTTCGTTTATTTTGGGGAAAAGGCAGAAATTGCACTTATTTTGAGTCAAAAAGGTGGAAAATCCCCTTATTTTGGGGCAAAAATGAAGAAATTTGCTTTTTTTTGGCAAAAAGTTATACATTCCCTTTATTTTCGGGCAAAAAGGCAGAAATTCTTTGTATTTTGGAGCAAAATTGCAGAAATTCCCCTAATTTTTGGGCAAAAAGGCAAAAATTTTCCTTATTTTGGGGTAAAACTGCAGAAATTTCACTTATTTTGCGGGAAAATGTCAGAAATTCCCCTTATTTTTGGCAAAAAATGCAGAAAATCCCCTTATTTTAGGGCAAAATTGCAGAAATTTCCCTTATTTGGGGACAAAAACAGAAATTCCCCTTATTTTGGGGCAAAATTGCAGAAATTTCCCTTATTATGGGGAAAAATTGCAGAAATTTCCCTAATTTTAGGGCAAAATTGCAGAAATTTCACTTATTTCAGAGAAAAAAAGCAAAATTTTTTCTTATTTTGGGGCAAAAAGGCAGAAATTCCCATTATTTTGGGGCAATAAGGCAGAAATTCACCTTATTTTGGGGTAAAATTGCAGAAATTTCACATATTTCAGGGCAAAATGGCAGAAATTCCCCTTATTTTGGGGCAAAAAGGCAGAAATTTCCCTTATTTTGGGATAAAATTGCAGAAATTTCCCTTATTTGGAGGCAAAAAGGCAGAAAATCCACTTAATTTCGGGTAAAAAGGCAGAAATTTCTCGTATTTTGGAGCAAAATTGCAGAAACTCCCCTAATTTTGGGGCTAAAAGGCAGAATTTCCCTTTATTTTGGGGCAAAAATAGAGAAATTCTTTTTAATTTGGGGCAAAAATCAGAAATTTCCTTTATTTTGGGGCAAAATTTTAGAAATTTCTTTTATATTGTTACAGACTTGCAGAAATTTTTCTTATTTTGTGGCAAAAAGGCAGAAATTCCCCATATTTTGGTGCAAAAAGGCTGAAATTCCCCTTATTTTGAGGTAAAATCCTGAAATTCCCCATATTTTGGGGCAAAAAGGCAGAAATTCCCCTCATTTGGGGGCAAAAAGGCACAAATTTCCCTTATTTTCGGGCATAATTGCAGGAATTTCATTTATTTCAGGGCAAAAAGTCAGAAATTCCTTTTATTTTCGGGCAAAAACAGAAATTTCTTTTCTTTTGATACAAAATTGTAGAAATTTTCCTTATTTTGGAACAAAAAGGCAAAAATTACCCATATTTTGGGGAAAAAGGCAGAAATTCCCCTTATTTTGAGGTAAAAAGGCTGAAATTCCCGTTATTTTGGGGCAAAAAGGCAGAAATTCCCTTTACTTTGTGGCAAAAAGGCAGAAATTCCTGTTAATTGGGGCAGAAAAGCAGAAATTTTCCTTATTTAAGGGCAATAGGGCAGAAATTCCCCTTATTTTGTGGCAAAAAGGCAGAAATTCCCCTTATTTGAAGGTAAAATGCTGAAATTCCCCTTATTTTCGGCAAAAAGGCAGAAATTCCTATTATTTTGGGGCAAAATTGCAGAAATTTCAATTATTTCTGGGCAAAAAGTCAGATATTTGCCTTATTTTGGGGCAAAAAGCAGAAATTCCCTTAATTTTGGGGCCAAAAACAGAAATTCCCCTTATTTTGGGGTAAAATTGCAGAAATTTCAAATATTTCAGGGCAAAAAGGCAGAAATTCCACTTTATTTCGGACAATAACGCAGAAATTCCCTGTATTTTAAAGCTAAATTTCAGAAATTCCCCTTATATTGGTGCAAAAATGGAGAAATTCCCTTTATTTTTGTGCAATAAGGCAGATTTCCCCGTATTTTGAAGCAAAATTGCACATATTTCCCTAATTTTGAAGGAAAATGCAGAAATTCACATTATTTTGGAACAAAAAGACAGAAATTCTCCTTATTTCAGGGCAAAAAGTCAGAAATTCCCCTTCTTTTGGGGTAAAATTGCAGAAATTTTCTTTATTTTGGGGCAAAATTGCAGAAATTTCTCTTATTTTGGGGCAAAATTGCAGAAATTTCACTTATTTCAGGGAAAAAGTGCAGAAATTTCTCTTATTTTGGGGCAAAAAGGCAGAAATTTCTTTTATTTTGGTACAAAATTGCAGAAATTTTCTTTATTTTGGGGCAAAATTGCAGAAATTTCCCTTATTTTGGGGCAAAATTGGAGAAATTTCACTTATTTCAGGGAAAAAGTGCAGAAATTTCTCTTATTTTGGGGCAAAAAGGCAGAAATTTCTTTTATTTTGGTACAAAATTGCAAAACTTTTCTTTATTTTGGGGCAAAATTGCAGAAATTTCCCTTATTTTGGGGCAAAATTGCAGAAATTTCACTTATTTCAGGGAAAAAGTGCAGAAATTTCTCTTATTTTGGGGCAAAAAGGCAGAAATTTCTTTTATTTTGGTACAAAATTGCAGAAATTTTCTTTATTTTGGGCCAAAAATGAAGAAATTCCCCATATTTTGGGGCAAAAAGGCAGAGATTTGCCTTATTATGAGGTAAAATGCTGAAATTCCCCTTATTTTGGGGCAAAAATACAGAAATTCCCTTCATTTTGTGGCAAAAAGGCAGAAATTTCCCTTATTTTGGGGCAAAATTGCAGAAATTTCACTTATTTCAGGGCAAAATTCAAAAATTCCTTTTATTTTGGGGCAAAAAGACAGAAATTCCGTTCATTTTTAGGTAAAAAGGCAGAAATTTCACTTATTTTGAGGGAAGAAGGCAGAAATTCCTCTTATTTTGGGGCAAAAATGAAGAAATTTCTCTTTTTTGTGGCAAAAGGTATACATTCCCCTTATTTTCGGGCAAAAAAGCAGAAATTCCCCCTATTTTGGAGCAGAATTGAAGAAAATCCCCTAATTGTGGGGCAAAAAGGCAGAAATTCCCTATATGTTGGGGCAAAAAGACAGAAATTCTCCTTGTTTTGGGGCAAAACTCAGAAATTCCACTTATTTTGGGGCAAAATTCCAGAAATTTCCCTTATTTTGGGGCAAAATGGCAGAAATTTTACTTATTTTGGGGCACAATTGCAGAAATTTCACTTATTTCAGGTAAAAATGGCAGAAATTTTTCTTATTTTGGGGCAAAAAGGCAGAAATTCCTAATATTTTGTGGCAAAAATGCAGAAATTCCCCTTATTTTGAGGTAAAAAGGCTGAAATTTTCCTTATTTTGGGGCAAAAAGGCAGAAATTTCCCTTATTTTGGGGCAAAATTGCAAACATTTCACTAATTTCAGGGTAATAAGTCAGAAATTTTCCTTATTTTGGGGAAAAAAACACAGAAATTCCCTTTGTTTTGGAAGGAAAATACAGAAATTCCACTTCTTTAGAGGCAAAAAGGCAGAAATTCCCCTTATTTTGAAGCAAAAATGAAGAAATTCCCCTAATTGTTGGGCAAAAAGGCAGAAATTCCCTATATGTTGGGGCAAAAAGACAGAAATTATCCTTATTTTGGGACAAAACTCAGAAATTCCACTTATTTTGGGGCAAAATTGCAGGAATTTACCTTATTTTGAGGCAAAATTGCAGAAATTTCCCTTATTTGGGGCAAAATTGCAGAAATTTCACTTATTTTCAGGTAAAAAGGCTGAAATATCCTTTATTTTGGGGCAAAAAGGCTGAAATTCTTATTTTGAGGTAAAATGCTGAAATTCCCCATATTCTGGGGCAAAAGGCAAAACTTCTTCTTATTTTGGGGCAAAGAGGCACAAATTTCCCTTATTTTCGGGCAAAATTGCAGAAATTTCATTTATTTCAGGGCAAAAAGTCAGAAATTCCTTTTATTTTGGGGCAAAGAGCAGAAATTTCTTTTATTATGGTACAAAATTGAAGAAATTTATCTTATTTTGAAACAAAAAGGCAGAAAATTCCCCTTATTTTGAGGCAAAAGGCAGAAATTATTCTCAATTTGAGGTAAAATGCAGAAATTCCCTTTATTTGGGGGCTAAAAGGCAGAAATTCCCTGTATTTTGAAGCAAAATTGCAGAAATTCTCTTAATTTTCGGGCAAAAAGGCAGAAATTCTCCTTATTTTGGGGCAAAAAGACAGAAAATCTCCTTTTTCGGGAGCAAACAGTCAGAAATTCCCCTTATTTTGGGGCAAAATTGCAGAAATTTCCTTTACATTGGGGCAAAATTGCAGAAATTTCCCTTATTTTGGGGCAAAATTGCAGAAATTTCAGATATTTGAGAAAAAAAGGCAGAAATTTTTTTTGGGGGGGCAAAAAGGCAGAAATTTTTTTTATTTTGGTACAAATTTGCAGAAATTTTTCTTATTTTGGGGCAAAAAGTCAGAAATTCCCCATATTTTGGGGCAAAAATGCAGAAATTCCCCTTATTTTGAGGTAATAAGGCTGAAATTCCCCTTATTTTGGGGCAAAAAGGCAGAAATTTCGTTTATTTTGGGGAAAAGGCAGAAATTGCACTTATTTTGAGTCAAAAAGGTGGAAAATCCCCTTATTTTGGGGCAAAAATGAAGAAATTTGCTTTTTTATGGCAAAAAGTTATACATTCCCTTTATTTTCGGGCAAAAAGGCAGAAATTCTTTGTATTTTGGAGCAAAATTGCAGAAATTCCCCTAATTTTTGGGCAAAAAGGCAAAAATTTTCCTTATTTTGGGGTAAAACTGCAGAAATTTCACTTATTTTGCGGCAAAATGTCAGAAATTCCCCTTATTTTTGGCAAAAAATGCAGAAAATCCCCTTATTTTAGGGCAAAATTGCAGAAATTTCCCTTATTTGGGGACAAAAACAGAAATTCCCCTTATTTTGGGGCAAAATTGCAGAAATTTCCCTTATTATGGGGAAAAATTGCAGAAATTTCCCTAATTTTAGGGCAAAATTGCAGAAATTTCACTTATTTCAGAGAAAAAAAGCAAAATTTTTTCTTATTTTGGGGCAAAAAGGCAGAAATTCCCATTATTTTGGGGCAATAAGGCAGAAATTCACCTTATTTTGGGGTAAAATTGCAGAAATTTCACATATTTCAGGGCAAAATGGCAGAAATTCCCCTTATTTTGGGGCAAAAAGGCAGAAATTTCCCTTATTTTGGGATAAAATTGCAGAAATTTCCCTTATTTGGAGGCAAAAAGGCAGAAAATCCACTTAATTTCGGGTAAAAAGGCAGAAATTTCTCGTATTTTGGAGCAAAATTGCAGAAACTCCCCTAATTTTGGGGCTAAAAGGCAGAATTTCCCTTTATTTTGGGGCAAAAATAGAGAAATTCTTTTTAATTTGGGGCAAAAATCAGAAATTTCCTTTATTTTGGGGCAAAATTTTAGAAATTTCTTTTATATTGTTACAGACTTGCAGAAATTTTTCTTATTTTGTGGCAAAAAGGCAGAAATTCCCCATATTTTGGTGCAAAAAGGCTGAAATTCCCCTTATTTTGAGGTAAAATCCTGAAATTCCCCATATTTTGGGGCAAAAAGGCAGAAATTCCCCTCATTTGGGGGCAAAAAGGCACAAATTTCCCTTATTTTCGGGCATAATTGCAGGAATTTCATTTATTTCAGGGCAAAAAGTCAGAAATTCCTTTTATTTTCAGGCAAAAACAGAAATTTCTTTTCTTTTGATACAAAATTGTAGAAATTTTCCTTATTTTGGAACAAAAAGGCAAAAATTACCCATATTTTGGGGAAAAAGGCAGAAATTCCCCTTATTTTGAGGTAAAAAGGCTGAAATTCCCGTTATTTTGGGGCAAAAAGGCAGAAATTCCCTTTACTTTGTGGCAAAAAGGCAGAAATTCCCGTTAATTGGGGCAGAAAAGCAGAAATTTTCCTTATTTAAGGGCAATAGGGCAGAAATTCCCCTTATTTTGTGGCAAAAAGGCAGAAATTCCCCTTATTTGAAGGTAAAATGCTGAAATTCCCCTTATTTTCGGCAAAAAGGCAGAAATTCCTATTATTTTGGGGCAAAATTGCAGAAATTTCAATTATTTCTGGGCAAAAAGTCAGATATTTGCCTTATTTTGGGGCAAAAAGCAGAAATTCCCTTAATTTTGGGGCCAAAAACAGAAATTCCCCTTATTTTGGGGTAAAATTGCAGAAATTTCAAATATTTCAGGGCAAAAAGGCAGAAATTCCACTTTATTTCGGACAATAACGCAGAAATTCCCCGTATTTTAAAGCTAAATTTCAGAAATTCCCCTTATATTGGTGCAAAAATGGAGAAATTCCCTTTATTTTTGTGCAATAAGGCAGATTTCCCCGTATTTTGAAGCAAAATTGCACATATTTCCCTAATTTTGAAGGAAAATGCAGAAATTCACATTATTTTGGAACAAAAAGACAGAAATTCTCCTTATTTCAGGGCAAAAAGTCAGAAATTCCCCTTATTTTGGGGTAAAATTGCAGAAATTTTCTTTATTTTGGGGTAAAATTGCAGAAATTTCTCTTATTTTGGGGCAAAATTGCAGAAATTTCACTTATTTCAGGGAAAAAGTGCAGAAATTTCTCTTATTTTGGGGCAAAAAGGCAGAAATTTCTTTTATTTTGGTACAAAATTGCAGAAATTTTCTTTATTTTGGGGCAAAATTGCAGAAATTTCCCTTATTTTGGGGCAAAATTGCAGAAATTTCACTTATTTCAGGGAAAAAGTGCAGAAATTTCTCTTATTTTGGGGCAAAAAGGCAGAAATTTCTTTTATTTTGGTACAAAATTGCAGAAATTTTCTTTATTTTGGGGCAAAAATGAAGAAATTCCCCATATTTTGGGGCAAAAAGGCAGAGATTTGCCTTATTATGAGGTAAAATGCTGAAATTCCCCTTATTTTGGGGCAAAAATACAGAAATTCCCTTTATTTTGTGGCAAAAAAGGCAGAAATTTCCCTTATTTTGGGACAAAATTGCAGAAATTTCACTTATTTTAGGGCAAAATTCAAAAATTCCTTTTATTTTGGGGCAAAAAGACAGAAATTCCGTTCATTTTTAGGTAAAAAGACAGAAATTTCACTTATTTTGAGGTAAGAAGGCAGAAATTCCTCTTATTTTGCGGCAAAAATGAAGAAATTTCTCTTTTTTGTGGCAAAAGGTATACATTCCCCTTATTTTCGTGCAAAAAAGCAGAAATTCCCCGTATTTTGGAGCAGAATTGAAGAAGATCCCCTAATTGTGGGGCAAAAAGGCAGAAATTCCCTATATGTTGTGGCAAAAAGACAGAAATTCTCCTTATTTTGGGGCAAAACTCAGAAATTCCACTTATTTTGGGGCAAAATTCCAGAAATTTCCCTTATTTTGGGGCAAAATTGCAGAAATTTTACTTATTTTGGGGCACAATTGGAGAAATTTCACTTATTTCAGGTAAAAATGGCAGAAATTTTTCTTATTTTGGGGCAAAAAGGCAGAAATTCCTAATATTTTGTGGCAAAAATGCAGAAATTCCCCTTATTTTGAGGTAAAAAGGCTGAAATTCCCCTTATTTGGGGGCAAAAAGGCAGAAATTTTTCTTATTTTGGGGCAAAATTGCAGACATTTCACTTATTTCAGGGTAATAAGTCAGAAATTTTCCTTATTTTGGGGCAAAAAAGACAGAAATTCCCTTTGTTTTGGGGGGAAAATACAGAAATTCCACTTCTTTGAAGGCAAAAAGGCAGAAATTCCCCTTATTTTGGAGCAAAAATGAAGAAATTCCCCTAATTGTTGGGCAAAAAGGCAGAAATTCTCCTTGTTTTGGGGCAAAACTCAGAAATTCCACTTATTTTGGGGCAAAATTCCAGAAATTTCCCTTATTTTGGGGCAAAATTGCAAACATTTCACTAATTTCAGGGTAATAAGTCAGAAATTTTCCTTATTTTGGGGCAAAAAACACAGAAATTCCCTTTGTTTTGGAAGGAAAATACAGAAATTCCACTTCTTTAGAGGCAAAAAGGCAGAAATTCCCCTTATTTTGAAGCAAAAATGAAGAAATTCCCCTAATTGTTGGGCAAAAAGGCAGAAATTCCCTATATGTTGGGGCAAAAAGACAGAAATTATCCTTATTTTGGGACAAAACTCAGAAATTCCACTTATTTTGGGGCAAAATTGCAGGAATTTACCTTATTTTGAGGCAAAATTGCAGAAATTTCCCTTATTTGGGGCAAAATTGCAGAAATTTCACTTATTTTCAGGTAAAAAGGCTGAAATATCCTTTATTTTGGGGCAAAAAGGAAGAAATTCCCCTTATTTTGGGGCAAAATTGCAGAAATTTTCCTTATTTTGGGGCAAAAAGGCTGAAATTCTTATTTTGAGGTAAAATGCTGAAATTCCCCATATTTTGGGGCAAAAGGCAAAACTTCTTCTTATTTTGGGGCAAAGAGGCACAAATTTCCCTTATTTTCGGGCAAAATTGCAGAAATTTCATTTATTTCAGGGCAAAAAGTCAGAAATTCCTTTTATTTTGGGGCAAAGAGGAGAAATTTATTTTGGTACAAAATTGAAGAAATTTATCTTATTTTGAAACAAAAAGGCAGAAAATTCCCCTTATTTTGAGGCAAAAGGCAGAAATTATTCTCAATTTGAGGTAAAATGCAGAAATTCCCTTTATTTTGGGGCTAAAAGGCAGAAATTCCCTGTATTTTGAAGCAAAATTGCAGAAATTCTCTTAATTTTCAGGCAAAAAGGCAGAAATTCTCCTTATTTTGGGGCAAAAAGACAGAAAATCTCCTTTTTCGGGAGCAAACAGTCAGAAATTCCCCTTATTTTGGGGCAAAATTGCAGAAATTTCCTTTACATTGGGGCAAAATTGCAGAAATTCCCCTAATTTTTGGGCAAAAAGGCAGAAATTTTCCTTATTTTGGGGTAAAACTGCAGAAATTTCACTTATTTTGCGGCAAAATGTCAGAAATTCTCCTTATTTTTGGCAAAAAATGCAGAAAATCCCCTTATTTTAGGGCAAAATTGCAGAAATTTCCCTTATTTGGGGACAAAAACAGAAATTCCCCTTATTTTGGGGCAAAATTGCAGAAATTTCCCTTATTATGGGGAAAAATTGCAGAAATTTCCCTTATTTTAGGGCAAAATTGCAGAAATTTTACTTATTTCAGAGAAAAAAAGCAAAAATTTTTCTTATTTTGGGGCAAAAAGGCAGAAATTCCCATTATTTTGGGGCAAAAATGCAGAAATTCACCTAATTTTGGGGTAAAATTGCAGAAAATTCACATATTTCAGGGCAAAACGGCAGAAATTCCCCTTATTTTGGGGCAAAATGCAGAAATTTCCCTTATTTTGGGATAAAATTGCAGAAATTTCCCTTATTTGGAGGCAAAAAGGCAGAAAATCCACTTAATTTCGGGTAAAAAGGCAGAAATTTCTCGTATTTTGGAGCAAAATTGCAGAAACTCCCCTAATTTTGGGGCTAAAAGGCAGAATTTCCCTTTATTTTGGGGCAAAAATAGAGAAATTCTTTTTATTTTGGGGCAAAAATCAGAAATTTCCTTTATTTTGGGGCAAAATTTTAGAAATTTCTTTTATATTGTTACAGACTTGCAGAAATTTTTCTTATTTTGTGGCAAAATGGCAGAAATTCCCCATATTTTGGTGCAAAAAGGCTGAAATTCCCCTTATTTTGAGGTAAAATCCTGAAATTCCCCATATTTTGGGGCAAAAAGGCAGAAATTCCCCTCATTTGGGGGCAAAAAGGCACAAATTTCCCTTATTTTCGGGCATAATTGCAGGAATTTCATTTATTTCAGGGCAAAAAGTCAGAAATTCCTTTTATTTTCGGGCAAAAACAGAAATTTCTTTTATTTTGATACAAAATTGTAGAAATTTTCCTTATTTTGGAACAAAAAGGCAAAAATTACCCATATTTTGGGGAAAAAGGCAGAAATTCCCCTTATTTTGAGGTAAAAAGGCTGAAATTCCCGTTATTTTGGGGCAAAAAGGCAGAAATTCCCTTTACTTTGTGGCAAAAAGGCAGAAATTCCCGTTAATTGGGGCAGAAAAGCGAAATTTTCCTTATTTAAGGGCAATAGGGCAGAAATTCCCCTTATTTTGTGGCAAAAAGGCAGAAATTCCCCTTATTTGAAGGTAAAATGCTGAAATTCCCCTTATTTTCGGCAAAAAGGCAGAAATTCCTATTATTTTGGGGCAAAATTGCAGAAATTTCAATTATTTCTGGGCAAAAAGTCAGATATTTGCCTTATTTTGGGGCAAAAAGCAGAAATTCCCTTAATTTTGGGGCCAAAAACAGAAATTCCCCTTATTTTGGGGTAAAATTGCAGAAATTTCAAATATTTCAGGGCAAAAAGGCAGAAATTCCACTTTATTTCGGACAATAACGCAGAAATTCCCCGTATTTTAAAGCTAAATTTCAGAAATTCCCCTTATATTGGTGCAAAAATGGAGAAATTCCCTTTATTTTTGTGCAATAAGGCAGATTTCCCCGTATTTTGAAGCAAAATTGCACATATTTCCCTAATTTTGAAGGAAAATGCAAGAATTCACATTATTTTGGAACAAAAAGACAGAAATTCTCCTTATTTCAGGGCAAAAAGTCAGAAATTCCCCTTATTTTGGGGTAAAATTGCAGAAATTTTCTTTATTTTGTGGCAAAAATACAGAAATTCCCTTTATTTTGTGGCAAAAAGGCAGAAATTTCCCTTATTTTGGGGCAAAATTGCAGAAATTTCACTTATTTCAGGGAAAAAGTGCAGAAATTTCTCTTATTTTGGGGCAAAAAGGCAGAAATTTCTTTTATTTTGGTACAAAATTGCAGAAATTTTCTTTATTTTGGGGCAAAAATGAAGAAATTCCCCATATTTTGGGGCAAAAAGGCAGAGATTCGCCTTATTATGAGGTAAAATGCTGAAATTCCCCTTATTTTGGGGCAAAAATACAGAAATTCCCTTTATTTTGTGGCAAAAAGGCAGAAATTTCCCTTATTTTGGGGCAAAATTGCAGAAATTTCACTTATTTCAGGGCAAAATTCAAAAATTCCTTTTATTTTTGGGCAAAAAGACAGAAATTTTGTTTATTTTTGGGTAAAAAGGCAGAAATTTCACTTATTGTGAGGTAAGAAGGCAGAAATTCCTCTTATTTTGGGGCAAAAATGAAGAAATTTCCCTTTTTTTGTGGCAAAAGGTATATATTCTCCTTATTTTCGGGCAAAAAAGCAGAAATATCCCGTTTTTTGGAGCACAATTGCAGAAAATCCCCTAATTGTGGGGCAAAAAGGCAGAAATTCCCTATATGTTAGAGCAAAAAGACAGAAATTCTCCTTATTTTGGGGAAAAACTCAGAAATTCCACTTATTTTGGGGCAAATTCCAGAAATTTCCCTTATTTTGGGGCAAATTTGCAGAAATTTCACTTATTTTGGGGCAAAATTGCAGAAATTTCACTTATTTCAGATAAAAAAAAAGGCAGAAATTTTTCTTATTTTGGGGCAAAAAGGCAGAAATTCCTAATATTTTGTGGCAAAAATGCAGAAATTCCCCTTATTTTGAGGTAAAAATGCTGAAATTCCCCTTATTTGGGGGCAAAAAGGCAGAAATTTCCCTTATTTTGGCGCAAAATTGCAGAAATTTCACTTATTTCAGGGCAAAATTCAAAAATTCCTTTTATTTTGGGGCTAAAAGTCAGAAATTCCGTTTATTTTTGGGTAAAAAGGCAGAAATTTCACTTATTTTGAGGTAAGAAGGCAGAAATTCCTCTTATTTTGGGGCAAAAATAAAGAAATTTCCCTTTTTTGTGGCAAAAGGTATATATTCCCCTTATTTTCGGGCAAAAAAGCAGAAATTCCCCCTATTTTGGAGCAGAATTGCAGAAAATCCCCTAATTGTGGAGCAAAAAGGCAGAAATTTCCTATATGTTGGGGCAAAAAGACAGAAATTCTCCTTATTTTGGGGCAAAACTCAGAAATTCCACTTATTTTGGGGCAAAATTGCAGAAATTTCCCTTATTTTGGGGCAAAATTGCAGAAATTTTACTTATTTTGGGGCAAAATTGCAGAAATTTCACTTATTTCAGGTAAAAATGGCAGAAATTTTTCTTATTTTGGGGCAAAAAGGCAGAAATTCCTAATATTTTGTGGCAAAAATGCAGAAATTCCTCTTATTTTGAGGTAAAAAGGCTGAAATTCCCCTTATTTGGGGGCAAAAAGGCAGAAATTTCCCTTATTTTGGGGCAAAATTGCAAACATTTCACTAATTTCAGGGTAATAAGTCAGAAATTTTCCTTATTTTGGGGCAAAAAACACAGAAATTCCCTTTGTTTTGGAAGGAAAATACAGAAATTCCACTTCTTTAGAGGCAAAAAGGCAGAAATTACCCTTATTTTGAAGCAAAAATGAAGAAATTCCCCTAATTGTTGGGCAAAAAGGCAGAAATTCCCTATATGTTGGGGCAAAAAGACAGAAATTCTCCTTATTTTGGGACAAAACTCAGAAATTCCACTTATTTTGGGGCAAAATTGCAGGAATTTACCTTATTTTGAGGCAAAATTGCAGAAATTTCCCTTATTTGGGGCAAAATTGCAGAAATTTCACTTATTTTCAGGTAAAAAGGCTGAAATATTTTTATTTTGGGGCAAAAAGGAAGAAATTCCCCTTATTTTGGGGCAAAATTGCAGAAATTTTCCTTATTTTGGGGCAAAAAGGCTGAAATTCTTATTTTGAGGTAAAATGCTGAAATTCCCCATATTTTGGGGCAAAAGGCAAAACTTCTTCTTATTTTGGGGCAAAGAGGCACAAATTTCCCTTATTTTCGGGCAAAATTGCAGAAATTTCATTTATTTCAGGGCAAAAAGTCAGAAATTCCTTTTATTTTGGGGCAAAGAGCAGAAATTTCTTTTATTATGGTACAAAATTGAAGAAATTTTTCTTATTTTGAAACAAAAAGGCAGAAAATTCCCCTTATTTTGAGGCAAAAGGCAGAAATTATTCTCAATTTGAGGTAAAATGCAGAAATTCCCTTTATTTTGGGGCTAAAAAACAGAAATTCCCTGTATTTTGAAGCAAAATTGCAGAAATTCTCATAATTTTCGGGCAAAAAGGCAGAAATTCTCCTTATTATGGGGCAAAAAGAGAGAAAATCTCCTTTTTCGGGAGCAAACAGACACAAATTCCCCTAATTTTGGGGCAAAATTGCTGAAATTTCCTTTACATTGGGGCAAAATTGTAGAAATTTCCCTTATTTTGGGGCAAAATTGCAGAAATTTCACGTATTTCAGGGAAAATAGGCAGAAATTTTTTTGGGGGGGCAAAAAGGCAGAAATTTTTTTTATTTTGGTACAAAATTGCAGAAATTTTTCTTATTTTGGGGCAAAAAGTCAGAAATTCCCTATATTTTGGGGCAAAAAGGCAGAAATTCCCCTTATTTTGAGGTAAAAAGGCTGAAATTCCCCTTATTTTGGGTAAAAAGACAGAAATTTCGTTTATTTTGGGGAAAAGGCAGAAATTGCACTTATTTTGAGTCAAAAAGGTGGAAATTCCCCTTATTTTGGGGCAAAAATGAAGAAATTTGCTTTTTTATGGCAAAAAGGTATACATTCCCTTTATTTTCGGGCAAAAAGGCAGAAATTCTTTGTATTTTGGAGCAAAATTGCAGAAATTCCCCTAATTTTTGCGCAAAAAGGCAGAAATTTTCCTTATTTTGGGGTAAAACTGCAGAAATTTCACTTATTTTGCGGCAAAATGTCAGAAATTCCTTTTATTTTTGGCAAAAAATGCAGAAAATCCCCTTATTTTAGGGCAAAATTGCAGAAATTTCCCTTATTTGGGGGCAAAAACAGAAATTCCCCTTATTTTGGGGCAAAATTGCAGAAATTTCCCTTATTATGGGAAAAAATTGCAGAAATTTCCTTTATTATAGGGCAAAATTGCAGAAATTTCACTTATTTCAGAGAAAAAAAAGCAAAAATTTTTCTTATTTTGGGGCAAAAAGGCAGAAATTCCCAATTTTTGGGGCAAAAAGGCAGAAATTCACCTTATTTTGGGGTAAAATTGCATTAATTTCACATATTTCGGGGCAAAATGGCAGAAATTCCCCTTATTTTGGGGCAAAAAGGCAGAAATTTCCCTTATTTTGGGATAAAATTGCAGAAATTTTTTCTTATTTGGGGGCAAAAAGGCAGAAAATCCACTTAATTTCGGGTAAAAATGCAGAAATTTCTCGTATTTTGGAGCAAAATTGCAGAAACTCCCCTAATTTTGGGGCTAAAAGGCAGAATTTTTCTTTATTTTGGGGCAAAAATAGAGAAATTCTTTTTATTTTGGGGCAAAAATCAGAAATTTCCTTTATTTTGGGGCAAAATTTTAGAAATTTCTTTTATATTGTTACAGACTTGCAGAAATTTTTCTTATTTTGTGGCAAAAAGGCAGAAATTCCCCCATATTTTGGTGCAAAAAGGCTGAAATTCCCCTTATTTTGAGGTAAAATCCTGAAATTCCCCATATTTTGGGGCAAAAAGGCAGAAATTCCCCTCATTTGGGGGCAAAAAGGCCCAAATTTCCCTTATTTTCGGGCATAATTGCAGGAATTTCATTTATTTCAGGGCAAAAAGTCAGAAATTCCTTTTATTTTGGGGCAAAAACAGAAATTTCTTTTATTTTGATACAAAATTGTAGAAATTTTCCTTATTTTGGAACAAAAAGGCAAAAATTACCCATATTTTGGGGAAAAAGGCAGAAATTCCCCTTATTTTGAGGTAAAAAGGCTGAAATTCCCGTTATTTTGGGGCAAAAAGGCAGAAATTCCCTTTACTTTGTGGCAAAAAGGCAGAAATTCCCGTTAATTGGGGCAGAAAAGCGAAATTTTCCTTATTTAAGGGCAATAGGGAAGAAATTCCCCTTATTTTGTGGCAAAAAGGCAGAAATTCCCCTTATTTGAAGGTAAAATGCTGAAATTCCCCTTATTTTCGGCAAAAAGGCAGAAATTCCTATTATTTTGGGGCAAAATTGCAGAAATTTCAATTATTTCTGGGCAAAAAGTCAGATATTTGCCTTATTTTGGGGCAAAAAGCAGAAATTCCCTTAATTTTGGGGCCAAAAACAGAAATTCCCCTTATTTTGGGGTAAAATTGCAGAAATTTCAAATATTTCAGGGCAAAAAGGCAGAAATTCAACTTTATTTCGGACAATAACGCAGAAATTCCCCATATTTTAAAGCTAAATTTCAGAAATTCCCCTTATACTGGTGCAAAAATGGAGAAATTCCCTTTATTTTTGTGCAATAAGGCAGATTTCCCCGTATTTTGAAGCAAAATTGCACATATTTCCCTAATTTTGAAAGAAAATGCAGAAATTCACATTATTTTGGAACAAAAAGACAGAAATTCTCCTTATTTCAGGGCAAAAAGTCAGAAATTCCCCTTCTTTTGGGGTAAAATTGCAGAAATTTTCTTTATTTTGGGGCAAAATTGCAGAAATTTCTCTTATTTTGGGGCAAAATTGCAGAAATTTCACTTATTTCAGGGAAAAAGTGCAGAAATTTCTCTTATTTTGGGGCAAAAAGGCAGAAATTTCTTTTATTTTGGTACAAAATTGCAGAAATTTTCTTTATTTTGGGGCAAAATTGCAGAAATTTCCCTTATTTTGGGGCAAAATTGCAGAAATTTCACTTATTTCAGGGAAAAAGTGCAGAAATTTCTCTTATTTTGGGGCAAAAAGGCAGAAATTTCTTTTATTTTGGTACAAAATTGCAGAAATTTTCTTTATTTTGGGGCAAAAATGAAGAAATTCCCCATATTTTGGGGCAAAAAGGCAGATATTTGCCTTATTATGAGGTAAAATGCTGAAATTCCCCTTATTTTGGGGCAAAAATACAGAAATTCCCTTCATTTTGTGGCAAAAAGGCAGAAAGTTCCCTTATTTTGGGGCAAAATTGCAGAAATTTCCCTTATTTTGGGGCAAAATTGCAGAAATTTTAGATATTTTGGGGCAAAATTGCAGAAATTTTACTTATTTTGGGGCACAATTGCAGAAATTTCACTTATTTCAAGTAAAAATGGCAAAAATTTTTCTTATTTTGGGGCAAAAAGGCAGAAATTCCTAATATTTTGTGGCAAAAATGCAGAAATTCCCCTTATTTTGAGGTAAAAAAGCTGAAATTTTCCTTATTTTGGGGCAAAAAGGCAGAAATTTCCCTTATTTTGGGGCAAAATTGCAAACATTTAACTTATTTCAGGGTAATAAGTCAGAAATTTTCCTTATTTTGGGGCAAAAAACACAGAAATTCCCTTTGTTTTGGAAGGAAAATACAGAAATTCCACTTCTTTAGAGGCAAAAAGGCAGAAATTCCCCTTATTTTGAAGCAAAAATGAAGAAATTCCCCTAATTGTTGGGCAAAAAGGCCGAAATTCCCTATATGTTGGGGCAAAAAGACAGAAATTCTCCTTATTTTGGGACAAAACTCAGAAATTCCACTTATTTTGGGGCAAAATTGCAGGAATTTACCTTATTTTGAGGCAAAATTGCAGAAATTTCCCTTATTTGGGGCAAAATTGCAGAAATTTCACTTATTTTCAGGTAAAAAGGCTGAAATATCCTTTATTTTGGGGCAAAAAGGAAGAAATTCCCCTTATTTTGGGGCAAAATTGCAGAAATTTTCCTTATTTTGGGGTAAAAAGGCTGAAATTCTTATTTTGAGGTAAAATGCTGAAATTCCCCATATTTTGGGGCAAAAGGCAAAACTTCTTCTTATTTTGGGGCAAAGAGGCACAAATTTCCCTTATTTTCGGGCAAAATTGCAGAAATTTCATTTATTTCAGGGCAAAAAGTCAGAAATTCCTTTTATTTTGGGGCAAAGAGCAGAAATTTCTTTTATTATGGTACAAAATTGAAGAAATTTTTCTTATTTTGAAACAAAAAGGCAGAAAATTCCCCTTATTTTGAGGCAAAAGGCAGAAATTATTCTCAATTTGAGGTAAAATGCAGAAATTCCCTTTATTTTGGGGCTAAAAGGCAGAAATTCCCTGTATTTTGAAGCAAAATTGCAAAAATTCTCTTAATTTTCGGGCAAAAAGGCAGAAATTCTCCTTATTTTGGGGCAAAAAGACAGAAAATCTCCTTTTTCGGGAGCAAACAGTCAGAAATTCCCCTTATTTTGGGGCAAAATTGCAGAAATTTCCTTTACATTGGGGCAAAATTGCAGAAATTTCCCTTATTTTGGGGCAAAATTGCAGAAATTTCAGGTATTTGAGAAAAAAAGGCAGAAATTTTTTGGGGGGGCAAAAAGGCAGAAATTTTTTTTTATTTTGGTACAAAATTGCAGAAATTTTTCTTATTTTGGGGCAAAAAGTCAGAAATTCCCCATATTTTGGGGCAAAAATGCAGAAATTCCCCTTATCTTGAGGTAATAAGGCTGAAATTCCCCTTATTTTGGGGCAAAAAGGCAGAAATTTCGTTTATTTTGGGGAAAAGGCAGAAATTGCACTTATTTTGAGTCAAAAAGGTGGAAAATCCCCTTATTTTGGGGCAAAAATGAAGAAATTTGCTTTTTTATGGCAAAAAGTTATACATTCCCTTTATTTTCGGGCAAAAAGGCAGAAATTCTTTGTATTTTGGAGCAAAATTGCAGAAATTCCCCTAATTTTTGGGCAAAAAGGCAGAAATTTTCCTTATTTTGGGGTAAAACTGCAGAAATTTCACTTATTTTGCGGCAAAATGTCAGAAATTCCCCTTATTTTTGGCAAAAAATGCAGAAAATCCCCTTATTTTAGGGCAAAATTGCAGAAATTTCCCTTATTTGGGGACAAAAACAGAAATTCCCCTTATTTTGGGGCAAAATTGCAGAAATTTCTCTAATTTTAGGGCAAAATTGCAGAAATTTCACTTATTTCAGAGAAAAATAGAAAAAATTTTTCTTATTTTGGGGCAAAAAGGCAGAAATTCCCATTATTTTGGGGCAAAAAGGCAGAAATTCACCTTATTTTGGGGTAAAATTGCAGAAATTTCACATATTTCAGGGCAAAACGGCAGAAATTCCCCTTATTTTGGGGCAAAAAGGCAGAAATATCCCTTATTTTGGGATAAAATTGCAGAAATTTCCCTTATTTGGAGGCAAAAAGGCAGAAAATCCACTTAATTTCAGGTAAAAAGACAGAAATTTCTCGTATTTTGGAGCAAAATTGCAGAAACTCCCCTAATTTTGGGGCTAAAAGGCAGAATTTCCCTTTATTTTGGGGCAAAAATAGAGAAATTCTTTTTATTTTGGGGCAAAAATCAGAAATTTCCTTTATTTTGGGGCAAAATTTTAGAAATTTCTTTTATATTGTTACAGACTTGCAGAAATTTTTCTTATTTTGTGGCAAAAAGGCAGAAATTCCCCATATTTTGGTGCAAAAAGGCTGAAATTCCCCTTATTTTGAGGTAAAATCCTGAAATTCCCCATATTTTGGGGCAAAAAGGCAGAAATTCCCCTCATTTGGGGGCAAAAAGGCACAAATTTCCCTTATTTTCGGGCATAATTGCAGGAATTTCATTTATTTCAGGGCAAAAAGTCAGAAATTCCTTTTATTTTGGGGCAAAAACAGAAATTTCTTTTATTTTGATACAAAATTGTAGAAATTTTCCTTATTTTGGAACAAAAAGTCAAAAATTACCCATATTTTGGGGAAAAAGGCAGAAATTCCCCTTATTTTGAGGTAAAAAGGCTGAAATTCCCGTTATTTTGGGGCAAAAAGGCAGAAATTCCCTTTACTTTGTGGCAAAAAGGCAGAAATTCCCGTTAATTGGGGCAGAAAAGTGAAATTTTCCTTATTTAAGGGCAATAGGGCAGAAATTCCCCTTATTTTGTGGCAAAAAGGCAGAAATTCCCCTTATTTGAAGGTAAAATGCTGAAATTCCCCTTATTTTCGGCAAAAAGGCAGAAATTCCTATTATTTTGGGGCAAAATTGCAGAAATTTCAATTATTTCTGGGCAAAAAGTCAGATATTTGCCTTATTTTGGGGCAAAAAGCAGAAATTCCCTTAATTTTGGGGCCAAAAACAGAAATTCCCCTTATTTTGGGGTAAAATTGCAGAAATTTCAAATATTTCAGGGCAAAAAGGCAGAAATTCCACTTTATTTCGGACAATAACGCAGAAATTCCCCGTATTTTAAAGCTAAATTTCAGAAATTCCCCTTATATTGGTGCAAAAATGGAGAAATTCCCTTTATTTTTGTGCAATAAGGCAGATTTCCCCGTATTTTGATGCAAAATTGCACATATTTCCCTAATTTTGAAGGAAAATGCAGGAATTCACATTATTTTGGAACAAAAAGACAGAAATTCTCCTTATTTCAGGGCAAAAATTCAGAAATTCCCCTTATTTTGGGGTAAAATTGCAGAAATTTTCTTTATTTTGGGGCAAAATTTCAGAAATTTCCCTTATTTTGGGGCAAAATTGCAGAAATTTCACTTATTTCAGGGAAAAAGTGCAGAAATTTCTCTTATTTTGGGGCAAAAAGGCAGAAATTTCTTTTATTTTGGTACAAAATTGCAGAAATTTTCTTTATTTTGGGGCAAAAATGAAGAAATTCCCCATATTTTGGGGCAAAAAGGCAGAGATTCGCCTTATTATGAGGTAAAATGCTGAAATTCCCCTTATTTTGGGGCAAAAATACAGAAATTCCCTTTATTTTGTGGCAAAAAGGCAGAAATTTCCCCTATTTTGGGGCAAAATTGCAGAAATTTCACTTATTTCAGGGCAAAATTCAAAAATTCCTTTTATTTTTGGGCAAAAAGACAGAAATTTTGTTTATTTTTGGGTAAAAAGGCAGAAATTTCACTTATTGTGAGGTAAGAAGGCAGAAATTCCTCTTATTTTGGGGCAAAAATGAAGAAATTTCCCTTTTTTGTGGCAAAAGGTATATATTCTCCTTATTTTCGGGCAAAAAAGCAGAAATATCCCGTTTTTTGGAGCACAATTGCAGAAAATCCCCTAATTGTGGGGCAAAAAGGCAGAAATTCCCTATATGTTGGGGCAAAAAGACAGAAATTCTCCTTATTTTGGGGCAAAACTCAGAAATTCCACTTATTTTGGGGCAAAATTCCAGAAATTTCCCTTATTTTAGGGCAAAATTGCAGAAATTTCACTTATTTTGGGGCAAAATTGCAGAAATTTCACTTATTTCAGATAAAAAAAAGGCAGAAATTTTTCTTATTTTGGGGCAAAAAGGCAGAAATTCCTAATATTTTGTGGCAAAAATGCAGAAATTCCCCTTATTTTGAGGTAAAAAGGCTAAAATTCCCCTTATTTTGTGGCAAAAAGGCAGAAATTTCCCTTATTTTGGGGCAAAATTGCGAACATTTCACTAATTTCAGGGTAATAAGTCAGAAATTTTCCTTATTTTGGGGCAAAAAACACAGAAATTCCCTTTGTTTTGGAAGGAAAATACAGAAATTCCACTTCTTTAGAGGCAAAAAGGCAGAAATTCCCCTTATTTTGAAGCAAAAATGAAGAAATTCCCCTAATTGTTGAGCAAAATGGCAGAAATTCCCTATATGTTGGGGCAAAAAGACAGAAATTCTCCTTATTTTGGGACAAAACTCAGAAATTCCACTTATTTTGGGGCAAAATTGCAGGAATTTACCTTATTTTGAGGCAAAATTGCAGAAATTTCCCTTATTTGGGGCAAAATTGCAGAAATTTCACTTATTTTCAGGTAAAAAGGCTGAAATATCCTTTATTTTGGGGCAAAAAGGAAGAAATTCCCCTTATTTTGGATCAAAATTGCAGAAATTTTCCTTATTTTGGGGCAAAAAGGCTGAAATTCTTATTTTGAGGTAAAATGCTGAAATTCCCCATATTCTGGGGCAAAAGGTAAAACTTCTTCTTATTTTTAGGGAAAGAGGCACAAATTTCCCTTATTTTCGGGCAAAATTGCAGAAATTTCATTTATTTCAGGGCAAAAAGTCAGAAATTCCTTTTATTTTGGGGCAAAGAGCAGAAATTTCTTTTATTATGGTACAAAATTGAAGAAATTTATCTTATTTTGAAACAAAAAGGCAGAAAATTCCCCTTATTTTGAGGCAAAAGGCAGAAATTATTCTCAATTTGAGGTAAAATGCAGAAATTCCCTTTATTTTGGGGCTAAAAAGCAGAAATTCCCTGTATTTTGAAGCAAAATTGCAGAAATTCTCTTAATTTTCGGGCAAAAAGGCAGAAATTCTCCTTATTTTGGGGCAAAAAGACAGAAAATCTCCTTTTTCGGGAGCAAACAGTCAGAAATTCCCCTTATTTTGGGGCAAAATTGCAGAAATTTCCTTTACATTGGGGCAAAATTGCAGAAATTTCCCTTATTTTGGGGCAAAATTGCAGAAATTTCAGGTATTTGAGAAAAAAAAGGCAGAAATTTTTTTGGGGGGGCAAAAAGGCAGAAATATTTTTTATTTTGGTACAAAATTGCAGAAATTTTTTTTATTTTGGGGCAAAAAGTCAGAAATTCCCCATATTTTGGGGCAAAAATGCAGAAATTCCCCTTATTTTGAGGTAATAAGGCTGAAATTCCCCTTATTTTGGGGCAAAAAGGCAGAAATTTCGTTTATTTTGGGGAAAAGGCAGAAATTGCACTTATTTTGAGTCAAAAAGCTGGAAAATCCCCTTATTTTGGGGCAAAAATGAAGAAATTTGCTTTTTTATGGCAAAAAGGTATACATTCCCTTTATTTTCGGGCAAAAAGGCAGAAATTCTTTGTATTTTGGAGCAAAATTGCAGAAATTCCCCTAATTTTTGGGCAAAAAGGCAGAAATTTTCCTTATTTTGGGATAAAACTGCAGAAATTTCACTTATTTTGCGGCAAAATGTCAGAAATTCCCCTTATTTTTGGCAAAAAATGCAGAAAATCCCCTTATTTTAGGGCAAAATTGCAGAAATTTCCCTTATTTCGGGACAAAAACAGAAATTCCCCTTATTTTGGGGCAAAATTGCAGAAATTTCCCTTATTATGGGGAAAAATTGCAGAAATTTCCCTTATTTTAGGGCAAAATTGCAGAAATTTCACTTATTTCAGAGAAAAAAAGCAAAAATTTTTCTTATTTTGGGGCAAAAAAGCAGAAATTCCCATTATTTTGGGGCAAAAAGGCAGAAATTCACCTTATTTTGGGGTAAAATTGCAGAAATTTCACATATTTCAGGGCAAAACGGCAGAAATTCCCCTTATTTTGGGGCAAAAAGGCAGAAATTTCCCTTATTTTGGGATAAAATTGCAGAAATTTCCCTTATTTGGAGGCAAAAAGGCAGAAAATCCACTTAATTTCGGGTAAAAAGGCAGAAATTTCTCGTATTTTGGAGCAAAATTGCAGAAACTCCCCTAATTTTGGGGCTAAAAGGCAGAATTTCCCTTTATTTTGGGGCAAATATAGAGAAATTCTTTTTATTTTGGGGCAAAAATCAGAAATTTCCTTTATTTTGGGGCAAAATTTTAGAAATTTCTTTTATATTGTTACAGACTTGCAGAAATTTTTCTTATTTTGTGGCAAAAAGGCTGAAATTCCCCTTATTTTGAGGTAAAATCCTGAAATTCCCCATATTTTGGGGCAAAAAGGCAGAAATTCCCCTCATTTGGGGGCAAAAAGGCACAAATTTCCCTTATTTTCGGGCATAATTGCAGGAATTTCATTTATTTCAGGGCAAAAAGTCAGAAATTCCTTTTATTTTGGGGCAAAAACAGAAATTTCTTTTATTTTGATACAAAATTGTAGAAATTTTCCTTATTTTGGAACAAAAAGGCAAAAATTACCCATATTTTGGGGAAAAAGGCAGAAATTCCCCTTATTTTGAGGTAAAAAGGCTGAAATTCCCGTTATTTTGGGGCAAAAAGGCAGAAATTCCCTTTACTTTGTGGCAAAAAGGCAGAAATTCCCGTTAATTGGGGCAGAAAAGCGAAATTTTCCTTATTTAAGGACAATAGGGCAGAAATTCCCCTTATTTTGTGGCAAAAAGGCAGAAATTCCCCTTATTTGAAAGTAAAATGCTGAAATTCCCCTTATTTTCGGCAAAAAGGCAGAAATTCCTATTATTTTGGGGCAAAATTGCAGAAATTTCAATTATTTCTGGGCAAAAAGTCAGATATTTGCCTTATTTTGGGGCAAAAAGCAGAAATTCCCTTAATTTTGGGGCCAAAAACAGAAATTCCCCTTATTTTGGGGTAAAATTGCAGAAATTTCAAATATTTCAGGGCAAAAAGGCAGAAATTCCACTTTATTTCGGACAATAACGCAGAAATTCCCCGTATTTTAAAGCTAAATTTCAGAAATTCCCCTTATATTGGTGCAAAAATGGAGAAATTCCCTTTATTTTTGTGCAATAAGGCAGATTTCCCCGTATTTTGAAGCAAAATTGCACATATTTCCCTAATTTTGAAGGAAAATGCAGAAATTCACATTATTTTGGAACAAAAAGACAGAAATTCTCCTTATTTCAGGGCAAAAAGTCAGAAATTCCCCTTATTTTGGGGTAAAATTGCAGAAATTTTCTTTATTTTGGGGCAAAATTGCAGAAATTTCCCTTATTTTGGGGCAAAATTGCAGAAATTTCACTTATTTCAGGGAAAAAGTGCAGAAATTTCTCTTATTTTGGGGCAAAAAGGCAGAAATTTCTTTTATTTTGGTACAAAATTGCAGAAATTTTTTTTATTATGGGGCAAAAATGAAGAAATTCCCCATATTTTGGGGCAAAAAGGCAGAGATTCGCCTTATTATGAGGTAAAATGCTGAAAGTCCCCTTATTTTGGGGCAAAAATACAGAAATTCCCTTTATTTTGTGGCAAAAAGGCAGAAATTTCCCTTATTTTGGGGCAAAATTGCAGAAATTTCACTTATTTCAGGGCAAAATTCAAAAATTCCTTTTATTTTTGGGCAAAAAGACAGAAATTTTGTTTATTTTTGGGTAAAAAGGCAGAAATTTCACTTATTGTGAGGTAAGAAGGCAGAAATTCCTCTTATTTTGGGGCAAAAATGAAGAAATTTCCCTTTTTTGTGGCAAAAGGTATATATTCTCCTTATTTTCGGGCAAAAAAGCAGAAATATCCCGTTTTTTGGAGCACAATTGCAGAAAATCCCCTAATTGTGGGGCAAAAAGGCAGAAATTCCTTATATGTTGGGGCAAAAAGACAGAAATTCTCCTTATTTTGGGGCAAAACTCAGAAATTCCACTTATTTTGGGGCAAAATTCCAGAAATTTCCCTTATTTTAGGGCAAAATTGCAGAAATTTCACTTATTTTGGGGCAAAATTGCAGAAATTTCACTTATTTCAGATAAAAAAAAGGCAGAAATTTTTCTTATTTTGGGGCAAAAAGGCAGAAATTCCTAATATTTTGTGGCAAAAATGCAGAAATTCCCCTTATTTTGAGGTAAAAAGGCTGAAATTCCCCTTATTTTGTGGCAAAAAGGCAGAAATTTCCCTTATTTTGGGGCAAAATTGCGAACATTTCACTAATTTCAGGGTAATAAGTCAGAAATTTTCCTTATTTTGGGGTAAAAAACACAGAAATTCCCTTTGTTTTGGAAGGAAAATACAGAAATTCCACTTCTTTAGAGGCAAAAAGGCAGAAATTCCCCTTATTTTGAAGCAAAAATGAAGAAATTCCCCTAATTGTTGAGCAAAATGGCAGAAATTCCCTATATGTTGGGGCAAAAAGACAGAAATTCTCCTTATTTTGGGACAAAACTCAGAAATTCCACTTATTTTGGGGCAAAATTGCAGGAATTTACCTTATTTTGAGGCAAAATTGCAGAAATTTCCCTTATTTGGGGCAAAATTGCAGAAATTTCACTTATTTTCAGGTAAAAAGGCTGAAATATCCTTTATTTTGGGGCAAAAAGGAAGAAATTCCCCTTATTTTGGATCAAAATTGCAGAAATTTTCCTTATTTTGGGGCAAAAAGGCTGAAATTCTTATTTTGAGGTAAAATGCTTAAATTCCCCATATTCTGGGGCAAAAGGTAAAACTTCTTCTTATTTTTAGGGAAAGAGGCACAAATTTCCCTTATTTTCGGGCAAAATTGCAGAAATTTCATTTATTTCAGGGCAAAAAGTCAGAAATTCCTTTTATTTTGGGGCAAAGAGCAGAAATTTCTTTTATTATGGTACAAAATTGAAGAAATTTATCTTATTTTGAAACAAAAAGGCAGAAAATTCCCCTTATTTTGAGGCAAAAGGCAGAAATTATTCTCAATTTGAGGTAAAATGCAGAAATTCCCTTTATTTTGGGGCTAAAAAGCAGAAATTCCCTGTATTTTGAAGCAAAATTGCAGAAATTCTCTTAATTTTCGGGCAAAAAGGCAGAAATTCTCCTTATTTTGGGGCAAAAAGACAGAAAATCTCCTTTTTCGGGAGCAAACAGTCAGAAATTCCCCTTATTTTGGGGCAAAATTGCAGAAATTTCCTTTACATTGGGGCAAAATTGCAGAAATTTCAGGTATTTGAGAAAAAAAAGGCAGAAATTTTTCTGGGGGGGCAAAAAGGCAGAAATATTTTTTATTTTGGTACAAAATTGCAGAAATTTTTTTTATTTTGGGGCAAAAAGTCAGAAATTCCCCATATTTTGGGGCAAAAATGCAGAAATTCCCCTTATTTTGAGGTAATAAGGCTGAAATTCCCCTTATTTTGGGGCAAAAAGGCAGAAATTTCGTTTATTTTGGGGAAAAGGCAGAAATTGCACTTATTTTGAGTCAAAAAGGTGGAAAATCCCCTTATTTTGGGGCAAAAATGAAGAAATTTGCTTTTTTATGGCAAAAAGGTATACATTCCCTTTATTTTCGGGCAAAAAGGCAGAAATTCTTTGTATTTTGGAGCAAAATTGCAGAAATTCCCCTAATTTTTGGGCAAAAAGGCAGAAATTTTCCTTATTTTGGGATAAAACTGCAGAAATTTCACTTATTTTGCGGCAAAATGTCAGAAATTCCCCTTATTTTTGGCAAAAAATGCAGAAAATCCCCTTATTTTAGGGCAAAATTGCAGAAATTTCCCTTATTTCGGGACAAAAACAGAAATTCCCCTTATTTTGGGGCAAAATTGCAGAAATTTCCCTTATTATGGGGAAAAATTGCAGAAATTTCCCTTATTTTAGGGCAAAATTGCAGAAATTTCACTTATTTCAGAGAAAAAAAGCAAAAATTTTTCTTATTTTGGGGCAAAAAAGCAGAAATTCCCATTATTTTGGGGCAAAAAGGCAGAAATTCACCTTATTTTGGGGTAAAATTGCAGAAATTTCACATATTTCAGGGCAAAACGGCAGAAATTCCCCTTATTTTGGGGCAAAAAGGCAGAAATTTCCCTTATTTTGGGATAAAATTGCAGAAATTTCCCTTATTTGGAGGCAAAAAGGCAGAAAATCCACTTAATTTCGGGTAAAAAGGCAGAAATTTCTCGTATTTTGGAGCAAAATTGCAGAAACTCCCCTAATTTTGGGGCTAAAAGGCAGAATTTCCCTTTATTTTGGGGCAAATATAGAGAAATTCTTTTTATTTTGGGGCAAAAATCAGAAATTTCCTTTATTTTGGGGCAAAATTTTAGAAATTTCTTTTATATTGTTACAGACTTGCAGAAATTTTTCTTATTTTGTGGCAAAAAGGCTGAAATTCCCCTTATTTTGAGGTAAAATCCTGAAATTCCCCATATTTTGGGGCAAAAAGGCAGAAATTCCCCTCATTTGGGGGCAAAAAGGCCCAAATTTCCCTTATTTTCGGGCATAATTGCAGGAATTTCATTTATTTCAGGGCAAAAAGTCAGAAATTCCTTTTATTTTGGGGCAAAAACAGAAATTTCTTTTATTTTGATACAAAATTGTAGAAATTTTCCTTATTTTGGAACAAAAAGGCAAAAATTACCCATATTTTGGGGAAAAAGGCAGAAATTCCCCTTATTTTGAGGTAAAAAGGCTGAAATTCCCGTTATTTTGGGGCAAAAAGGCAGAAATTCCCTTTACTTTGTGGCAAAAAGGCAGAAATTCCCGTTAATTGGGGCAGAAAAGCGAAATTTTCCTTATTTAAGGGCAATAGGGCAGAAATTCCCCTTATTTTGTGGCAAAAAGGCAGAAATTCCCCTTATTTGAAAGTAAAATGCTGAAATTCCCCTTATTTTCGGCAAAAAGGCAGAAATTCCTATTATTTTGGGGCAAAATTGCAGAAATTTCAATTATTTCTGGGCAAAAAGTCAGATATTTGCCTTATTTTGGGGCAAAAAGCAGAAATTCCCTTAATTTTGGGGCCAAAAACAGAAATTCCCCTTATTTTGGGGTAAAATTGCAGAAATTTCAAATATTTCAGGGCAAAAAGGCAGAAATTCCACTTTATTTCGGACAATAACGCAGAAATTCCCCGTATTTTAAAGCTAAATTTCAGAAATTCCCCTTATATTGGTGCAAAAATGGAGAAATTCCCTTTATTTTTGTGCAATAAGGCAGATTTCCCCGTATTTTGAAGCAAAATTGCACATATTTCCCTAATTTTGAAGGAAAATGCAGAAATTCACATTATTTTGGAACAAAAAGACAGAAATTCTCCTTATTTCAGGGCAAAAAGTCAGAAATTCCCCTTATTTTGGGGTAAAATTGCAGAAATTTTCTTTATTTTGGGGCAAAATTGCAGAAATTTCCCTTATTTTGGGGCAAAATTGCAGAAATTTCACTTATTTCAGGGAAAAAGTGCAGAAATTTCTCTTATTTTGGGGCAAAAAGGCAGAAATTTCTTTTATTTTGGTACAAAATTGCAGAAATTTTTTTTATTTTGGGGCAAAAATGAAGAAATTCCCCATATTTTGGGGCAAAAATGAAGAAATTCCCCATATTTTGGGGCAAAAAGGCAGAGATTCGCCTTATTATGAGGTAAAATGCTGAAAGTCCCCTTATTTTGGGGCAAAAATACAGAAATTCCCTTTATTTTGTGGCAAAAAGGCAGAAATTTCCCTTATTTTGGGGCAAAATTGCAGAAATTTCACTTATTTCAGGGCAAAATTCAAAAATTCCTTTTATTTTTGGGCAAAAAGACAGAAATTTTGTTTATTTTTGGGTAAAAAGGCAGAAATTTCACTTATTGTGAGGTAAGAAGGCAGAAATTCCTCTTATTTAGGGGCAAAAATGAAGAAATTTCCCTTTTTTTGTGGCAAAAGGTATATATTCTCCTTATTTTCGGGCAAAAAAGCAGAAATATCCCGTTTTTTTTAGCACAATTGCAGAAAATCCCCTAATTGTGGGGCAAAAAGGCAGAAATTCCCTATATGTTGGAGCAAAAAGACAGAAATTCTCCTTATTTTGGGGCAAAACTCAGAAATTCCACTTATTTTGGGGCAAATTCCAGAAATTTCCCTTATTTTGGGGCAAATTTGCAGAAATTTCACTTATTTCAGATAAAAAAAAGGCAGAAATTTTTCTTATTTTGGGGCAAAAAGGCAGAAATTCCTAATATTTTGTGGCAAAAATGCAGAAATTCCCCTTATTTTGAGGTAAAGATGCTGAAATGCCCTTATTTGGGGGCAAAAAGGCAGAAATTTCCCTTATTTTGGGGCAAAATTGCAGAAATTTCACTTATTTCAGGGCAAAATTCAAAAATTCCTTTTATTTTGGGGCTAAAAGTCAGAAATTCCGTTTATTTTTGGGTAAAAAGGCAGAAATTTCACTTATTTTGAGGTAAGAAGGCAGAAATTCCTCTTATTTTGGGGCAAAAATGAAGAAATTTCCCTTTTTTGTGGCAAAAGGTATATATTCCCCTTATTTTCGGGCAAAAAAGCAGAAATATCCCGTTTTTTGGAGCACAATTGCAGAAAATCCCCTTATTGTGGGGCAAAAAGGCAGAAATTCCCTATATGTTTTCGGCAAAAAGACAGAAATTCTCCTTATTTTGGGGCAAAACTCAGAAATTCCACTTATTTTGGGGCACAATTCCAGAAATTTCCCTTATTTCGGGGCAAAATTGCAGAAATTTTACTTATTTTGGGGCAAAATTGCAGAAATTTCACTTATTTCACGTAAAAATGGCAGAAATTTTTCTTATTTTGGGGCAAAAAGGCAGAAATTCCTAATATTTTGTGGCAAAAATGCAGAAATTCCCCTTATTTTGAGGTAAAAAGGCTGAAATTCCCCTTATTTGGGGGCAAAAAGGCAGAAATTTCCCTTATTTTGGGGCAAAATTGCAAACATTTCACTAATTTCAGGGTAATAAGTCGGAAATTTTCCTTATTTTGGGGCAAAAAACACAGAAATTCCCTTTGTTTTGGAAGGAAAATACAGAAATTCCACTTCTTTAGAGGCAAAAAGGCAGAAATTCCCCTTATTTTGAAGCAAAAATGAAGAAATTCCTCTAATTGTTGGGCAAAAAGGCAGAAATTCCCTATATGTTGGGGCAAAAAGACAGAAATTCTCCTTATTTTGGGACAAAACTCAGAAATTCCACTTATTTTGGGGCAAAATTGCAGGAATTTACCTTATTTTGAGGCAAAATTGCAGAAATTTCCCTTATTTGGGGCAAAATTGCAGAAATTTCACTTATTTTCAGGTAAAAAGGCTGAAATATTTTTTATTTTGGGGCAAAAAGGAAGAAATTCCCCTTATTTTGGGGCAAAATTGCAGAAATTTTCCTTATTTTGGGGCAAAAAGGCTGAAATTCTTATTTTGAGGTAAAATGCTGAAATTCCCCATATTTTGGGTCAAAAGGCAAAACTTCTTTTTATTTTGGGGCAAAGAGGCACAAATTTCCCTTATTTTCGGGCAAAATTGCAGAAATTTCATTTATTTCAGGGCAAAAAGTCAGAAATTCCTTTTATTTTGGGGCAAAGAGCAGAAATTTCTTTTATTATGGTACAAAATTGAAGAAATTTATCTTATTTTGAAACAAAAAGGCAGAAAATTCCCCTTATTTTGAGGCAAAAGGCAGAAATTATTCTCAATTTGAGGTAAAATGCAGAAATTCCCTTTATTTTGGGGCTAAAAAACAGAAATTCCCTGTATTTTGAAGCAAAATTGCAGAAATTCTCATAATTTTTGGGCAAAAAGGCAGAAATTCTCCTTATTATGGGGCAAAAAGACAGAAAATCTCCTTTTTCGGGAGCAAACAGTCAGAAATTCCCCTTATTTTGGGGCAAAATTGCAGAAATTTCCTTTACATTGGGGCAAAATTGTAGAAATTTCCCTTATTTTGTGGCAAAATTGGAGATATGTCACTTATTTCAGGGAAAAAAGGCAGAAATTTTTTTGGAGGGGCAAAAAGGCAGAAATTTTTTTTCTTTTGGTACAAAATTGCAGAAATTTTTCTTATTTTGGGGCAAAAAGTCAGAAATTCCCCATATTTTGAGGTAAAAAGGCTGAAATTCCCCTTATTTTGGGGCAAAAAGACAGAAATTTCGTTTATTTTGGGGGAAAGGCAGAAATTGCACTTATTTTGAGTCAAAAAGGTGGAAATTCCCCTTATTTTGGGGCAAAAATGAAGAAATTTGCTTTTTTATGGCAAAAAGGTATACATTCCCTTTATTTTCGGGCAAAAAGGCAGAAATTCTTTGTATTTTGGAGCAAAATTGCAGAAATTCTCATAATTTTCGGGCAAAAAGGCAGAAATTCTCCTTATTTTGGGGCAAAAAGACAGAAAATCTCCTTTTTCGGGAGCAAACAGTCAGAAATTCCCCTTATTTTGGGGCAAAATTGCAGAAATTTCCTTTACATTGGGGCAAAATTGCAGAAATTTCCCTTATTTTGGGGCAAAATTGCAGAAATTTCAGGTATTTGAGAAAAAAAAAGGCAGAAATTTTTTTGGGGGGGCAAAAAGGCAGAAATATTTTTTATTTTGGTACAAAATTGCAGAAATTTTTCTTATTTTGGGGCAAAAAGTCAGAAATTCCCCATATTTTGGGGCAAAAAGGCAGAAATTCCCCTTATTTTGAGGTAATCAGGCTGAAATTCCCCTTATTTTGGGGCAAAAAGGCAGAAATTTCGTTTATTTTGGGGAAAAGGCAGAAATTGCACTTATTTTGAGTCAAAAAGTTGGAAAATCCCCTTATTTTGGGGCAAAAATGAAGAAATTTGTTTTTTATGGCAAAAAGGTATACATTCCCTTTATTTTCGGGCAAAAAGGCAGAAATTCTTTGTATTTTGGAGCAAAATTGCAGAAATTCCCCTAATTTTTGGGCAAAAAGGCAGAAATTTTCCTTATTTTGGGGTAAAACTGCAGAAATTTCACTTATTTTGCGGCAAAATGTCAGAAATTCCCCTTATTTTTGGCAAAAAATGCAGAAAATCCCCTTATTTTAGGGCAAAATTGCAGAAATTTCCCTTATTTGGGGACAAAAACAGAAATTCCCCTTATTTTGGGGCAAAATTGCAGAAATTTCCCTTATTATGGGGAAAAATTGCAGAAATTTCCCTTATTTTAGGGCAAAATTGCAGAAATTTCACTTATTTCAGAGAATAAAAGCAAAAATTTTTCTTATTTTGGGGCAAAAAGGCAGAAATTCCCATTATTTTGGGGCAAAAAGGCAGAAATTCACCTTATTTTGGGGTAAAATTGCAGAAATTTCACATATTTCAGGGCAAAACGGCAGAAATTCCCCTTATTTTGGGGCAAAAAGGCAGAAATTTCCCTTATTTTGGGATAAAATTGCAGAAATTTCCCTTATTTGGGGGCAAAAAGGCAGAAAATCCACTTAATTTCGGGTAAAAAGGCAGAAATTTCTCGTATTTTGGAGCAAAATTGCAGAAACTCCCCTAATTTTGGGGCTAAAAGGCAGAATTTCCCTTTATTTTGGGGCAAAAATAGAGAAATTCTTTTTATTTTGGGGCAAAAATCAGAAATTTCCTTTATTTTGGGGCAAAATTTTAGAAATTTCTTTTATATTGTTACAGACTTGCAGAAATTTTTCTTATTTTGTGGCAAAAAGGCAGAAATTCCCCATATTTTGGTGCAAAAAGGCTGAAATTCCCCTTATTTTGAGGTAAAATCCTGAAATTCCCCATATTTTGGGGCAAAAAGGCAGAAATTCCCCTCATTTGGGGGCAAAAAGGCACAAATTTCCCTTATTTTCGGGCATAATTGCAGGAATTTCATTTATTTCAGGGCAAAAAGTCAGAAATTCCTTTTATTTTCGGGCAAAAACAGAAATTTCTTTTATTTTGATACAAAATTGTAGAAATTTTCCTTATTTTGGAACAAAAAGGCAAAAATTACCCATATTTTGGGGAAAAAGGCAGAAATTCCCCTTATTTTGAGGTAAAAAGGCTGAAATTCCCGTTATTTTGGGGCAAAAAGGCAGAAATTCCCTTTACTTTGTGGCAAAAAGGCAGAAATTCCCGTTAATTGGGGCAGAAAAGCGAAATTTTCCTTATTTAAGGGCAATAGGGCAGAAATTCCCCTTATTTTGTGGCAAAAAGGCAGAAATTCCCCTTATTTGAAGGTAAAATGCTGAAATTCCCCTTATTTTCGGCAAAAAGGCAGACATTCCTATTATTTTGTGGCAAAATTGCAGAAAATTCAATTATTTCTGGGCAAAAAGTCAGATATTTGCCTTATTTTGGGGCAAAAAGCAGAAATTCCCTTAATTTTGGGGCCAAAAACAGAAATTCCCCTTATTTTGGGGTAAAATTGCAGAAATTTCAAATATTTCAGGGCAAAAAGGCAGAAATTCCACTTTATTTCGGACAATAACGCAGAAATTCCCCGTATTTTAAAGCTAAATTTCAGAAATTCCCCTTATATTGGTGCAAAAATGGAGAAATTCCCTTTATTTTTGTGCAATAAGGCAGATTTCCCCGTATTTTGAAGCAAAATTGCACATATTTCCCTAATTTTGAAGGAAAATGCAGAAATTCACATTATTTTGGAACAAAAAGACAGAAATTCTCCTTATTTCAGGGCAAAAAGTCAGAAATTCCCCTTATTTTGGGGTAAAATTGCAGAAATTTTCTTTATTTTGGGGCAAAATTGCAGAAATTTCCCTTATTTTGGGGCAAAATTGCAGAAATTTCACTTATTTCAGGGAAAAAGTGCAGAAATTTCTCTTATTTTGGGGCAAAAAGGCAGAAATTTCTTTTATTTTGGTACAAAATTGCAGAAATTTTTTTTATTTTGGGGCAAAATTGCAGAAATTTCCCTTATTTTGGGGCAAAATTGCAGAAATTTCACTTATTTCAGGGAAAAAGTGCAGAAATTTCTCTTATTTTGGGGCAAAAAGGCAGAAATTTCTTTTATTTTGGTACAAAATTGCAGAAATTTTCTTTATTTTGGGGCAAAAATGAAGAAATTCCCCATATTTTGGGGCAAAAAGGCAGAGATTTGCCTTATTATGAGGTAAAATGCTGAAATTCCCCTTATTTTGGGGCAAAAATACAGAAATTCCCTTCATTTTGTGGCAAAAAGGCAGAAATTTCCCTTATTTTGGGGCAAAATTGCAGAAATTTCACTTATTTCAGGGCAAAATTCAAAAATTCCTTTTATTTTGGGGCAAAAAGACAGAAATTCCGTTCATTTTTAGGTAAAAAGGCAGAAATTTCACTTATTTTGAGGGAAGAAGGCAGAAATTCCTCTTATTTTGGGGCAAAAATGACGAAATTTCTCTTTTTTGTGGCAAAAGGTATACATTCCCCTTATTTTCGGGCAAAAAAGCAGAAATTCCCCCTATTTTGGAGCAGAATTGAAGAAAATCCCCTAATTGTGGGGCAAAAAGGCAGAAATTCCCTATATGTTGGGGCAAAAAGACAGAAATTCTCCTTATTTTGGGGCAAAACTCAGAAATTCCACTTATTTTGGGGCAAAATTCCAGAAATTTCCCTTATTTTGGGGCAAAATGGCAGAAATTTTACTTATTTTGGGGCAAAATTGCAGAAATTTCACTTATTTCAGGTAAAAAAAAGGCAGAAATTTTTCTTATTTTGGGGCAAAAGGCAGAAATTCCTAATATTTTGTGGCAAAAATGCAGAAATTCCCCTTATTTTGAGGTAAAAAGGCTGAAATTCCCCTTATTTTGGGGCAAAAAGACAGAAATTTTGTTTATTTTTGGGTAAAAAGGCAGAAATTTCACTTATTTCAGGGTAATAAGTCAGAAATTTTCCTTATTTTGGGGCAAAAAACACAGAAATTCCCTTTGTTTTGGAAGGAAAATACAGAAATTCCACTTCTTTAGAGGCAAAAAGGCAGAAATTCCCCTTATTTTGAAGCAAAAATGAAGAAATTCCCCTAATTGTTGGGCAAAAAGGCAGAAATTCCCTATATGTTGGGGCAAAAAGACAGAAATTCTCCTTATTTTGGGACAAAACTCAGAAATGACACTTATTTTGGGGCAAAATTGCAGGAATTTACCTTATTTTGAGGCAAAATTGCAGAAATTTCCCTTATTTGGGGCAAAATTGCAGAAATTTCACTTATTTTCAGGTAAAAAGGCTGAAATATCCTTTATTTTGGGGCAAAAAGGAAGAAATTCCCCTTATTTTGGGGCAAAATTGCAGAAATTTTCCTTATTTTGGGGCAAAAAGGCTGAAATTCTTATTTTGAGGTAAAATGCTGAAATTCCCCATATTCTGGGGCAAAAGGCAAAACTTCTTCTTATTTTGGGGCAAAGAGGCACAAATTTCCCTTATTTTCGGGCAAAATTGCAGAAATTTCATTTATTTCAGGGCAAAAAGTCAGAAATTCCTTTTATTTTGGGGCAAAGAGCAGAAATTTCTTTTATTATGGTACAAAATTGAAGAAATTTATCTTATTTTGAAACAAAAAGGCAGAAAATTCCCCTTATTTTGAGGCAAAAGGCAGAAATTATTCTCAATTTGAGGTAAAATGCAGAAATTCCCTTTATTTTGGGGCTAAAAGGCAGAAATTCCCTGTATTTTGAAGCAAAATTGCAGAAATTCTCTTAATTTTCGGGCAAAAAGGCAGAAATTCTCCTTATTTTGGGGCAAAAAGACAGAAAATCTCCTTTTTCGGGAGCAAACAGTCAGAAATTCCCCTTATTTTGGGGCAAAATTGCAGAAATTTCCTTTACATTGGGGCAAAATTGCAGAAATTTCCCTTATTTTGGGGCAAAATTGCAGAAATTTCAGGTATTTGAGAAAAAAAAGGCAGAAATTTTTTTGGGGGGGCAAAAAGGCAGAAATTTTTTTTATTTTGGTACAAAATTGCAGAAATTTTTTTTATTTTGTGGCAAAAAGTCAGAAATTCCCCATATTTTGGGGCAAAAATGCAGAAATTCTCCTTATTTTGAGGTAATAAGGCTGAAATTCCCCTTATTTTGGGGCAAAAAGGCAGAAATTTCGTTTATTTTGGGGAAAAGGCAGAAATTGCACTTATTTTGAGTCAAAAAGGTGGAAAATCCCCTTATTTTGGGGCAAAAATAAATTTGCTTTTTTATGGCAAAAAGGTATACATTCCCTTTATTTTCGGGCAAAAAGGCAGAAATTCTTTGTATTTTGGAGCAAAATTGCAGAAATTCCCTTAATTTTTGGGCAAAAAGGCAGAAATTTTCCTTATTTTGGGGTAAAACTGCAGAAATTTCACTTATTTTGCGGCAAAATGTCAGAAATTCCCCTTATTTTTGGCAAAAAATGCAGAAAATCCCCTTATTTTAGGGCAAAATTGCAGAAATTTCCCTTATTTGGGGACAAAAACAGAAATTCCCCTTATTTTGGGGCAAAATTGCAGAAATTTCCCTTATTATGGGGAAAAATTGCAGAAATTTCCCTAATTTTAGGGCAAAATTGCAGAAATTTCACTTATTTCAGAGAAAAAAAGCAAAAATTTTTCTTATTTTGGGGCAAAAAGGCAGAAATTCCCATTATTTTGGGGCAAAAAGGCAGAAATTCACCTTATTTTGGGGTAAAATTGCAGAAATTTCACATATTTCAGGGCAAAACGGCAGAAATTCCCCTTATTTTGGGGCAAAAAGGCAGAAATTTCCCTTATTTTGGGATAAAATTGCAGAAATTTCCCTTATTTGGGGGCAAAAAGGCAGAAAATCCACTTAATTTCGGGTAAAAAGGCAGAAATTTCTCGTATTTTGGAGCAAAATTGCAGAAACTCCCCTAATTTTGGGGCTAAAAGGCAGAATTTCCCTTTATTTTGGGGCAAAAATAGAGAAATTCTTTTTATTTTGGGGCAAAAATCAGAAATTTCCTTTATTTTGGGGCAAAATTTTAGAAATTTCTTTTATATTGTTACAGACTTGCAGAAATTTTTCTTATTTTGTGGCAAAAAGGCAGAAATTCCCCATATTTTGGTGCAAAAAGGCTGAAATTCCCCTTATTTTGAGGTAAAATCCTGAAATTCCCCATATTTTGGGGCAAAAAGGCAGAAATTCCCCTCATTTGGGGGCAAAAAGGCACAAATTTCCCTTATTTTCGGGCATAATTGCAGGAATTTCATTTATTTCAGGGCAAAAAGTCAGAAATTCCTTTTATTTTGGGGCAAAAACAGAAATTTCTTTTATTTTGATACAAAATTGTAGAAATTTTCCTTATTTTGGAACAAAAAGGCAAAAATTACCCATATTTTGGGGAAAAAGGCAGAAATTCCCCTTATTTTGAGGTAAAAAGGCTGAAATTCCCGTTATTTTGGGGCAAAAAGGCAGAAATTCCCTTTACTTTGTGGCAAAAAGGCAGAAATTCCCGTTAATTGGGGCAGAAAAGCGAAATTTTCCTTATTTAAGGGCAATAGGGCAGAAATTCCCCTTATTTTGTGGCAAAAAGGCAGAAATTCCCCTTATTTGAAGGTAAAATGCTGAAATTCCCCTTATTTTCGGCAAAAAGGCAGAAATTCCTATTATTTTGAGGCAAAATTGCAGAAATTTCAATTATTTCTGGGCAAAAAGTCAGATATTTGCCTTATTTTGGGGCAAAAAGCAGAAATTCCCTTAATTTTGGGGCCAAAAACAGAAATTCCCCTTATTTTGGGGTAAAATTGCAGAAATTTCAAATATTTCAGGGCAAAAAGGCAGAAATTCCACTTTATTTCGGACAATAACGCAGAAATTCCCCGTATTTTAAAGCTAAATTTCAGAAATTCCCCTTATATTGGTGCAAAAATGGAGAAATTCCCTTTATTTTTGTGCAATAAGGCAGATTTCTCCGTATTTTGAAGCAAAATTGCACATATTTCCCTAATTTTGAAGGAAAATGCAGAAATTCACATTATTTTGGAACAAAAAGACAGAAATTCTCCTTATTTCAGGGCAAAAAGTCAGAAATTCCCCTTATTTTGGGGTAAAATTGCAGAAATTTTCTTTATTTTGGGGCAAAATTGCAGAAATTTCCCTTATTTTGGGGCAAAATTGCAGAAATTTCACTTATTTCAGGGAAAAAGTGCAGAAATTTCTCTTATTTTGGGGCAAAAAGGCAGAAATTTCTTTTATTTTGGTACAAAATTGCAGAAATTTTCTTTATTTTGGGGCAAAAATGAAGAAATTCCCCATATTTTGGGGCAAAAAGGCAGAGATTCGCCTTATTATGAGGTAAAATGCTGAAATTCCCCTTATTTTGGGGCAAAAATACAGAAATTCCCTTTATTTTGTGGCAAAAAGGCAGAAATTTCCCTTATTTTGGGGCAAAATTGCAGAAATTTCACTTATTTCAGGGCAAAATTCAAAAATTCCTTTTATTTTTGGGCAAAAAGACAGAAATTTTGATTATTTTTGGGTAAAAAGGCAGAAATTTCACTTATTGTGAGGTAAGAAGGCAGAAATTCCTCTTATTTTAGGGCAAAAATGAAGAAATTTCCCTTTTTTTGTGGCAAAAGGTATATATTCTCCTTATTTTCGGGCAAAAAAGCAGAAATATCCCGTTTTTTGAAGCACAATTGCAGAAAATCCCCTAATTGTGGGGCAAAAAGGCAGAAATTCCCTATATGTTGGAGCAAAAAGACAGAAATTCTCCTTATTTTGGGGCAAAACTCAGAAATTCCACTTATTTTGGGGCAAATTCCAGAAATTTCCCTTATTTTGGGGCAAATTTGCAGAAATTTCACTTATTTTGGGGCAAAATTGCAGAAATTTCACTTATTTCAGATAAAAAAAACGCAGAAATTTTTCTTATTTTGGGGCAAAAAGGCAGAAATTCCTAATATTTTTTGGCAAAAATGCAGAAATTCCCCTTATTTTGAGGTAAAAATGCTGAAATTCCCCTTATTTGGGGGCAGAAAGGCAGAAATTTCCCTTATTTTGGGGCAAAATTGCAAACATTTCACTAATTTCAGGGTAATAAGTCAGAAATTTTCCTTATTTTGGGGCAAAAAACACAGAAATTCCCTTTGTTTTGGAAGGAAAATACAGAAATTCCACTTCTTTAGAGGCAAAAAGGCAGAAATTCCCCTTATTTTGAAGCAAAAATGAAGAAATTCCCCTAATTGTTGGGCAAAAAGGCAGAAATTCCCTATATGTTGGGGCAAAAAGACAGAAATTCTCCTTATTTTGGGACAAACTCAGAAATTCCACTTATTTTGGGGCAAAATTGCAGGAATTTACCTTATTTTGAGGCAAAATTGCAGAAATTTCCCTTATTTGGGGCAAAATTGCAGAAATTTCACTTATTTTCAGGTAAAAAGGCTGAAATATCCTTTATTTTGGGGCAAAAAGGAAGAAATTCCCCTTATTTTGGGGCAAAATTGCAGAAATTTTCCTTATTTTGGGGCAAAAAGGCTGAAATTCTTATTTTGAGGTAAAATGCTGAAATTCCCCATATTTTGGGGCAAAAGGCAAAACTTCTTTTTATTTTGGGGCAAAAAGGCACAAATTTCCCTTATTTTCGGGCAAAATTGCAGAAATTTCATTTATTTCAGGGCAAAAAGTCAGAAATTCCTTTTATTTTGGGGCAAAGAGCAGAAATTTCTTTTATTATGGTACAAAATTGAAGAAATTTTTCTTATTTTGAAACAAAAAGGCAGAAAATTCCCCTTATTTTGAGGCAAAAGGCAGAAATTATTCTCAATTTGAGGTAAAATGCAGAAATTCCCTTTATTTTGGGGCTAAAAAACAGAAATTCCCTGTATTTTGAAGCAAAATTGCAGAAATTCTCATAATTTTTGGGCAAAAAGGCAGAAATTCTCCTTATTATGGGGCAAAAAGACAGAAAATCTCCTTTTTCGGGAGCAAACAGTCAGAAATTCCCCTTATTTTGGGGCAAAATTGCAGAAATTTCCTTTACATTGGGGCAAAATTGTAGAAATTTCCCTTATTTTGGGGCAAAATTGCAGAAATTTCACGTATTTCAGGGAAAAAAGGCAGAAATTTTTTTGGGGGGGGCAAAAAGGCAGAAATTTTTTTTATTTTGGTACAAAATTGCAGAAATTTTTCTTATTTTGGGGCAAAAAGTCAGAAATTCCCCATATTTTGGGGCAAAAAGGCAGAAATTCCCCTTATTTTGAGGTAATCAGGCTGAAATTCCCCTTATTTTGGGGCAAAAAGGCAGAAATTTCGTTTATTTTGGGGAAAAGGCAGAAATTGCACTTATTTTGAGTCAAAAAGCTGGAAAATCCCCTTATTTTGGGGCAAAAATGAAGAAATTTGCTTTTTTATGGCAAAAAGGTATACATTCCCTTTATTTTCGGGCAAAAAGGCAGAAATTCTTTGTATTTTGGAGCAAAATTGCAGAAATTCTCATAATTTTCGGGCAAAAAGGCAGAAATTCTCCTTATTTTGGGGCAAAAAGACAGAAAATCTCCTTTTCGGGAGCAAACAGTCAGAAATTCCCCTTATTTTGGGGCAAAATTGCAGAAATTTCCTTTACATTGGGGCAAAATTGCAGAAATTTCCCTTATTTTGGGGCAAAATTGCAGAAATTTCAGGTATTTGAGAAAAAAAAGGCAGAAATTTTTTTGGGGGGGCAAAAAGGCAGAAATTTTTTTTATTTTGGTACAAAATTGCAGAAATTTTTCTTATTTTGGGGCAAAAAGTCAGAAATTCCCCATATTTTGGGGCAAAAAGGCAGAAATTCCCCTTATTTTGAGGTAATCAGGCTGAAATTCCCCTTATTTTGGGGCAAAAAGGCAGAAATTTCGTTTATTTTGGGGAAAAGGCAGAAATTGCACTTATTTTGAGTCAAAAAGGTGGAAAATCCCCTTATTTTGTGGCAAAAATGAAGAAATTTGCTTTTTTATGGCAAAGAGGTATACATTCACTTTATTTTCGGGCAAAAAGGCAGAAATTCTTTGTATTTTGAAGCAAAATTGCAGAAATTCCCCTAATTTTTGGGCAAAAAGGCAGAAATTTTCCTTATTTTGGGGTAAAACTGCAGAAATTTCACTTATTTTGCGGCAAAATGTCAGAAATTCCCCTTATTTTTGGCAAAAAATGCAGAAAATCCTCTTATTTTAGGGCAAAATTGCAGAAATTTTCCTTATTTGGGGACAAAAACAGAAATTCCCCTTATTTTGGGGCAAAATTGCAGAAATTTCCCTTATTATGGGGAAAATTGCAGAAATTTCCCTTATTTTAGGGCAAAATTGCAGAAATTTCACTTATTTCAGAGAAAAAAAGCAAAAATTTTTCTTATTTTGGGGCAAAAAGGCAGAAATTCCCATTATTTTGGGGCAAAAAGGCAGAAATTCACCTTATTTTGGGGTAAAATTGCAGAAATTTCACATATTTCAGGGCAAAAAGGCAGAAATTCCACTTTATTTCGGACAATAACGCAGAAATTCCCCGTATTTTAAAGCTAAATTTCAGAAATTCCCCTTATATTGGTGCAAAAATGGAGAAATTCCCTTTATTTTTGTGCAATAAGGCAGATTTCCCCGTATTTTGAAGCAAAATTGCACATATTTCCCTAATTTTGAAGGAAAATGCAGAAATTCACATTATTTTGGAACAAAAAGACAGAAATTCTCCTTATTTCAGGGCAAAAAGTCAGAAATTCCCCTTATTTTGGGGTAAAATTGCAGAAATTTTCTTTATTTTGGGGCAAAATTGCAGAAATTTCTCTTATTTTGGGGCAAAATTGCAGAAATTTCACTTATTTCAGGGAAAAAGTGCAGAAATTTCTATTATTTTGAGGCAAAAATGCAGAAATTTCTTTTATTTTGGTACAAAATTGCAGAAATTTTCTTTATTTTGGGGCAAAATTGCAGAAATTTCCCCTATTTTGGGGCAAAATTGCAGAAATTTCACTTATTTCAGGGAAAAAGTGCAGAAATTTCTCTTATTTTGGGGCAAAAAGGCAGAAATTTCTTTTATTTTGGTACAAAATTGCCGAAATTTTCTTTATTTTGGGGCAAAAATGAAGAAATTCCCCATATTTTGGGGCAAAAAGGCAGAGATTCGCCTTATTATGAGGTAAAATGCTGAAATTCCCCTTATTTTGGGGCAAAAATACAGAAATTCCCTTTATTTTGTGGCAAAAAGGCAGAAATTTCCCTTATTTTGGGGCAAAATTGCAGAAATTTCACTTATTTCAGGGCAAAATTCAAAAATTCCTCTTATTTTTGGGCAAAAAGACAGAAATTTTGTTTATTTTTGGGTAAAAAGGCAGAAATTTCACTTATTGTGAGGTAAGAAGGCAGAAATTCCTCTTATTTTGGGGCAAAAATGAAGAAATTTCCCTTTTTTTGTGGCAAAAGGTATATATTCTCCTTATTTTCGGGCAAAAAAGCAGAAATATCCCGTTTTTTGGAGCACAATTGCAGAAAATCCCCTAACTGTAGGGCAAAACGGCAGAAATTCCCTATATGTTGGGGCAAAAAGACAGAAATTCTCCTTATTTTGGGGCAAAACTCAGAAATTCCACTTATTTTGGGGCAAAATTCCAGAAATTTCCCTTATTTTGGGGCAAAATTGCAGAAATTTCACTTATTTTGGGGCAAAATTGCAGAAATTTCACTTATTTCAGATAAAAAAAAGGCAGAAATTTTTCTTATTTTGGGGCAAAAAGGCAGATATTCCTAATATTTTGTGGCAAAAATGCAGAAATTCTCCTTATTTTGAGGTAAAATGCTGAAATTCCCCTTATTTTGGGGCAAAAATACAGAAATTCCCTTTATTTTGTGGCAAAAAGGCAGAAATTTCTCTTATTTTGGGGCAAAATTGCAGAAATTTCACTTATTTTAGGGCAAAATTCAAAAATTCCTTTTATTTTGGGGCAAAAAGACAGAAATTCCGTTCATTTTTAGATAAAAAGGCAGAAATTTCACTTATTTTGAGGGAAGAAGGCAGAAATTCCTCTTATTTTGGGGCAAAAATGAAGAAATTTCTCTTTTTTGTGGCAAAAGGTATACATTGCCCTTATTTTCGGGCAAAAAAGCAGAAATTCCCCCTATTTTGGGGCAGAATTGAAGAAAATCCTCTAATTGTGGGGCAAAAAGGCAGAAATTCCCTATATGTTGGGGCAAAAAGACAGAAATTCTCCTTATTTTGGGGCAAAACTCAGAAATTCCACTTATTTTGGGGCAAAATTCCAGAAATGTCCCTTATTTTGGGGCAAAATTGCAGAAATTTTACTTATTTTGGGGCACAATTGCAGAAATTTCACTTATTTCAGGTAAAAATGGCAGAAATTTTTCTTATTTTGGGGCAAAAAGGCACAAATTCCTAATATTTTGTGGCAAAAATGCAGAAATTCCCCTTATTTTGAGGTAAGAAGGCTGAAATTCCCCTTATTTGGGGGCAAAAAGGCAGAAATTTCCCTTATTTTGGGGCAAAATTGCAAACATTTCACTTATTTCAGGGTAATAAGTCAGAAATTTTCCTTATTTTGGGGCAAAAAACACAGAAATTCCCTTTGTTTTGAAAGGAAAATACAGAAATTCCACTTCTTTAGAGGCAAAAAGGCAGAAATTCCCATTATTTTGAAGCAAAAATGAAGAAATTCCCCTAATTGTTGGGCAAAAAGGCAGAAATTCCCTATATGTTGGGGCAAAAAGACAGAAATTCTCCTTATTTTGGGACAAAACTCAGAAATTCCACTTATTTTGGGGCAAAATTGCAGGAATTTACCTTATTTTGAGGCAAAAAGGCAGAAATTCCACTTTATTTCGGACAATAACGCAGAAATTCCCCGTATTTTAAAGCTAAATTTCAGAAATTCCCCTTATATTGGTGCAAAAATGGAGAAATTCCCTTTATTTTTGTGCAATAAGGCAGATTTCCCCGTATTTTGAAGCAAAATTGCACATATTTCCCTAATTTTGAAGGAAAATGCAGAAATTCACATTATTTTGGAACAAAAAGACAGAAATTCTCCTTATTTCAGTGCAAAAAGTCAGAAATTCCCCTTATTATGGGGTAAAATTGCAGAAATTTTCTTTATTTTGGGGCAAAATTGCAGACATTTCTCTTATTTTGGGGCAAAATTGCAGAAATTTCACTTATTTCAGGGAAAAAGTGCAGAAATTTCTCTTATTTTGGGGCAAAAAGGCAGAAATTTCTTTTATTTTGGTACAAAATTGCAGAAATTTTCTTTATTTTGGGGCAAAATTGCAGAAATTTCCCTTATTTTGGGGCAAAATTGCAGAAATTTCACTTATTTCAGGGAAAAAGTGCAGAAATTTCTCTTATTTTGGGGCAAAAAGGCAGAAATTTCTTTTATTTTGGTACAAAATTGCAGAAATTTTTTTTATTTTGGGGCAAAAATGAAGAAATTCCCCATATTTTGGGGCAAAAAGGCAGAGATTTGCCTTATTATGAGGTAAAATGCTGAAATTCCCCTTATTTTGGGGCAAAAATACAGAAATTCCCTTTATTTTGTGGCAAAAAGGCAGAAATTTCCCTTATTTTGGGGCAAAATTGCAGAAATTTCACTTATTTCAGGGCAAAATTCAAAAATTCCTTTTATTTTGGGGCAAAAAGACAGAAATTCCGTTCATTTTTAGGTAAAAAGGCAGAAATTTCACTTATTTTGAGGGAAGAAGGCAGAAATTCCTCTTATTTTGGGGCAAAAATGAAGAAAGTTCTCTTTTTTGTGGCAAAAGGTATACATTCCCCTTATTTTCGGGCAAAAAAGCAGAAATTCCCCCTATTTTGGAGCAGAATTGAAGAAAATCCCCTAATTGTGGGGCAAAAAGGCAGAAATTCCCTATATGTTGGGGCAAAAAGACAGAAATTCTCCTTATTTTGGGGCAAAACTCAGAAATTCCACTTATTTTGGGGCAAAATTCCAGAAATGTCCCTTATTTTGGGGCAAAATTGCAGAAATTTTACTTATTTTGGGGCACAATTGCAGAAATTTCACTTATTTCAGGTAAAAATGGCAGAAATTTTTCTTATTTTGGGGCAAAAAGGCAGAAATTCCTAATATTTTGTGGCAAAATGCAGAAATTCCCCTTATTTTGAGGTAAAAAGGCTGAAATTCCCCTTATTTGGGGGCAAAAAGGCAGAAATTTCCCTTATTTTGGGGCAAAATTGCAAACATTTCACTTATTTCAGGGTAATAAGTCAGAAATTTTCCTTATTTTGGGGCAAAAAACACAGAAATTCCCTTTGTTTTGAAAGGAAAATACAGAAATTCCACTTCTTTAGAGGCAAAAAGGCAGAAATTCCCTTTATTTTGAAGCAAAAATGAAGAAATTCCCCTAATTGTTGGGCAAAAAGGCAGAAATTTTCTATATGTTGGGGCAAAAAGACAGAAATTCTCCTTATTTTGGGACAAAACTCAGAAATTCCACTTATTTTGGGGCAAAATTGCAGGAATTTACCTTATTTTGAGGCAAAAAGGCAGAAATTCCACTTTATTTCGGACAATAACGCAGAAATTCCCCGTATTTTAAAGCTAAATTTCAGAAATTCCCCTTATATTGGTGCAAAAATGGAGAAATTCCCTTTATTTTTGTGCAATAAGGCAGATTTCCCCGTATTTTGAAGCAAAATTGCACATATTTCCCTAATTTTGAAGGAAAATGCAGAAATTCACATTATTTTGGAACAAAAAGACAGAAATTCTCCTTATTTCAGTGCAAAAAGTCAGAAATTCCCCTTATTATGGGGTAAAATTGCAGAAATTTTCTTTATTTTGGGGCAAAATTGCAGACATTTCTCTTATTTTGGGGCAAAATTGCAGAAATTTCACTTATTTCAGGTTAAAAGTGCAGAAATTTCTCTTATTTTGGGGCAAAAAGGCAGAAATTTCTTTTATTTTGGTACAAAATTGCAGAAATTTTCTTTATTTTGGGGCAAAATTGCAGAAATTTCCCTTATTTTGGGGCAAAATTGCAGAAATTTCACTTATTTCAGGGAAAAAGTGCAGAAATTTCTCTTATTTTGGGGCAAAAAGGCAGAAATTTCTTTTATTTTGGTACAAAATTGCAGAAATTTTTTTTATTTTGGGGCAAAAATGAAGAAATTCCCCATATTTTGGGGCAAAAAGGCAGAGATTTGCCTTATTATGAGGTAAAATGCTGAAATTCCCCTTATTTTGGGGCAAAAATACAGAAATTCCCTTTATTTTGTGGCAAAAAGGCAGAAATTTCCCTTATTTTGGGGCAAAATTGCAGAAATTTCACTTATTTCAGGGCAAAATTCAAAAATTCCTTTTATTTTGGGGCAAAAAGACAGAAATTCCGTTCATTTTTAGGTAAAAAGGCAGAAATTTCACTTATTTTGAGGGAAGAAGGCAGAAATTCCTCTTATTTTGGGGCAAAAATGAAGAAAGTTCTCTTTTTTGTGGCAAAAGGTATACATTCCCCTTATTTTCGGGCAAAAAAGCAGAAATTCCCCCTATTTTGGAGCAGAATTGAAGAAAATCCCCTAATTGTGGGGCAAAAAGGCAGAAATTCCCTATATGTTGGGGCAAAAAGACAGAAATTCTCCTTATTTTGGGGCAAAACTCAGAAATTCCACTTATTTGGGGGCAAAATTCCAGAAATGTCCCTTATTTTGGGGCAAAATTGCAGAAATTTTACTTATTTTGGGGCACAATTGCAGAAATTTCACTTATTTCAGGTAAAAATGGCAGAAATTTTTCTTATTTTGGGGCAAAAAGGCAGAAATTCCTAATATTTTGTGGCAAAAATGCAGAAATTCCCCTTATTTTGAGGTAAAAAGGCTAAAATTCCCCTTATTTGGGGGCAAAAAGGCAGAAATTTCCCTTATTTTGGGGCAAAATTGCAAACTTTTCACTTATTTCAGGGTAATAAGTCAGAAATTTTCCTTATTTTGGGGCAAAAAACACAGAAATTCCCTTTGTTTTGAAAGGAAAATACAGAAATTCCACTTCTTTAGAGGCAAAAAGGCAGAAATTCCCCTTATTTTGAAGCAAAAATGAAGAAATTCCCCTAATTGTTGGGCAAAAAGGCAGAAATTCCCTATATGTTGGGGCAAAAAGACAGAAATTCTCCTTATTTTGGGACAAAACTCAGAAATTCCACTTATTTTGGGGCAAAATTGCAGGAACTTACCTTATTTTGAGGCAAAAAGGCAGAAATTCCACTTTATTTCGGACAATAACGCAGAAATTCCCCGTATTTTAAAGCTAAATTTCAGAAATTCCCCTTATATTGGTGCAAAAATGGAGAAATTCCCTTTATTTTTGTGCAATAAGGCAGATTTCCCCGTATTTTGAAGCAAAATTGCACATATTTCCCTAATTTTGAAGGAAAATGCAGAAATTCACATTATTTTGGAACAAAAAGACAGAAATTCTCCTTATTTCAGTGCAAAAAGTCAGAAATTCCCCTTATTATGGGGTAAAATTGCAGAAATTTTCTTTATTTTGGGGCAAAATTGCAGACATTTCTCTTATTTTGGGGCAAAATTGCAGAAATTTCACTTATTTCAGGGAAAAAGTGCAGAAATTTCTCTTATTTTGGGGCAAAAAGGCAGAAATTTCTTTTATTTTGGTACAAAATTGCAGAAATTTTCTTTATTTTGGGGCAAAATTGCAGAAATTTCCCTTATTTTGGGGCAAAATTGCAGAAATTTCACTTATTTCAGGGAAAAAGTGCAGAAATTTCTCTTATTTTGGGGCAAAAAGGCAGAAATTTTTTTTATTTTGGTACAAAATTGCAGAATTTTTTTTTATTTTGGGGCAAAAATGAAGAAATTCCCCATATTTTGGGGCAAAAAGGCAGAGATTTGCCTTATTATGAGGTAAAATGCTGAAATTCCCCTTATTTTGGGGCAAAAATACAGAAATTCCCTTTATTTTGTGGCAAAAAGGCAGAAATTTCCCTTATTTTGGGGCAAAATTGCAGAAATTTCACTTATTTCAGGGCAAAATTCAAAAATTCCTTTTATTTTGGGGCAAAAAGACAGAAATTCCGTTCATTTTTAGGTAAAAAGGCAGAAATTTCACTTATTTTGAGGGAAGAAGGCAGAAATTCCTCTTATTTTGGGGTAAAAATGAAGAAAGTTATCTTTTTTGTGGCAAAAGGTATACATTCCCCTTATTTTCGGGCAAAAAAGCAGAAATTCCCCCTATTTTGGAGCAGAATTGAAGAAAATCCCCTAATTGTGGGGAAAAAAGGCAGAAATTCCCTATATGTTGGGGCAAAAAGACAGAAATTCTCCTTATTTTGGGGCAAAACTCAGAAATTCCACTTATTTTGGGGCAAAATTCCAGAAATGTCCCTTATTTTGGGGCAAAATTGCAGAAATTTTACTTATTTTGGGGCACAATTGCAGAAATTTCACTTATTTCAGGTAAAAATGGCAGAAATTTTTCTTATTTTGGGGCAAAAAGGCAGAAATTCCTAATATTTTGTGACAAAAATGCAGAAATTCCCCTTATTTTGAGGTAAAAAGGCTGAAATTCCCCTTATTTGGGGGCAAAAAGGCAGAAATTTCCCTTATTTTGGGGCAAAATTGCAGAAATTTTACTTATTTTGGGGCACAATTGCAGAAATTTCACTTATTTCAGGTAAAAATGGCAGAAATTTTTCTTATTTTGGGGCAAAAAGGCAGAAATTCCTAATATTTTGTGGCAAAAATGCAGAATTTCCCCTTATTTTGAGGTAAAAAGGCTGAAATTCCCCTTATTTGGGGGCAAAAAGGCAGAAATTTCCCTTATTTTGGGGCAAAATTGCAAACATTTCACTTATTTCAGGGTAATAAGTCAGAAATTTTCCTTATTTTGGGGCAAAAAACACAGAAATTCCCTTTGTTTTGAAAGGAAAATACAGAAATTCCACTTCTTTAGAGGCAAAAAGGCAGAAATTCCCCTTATTTTGAAGCAAAAATGAAGAAATTCCCCTAATTGTTGGGCAAAAAGGCAGAAATTCCCTATATGTTGGGGCAAAAAGACAGAAATTCTCCTTATTTTGGGACAAAACTCAGAAATTCCACTTATTTTGGGGCAAAATTGCAGGAATTTACCTTATTTTGAGGCAAAATTGCAGAAATTTTCCTTATTTGGGGCAAAATTGCAGAAATTTCACTTATTTTCAGGTAAAAAGGCTGAAATATCCTTTATTTTGGGGCAAAAAGGAAGAAATTCCCCTTATTTTGGGGCAAAATTGCAGAAATTTTCCTTATTTTGGGGCAAAAAGGCTGAAATTCTTATTTTGAGGTAAAATGCTGAAATTCCCCATATTTTGGGGCAAAAGGCAAAACTTCTTTTTATTTTGGGGCAAAGAGGCACAAATTTCCCTTATTTTCGGGCAAAATTGCAGAAATTTCATTTATTTCAGGGCAAAAAGTCAGAAATTCCTATTATTTTGGGGCAAAGAGCAGAAATTTCTTTTATTATGGTACAAAATTGAAGAAATTTATCTTATTTTGAAACAAAAAGGCAGAAAATTCCCCTTATTTTGAGGCAAAAGGCAGAAATTATTCTCAATTTGAGGTAAAATGCAGAAATTCCCTTTATTTTGGGGCTAAAAGGCAGAAATTCCCTGTATTTTGAAGCAAAATTGCAGAAATTCTCATAATTTTCGGGCAAAAAGGCAGAAATTCTCCTTATTATGGGGCAAAAAGACAGAAAATCTCCTTTTTCGGAAGCAAACAGTCAGAAATTCCCCTTATTTTGGGGCAAAATTGCAGAAATTTCCTTTACATTGGGGCAAAATTGTAGAAATTTCCCTTATTTTGGGGCAAAATTGCAGAAATTTCACGTATTTCAGGGAAAAAAGGCAGAAATTTTTTTGGGGGGGCAAAAAGGCAGAAATTCCCTTTACTTTGGGGCAAAAAGGCAGAAATTCCCGTTAATTGGGGCAGAAAAGCAGAAATTTTCCTTATTTAAGGGCAATAGGGCAGAAATTCCCCTTATTTTGTGGCAAAAAGTCAGAAATTCCCCTTATTTGAAGGTAAAATGCTGAAATTCCCCTTTTTTTCGGCAAAAAGGCAGAAATTCCTATTATTTTGGGGCAAAATTGCAGAAATTTCAATTATTTCTGTGCAAAAAGTCAGATATTTGCCTTATTTTGTGGCAAAAAGCAGAAATTCCCTTAATTTTGGGGCCAAAAACAGAAATTCCCCTTATTTTGGGGTAAAATTGCAGAAATTTCAAATATTTCAGGGCAAAAAGGCAGAAATTCCACTTTATTTCGGACAATAACGCAGAAATTCCCCGTATTTTAAAGCTAAATTTCAGAAATTCCCCTTATATTGGTGCAAAAATGGAGAAATTCCCTTTATTTTTGTGCAATAAGGCAGATTTCCTCGTATTTTGAAGCAAAATTGCACATATTTCCCTAATTTTGAAGGAAAATGCAGAAATTCACATTATTTTGGAACAAAAAGACAGAAATTCTCCTTATTTCAGGGCAAAAAGGCAGAAATTCCCCTTATTTTGGGGTAAAATTGCAGAAATTTTCTTTATTTTGGGGCAAAATTGCAGAAATTTCCCTTATTTTGGGGCAAAATTGCAGAAATTTCACTTATTTCAGGGAAAAAGTGCAGAAATTTCTCTTATTTTGGGGCAAAAAGGCAGAAATTTCTTTTATTTTGGTACAAAATTGCAGAAATTTTCTTTATTTTGGGGCAAAAATGAAGAAATTCCCCATATTTTGGGGCAAAAAGGCAGAGATTCGCATTATTATGAGGTAAAATGCTGAAATTCCCCTTATTTTGGGGCAAAAATACAGAAATTCCCTTTATTTTGTGGCAAAAAGGCAGAAATTTCCCTTATTTTGGGGCAAAATTGCAGAAATTTCACTTATTTCAGGGCAAAATTCAAAAATTCCTCTTATTTTTGGGCAAAAAGACAGAAATTCCGTTCATTTTTAGGTAAAAAGGCAGAAATTTCACTTATTTTGAGGGAAGAAGGCAGAAATTCCTCTTATTTTGGGGTAAAAATGAAGAAAGTTCTCTTTTTTGTGGCAAAAGGTATACATTCCCCTTATTTTCGGGCAAAAAAGCAGAAATTCCCCCTATTTTGGAGCAGAATTGAAGAAAATCCCCTAATTGTGGGGCAAAAAGGCAGAAATTCCCTATATGTTGGGGCAAAAAGACAGAAATTCTCCTTATTTTGGGGCAAAACTCAGAAATTCCACTTATTTTGGGGCAAAATTCCAGAAATTTCCCTTATTTTGGGGCAAAATTGCAGAAATTTTACTTATTTTGGGGCACAATTGCAGAAATTTCACTTATTTCAGGTAAAAATGGCAGAAATTTTTCTTATTTTGGGGCAAAAAGGCAGAAATTCCTAATATTTTGTGGCAAAAATGCAGAATTTCCCCTTATTTTGAGGTAAAAAGGCTGAAATTCCCCTTATTTGGGGGCAAAAAGGCAGAAATTTCCCTTATTTTGGGGCAAAATTGCAAACATTTCACTTATTTCAGGGTAATAAGTCAGAAATTTTCCTTATTTTGGGGCAAAAAACACAGAAATTCCCTTTGTTTTGAAAGGAAAATACAGAAATTCCACTTCTTTAGAGGCAAAAAGGCAGAAATTCCCCTTATTTTGAAGCAAAAATGAAGAAATTCCCCTAATTGTTGGGCAAAAGGCAGAAATTCCCTATATGTTGGGGCAAAAAGACAGAAATTCTCCTTATTTTGGGACAAAACTCAGAAATTCCACTTATTTTGGGGCAAAATTGCAGGAATTTACCTTATTTTGAGGCAAAATTGCAGAAATTTTCCTTATTTGGGGCAAAATTGCAGAAATTTCACTTATTTTCAGGTAAAAAGGCTGAAATATCCTTTATTTTGGGGCAAAAAGGAAGAAATTCCCCTTATTTTGGGGCAAAATTGCAGAAATTTTCCTTATTTTGGGGCAAAAAGGCTGAAATTCTTATTTTGAGGTAAAATGCTGAAATTCCCCATATTTTGGGGCAAAAGGCAAAACTTCTTTTTATTTTGGGGCAAAGAGGCACAAATTTCCCTTATTTTCGGGCAAAATTGCAGAAATTTCATTTATTTCAGGGCAAAAAGTCAGAAATTCCTTTTATTTTGGGGCAAAGAGCAGAAATTTCTTTTATTATGGTACAAAATTGAAGAAATTTATCTTATTTTGAAACAAAAAGGCAGAAAATTCCCCTTATTTTGAGGCAAAAGGCAGAAATTATTCTCAATTTGAGGTAAAATGCAGAAATTCCCTTTATTTTGGGGCTAAAAGGCAGAAATTCCCTGTATTTTGAAGCAAAATTGCAGAAATTCTCATAATTTTCGGGCAAAAAGGCAGAAATTCTCCTTATTATGGGGCAAAAAGACAGAAAATCTCCTTTTTCGGAAGCAAACAGTCAGAAATTCCCCTTATTTTGGGGCAAAATTGCAGAAATTTCCTTTACATTGGGGCAAAATTGTAGAAATTTCCCTTATTTTGGGGCAAAATTGCAGAAATTTCACGTATTTCAGGGAAAAAAGGCAGAAATTTTTTTGGGGGGGCAAAAAGGCAGAAATTCCCTTTACTTTGGGGCAAAAAGGCAGAAATTCCCGTTAATTGGGGCAGAAAAGCAGAAATTTTCCTTATTTAAGGGCAATAGGGCAGAAATTCCCCTTATTTTGTGGCAAAAAGTCAGAAATTCCCCTTATTTGAAGGTAAAATGCTGAAATTCCCCTTTTTTTCGGCAAAAAGGCAGAAATTCCTATTATTTTGGGGCAAAATTGCAGAAATTTCAATTATTTCTGTGCAAAAAGTCAGATATTTGCCTTATTTTGTGGCAAAAAGCAGAAATTCCCTTAATTTTGGGGCCAAAAACAGAAATTCCCCTTATTTTGGGGTAAAATTGCAGAAATTTCAAATATTTCAGGGCAAAAAGGCAGAAATTCCACTTTATTTCGGACAATAACGCAGAAATTCCCCGTATTTTAAAGCTAAATTTCAGAAATTCCCCTTATATTGGTGCAAAAATGGAGAAATTCCCTTTATTTTTGTGCAATAAGGCAGATTTCCCCGTATTTTGAAGCAAAATTGCACATATTTCCCTAATTTTGAAGGAAAATGCAGAAATTCACATTATTTTGGAACAAAAAGACAGAGATTCTCCTTATTTCAGGGCAAAAAGTCAGAAATTCCCCTTATTTTGGGGTAAAATTGCAGAAATTTTCTTTATTTTGGGGCAAAATTGCAGAAATTTCCCTTATTTTGGGGCAAAATTGCAGAAATTTCACTTATTTCAGGGAAAAAGTGCAGAAATTTCTCTTATTTTGGGGCAAAAAGGCAGAAATTTCTTTTATTTTGGGGCAAAAATGAAGAAATTCCCCATATTTTGGGGCAAAAAGGCAGAGATTCGCCTTATTATGAGGTAAAATGCTGAAATTCCCCTTATTTTGGGGCAAAAATACAGAAATTCCCTTTATTTTGTGGCAAAAAGGCAGAAATTTCCCTTATTTTGGGGCAAAATTGCAGAAATTTCACTTATTTCAGGGCAAAATTCAAAAATTCCTCTTATTTTTGGGCAAAAAGACAGAAATTTTGTTTATTTTTGGGTAAAAAGGCAGAAATTTCACTTATTGTGAGGTAAGAAGGCAGAAATTCCTCTTATTTTGGGGCAAAAATTAAGAAATTTCCCTTTTTTTGTGGCAAAAGGTATATATTCTCCTTATTTTCGGGCAAAAAAGCAGAAATATCCCGTTTTTTGGAGCACAATTGCAGAAAATCCCCTAACTGTGGGGCAAAACGGCAGAAATTCCCTATATGTTGGGGCAAAAAGACAGAAATTCTCCTTATTTTGGGGCAAAACTCAGAAATTCCACTTATTTTGGGGCAAAATTCCAGAAATTTCCCTTATTTTGGGGCAAAATTGCAGAAATTTCACTTATTTTGGGGCAAAATTGCAGAAATTTCACTTATTTCAGATAAAAAAAAGGCAGAAATTTTTCTTATTTTGGGGCAAAAGGCAGAAATTCCTAATATTTTGTGGCAAAAATGCAGAAATTCCCCTTATTTTGAGGTAAAAAGGCTGAAATTCCCCTTATTTTGGGGCAAAAAGGCAGAAATTTCCCTTATTTTGGGGCAAAATTGCAAACATTTAACTTATTTCAGGGTAATAAGTCAGAAATTTTCCTTATTTTGGGGCAAAAAACACAGAAATTCCCTTTGTTTTGGAAGGAAAATACAGAAATTCCACTTCTTTAGAGGCAAAAAGGCAGAAATTCCCCTTATTTTGAAGCAAAAATGAAGAAATTCCCCTAATTGTTGGGCAAAAAGGCAGAAATTCCCTATATGTTGGGGCAAAAAGACAGAAATTCTCCTTATTTTGGGACAAAACTCAGAAATTCCACTTATTTTGGGGCAAAATTGCAGGAATTTACCTTATTTTGAGGCAAAATTGCAGAAATTTCCCTTATTTGGGGCAAAATTGCAGAAATTTCACTTATTTTCAGGTAAAAAGGCTGAAATATCCTTTATTTTGGGGCAAAAAGGAAGAAATCCCCCTTATTTTGGGGCAAAATTGCAGAAATTTTCCTTATTTTGGGGCAAAAAGGCTGAAATTCTTATTTTGAGGTAAAATGCTGAAATTCCCCATATTTTGGGGCAAAAGGCAAAACTTCTTCTTATTTTGGGGCAAAGAGGCACAAATTTCTCTTATTTTCGGGCAAAATTGCAGAAATTTCATTTATTTCAGGGCAAAAAGTCAGAAATTGCTTTTATTTTGGGGCAAAGAGCAAAAATTTCTTTTATTATGGTACAAAATTGAAGAAATTTATCTTATTTTGAAACAAAAAGGCAGAAAATTCCCCTTATTTTGAGGCAAAAGGCAGAAATTATTCTCAATTTGAGGTAAAATGCAGAAATTCCCTTTATTTTGGGGCTAAACGGCATAAATTCCCTGTATTTTGAAGCAAAATTGCAGAAATTCTCTTAATTTTCGGGCAGAAAGGCAGAAATTCTCGTTATTTTGGGGCAAAAAGACAGAAAATCTCCTTTTTCGGGAGCAAACAGTCAGAAATTCCCCTTATTTTGGGGCAAAATTGCAGAAATTTCCTTTACATTGGGGCAAAAATGCAGAAATTCCACTTATTTTGAGGTAAAAAGGCTGAAATTCCCCTTATTTGGGGGCAAAAAGGCAGAAATTTCCCTTATTTTGGGGCAAAATTGCAAACATTTCACTTATTTCAGGGTAATAAGTCAGAAATTTTCCTTATTTTGGGGCAAAAAACACAGAAATTCCCTTTGTTTTGAAAGGAAAATACAGAAATTCCACTTCTTTAGAGGCAAAGGCAGAAATTCCCCTTATTTTGAAGCAAAAATGAAGAAATTCCCCTAATTGTTGGGCAAAAAGGCAGAAATTCCCTATATGTTGGGGCAAAAAGACAGAAATTCTCCTTATTTTGGGACAAAACTCAGAAATTACACTTATTTTGGGGCAAAATTGCAGGAATTTACCTTATTTTGAGGCAAAAAGGCAGAAATTCCACTTTATTTCGGACAATAACGCAGAAATTCCCCGTATTTTAAAGCTAAATTTCAGAAATTCCCCTTATATTGGTGCAAAAATGGAGAAATTCCCTTTATTTTTGTGTAATAAGGCAGATTTCCTCGTATTTTGAAGCAAAATTGCACATATTTCCCTAATTTTGAAGGAAAATGCAGAAATTCACATTATTTTGGAACAAAAAGACAGAAATTCTCCTTTTTCCAGGGCAAAAAGTCAGAAATTCCCCTTATTATAGGGTAAAATTGCAGAAATTTTCTTTATTTTGGGGCAAAATTGCAGAAATTTCTCTTATTTTGGGGCAAAATTGCAGAAATTTCACTTATTTCAGGGAAAAAGTGCAGAAATTTCTCTTATTTTGGGGCAAAAAGGCAGAAATTTCTTTTATTTTGGTACAAAATTGCAGAAATTTTCTTTATTTTGGGGCAAAATTGCAGAAATTTCCCTTATTTTGGGGCAAAATTGCAGAAATTTCACTTATTTCAGGGAAAAAGTGCAGAAATTTCTCTTATTTTGGGGCAAAAAGGCAGAAATTTCTTTTATTTTGGTACAAAATTGCAGAAATTTTTTTTATTTTGGGGCAAAAATGAAGAAATTCCCCATATTTTGGGGCAAAAAGGCAGAGATTTGCCTTATTATGAGGTAAAATGCTGAAATTCCCCTTATTTTGGGGCAAAAATACAGAAATTCCCTTTATTTTGTGGCAAAAAGGCAGAAATTTCCCTTATTTTGGGGCAAAATTGCAGAAATTTCACTTATTTCAGGGCAAAATTCAAAAATTCCTTTTATTTTGGGGCAAAAAGACAGAAATTCCGTTCATTTTTAGGTAAAAAGGCAGAAATTTCACTTATTTTGAGGGAAGAAGGCAGAAATTCCTCTTATTTTGGGGCAAAAATGAAGAAATTTCTCTTTTTTGTGGCAAAAGGTATACATTGCCCTTATTTTCGGGCAAAAAAGCAGAAATTCCCCCTATTTTGGGGCAGAATTGAAGAAAATCCCCTAATTGTGGGGCAAAAAGGCAGAAATTCCCTATATGTTGGGGCAAAAAGACAGAAATTCTCCTTATTTTGGGGCAAAACTCAGAAATTCCACTTATTTTGGGGCAAAATTCCAGAAATTTCCCTTATTTTGGGGCAAAATTGCAGAAATTTTACTTATTTTGGGGCACAATTGCAGAAATTTCACTTATTTCAGGTAAAAATGGCAGAAATTTTTCTTATTTTGGGGCAAAAAGGCAGAAATTCCTAATATTTTGTGGCAAAAATGCAGAAATTCCCCTTATTTTGAGGTAAAAAGGCTGAAATTCCCCTTATTTGGGGGCAAAAAGGCAGAAATTTCCCTTATTTTGGGGCAAAATTGCAAACATTTCACTTATTTCAGGGTAATAAGTCAGAAATTTTCCTTATTTTGGGGCAAAAAACACAGAAATTCACTTTGTTTTGGAAGGAAAGTACAGAAATTCCACTTCTTTAGAGGCAAAAAGGCAGAAATTCCCCTTATTTTGAAGCAAAAATGAAGAAATTCCCCTAATTGTTGGGCAAAAAGGCAGAAATTCCCTATATGTTGGGGCAAAAAGACAGAAATTCTCCTTATTTTGGGACAAAACTCAGAAATTCCACTTATTTTGGGGCAAAATTGCAGGAATTTACCTTATTTTGAGGCAAAATTGCAGAAATTTTACTTATTTTGGGGCAAAATTGCAGAAATTTCACTTATTTTCAGGTAAAAAGGCTGAAATATCCTTTATTTTGGGGCAAAAAGGAAGAAATTCCCCTTATTTTGGGGCAAAATTGCAGAAATTTTCCTTATTTTGGGGCAAAAAGGCTGAAATTCTTATTTTGAGGTAAAATGCTGAAATTCCCCATATTTTGGGGCAAAAGGCAAAACTTCTTCTTATTTTGGGGCAAAGAGGCACAAATTTCTCTTATTTTCGGGCAAAATTGCAGAAATTTCATTTATTTCAGGGCAAAAAGTCAGAAATTCCTTTTATTTTGGGGCAAAGAGCAGAAATTTCTTTTATTATGGTACAAAATTGAAGAAATTTATCTTATTTTGAAACAAAAAGGCAGAAAATTCCCCTTATTTTGAGGCAAAAAGGCAGAAATTCCACTTTATTTCGGACAATAACGCAGAAATTCCCCGTATTTTAAAGCTAAATTTCAGAAATTCCCCTTATATTGGTGCAAAAATGGAGAAATTCCCTTTATTTTTGTGCAATAAGGCAGATTTCCCCGTATTTTGAAGCAAAATTGCACATATTTCCCTAATTTTGAAGGAAAATGCAGAAATTCACATTATTTTGGAACAAAAAGACAGAGATTCTCCTTATTTCAGGGCAAAAAGTCAGAAATTCCCCTTATTTTGGGGTAAAATTGCAGAAATTTTCTTTATTTTGGGGCAAAATTGCAGAAATTTCTCTTATTTTGAGGCAAAATTGCAGAAATTTCACTTATTTCAGGGAAAAAGTGCAGAAATTTCTCTTATTTTGGGGCAAAGAGGCAGAAATTTCTTTTATTTTGGTACAAAATTGCAGAAATTTTCATTATTTTGGGGCAAAATTGCAGAAATTTCCCTTATTTTGGGGCAAAATTGCAGAAATTTCACTTATTTCAGGGAAAAAGTGCAGAAATTTCTCTTATTTTGGGGCAAAAAGGCAGAAATTTCTTTTATTTTGGTACAAAATTGCAGAAATTTTCTTTATTTTGGGGCAAAAATGAAGAAATTCCCCATATTTTGGGGCAAAAAGGCAGAGATTCGCCTTATTATGAGGTAAAATGCTGAAATTCCCCTTATTTTGGGGCAAAAATACAGAAATTCCCTTTATTTTGTGGCAAAAAGGCAGAAATTTCCCTTATTTTGGGGCAAAATTGCAGAAATTTCACTTATTTCAGGGCAAAATTCAAAAATTCCTTTTATTTTGGGGCAAAAAGACAGAAATTCCATTCATTTTTAGGTAAAAAGGCAGAAATTTCACTTATTTTGAGGGAAGAAGGCAGAAATTCCTCTTATTTTGGGGCAAAAATGAATAAATTTCTCTTTTTTGTGGCAAAAGGTATACATTCCCCTTATTTTCGGGCAAAAAAGCAGAAATTCCCCCTATTTTGGAGCAGAATTGAAAAAATCCCCTAATTGTGGGGCAAAAAGGCAGAAATTCCCTATATGTTGGGGCAAAAAGACAGAAATTCTCCTTATTTTGGGGCAAAACTCAGAAATTCCACTTATTTTGGGGCAAAATTCCAGAAATTTCCCTTATTTTGGGGCAAAATTGCAGAAATTTTACTTATTTTGGGGCACAATTGCAGAAATTTCACTTATTTCAGGTAAAAATGGCAGAAATTTTTCTTATTTTGGGGCAAAAAGGCAGAAATTCCTAATATTTTGTGGCAAAAATGCAGAAATTTCCCTTATTTTGAGGTAAAAAGGCTGAAATTCCCCTTATTTGGGGGCAAAAAGGCAGAAATTTCCCTTATTTTGGGGCAAAATTGCAAACATTTCACTTATTTCAGGGTAATAAGTCAGAAATTTTCCTTATTTTGAGGCAAAATACAGAAATTCCCTTTGTTTTGAAAGGAAAATACAGAAATTCCACTTCTTTAGAGGCAAAAAGGCAGAAATTCCCCTTATTTTGAAGCAAAAATGAAGAAATTCCCCTAATTGTTGGGCAAAAAGGCAGAAATTCCCTATATATTGGGGCAAAAAGACAGAAATTCTCCTTATTTTGGGACAAAACTCAGAAATTCCACTTATTTTGGGGCAAAATTGCAGGAATTTACCTTATTTTGAGGCAAAATTGCAGAAATTTCCCTTATTTGGGGCAAAATTGCAGAAATTTCACTTATTTTCAGGTAAAAAGGCTGAAATATCCTTTATTTTGGGGCAAAAAGGAAGAAATTCCCCTTATTTTGGGGCAAAATTGCAGAAATTTTCCTTATTTTGGGGCAAAAAGGCTGAAATTCCTATTTTGAGGTAAAATGCTGAAATTCCCCATATTTTGGGGCAAAAGGCAAAACTTCTTCTTATTTTGGGGCAAAGAGGCACAAATTTCCCTTATTTTCGTGCAAAATTGCAGAAATTTCATTTATTTCAGGGCAAAAAGTCAGAAATTCCTTTTATTTTGGGGCAAAGAGCAGAAATTTCTTTTATTATGGTACAAAATTGAAGAAATTTATCTTATTTTGAAACAAAAAGGCAGAAAATTCCCCTTATTTTGAGGCAAAAGGCAGAAATTATTCTCAATTTGAGGTAAAATGCAGAAATTCCCTTTATTTTGGGGCTAAAAGGCAGAAATTCCCTGTATTTTGAAGCAAAATTGCAGAAATTCTCTTAATTTTCGGGCAAAAAGGCAGAAATTCTCCTTATTTTGGGGCAAAAAGACAGAAAATCTCCTTTTTCGGGAGCAAACAGTCAGAAATTCCCCTTATTTTGGGGCAAAATTGCAGAAATTTCCTTTACATTGGGGCAAAATTGCAGAAATTTCCCTTATTTTGGGGCAAAATTGCAGAAATTTCAGGTATTTGAGAAAAAAAAGGCAGAAATTTTTTTGGGGGGGCAAAAAGGCAGAAATTTTTTTATTTTGGTACAAAATTGCAGAAATTCCCCATATTTTGGGGCAAAAATCCAGAAATTCCTCTTATTTTGAGGTAATAAGGCTGAAATTCCCCTTATTTTGGGGCAAAAAGGCAGAAATTTCGTTTATATTGGGGAAAAGGCAGAAATTGCACTTATTTTGAGTCAAAAAGGTGGAAAATCCCCTTATTTTGGGGCAAAAATGAAGAAATTTGCTTTTTTATGGCAAAAAGGTATACATTCCCTTTATTTTCGGGCAAAAAGGCAGAAATTCTTTGTATTTTGGAGCAAAATTGCAGAAATTCCCCTAAATTTTGGGCAAAAAGGCAGAAATTTTCCTTATTTTGGGGTAAAACTGCAGAAATTTCACTTATTTTGCGGCAAAATGTCAGAAATTCTTCTTATTTTTGGCAAAAATGCAGAAAATCCCCTTATTTTAGGGCAAAATTGCAGAAATTTCCCTTATTTGGGGACAAAAACAGAAATTCCCCTTATTTTGGGGCAAAATTGCAGAAATTTCCCTTATTATGGGGAAAAATTGCAGAAATTTCCCTTATTTTAGGGCAAAATTGCAGAAATTTCACTTATTTCAGAGAAAAAAAGCAAAAATTTTTCTTATTTTGGGGCAAAAAGGCAGAAATTCCCATTATTTTGGGGCAAAAAGGCAGAAATTCACCTTATTTTTGCGGTAAAATTGCAGAAATTTCACATATTTCAGGGCAAAACGGCAGAAATTCCTTTTATTTTGGGGCAGAAAGGCAGAAATTTCCCTTATTTTGGGATAAAATTGCAGAAATTTCCCTTATTTGGAGGCAAAAAGGCAGAAAATCCACTTAATTTCGAGTAAAAAGGCAGAAATTTCTCGTATTTTGGAGCAAAATTGCAGAAACTCCCCTAATTTTGGGGCTAAAAGGCAGAATTTCCCTTTATTTTGGGGCAAAAATAGAGAAATTCTTTTTATTTTGGGGCAAAAATCAGAAATTTCCTTTATTTTGGGGCAAAATTTTAGAAATTTTTTTTATATTGTTACAGACTTGCAGAAATTTTTCTTATTTTGTGGCAAAAAGGCAGAAATTCCCCATATTTTGGTGCAAAAAGGCTGAAATTCCCCTTATTTTGAGGTAAAATCCTGAAATTCCCCATATTTTGGGGCAAAAAGGCAGAAATTCCCCTCATTTGGGGGCAAAAAGGCACAAATTTCCCTTATTTTCGGGCATAATTGCAGGAATTTCATTTATTTCAGGGCAAAAAGTCAGAAATTCCTTTTATTTTGGGGCAAAAACAGAAATTTCTTTTATTTTGATACAAAATTGTAGAAATTTTCCTTATTTTGGAACAAAAAGGCAAAAATTACCCATATTTTGGGGAAAAAGGAAGAAATTCCCCTTATTTTGAGGTAAAAAGGCTGAAATTCCCGTTATTTTGGGGCAAAAAGGCAGAAATTCCCTTTACTTTGTGGCAAAAAGGCAGAAATTCCCGTTAATTGGGGCAGAAAAGCGAAATTTTCCTTATTTAAGGGCAATAGGGCAGAAATTCCCCTTATTTTGTGGCAAAAAGGCAGAAATTCCCCTTATTTGAAGGTAAAATGCTGAAATTCCTCTTATTTTCGGCAAAAAGGCAGAAATTCCTATTATTTTGGGGCAAAATTGCAGAAATTTTCCTTATTTGAAGGTAAAATGCTGAAATTCCCCTTATTTTCGGCAAAAAGGCAGAAATTCCTATTATTTTGGGGCAAAATTGCAGAAATTTCAATTGTCTGGGCAAAAAGTCAGATATTTGCCTTATTTTGCGGCAAGAAGCAGAAATTCCCTTAATTTTGGGGCCAAAAACAGAAATTCCCCTTATTTTGGGGTAAAATTGCAGAAATTTCAAATATTTCAGGGCAAAAAGGCAGAAATTCCACTTTATTTCGGACAATAACGCAGAAATTCCCCGTATTTTAAAGCTAAATTTCAGAAATTCCCCTTATATTGGTGCAAAAATGGAGAAATTCCCTTTATTTTTGTGCAATAAGGCAGATTTCCCCGTATTTTGAAGCAAAATTGCACATATTTCCCTAATTTTGAAGCAAAATGCAGAAATTCAAATTATTTTGGAACAAAAAGACAGAAATTCTCCTTATTTCAGGGCAAAAAGGCAGAAATTCCCCTTATTTTGGGGTAAAATTGCAGAAATTTTCTTTATTTTGGGGCAAAAAGCAGAAATTTCTTTTATTTTGGTACAAAATTGCAGAAATTTTCTTTATTTTGGGGCAAAAATGAAGAAATTCCCCATATTTTGGGGCAAAAAGGCAGAGATTCGCATTATTATGAGGTAAAATGCTGAAATTCCCCTTATTTTGGGGCAAAAATACAGAAATTCCCTTTATTTTGTGGCAAAAAGGCAGAAATTTCCCTTATTTTGGGGCAAAATTGCAGAAATTTCACTTATTTCAGGGCAAAATTCAAAAATTCCTTTTATTTTTGGGCAAAAAGTCAGAAATTTTGTTTATTTTTGGGTAAAAAGGCAGAAATTTCACTTATTGTGAGGTAAGAAGGCAGAAATTCCTCTTATTTTGGGGCAAAAATGAAGAAATTTCCCTTTTTTTGTGGCAAAAGGTATATATTCTCCTTATTTTCGGGCAAAAAAGCAGAAATATCCCATTTTTTGGAGCACAATTGCAGAAAATCCCCTAATTGTGGGGCAAAAAGGCAGAAATTCCCTATATGTTGGGGCAAAAAGACAGAAATTCTCCTTATTTTGGGGCAAAACTCAGAAATTCCACTTATTTTGGGGCAAAATTCCAGAAATTTCCCTTATTTTGGGGCAAATTTGAAGAAATTTCACTTATTTTGGGGCAAAATTGCAGAAATTTCACTTATTTCAGATAAAAAAAAGGCAGAAATTTTTCTTATTTTGGGGCAAAAAGGCAGAAATTCCTAATATTTTGTGGAAAAATGCAGAAATTCCCTTCATTTTGAGGTAAAAAGGCTGAAATTCCCCTTATTTTGGGGCAAAATTGCAGAAATTTCACTTATTTCAGGGCAAAATTCAAAAATTCCTTTTATTTTGGGGCTAAAAGTCAGAAATTCCGTTTATTTTTGGGTAAAAAGGCAGAAATTTCACTTATTTTGAGGAAAGAAGGCAGAAATTCCTCTTATTTTGGGGCAAAAATGAAGAAATTTCTCTTTTTGGGGGCAAAAGGTATACATTCCCCTTATTTTCGGGCAAAAAAGCAGAAATTCCCCCTATTTTGGAGCAGAATTGAAGAAAATCCCCTAATTGTGGGGCAAAAAGGCAGAAATTCCCTATATGTTGGGGCAAAAAGACAGAAATTCTCCTTATTTTGGGGCAAAACTCAGAAATTCCACTTATTTTGGGGCAAAATTCCAGAAATTTCCCTTATTTTGGGGCAAAATTGCAGAAATTTTACTTATTTTGGGGCAAAATTTCAGAAATTTCACTTATTTCAGGTAAAAATGGCAGAAATTTTTCTTATTTTGGGGCAAAAAGGCAGAAATTCCTAATATTTTGTGGCAAAAATGCAGAAATTCTCCTTATTTTGAGGTAAAAAGGCTGAAATTCCCCTTATTTGGGGGCAAAAAGGCAGAAATTTCCCTTATTTTGGGGCAAAATTGCAGAAATTTCACTTATTTCAGGGCAAAATTCAAAAATTCCTTTTATTTTTGGGCAAAAAGACAGAAATTTTGTTTATTTTTGGGTAAAAAGGCAGAAATTTCACTTATTGTGAGGTAAGAAGGCAGAAATTCCTCTTATTTTGGGGCAAAAATGAAGAAATTTCCCTTTTTTTGTGGCAAAAGGTATATATTCTCCTTATTTTCGGGCAAAAAAGCAGAAATATCCCGTTTTTTGGAGCACAATTGCAGAAAATCCCCTAATTGTGGGGCAAAAAGGCAGAAATTCCCTATATGTTGGGGCAAAAAGACAGAAATTCTCCTTATTTTGGGGCAAAACTCAGAAATTCCACTTATTTTGGGGCAAAATTCCAGAAATTTCCCTTATTTTGGGGCAAATTTGAAGAAATTTCACTTATTTTGGGGCAAAATTGCAGAAATTTCACTTATTTCAGATAAAAAAAAGGCAGAAATTTTTCTTATTTTGGGGCAAAAAGGCAGAAATTCCTAATATTTTGTGGAAAAATGCAGAAATTCCCTTCATTTTGAGGTAAAAAGGCTGAAATTCCCCTTATTTTGGGGCAAAATTGCAGAAATTTCACTTATTTCAGGGCAAAATTCAAAAATTCCTTTTATTTTGGGGCTAAAAGTCAGAAATTCCGTTTATTTTTGGGTAAAAAGGCAGAAATTTCACTTATTTTGAGGGAAGAAGGCAGAAATTCCTCTTATTTTGGGGCAAAAATGAAGAAATTTCTCTTTTTTGGGGCAAAAGGTATACATTCCCCTTATTTTCGGGCAAAAAAGCAGAAATTCCCCCTATTTTGGAGCAGAATTGAAGAAAATCCCCTAATTGTGGGTCAAAAAGGCAAAAATTCCCTATATGTTGGGGCAAAAAGACAGAAATTCTCCTTATTTTGGGGCAAAACTCAGAAATTCCACTTATTTTGGGGCAAAATTCCAGAAATTTCCCTTATTTTGGGGCAAAATTGCAGAAATTTTACTTATTTTGGGGCAAAATTGCAGAAATTTCACTTATTTCAGGTAAAAATGGCAGAAATTTTTCTTATTTTGGGGCAAAAAGGCAGAAATTCCTAATATTTTGTGGCAAAAATGCAGAAATTCCCCTTATTTTGAGGTAAAAAGGCTGAAATTCCCCTTATTTTAGGGCAAAAAGGCAGAAATTTCCCTTATTTTGGGGCAAAATTGCAAACATTTCACTTATTTCAGGCTAATAAGTCAGAAATTTTCCTTATTTTGGGGCAAAAAACACAGAAATTCCCTTTGTTTTGGAAGGAAAATACAGAAATTCCACTTCTTTAGAGGCAAAAAGGCAGAAATTCCCCTTATTGTGAAGCAAAAATGAAGAAATTCCCCTAATTGTTGGGCAAAAAGGCAGAAATTCCCTATATGTTGGGGCAAAAAGACAGAAATTCTCCTTATTTTGGGACAAAACTCAGAAATTCCACTTATTTTGGGGCAAAATTGCAGGAATTTACCTTATTTTGAGGCAAAATTGCAGAAATTTCCCTTATTTGGGGCAAAATTGCAGAAATTTCACTTATTTTCAGGTAAAAAGGCTGAAATATCCTTTATTTTGGGGCAAAAAGGAAGAAATTCCCCTTATTTTGGGGCAAAATTGCAGAAATTTTCCTTATTTTGGGGCAAAAAGGCTGAAATTCTTATTTTGAGGTAAAATGCTGAAATTCCCCATATTTTGGGGCAAAAGGCAAAACTTCTTATTTTGGGGTAAAGAGGCACAAATTTCTCTTATTTTCGGGCAAAATTGCAGAAATTTCATTTATTTCAGGGCAAAAAGTCAGAAATTCCTTTTATTTTGGGGCAAAGAGCAGAAATTTCTTTTATTATGGTACAAAATTGAAGAAATTTATCTTATTTTGAAACAAAAAGGCAGAAAATTCCCCTTATTTTGAGGCAAAAGGCAGAAATTATTCTCAATTTGAGGTAAAATGCAGAAATTCCCTTTATTTTGGGGCTAAAAAACAGAAATTCCCTGTATTTTGAAGCAAAATTGCAGAAATTCTCATAATTTTCGGGCAAAAAGGCAGAAATTCTCCTTATTATGGGGCAAAAAGACAAAAAATCTCCTTTTTCGGGAGCAAACAGTCAGAAATTCCCCTTATTTTGGGGCAAAATTGCAGAAATTTCCTTTACATTGGGGCAAAATTGTAGAAATTTCCCTTATTTTGGGGCAAAATTGCAGAAATTTCACGTATTTCAAGGAAAAAAGGCTGAAATTTTTTTGGGGGGGCAAAAAGGCAGAAATTTTTTTTATTTTGGTACAAAATTGCAGAAATTTTTCTTATTTTGGGGCAAAAAGTCAGAAATTCCCCATATTTTGGGGCAAAAAGGCAGAAATTCCCCTTATTTTGAGGTAAAAAGGCTGAAATTCCCCTTATTTTGGGGCAAAAAGACAGAAATTTCGTTTATTTTGGGGAAAAGGCAGAAATTGCACTTATTTTGAGTCAAAAAGGTGGAAATTCCCCTTATTTTGGGGTAAAAATGAAGAAATTTGCTTTTTTATGGCAAAAAGGTATACATTCCCTTTATTTTCGGGCAAAAAGGCAGAAATTCTTTGTATTTTGGAGCAAAATTGCAGAAATTCTCATAATTTTCGGGCAAAAAGGCAGAAATTCTCCTTATTTGGGGCAAAAATACAGAAAATCTCCTTTTTCGGGAGCAAACAGTCAGAAATTCCCCTTATTTTGGGGCAAAATTGCAGAAATTTCCTTTACATTGGGGCAAAATTGCAGAATTTTCCCTTATTTTGGGGCAAAATTGCAGAAATTTCAGGTATTTGAGAAAAAAAAGGCAGAAATTTTTTTGGGGGGGCAAAAAGGCAGAAATTTTTCTTATTTTGGTACAAAATTGCAGAAATTTTTCTTATTTTGGGGCAAAAAGTCAGAAATTCCCCATATTTTGGGGCAAAAAGGCAGAAATTCCCCTTATTTTGAGGTAATAAGGCTGAAATTCCCCTTATTTTGGGGCAAAAAGGCAGAAATTTCGTTTATTTTGGGGAAAAGGCAGAAATTGCACTTATTTTGAGTCAAAAAGGTGGAAAATCCCCTTATTTTGGGGCAAAAATGAAGAAATTTGCTTTTTTATGGCAAAAAGGTATACATTCCCTTTATTTTCGGGCAAAAAGGAAGAAATTCTTTGTATTTTGGAGCAAAATTGCAGAAATTCCCCTAATTTTTGGGCAAAAAGGCAGAAATTTTCCTTATTTTGGGGTAAAACTGCAGAAATTTCACTTATTTTGCGGCAAAATGTCAGAAATTCCCCTTATTTTTGGCAAAAAATGCAGAAAATCCCCTTATTTTAGGGCAAAAATGCAGAAATTTCCCTTATTTGGGGACAAAAACAGAAATTCCCCTTATTTTGGGGCAAAATTGCAGAAATTTCCCTTATTATGGGGAAAAATTGCAGAAATTTCCCTTATTTTAGGGCAAAATTGCAGAAATTTCACTTATTTCAGAGAAAAAAAGCAAAAATTTTTCTTATTTTGGGGCAAAAAGGCAGAAATTCCCATTATTTTGGGGCAAAAAGGCAGAAATTCACCTTATTTTGGGGTAAAATTGCAGAAATTTTACATATTTCAGGGCAAAACGGCAGAAATTCCCCTTATTTTGGGGCAAAAAGGCAGAAATTTCCCTTATTTTGGGATAAAATTGCAGAAATTTCACTTATTTGGGGGCAAAAAGGCAGAAAATCCACTTAATTTCGGGTAAAAAGGCAGAAATTTCTCGTATTTTGGAGCAAAATTGCAGAAACTCCCCTAATTTTGGGGCTAAAAGGCAGAATTTCCCTTTATTTTGGGGCAAAAATAGAGAAATTCTTTTTATTTTGGGGCAAAAATCAGAAATTTCCTTTATTTTGGGGCAAAATTTTAGAAATTTCTTTTATATTGTTACAGACTTGCAGAAATTTTTCTTATTTTGTGGCAAAAAGGCAGAAATTCCCCATATTTTGGTGCAAAAAGGCTGAAATTCCCCTTATTTTGAGGTAAAATCCTGAAATTCCCCATATTTTGGGGCAAAAAGGCAGAAATTCCCCTCATTTGGGGGCAAAAAGGCACAAATTTCCCTTATTTTCGGGCATAATTGCAGGAATTTCATTTATTTCAGGGCAAAAAGTCAGAAATTCCTTTTATTTTCAGGCAAAAACAGAAATTTCTTTTATTTTGATACAAAATTGTAGAAATTTTCCTTATTTTGGAACAAAAAGGCAAAAATTACCCATATTTTGGGGAAAAAGGCAGAAATTCCTTTTATTTTGAGGTAAAAAGGCTGAAATTCCCGTTATTTTGGGGCATAAAGGCAGAAATTCCCTTTACTTTCTGGCAAAAGGGCAAAAATTCCCGTTAATTGGGGCAGAAAAGCAGAAATTTTCCTTATTTAAGGGCAATAGGGCAGAAATTCCCCTTATTTTGTGGCAAAAAGGCAGAAATTCCCTTTATTTGAAGGTAAAATGCTGAAATTCCCCTTATTTTCGGCAATAAGGCAGAAATTCCTATTATTTTGGGGCAAAATTGCAGAAATTTCAATTATTTCTGGGCAAAAAGTCAGATATTTGCCTTATTTTGGGGCAAAAAGCAGAAATTCCCTTAATTTTGGGGCCAAAAACAGAAATTCCCCTTATTTTGGGGTAAAATTGCAGAAATTTCAAATATTTCAGGGCAAAAAGGCAGAAATTCCACTTTATTTCGGACAATAACGCAGAAATTCCCCGTATTTTAAAGCTAAATTTCAGAAATTCCCCTTATATTGGTGCAAAAATGGAGAAATTCCCTTTATTTTTGTGCAATAAGGCAGATTTCCCCGTATTTTGAAGCAAAATTGCACATATTTCCCTAATTTTGAAGGAAAATGCAGAAATTCACATTATTTTGGAACAAAAAGACAGAAATTCTCCTTATTTCTGGGCAAAAAGTCAGAAATTCCCCTTATTTTGGGGTAAAATTGCAGAAATTTTCTTTATTTTGGGGCAAAATTGCAGAAATTTCCCTTATTTTGGGGCAAAATTGCAGAAATTTCACTTATTTCAGGGAAAAAGTGCAGAAATTTCTCTTATTTTGGGGCAAAAAGGCAGAAATTTTTTTTATTTTGGTACAAAATTGCAGAAATTTTCTTTATTTTGGGGCAAAAATGAAGAAATTCCCCATATTTTGGGGCAAAAAGGCAGAGATTCGCCTTATTATGAGGTAAAATGCTGAAATTCCCCTTATTTTGGGGCAAAAATACAGAAATTCCCTTTATTTTGTGGCAAAAAGGCAGAAATTTCCCTTATTTTGGGGCAAAATTGCAGAAATTTCACTTATTTCAGGGCAAAATTCAAAAATTCCTTTTCTTTTTGGGCAAAAAGACAGAAATTTTGTTTATTTTTGGGTAAAAAGGCAGAAATTTCACTTATTGTGAGGTAAGAAGGCAGAAATTGCTCTTATTTTGGGGCAAAAATGAAGAAATTTCCCTTTTTTGTGGCAAAAGGTATATATTCTCCTTATTTTCGGGCAAAAAAGCAGAAATATCCCGTTTTTTTGGAGCACAATTGCAGAAAATCCCCTAATTGTGGGGCAAAAAGGCAGAATTTCCCTATATGTTGGGGCAAAAAGACAGAAATTCTCCTTATTTTGGGGCAAAACTCAGAAATTCCACTTATTTTGGGGCAAAATTCCAGAAATTTCCCTTATTTTGGGGCAAAATTGCAGAAATTTTACTTATTTTGGGGCACAATTGCAGAAATTTCACTTATTTCAGGTAAAAATGGCAGAATTTTTTCTTATTTTGGGGCAAAAAGGCAGAAATTCCTAATATTTTGTGGCAAAAATGCAGAAATTCCCCTTATTTTGAGGTAAAAAGGCTGAAATTCCCCTTATTTGGGGGCAAAAAGGCAGAAATTTCCCTTATTTTGGGGCAAAATTGCAAACATTTCATTATTTCAGGGTAATAAGTCAGAAATTTTCCTTATTTTGGGGCAAAAAACACAAAAATTCCCTTTGTTTTGAAAGGAAAATACAGAAATTCCACTTCTTTAGAGGCAAAAAGGCAGAAATTCCCCTTATTTTGAAGCAAAAATGAAGAAATTCCCCTAATTGTTGGGCAAAAAGGCAGAAATTCGCTATATGTTGGGGCAAAAAGACAGAAATTCTCCTTATTTTGGGACAAAACTCAGAAATTCCACTTATTTTGGGGCAAAATTGCAGAAATTTCACTTATTTTCAGGTAAAAAGGCTGAAATATCCTTTATTTTGGGGCAAAAAGGAAGAAATTCCCCTTATTTTGGGGCAAAATTGCAGAAATTTTCCGTATTTTGGGGCAAAAAGGCTGAAATTCTTATTTTGAGGTAAAATGCTGAAATTCCCCATATTTTGGGGCAAAAGGCAAAACTTCTTCTTATTTTGGGGCAAAGAGGCACAAATTTCCCTTATTTTCGGGCAAAATTGCAGAAATTTCATTTATTTCAGGGCAAAAAGTCAGAAATTCCTTTTATTTTGGGGCAAAGAGCAGAAATTTCTTTTATTATGGTACAAAATTGAAGAAATTTATCTTATTTTGAAACAAAAAGGCAGAAAATTCCCCTTATTTTGAGGCAAAAGGCAGAAATTATTCTCAATTTGAGGTAAAATGCAGAAATTCCCTTTATTTTGGGGCTAAAAGGCAGAAATTCCCTGTATTTTGAAGCAAAATTGCAGAAATTCTCTTAATTTTCGGGCAAAAAGGCAGAAATTCTCCTTATTTTGGGGCAAAAAGACAGAAAATCTCCTTTTTCGGGAGCAAACAGTCAGAAATTCCCCTTATTTTGGGGCAAAATTGCAGAAATTTCCTTTACATTGGGGCAAAATTGCAGAAATTTCCCTTATTTTGGGGCAAAATTGCAGAAATTTCAGGTATTTGAGAAAAAAAAGGCAGAAATTTTTTAGGGGGGGCAAAAAGGCAGAAATTTTTCTTATTTTGGTACAAAATTGCAGAAATTTTTCTTATTTTGGGGCAAAAAGTCAGAAATTCCCCATATTTTGGGGCAAAAAGGCAGAAATTCCCCTTATTTTGAGGTAATAAGGCTGAAATTCCCCTTATTTTGGGGCAAAAAGGCAGAAATTTCGTTTATTTTGGGGAAAAGGCAGAAATTGCACTTATTTTGAGTCAAAAAAGTGGAAAATCCCCTTATTTTGGGGCAAAAATGAAGAAATTTGCTTTTTTATGGCAAAAAGGTATACATTCCCTTTATTTTCGGGCAAAAAGGAAGAAATTCTTTGTATTTTGGAGCAAAATTGCAGAAATTCCCCTAATTTTTGGGCAAAAAGGTAGAAATTTTCCTTATTTTGGGGTAAAACTGCAGAAATTTCACTTATTTTGCGGCAAAATGTCAGAAATTCCCCTTATTTTTGGCAAAAAATGCAGAAAATCCCCTTATTTTAGGGCAAAAATGCAGAAATTTCCCTTATTTGGGGACAAAAACAGAAATTCCCCTTATTTTGGGGCAAAATTGCAGAAATTTCCCTTATTATGGGGAAAAATTGCAGAAATTTCCCTTATTTTAGGGCAAAATTGCAGAAATTTCACTTATTTCAGAGAAAAAAAGCAAAAATTTTTCTTATTTTGGGGCAAAAAGGCAGAAATTCCCATTATTTTGGGGCAAAAAGGCAGAAATTCACCTTATTTTGGGGTAAAATTGCAGAAATTTTACATATTTCAGGGCAAAACGGCAGAAATTCCCCTTATTTTGGGGCAAAAAGGCAGAAATTTCCCTTATTTTGGGATAAAATTGCAGAAATTTCCCTTATTTGGGGGCAAAAAGGCAGAAAATCCACTTAATTTCGGGTAAAAAGGCAGAAATTTCTCGTATTTTGGAGCAAAATTGCAGAAACTCCCCTAATTTTGGGGCTAAAAGGCAGAATTTCCCTTTATTTTGGGGCAAAAATAAAGAAATTCTTTTTATTTTGGGGCAAAAATCAGAAATTTCCTTTATTTTGGGGCAAAATTTTAGAAATTTCTTTTATATTGTTACAGACTTGCAGAAATTTTTCTTATTTTGTGGCAAAAAGGCAGAAATTCCCCATATTTTGGTGCAAAAAGGCTGAAATTCCCCTTATTTTGAGGTAAAATCCTGAAATTCCCCATATTTTGGGGCAAAAAGGCAGAAATTCCCCTCATTTGGGGGCAAAAAGGCACAAATTTCCCTTATTTTCGGGCATAATTGCAGGAATTTCATTTATTTCAGGGCAAAAAGTCAGAAATTCCTTTTATTTTCGGGCAAAAACAGAAATTTCTTTTATTTTGATACAAAATTGTAGAAATTTTCCTTATTTTGGAACAAAAAGGCAAAAATTACCCATATTTTGGGGAAAAAGGAAGAAATTCCTTTTATTTTGAGGTAAAAAGGCTGAAATTCCCGTTATTTTGGGGCATAAAGGCAGAAATTCCCTTTACTTTCTGGCAAAAGGGCAGAAATTCCCGTTGATTGGGGCAGAAAAGCAGAAATTTTCCTTATTTAAGGGCAATAGGGCAGAAATTCCCCTTATTTTGTGGCAAAAAGGCAGAAATTCCCCTTATTTGAAGGTAAAATGCTGAAATTCCCCTTATTTTCGGCAAAAAGGCAGAAATTCCTATTATTTTGGGGCAAAATTGCAGAAATTTCAATTATTTCTGGGCAAAAAGTCAGATATTTGCCTTATTTTGGGGCAAAAAGCAGAAATTCTCTTAATTTTGGGGCCAAAAACAGAAATTCCCCTTATTTTGGGGTAAAATTGCAGAAATTTCAAATATTTCAGGGCAAAAAGGCAGAAATTCCACTTTATTTCGGACAATAACGCAGAAATTCCCCGTATTTTAAAGCTAAATTTCAGAAATTCCCCTTATATTGGTGCAAAAATGGAGAAATTCCCTTTATTTTTGTGCAATAAGGCAGATTTCCCCGTATTTTGAAGCAAAATTGCACATATTTCCCTAATTTTGAAGGAAAATGCAGAAATTCACATTATTTTGGAACAAAAAGACAGAAATTCTCCTCATTTCAGGGCAAAAAGTCAGAAATTCCCCTTATTTTGGGGTAAAATTGCAGAAATTTTCTTTATTTTGGGGCAAAATTGCAGAAATTTCCCTTATTTTGGGGCAAAATTGCAGAAATTTCACTTATTTCAGGGAAAAAGTGCAGAAATTTCTCTTATTTTGGGGCAAAAAGGCAGAAATTTCTTTTATTTTGGTACAAAATTGCAGAAATTTTCTTTATTTTGGGGCAAAAATGAAGAAATTCCCCATATTTTGGGGCAAAAAGGCAGAGATTCGCCTTATTATGAGGTAAAATGCTGAAATTCCCCTTATTTTGGGGCAAAAATACAGAAATTCCCTTTATTTTGTGGCAAAAAGGCAGAAATTTCCCTTATTTTGGGGCAAAATTGCAGAAATTTCACTTATTTCAGGGCAAAATTCAAAAATTTCTTTTCTTTTTGGGCAAAAAGACAGAAATTTTGTTTATTTTTGGGTAAAAAGGCAGAAATTTCACTTATTGTGAGGTAAGAAGGCAGAAATTGCTCTTATTTTGGGGCAAAAATGAAGAAATTTCCCTTTTTTGTGGCAAAAGGTATATATTCTCCTTATTTTCGGGCAAAAAAGCAGAAATATCCCGTTTTTTGGAGCACAATTGCAGAAAATCCCCTAATTGTGGGGCAAAAAGGCAGAATTTCCCTATATGTTGGGGCAAAAAGACAGAAATTCTCCTTATTTTGGGGCAAAACTCAGAAATTCCACTTATTTTGGGGCAAAATTCCAGAAATTTCCCTTATTTTGGGGCAAAATTGCAGAAATTTCACTTATTTTGGCGCAAAATTGCAGAAATTTCACTTATTTCAGATAAAAAAAGGCAGAAATTTTTCTTATTTTGGGGCAAAAAGGCAGAAATTCCTAATATTTTGTGGCAATAATGCAGAAATTCCCCTTATTTTGAGGTAAAAAGGCTGAAATTCCCCTTATTTTGGGGCAAAAAGGCAGAAATTTCCCTTATTTTGGGGCAAAATTGCAACCATTTAACTTATTTCAGGGTAATAAGTCAGAAATTTTCCTTATTTTGGGGCAAAAAACACAGAAATTCCCTTTGTTTTGGAAGGAAAATACAGAAATTCCAATTCTTTAGAGGCAAAAAGGCAGAAATTCCCCTTATTTTGAAGCAAAAATGAAGAAATTCCCCTAATTGTCAGGCAAAAAGGCAGAAATTCCCTATATGTTGCGGCAAAAAGACAGAAATTCTCCTTATTTTGGGACAAAACTCAGAAATTCCACTTATTTTGGGGCAAAATTGCAGGAATTTACCTTATTTTGAGGCAAAATTGCAGAAATTTCCCTTATTTGGGGCAAAATTGCAGAAATTTCACTTATTTTCAGGTAAAAAGGCTGAAATATTTTTTATTTTGGGGCAAAAAGGAAGAAATTCCCCTTATTTTGGGGCAAAATTGCAGAAATTTTCCTTATTTTGGGGCAAAAAGGCTGAAATTCTTATTTTGAGGTAAAATGCTGAAATTCCCCATATTTTGGGGCAAAAGGCAAAACTTCTTCTTATTTTGGGGCAAAGAGGCACAAATTTCCCTTATTTTCGGGCAAAATTGCAGAAATTTCATTTATTTCAGGGCAAAAAGTCAGAAATTCCTTTTATTTTGGGGCAAAGAGCAGAAATTTCTTTTATTATGGTACAAAATTGAAGAAATTTATCTTATTTTGAAACAAAAAGGCAGAAAATTCCCCTTATTTTGAGGCAAAAGGCAGAAATTATTCTCAATTTGAGGTAAAATGCAGAAATTCCCTTTATTTTGGGGCTAAAAGGCAGAAATTCCCTGCATTTTGAAGCAAAATTGCAGAAATTCTCTTAATTTTCGGGCAAAAAGGCAGAAATTCTCCTTATTTTGGGGCAAAAAGACAGAAAATCTCCTTTTTCGGGAGCAAACAGTCAGAAATTCCCCTTATTTTGGGGCAAAATTGCAGAAATTTCCTTTACATTGGGGCAAAATTGCAGAAATTTCCCTTATTTTGGGGCAAAATTGCAGAAATTTCAGGTATTTGAAAAAAAAAAGGCAGAAATTTTTGTGGGGGGGCAAAAAGGCAGAAATTTTTTTTATTTTGGTACAAAATTGCAGAAATTCTTCTTATTTTGGGGCAAAAAGTCAGAAATTCCCCATATTTTGGGGCAAAAATGCAGAAATTCCCTTTATTTTGAGGTAATAAGGCTGAAATTCCCCTTATTTTGGGGCAAAAAGGCAGAAATTTCGTTTATTTTGGGGAAAAGGCAGAAATTGCACTTATTTTGAGTCAAAAAGGTGGAAAATCCCCTTATTTTGGGGCAAAAATGAAGAAATTTGCTTTTTTATGGCAAAAAGGTATACATTCCCTTTATTTTCGGGCAAAAAGGCAGAAATTCTTTGTATTTTGGAGCAAAATTGCAGAAATTCCCCTAATTTTTGGGCAAAAAGGCAGAAATTTTCCTTATTTTGGGGTAAAACTGCAGAAATTTCACTTATTTTGCGGCAAAATGTCAGAAATTCCCCTTATTTTTGGCAAAAAAGGCAGAAAATCCCCTTATTTTAGGGCAAAATTGCAGAAATTTCCCTTATTTGGGGACAAAAACAGAAATTCCCCTTATTTTGGGGCAAAATTGCAGAAATTTCCCTTATTATGGGGAAAAATTGCAGAAATTTCCCTTATTTTAGGGCAAAATTGCAGAAATTTCACTTATTTCAGAGAAAAAAAGCAAAAATTTTTCTTATTTTGGGGCAAAAAGGCAGAAATTCCCATTATTTTGGGGCAAAAAGGCAGAAATTCACCTTATTTTGGGGTAAAATTGCAGAAATTTTAAATATTTCAGGGCAAAACGGCAGAAATTCCCCTTATTTTGGGGCAAAAAGGCAGAAATTTCCCTTATTTTGGGATAAAATTGCAGAAATTTCCCTTATTTGGGGGCAAAAAGGCAGAAAATCCACTTAATTTCGAGTAAAAAGGCAGAAATTTCTCGTATTTTGGAGCAAAATTGCAGAAACTCCCCTAATTTTGGGGCTAAAAGGCAGAATTTCCCTTTATTTTGGGGCAAAAATAGAGAAATTCTTTTTATTTTGGGGCAAAAATCAGAAATTTCCTTTATTTTGGGGCAAAATTTTAGAAATTTCTTTTATATTGTTACAGACTTGCAGAAACTTTTCTTATTTTGTGGCAAAAAGGCAGAAATTCCCCATATTTTGGTGCAAAAAGGCTGAAATTCCCCTTATTTTGAGGTAAAATCCTGAAATTCCCCATATTTTGGGGCAAAAAGGCAGAAATTCATCTCATTTGGGGGCAAAAAGGCACAAATTTCCCTTATTTTCGGGCATAATTGCAGGAATTTCATTTATTTCAGGGCAAAAAGTCAGAAATTCCTTTTATTTTCGGGCAAAAACAGAAATTTCTTTTATTTTGATACAAAATTGTAGAAATTTTCCTTATTTTGGAACAAAAAGGCAAAAATTACCCATATTTTGGGGAAAAAGGCAGAAATTCCTTTTATTTTGAGGTAAAAAGGCTGAAATTCCCGTTATTTTGGGGCATAAAGGCAGAAATTCCCTTTACTTTCTGGCAAAAGGGCAGAAATTCCCGTTAATTGGGGCAGAAAAGCAGAAATTTTCCTTATTTAAGGGCAATAGGGCAGAAATTCCCCTTATTTTGTGGCAAAAAGGCAGAAATTCCCCTTATTTGAAGGTAAAATGCTGAAATTCCCCTTATTTTCGGCAAAAAGGCAGAAATTCCTATTATTTTGGGGCAAAATTGCAGAAATTTCAATTATTTCTGGGCAAAAAGTCAGATATTTGCCTTATTTTGGGGCAAAAAGCAGAAATTCTCTTAATTTTGGGGCCAAAAACAGAAATTCCCCTTATTTTGGGGTAAAATTGCAGAAATTTCAAATATTTCAGGGCAAAAAGGCAGAAATTCCACTTTATTTCGGACAATAACGCAGAAATTCCCCGTATTTTAAAGCTAAATTTCAGAAATTCCCCTTATATTGGTGCAAAAATGGAGAAATTCCCTTTATTTTTGTGCAATAAGGCAGATTTCCTCGTATTTTGAAGCAAAATTGCACATATTTCCCTAATTTTGAAGGAAAATGCAGAAATTCACATTATTTTGGAACAAAAAGACAGAAATTCTCCTTATTTCAGGGCAAAAAGTCAGAAATTCCCCTTATTTTGGGGTAAAATTGCAGAAATTTTCTTTATTTTGGGGCAAAATTGCAGAAATTTCCCTTATTTTGGGGCAAAATTGCAGAAATTTCACTTATTTCAGGGAAAAAGTGCAGAAATTTCTCTTATTTTGGGGCAAAAAGGCAGAAATTTCTTTTATTTTGGTACAAAATTGCAGAAATTTTCTTTATTTTGGGGCAAAAATGAAGAAATTCCCCATATTTTGGGGCAAAAAGGCAGAGATTCGCCTTATTATGAGGTAAAATGCTGAAATTCCCCTTATTTTGGGGCAAAAATACAGAAATTCCCTTTATTTTGTGGCAAAAAGGCAGAAATTTCCCTTATTTTGGGGCAAAATTGCAGAAATTTCACTTATTTCAGGGCAAAATTCAAAAATTCCTTTTCTTTTTGGGCAAAAAGACAGAAATTTTGTTTATTTTTGGGTAAAAAGGCAGAAATTTCACTTATTGTGAGGTAAGAAGGCAGAAATTGCTCTTATTTTGGGGCAAAAATGAAGAAATTTCCCTTTTTTGTGGCAAAAGGTATATTTTCTCCTTATTTTCGGGCAAAAAAGCAGAAATATCCCGTTTTTTGGAGCACAATTGCAGAAAATCCCCTAATTGTGGGGCAAAAAGGCAGAATTTCCCTATATGTTGGGGCAAAAAGACAGAAATTCTCCTTATTTTAGGGCAAAACTCAGAAATTCCACTTATTTTGGGGCAAAATTCCAGAAATTTCCCTTATTTTGGGGCAAAATTGCAGAAATTTCACTTATTTTGGGGCAAAATTGCAGAAATTTCACTTATTTCAGATAAAAAAAAGGCAGAAATTTTTCTTATTTTGGGGCAAAAAGGCAGAAATTCCTAATATTTTGTGGCAATAATGCAGAAATTCCCCTTATTTTGAGGTAAAAAGGCTGAAATTCCCCTTATTTTGGGGCAAAAAGGCAGAAATTTCCCTTATTTTGGGGCAAAATTGCAACCATTTAACTTATTTCAGGGTAATAAGTCAGAAATTTTCCTTATTTTGGGGCAAAAAACACAGAAATTCCCTTTGTTTTGGAAGGAAAATACAGAAATTCCACTTCTTTAGAGGCAAAAAGGCAGAAATTCCCCTTATTTTGAAGCAAAAATGAAGAAATTCCCCAAATTGTTGGGCAAAAAGGCAGAAATTCCCTATATGTTGCGGCAAAAAGACAGAAATTCTCCTTATTTTGGGACAAAACTCAGAAATTCCACTTATTTTGGGGCAAAATTGCAGGAATTTACCTTATTTTGAGGCAAAATTGCAGAAATTTCCCTTATTTGGGGCAAAATTGCAGAAATTTCACTTATTTTCAGGTAAAAAGGCTGAAATATCCTTTATTTTGGGGCAAAAAGGAAGAAATTCCCCTTATTTTGGGGCAAAATTGCAGAAATTTTCCTTATTTTGGGGCAAAAAGGCTGAAATTCTTATTTTGAGGTAAAATGCTGAAATTCCCCATATTTTGGGGCAAAAGGCAAAACTTCTTCTTATTTTGGGGCAAAGAGGCACAAATTTCCCTTATTTTCGGGCAAAATTGCAGAAATTTCATTTATTTCAGGGCAAAAAGTCAGAAATTCCTTTTATTTTGGGGCAAAGAGCAGAAATTTCTTTTATTATGGTACAAAATTGAAGAAATTTATCTTATTTTGAAACAAAAAGGCAGAAAATTCCCCTTATTTTGAGGCAAAAAGCAGAAATTATTCTCAATTTGAGGTAAAATGCAGAAATTCCCTTTATTTTGGGGCTAAAAGGCAGAAATTCCCTGCATTTTGAAGCAAAATTGCAGAAATTCTCTTAATTTTCGGGCAAAAAGGCAGAAATTCTCCTTATTTTGGGGCAAAAAGACAGAAAATCTCCTTTTTCGGGAGCAAACAGTCAGAAATTCCCCTTATTTTGGGGCAAAATTGCAGAAATTTCCTTTACATTGGGGCAAAATTGCAGAAATTTCCCTTATTTTGGGGCAAAATTGCAGAAATTTCAGGTATTTGAAAAAAAAAAGGCAGAAATTTTTTGGGGGGGCAAAAAGGCAGAAATTTTTTTATTTTGGTACAAAATTGCAGAAATTTTTCTTATTTTGGGGCAAAAAGTCAGAAATTCCCCATATTTTGGGGCAAAAATGCAGAAATTCCCCTTATTTTGAGGTAATAAGGCTGAAATTCCCCTTATTTTGGGGCAAAAAGGCAGAAATTTCGTTTATTTTGGGGAAAAGGCAGAAATTGCACTTATTTTGAGTCAAAAAGGTGGAAAATTTCCTTATTTTGGGGCAAAAATGAAGAAATTTGCTTTTTTATGGCAAAAAGTTATACATTCCCTTTATTTTCGGGCAAAAAGGCAGAAATTCTTTGTATTTTGGGGCAAAATTGCAGAAATTCCCCTAATTTTTGGGCAAAAAGGCAGAAATTTTCCTTATTTTGGGGTAAAACTGCAGAAATTTCACTTATTTTGCGGCAAAATGTCAGAAATTCCCCTTATTTTTGGCAAAAAATTCAGAAAATCCCCTTATTTTAGGGCAAAATTGCAGAAATTTCCCTTATTTGGGGACAAAAACAGAAATTCCCCTTATTTTGGGGCAAAATTGCAGAAATTTCCCTTATTATGGGGAAAAATTGCAGAAATTTCCCTTATTTTAGAGCAAAATTGCAGAAATTTCACTTATTTCAGAGAAAAAAAGCAAAAATTTTTCTTATTTTGGGGCAAAAAGGCAGAAATTCCCATTATTTTGGGGCAAAAAGGCAGAAATTCACCTTATTTTGGGGTAAAATTGCAGAAATTTTACATATTTCAGGGCAAAACGGCAGAAATTCCCCTTATTTTGGGGCAAAAAGGCAGAAATTTCCCTTATTTTGGGATAAAATTGCAGAAATTTCACTTATTTGGGGGCAAAAAGGCAGAAAATCCACTTAATTTCGGGTAAAAAGCCAGAAATTTCTCGTATTTTGGAGCAAAATTGCAGAAACTCCCCTAATTTTGGGGCTAAAAGGCAGAATTTCCCTTTATTTTGGGGCAAAAATAGAGAAATTCTTTTTATTTTGGGGCAAAAATCAGAAATTTCCTTTATTTTGGGGCAAAATTTTAGAAATTTCTTTTATATTGTTACAGACTTGCAGAAATTTTTCTTATTTTGTGGCAAAAAGGCAGAAATTCCCCATATTTTGGTGCAAAAAGGCTGAAATTCCCCTTATTTTGAGGTAAAATCCTGAAATTCCCCATATTTTGGGGCAAAAAGGCAGAAATTCCCCTCATTTGGGGGCAAAAAGGCACAAATTTCCCTTATTTTCGGGCATAATTGCAGGAATTTCATTTATTTCAGGGCAAAAAGTCAGAAATTCCTTTTATTTTCGGGCAAAAACAGAAATTTCTTTTATTTTGATACAAAATTGTAGAAATTTTCCTTATTTTGGAACAAAAAGGCAAAAATTACCCATATTTTGGGGAAAAAGGCAGAAATTCCTTTTATTTTGAGGTAAAAAGGCTGAAATTCCCGTTATTTTGGGGCATAAAGGCAGAAATTCCCTTTACTTTCTGGCAAAAGGGCAGAAATTCCCGTTAATTGGGGCAGAAAAGCAGAAATTTTCCTTATTTAAGGGCAATAGGGCAGAAATTCCCCTTATTTTGTGGCAAAAAGGCAGAAATTCCCCTTATTTGAAGGTAAAATGCTGAAATTCCCCTTATTTTCGGCAAAAAGGCAGAAATTCCTATTATTTTGGGGCAAAATTGCAGAAATTTCAATTATTTCTGGGCAAAAAGTCAGATATTTGCCTTATTTTGTGGCAAAAAGCAGAAATTCCCTTAATTTTGGGGCCAAAAACAGAAATTCCCCTTATTTTGGGGTAAAATTGCAGAAATTTCAAATATTTCAGGGCAAAAAGGCAGAAATTCCACTTTATTTCGGACAATACGCAGAAATTCCCCGTATTTTAAAGCTAAATTTCAGAAATTCCCCTTATATTGGTGCAAAAATGGAGAAATTCCCTTTATTTTTGTGCAATAAGGCAGATTTCCTCGTATTTTGAAGCAAAATTGCACATATTTCCCTAATTTTGAAGGAAAATGCAGAAATTCACATTATTTTGGAACAAAAAGACAGAAATTCTCCTTATTTCAGGGCAAAAAGTCAGAAATTCCCCTTATTTTGGGGTAAAATTGCAGAAATTTTCTTTATTTTGGGGCAAAATTGCAGAAATTTCCCTTATTTTGGGGCGAAATTGCAGAAATTTCACTTATTTCAGGAAAAAAGTGCAGAAATTTCTCTTATTTTGGGGCAAAAAGGCAGAAATTTCTTTTATTTTGGTACAAAATTGCAGAAATTTTCTTTATTTTGGGGCAAAAATGAAGAAATTCCCCATATTTTGGGGCAAAAAGGCAGAGATTCGCCTTATTATGAGGTAAAATGCTGAAATTCCCCTTATTTTGGGGCAAAAATACAGAAATTCCCTTTATTTTGTGGCAAAAAGGCAGAAATTTCCCTTATTTTGGGGCAAAATTGCAGAAATTTCACTTATTTCAGGGCAAAATTCAAAAATTCCTTTTATTTTTGGGCAAAAAGACAGAAATTTTGTTTATTTTTGGGTAAAAAGGCAGAAATTTCACTTAGTGTGAGGTAAGAAGGCAGAAATTCCTCTTATTTTGGGGCAAAAATGAAGAAATTTCCCTTTTTTGTGGCAAAAGGTATATATTCTCCTTATTTTCGGGCAAAAAAGCAGAAATATCCCGTTTTTTGGAGCACAATTGCAGAAAATCCCCTAACTGTGGGGCAAAACGGCAGAAATTCCCTATATGTTGGGGCAAAAAGACAGAAATTCTCCTTATTTTGGGGCAAAACTCAGAAATTCCACTTATTTTGGGGCAAAATTCCAAAAATTTCCCTTATTTTGGGGCAAAATTGCAGAAATTTCACTTATTTTGGGGCAAAATTGCAGAAATTTCACTTATTTCAGATAAAAAAAAAGGCAGAAATTTTTCTTATTTTGGGGCAAAAAGGCAGAAATTCCTAATATTTTGTGGCAAAAATGCAGAAATTCCCCTTATTTTGAGGTAAAAAGGCTGAAATTCCCCTTATTTTGGGGCAAAAAGGCAGAAATTTCCCTTATTTTGGGGCAAAATTGCAAACATTTAACTTATTTCAGGGTAATAAGTCAGAAATTTTCCTTATTTTGGGGCAAAAAACACAGAAATTCCCTTTGTTTTGGAAGGAAAATACAGAAATTCCACTTCTTTAGAGGCAAAAAGGCAGAAATTCCCCTTATTTTGAAGCAAAAATGAAGAAATTCCCCTAATTGTTGGGCAAAAAGGCAGAAATTCCCTATATGTTGGGGCAAAAAGACAGAAATTCTCCTTATTTTGGGACAAAACTCAGAAATTCCACTTATTTTGGGGCAAAATTGCAGGAATTTACCTTATTTTGAGGCAAAATTGCAGAAATTTCCCTTATTTGGGGCAAAATTGCAGAAATTTCACTTATTTCAGGGCAAAATTCAAAAATTCCTTTTATTTTGGGGCAAAAAGGAAGAAATTCCCCTTATTTTGGGGCAAAATTGCAGAAATTTTCCTTATTTTGGGGCAAAAAGGCTGAAATTCTTATTTTGAGGTAAAATGCTGAAATTCCCCATATTTTGGGGCAAAAGGCAAAACTTCTTCTTATTTTGGGGCAAAGAGGCACAAATTTCCCTTATTTTTGGGCAAAATTGCAGAAATTTCATTTATTTCAGGGTAAAAAGTCAGAAATTCCTTTTATTTTGGGGCAAAGAGCAGAAATTTCTTTTATTATGGTACAAAATTGAAGAAATTTATCTTATTTTGAAACAAAAAGGCAGAAAATTCCCCTTATTTTGAGGCAAAAGGAAGAAATTATTCTCAATTTGAGGTAAAATGCAGAAATTCCCTTTATTTTGGGGCTAAAAGGCAGAAATTCCTTGTATTTTGAAGCAAAATTGCAGAAATTCTCTTAATTTTCGGGCAAAAAGGCAGAAATTCTCCTTATTTTGGGGCAAAAAGACAGAAAATCTCCTTTTTCGGGAGCAAACAGTCAGAAATTCCCCTTATTTTGGGGCAAAATTGCAGAAATTTCCTTTACATTGGGGCAAAATTGCAGAAATTTCCCTTATTTTGGGGCAAAATTGCAGAAATTTCAGGTATTTGAGAAAAAAAAGGCAGATATTTTTTTGGGGGGGCAAAAAGGCAGAAATTTTTTTTATTTTGGTACAAAATTGCAGAAATTTTTCTTATTTTGGGGCAAAAAGTCAGAAATTCCCCATATTTTGGGGCAAAAAGGCAGAAATTCCCCTTATTTTGAGGTAATAAGGCTGAAATTCCCCTTATTTTGGGGCAAAAAGGCAGAAATTTCGTTTATTTTGGGGAAAAGTCAGAAATTGCACTTATTTTGAGTCAAAAAGGTGGAAAATCCCCTTATTTTGGGGCAAAAATGAAGAAATTTGCTTTTTTATGGCAAAAGTATACATTCCCTTTATTTTCGGGCAAAAAGTAAGAAATTCTTTGTATTTTGGAGCAAAATTGCAGAAATTCCCCTAATTTTTGGGCAAAAAGGCAGAAATTTTCCTTATTTTGGGGTAAAACTGCAGAAATTTCACTTATTTTGCGGCAAAATGTCAGAAATTCCCCTTATTTTTGGCAAAAAATACAGAAAATCCCCTTATTTTAGGGCAAAAATGCAGAAATTTCCCTTATTTGGGGACAAAAACAGAAATTCCCCTTATTTTGGGGCAAAATTGCAGAAATTTCCCTTATTATGGGGAAAAATTGCAGAAATTTCCCTTATTTTAGGGCAAAATTGCAGAAATTTCATTTATTTCAGAGAAAAAAAGCAAAAATTTTTCTTATTTTGGGGCAAAAAGGCAGAAATTCCCATTATTTTGGGGAAAAAGGCAGAAATTCACCTTATTTTGGGGTAAAACTGCAGAAATTTTACATATTTCAGGGCAAAACGGCAGAAATTCCCCTTATTTTGGGGCAAAAAGGCAGAAATTTCCCTTATTTTGGGATAAAATTGCAGAAATTTCACTTATTTGGGGGCAAAAATGCAGAAAATCCACTTAATTTCGTGTAAAAAGGCAGAAATTTCTCGTATTTTGGAGCAAAATTGCAGAAACTCCTCTAATTTTGGGGCTAAAAGGCAGAATTTCCCTTTATTTTGTGGCAAAAATAGAGAAATTCTTTTTATTTTGGGGCAAAAATCAGAAATTTCCTTTATTTTGGGGCAAAATTTTAGAAATTTCTTTTATATTGTTACAGACTTGCAGAAATTTTTCTTATTTTGTGGCAAAAAGGCAGAAATTCCCCATATTTTGGTGCAAAAAGGCTGAAATTCCCCTTATTTTGAGGTAAAATCCTGAAATTCCCCATATTTTGGGGCAAAAAGGCAGAAATTCCCCTCATTTGGGGGCAAAAAGGCACAAATTTCCCTTATTTTCGGGCATAATTGCAGGAATTTCATTTATTTCAGGGCAAAAAGTCAGAAATTCCTTTTATTTTCGGGCAAAAACAGAAATTTCTTTTATTTTGATACAAAATTGTAGAAATTTTCCTTATTTTGGAACAAAAAGGCAAAAATTACCCATATTTTGGGGAAAAAGGCAGAAATTCCCCTTATTTTGAGGTAAAAAGGCTGAAATTCCCGTTATTTTGGGGCAAAAAGGCAGAAATTCCCTTTACTTTGTGGCAAAAAGGCAGAAATTCCCGTTAATTGGGGCAGAAAAGCGAAATTTTCCTTATTTAAGGGCAATAGGGCAGAAATTCCCCTTATTTTGTGGCAAAAAGGCAGAAATTCCCCTTATTTGAAGGTAAAATGCTGAAATTCCCCTTATTTTCGGCAAAAAGGCAGAAATTCCTATTATTTTGGGGCAAAATTGCAGAAATTTCAATTATTTCTGGGCAAAAAGTCAGATATTTGCCTTATTTTGGGGCAAAAAGCAGAAATTCCCTTAATTTTGGGGCCAAAAACAGAAATTCCCCTTATTTTGGGGTAAAATTGCAGAAATTTCAAATATTTCAGGGCAAAAAGGCAGAAATTCCACTTTATTTCGGACAATAACCCAGAAATTGCCCGTATTTTAAAGCTAAATTTCAGAAATTCCCCTTATATTGGTGCAAAAATGGAGAAATTCCCTTTATTTTTGTGCAATAAGGCAGATTTCCCCGTATTTTGAAGCAAAATTGCACATATTTCCCTAATTTTGAAGGAAAATGCAGAAATTCACATTATTTTGGAACAAAAAGACAGAAATTCTCCTTATTTCAGGGCAAAAAGTCAGAAATTCCCCTTATTTTGGGGTAAAATTGCAGAAATTTTCTTTATTTTGGGGCAAAATTGCAGAAATTTCCCTTATTTTGGGGCAAAATTGCAGAAATTTCACTTATTTCAGGGAAAAAGTGCAGAAATTTCTCTTAATTTGGGGCAAAAAGGCAGAAATTTCTTTTATTTTGGTACAAAATTGCAGAAATTTTCTTTATTTTGGGGCAAAAATGAAGAAATTCCCCATATTTTGGGGCAAAAAGGCAGAGATTCGCCTTATTATGAGGTAAAATGCTGAAATTCCCCTTATTTTGGGGCAAAAATACAGAAATTCCCTTTATTTTGTGGCAAAAAGGCAGAAATTTCCCTTATTTTGGGGCAAAATTGCAGAAATTTCACTTATTTCAGGGCAAAATTCAAAAATTCCTTTTATTTTTGGGCAAAAAGACAGAAATTTTGTTTATTTTTGGGTAAAAAGGCAGAAATTTCACTTATTGTGAGGTAAGAAGGCAGAAATTCCTCTTATTTTGGGGCAAAAATGAAGAAATTTCCCTTTTTTGTGGCAAAAGGTATATATTCTCCTTATTTTCGGGCAAAAAAGCAGAAATATCCCGTTTTTTGGAGCACAATTGCAGAAAATCCCCTAACTGTGGGGCAAAACGGCAGAAATTCCCTATATGTTGGGGCAAAAAGACAGAAATTCTCCTTATTTTGGGGCAAAACTCAGAAATTCCACTTATTTTGGGGCAAAATTCCAAAAATTTCCCTTATTTTGGGGCAAAATTGCAGAAATTTCACTTATTTTGGGGCAAAATTGCAGAAATTTCACTTATTTCAGATAAAAAAAAGGCAGAAATTTTTCTTATTTTGGGGCAAAAAGGCAGAAATTCCTAATATTTTGTGGCAAAAATGCAGAAATTCCCCTTATTTTGAGGTAAAAAGGCTGAAATTCCCCTTATTTTGGGGCAAAAAGGCAGAAATTTCCCTTATTTTGGGGCAAAATTGCAAACATTTAACTTATTTCAGGGTAATAAGTCAGAAATTTTCCTTATTTTGGGGCAAAAAACACAGAAATTCCCTTTGTTTTGGAAGGAAAATACAGAAATTCCACTTCTTTAGAGGCAAAAAGGCAGAAATTCCCCTTATTTTGAAGCAAAAATGAAGAAATTCCCCTAATTGTTGGGCAAAAAGGCAGAAATTCCCTATATGTTGGGGAAAAAAGACAGAAATTCTCCTTATTTTGGGACAAAACTCAGAAATTCCACTTATTTTGGGGCAAAATTTCAGGAATTTACCTTATTTTGAGGCAAAATTGCAGAAATTTCCCTTATTTGGGGCAAAATTGCAGAAATTTCACTTATTTTCAGGTAAAAAGGCTGAAATATCCTTTATTTTGGGGCAAAAAGGAAGAAATTCCCCTTATTTTGGGGCAAAATTGCAGAAATTTTCCTTATTTTGGGGCAAAAAGGCTGAAATTCTTATTTTGAGGTAAAATGCTGAAATTCCCCATATTTTGGGGCAAAAGGCAAAACTTCTTCTTATTTTGGGGCAAAGAGGCACAAATTTCCCTTATTTTTGGGCAAAATTGCAGAAATTTCATTTATTTCAGGGTAAAAAGTCAGAAATTCCTTTTATTTTGGGGCAAAGAGCAGAAATTTCTTTTATTATGGTACAAAATTGAAGAAATTTATCTTATTTTGAAACAAAAAGGCAGAAAATTCCCCTTATTTTGAGGCAAAAGGAAGAAATTATTCTCAATTTGAGGTAAAATGCAGAAATTCCCTTTATTTTGGGGCTAAAAGGCAGAAATTCCTTGTATTTTGAAGCAAAATTGCAGAAATTCTCTTAATTTTCGGGCAAAAAGGCAGAAATTCTCCTTATTTTGGGGCAAAAAGACAGAAAATCTCCTTTTTCGGGAGCAAACAGTCAGAAATTCCCCTTATTTTGGGGCAAAATTGCAGAAATTTCCTTTACATTGGGGCAAAATTGCAGAAATTTCCCTTATTTTGGGGCAAAATTGCAGAAATTTCAGGTATTTGAGAAAAAAAAGTCAGAAATTTTTTTGGGGGGGCAAAAAGGCAGAAATTTTTTTTATTTTGGTACAAAATTGCAGAAATTTTTCTTATTTTGGGGCAAAAAGTCAGAAATTCCCCATATTTTGGGGCAAAAAGGCAGAAATTCCCCTTATTTTGAGGTAATAAGGCTGAAATTCCCCTTATTTTGGGGCAAAAAGGCAGAAATTTCGTTTATTTTGGGGAAAAGTCAGAAATTGCACTTATTTTGAGTCAAAAAGGTGGAAAATCCCCTTATTTTGGGGCAAAAATGAAGAAATTTGCTTTTTTATGGCAAAAAGGTATACATTCCCTTTATTTTCGGGCAAAAAGTAAGAAATTCTTTGTATTTTGGAGCAAAATTGCAGAAATTCCCCTAATTTTTGGGCAAAAAGGCAGAAATTTTCCTTATTTTGGGGTAAAACTGCAGAAATTTCACTTATTTTGCGGCAAAATGTCAGAAATTCCCCTTATTTTTGGCAAAAAATACAGAAAATCCCCTTATTTTAGGGCAAAAATGCAGAAATTTCCCTTATTTGGGGACAAAAACAGAAATTCCCCTTATTTTGGGGCAAAATTGCAGAAATTTCCCTTATTATGGGGAAAAATTGCAGAAATTTCCCTTATTTTAGGGCAAAATTGCAGAAATTTCATTTATTTCAGAGAAAAAAAGCAAAAATTTTTCTTATTTTGGGGCAAAAAGGCAGAAATTCCCATTATTTTGGGGCAAAAAGGCAGAAATTCACCTTATTTTGGGGTAAAACTGCAGAAATTTTACATATTTCAGGGCAAAACGGCAGAAATTCCCCTTATTTTGGGGCAAAAAGGCAGAAATTTCCCTTATTTTGGGATAAAATTGCAGAAATTTCCCTTATTTGGGGGCAAAAATGCAGAAAATCCACTTAATTTCGTGTAAAAAGGCAGAAATTTCTCGTATTTTGGAGCAAAATTGCAGAAACTCCCCTAATTTTGGGGCTAAAAGGCAGAATTTCCCTTTATTTTGGGGCAAAAATAGAGAAATTCTTTTTATTTTGGGGCAAAAATCAGAAATTTCCTTTATTTTGGGGCAAAATTTTAGAAATTTCTTTTATATTGTTACAGACTTGCAGAAATTTTTCTTATTTTGTGGCAAAAAGGCAGAAATTCCCCATATTTTGGTGCAAAAAGGCTGAAATTCCCCTTATTTTGAGGTAAAATCCTGAAATTCCCCATATTTTGGGGCAAAAAGGCAGAAATTCCCCTCATTTGGGGGCAAAAAGGCAAAAATTTCCCTTATTTTCGGGCATAATTGCAGGAATTTCATTTATTTCAGGGCAAAAAGTCAGAAATTCCTTTTATTTTGGGGCAAAAAGCAGAAATTTCTTTTATTTTGATACAAAATTGTAGAAATTTTCCTTATTTTGGAACAAAAAGGCAAAAATTACCCATATTTTGGGGAAAAAGGCAGAAATTCTTCTTATTTTGTGGTAAAAAGGCTGAAATTCCCGTTATTTTGGGGCAAAAAGGCAGAAATTCTCTTTACTTTGTGGCAAAAAGGCAGAAATTCCTGTTAATTGGGGCAGAAAAGCAGAAATTTTCCTTATTTAAGGGTAATAGGGGAGAAATTCCCTATATTTTGTGGCAAAAAGGCAGAAATTCCCCTTATTTAGAGGTAAAATGCTGAAATTCCTCTTATTTTCGGCAAAAAGGCAGAAATTCCCCATACTTTGGTGCAAAAAGGCTGAAATTCCCCTTATTTTGAGGTAAAATCCTGAAATTCCCCATATTTTCGGGCAAAAAGGCAGAAATTCCCCTCATTTGGGGGCAAAAAGGCACAAATTTCCCTTATTTTCGGGCATAATTGCAGGAATTTCATTTATTTCAGGGCAAAAAGTCAGAAATTCCTTTTATTTTCGGGCAAAAACAGAAATTTCTTTTATTTTGATACAAAATTGTAGAAATTTTCCTTATTTTGGAACAAAAAGGCAAAAATTACCCATATTTTGGGGAAAAAGGCAGAAATTCCTTTTATTTTGAGGTAAAAAGGCTGAAATTCCCATTATTTTGGGGCAAAAAGGCAGAAATTCCCTTTACTTTGTGGCAAAAAGGCAGAAATTCCCGTTAATTGGGGCAGAAAAGCGAAATTTTCCTTATTTAAGGGCAATAGGGCAGAAATTCCCCTTATTTTGTGGCAAAAAGGCAGAAATTCCCCTTATTTGAAGGTAAAATGCTGAAATTCCCCTTATTTTCGGCAAAAAGGCAGAAATTCCTATTATTTTGGGGCAAAATTGCAGAAATTTCAATTATTTCTGGGCAAAAAGTCAGATATTTGCCTTATTTTGGGGCAAAAAGCAGAAATTCCCTTAATTTTGGGGCCAAAAACAGAAATTCCCCTTATTTTGGGGTAAAATTGCAGAAATTTCAAATATTTCAGGGCAAAAAGGCAGAAATTCCACTTTATTTCGGACAATAACCCAGAAATTGCCCGTATTTTAAAGCTAAATTTCAGAAATTCCCCTTATATTGGTGCAAAAATGGAGAAATTCCCTTTATTTTTGTGCAATAAGGCAGATTTCCCCGTATTTTGAAGCAAAATTGCACATATTTCCCTAATTTTGAAGGAAAATGCAGAAATTCACATTATTTTGGAACAAAAAGACAGAAATTCTCCTTATTTCAGGGCAAAAAGTCAGAAATTCCCCTTATTTTGGGGTAAAATTGCAGAAATTTTCTTTATTTTGGGGCAAAATTGCAGAAATTTCCCTTATTTTGGGGCAAAATTGCAGAAATTTCACTTATTTCAGGGAAAAAGTGCAGAAATTTCTCTTATTTTGGGGCAAAAAGGCAGAAATTTCTTTTATTTTGGTACAAAATTGCAGAAATTTTCTTTATTTTGGGGCAAAAATGAAGAAATTCCCCATATTTTGGGGCAAAAAGGCAGAGATTCGCCTTATTATGAGGTAAAATGCTGAAATTCCCCTTATTTTGGGGCAAAAATACAGAAATTCCCTTTATTTTGTGGCAAAAAGGCAGAAATTTCCCTTATTTTGGGGCAAAATAGCAGAAATTTCACTTATTTCAGGGCAAAATTCAAAAATTCCTTTTATTTTTGGGCAAAAAGACAGAAATTTTGTTTATTTTTGGGTAAAAAGGCAGAAATTTCACTTATTGTGAGGTAAGAAGGCAGAAATTCCTCTTATTTTGGGGCAAAAATGAAGAAATTTCCCTTTTTTGTGGCAAAAGGTATATATTCTCCTTATTTTCGGGCAAAAAAGCAGAAATATCCCGTTTTTTGGAGCACAATTGCAGAAAATCCCCTAACTGTGGGGCAAAACGGCAGAAATTCCCTATATGTTGGGGCAAAAAGACAGAAATTCTCCTTATTTTGGGGCAAAACTCAGAAATTCCACTTATTTTGGGGCAAAATTCCAAAAATTTCCCTTATTTTGGGGCAAAATTGCAGAAATTTCACTTATTTTGGGGCAAAATTGCAGAAATTTCACTTATTTCAGATAAAAAAAAGGCAGAAATTTTTCTTATTTTGGGGCAAAAAGGCAGAAATTCCTAATATTTTGTGGCAAAAATGCAGAAATTCCCCTTATTTTGAGGTAAAAAGGCTGAAATTCCCCTTATTTTGGGGCAAAAAGGCAGAAATTTCCCTTATTTTGGGGCAAAATTGCAAACATTTAACTTATTTCAGGGTAATAAGTCAGAAATTTTCCTTATTTTGGGGCAAAAAACACAGAAATTCCCTTTGTTTTGGAAGGAAAATACAGAAATTCCACTTCTTTAGAGGCAAAAAGGCAGAAATTCCCCTTATTTTGAAGCAAAAATGAAGAAATTCCCCTAATTGTTGGGCAAAAAGGCAGAAATTCCCTATATGTTGGGGAAAAAAGACAGAAATTCTCCTTATTTTGGGACAAAACTCAGAAATTCCACTTATTTTGGGGCAAAATTTCAGGAATTTACCTTATTTTGAGGCAAAATTGCAGAAATTTCCCTTATTTGGGGCAAAATTGCAGAAATTTCACTTATTTTCAGGTAAAAAGGCTGAAATATCCTTTATTTTGGGGCAAAAAGGAAGAAATTCCCCTTATTTTGGGGCAAAATTGCAGAAATTTTCCTTATTTTGGGGCAAAAAGGCTGAAATTCTTATTTTGAGGTAAAATGCTGAAATTCCCCATATTTTGGGGCAAAAGGCAAAACTTCTTCTTATTTTGGGGCAAAGAGGCACAAATTTCCCTTATTTTTGGGCAAAATTGCAGAAATTTCATTTATTTCAGGGTAAAAAGTCAGAAATTCCTTTTATTTTGGGGCAAAGAGCAGAAATTTCTTTTATTATGGTACAAAATTGAAGAAATTTATCTTATTTTGAAACAAAAAGGCAGAAAATTCCCCTTATTTTGAGGCAAAAGGAAGAAATTATTCTCAATTTGAGGTAAAATGCAGAAATTCCCTTTATTTTGGGGCTAAAAGGCAGAAATTCCTTGTATTTTGAAGCAAAATTGCAGAAATTCTCTTAATTTTCGGGCAAAAAGGCAGAAATTCTCCTTATTTTGGGGCAAAAAGACAGAAAATCTCCTTTTTCGGGAGCAAACAGTCAGAAATTCCCCTTATTTTGGGGCAAAATTGCAGAAATTTCCTTTACATTGGGGCAAAATTGCAGAAATTTCCCTTATTTTGGGGCAAAATTGCAGAAATTTCAGGTATTTGAGAAAAAAAAGTCAGAAATTTTTTTGGGGGGGCAAAAAGGCAGAAATTTTTTTTATTTTGGTACAAAATTGCAGAAATTTTTCTTATTTTGGGGCAAAAAGTCAGAAATTCCCCATATTTTGGGGCAAAAAGGCAGAAATTCCCCTTATTTTGAGGTAATAAGGCTGAAATTCCCCTTATTTTGGGGCAAAAAGGCAGAAATTTCGTTTATTTTGGGGAAAAGTCAGAAATTGCACTTATTTTGAGTCAAAAAGGTGGAAAATCCCCTTATTTTGGGGCAAAAATGAAGAAATTTGCTTTTTTATGGCAAAAAGGTATACATTCCCTTTATTTTCGGGCAAAAAGTAAGAAATTCTTTGTATTTTGGAGCAAAATTGCAGAAATTCCCCTAATTTTTGGGCAAAAAGGCAGAAATTTTCCTTATTTTGGGGTAAAACTGCAGAAATTTCACTTATTTTGCGGCAAAATGTCAGAAATTCCCCTTATTTTTGGCAAAAAATACAGAAAATCCCCTTATTTTAGGGCAAAAATGCAGAAATTTCCCTTATTTGGGGACAAAAACAGAAATTCCCCTTATTTTGGGGCAAAATTGCAGAAATTTCCCTTATTATGGGGAAAAATTGCAGAAATTTCCCTTATTTTAGGGCAAAATTGCAGAAATTTCATTTATTTCAGAGAAAAAAAGCAAAAATTTTTCTTATTTTGGGGCAAAAAGGCAGAAATTCCCATTATTTTGGGGCAAAAAGGCAGAAATTCACCTTATTTTGGGGTAAAACTGCAGAAATTTTACATATTTCAGGGCAAAACGGCAGAAATTCCCCTTATTTTGGGGCAAAAAGGCAGAAATTTCCCTTATTTTGGGATAAAATTGCAGAAATTTCCCTTATTTGGGGGCAAAAATGCAGAAAATCCACTTAATTTCGTGTAAAAAGGCAGAAATTTCTCGTATTTTGGAGCAAAATTGCAGAAACTCCCCTAATTTTGGGGCTAAAAGGCAGAATTTCCCTTTATTTTGGGGCAAAAATAGAGAAATTCTTTTTATTTTGGGGCAAAAATCAGAAATTTCCTTTATTTTGGGGCAAAATTTTAGAAATTTCTTTTATATTGTTACAGACTTGCAGAAATTTTTCTTATTTTGTGGCAAAAAGGCAGAAATTCCCCATATTTTGGTGCAAAAAGGCTGAAATTCCCCTTATTTTGAGGTAAAATCCTGAAATTCCCCATATTTTGGGGCAAAAAGGCAGAAATTCCCCTCATTTGGGGGCAAAAAGGCAAAAATTTCCCTTATTTTCGGGCATAATTGCAGGAATTTCATTTATTTCAGGGCAAAAAGTCAGAAATTCCTTTTATTTTGGGGCAAAAAGCAGAAATTTCTTTTATTTTGATACAAAATTGTAGAAATTTTCCTTATTTTGGAACAAAAAGGCAAAAATTACCCATATTTTGGGGAAAAAGGCAGAAATTCTTCTTATTTTGTGGTAAAAAGGCTGAAATTCCCGTTATTTTGGGGCAAAAAGGCAGAAATTCTCTTTACTTTGTGGCAAAAAGGCAGAAATTCCTGTTAATTGGGGCAGAAAAGCAGAAATTTTCCTTATTTAAGGGTAATAGGGGAGAAATTCCCTATATTTTGTGGCAAAAAGGCAGAAATTCCCCTTATTTAGAGGTAAAATGCTGAAATTCCTCTTATTTTCGGCAAAAAGGCAGAAATTCCCCATACTTTGGTGCAAAAAGGCTGAAATTCCCCTTATTTTGAGGTAAAATCCTGAAATTCCCCATATTTTCGGGCAAAAAGGCAGAAATTCCCCTCATTTGGGGGCAAAAAGGCACAAATTTCCCTTATTTTCGGGCATAATTGCAGGAATTTCATTTATTTCAGGGCAAAAAGTCAGAAATTCCTTTTATTTTCGGGCAAAAACAGAAATTTCTTTTATTTTGATACAAAATTGTAGAAATTTTCCTTATTTTGGAACAAAAAGGCAAAAATTACCCATATTTTGGGGAAAAAGGCAGAAATTCCTTTTATTTTGAGGTAAAAAGGCTGAAATTCCCATTATTTTGGGGCAAAAAGGCAGAAATTCCCTTTACTTTGTGGCAAAAAGGCAGAAATTCCCGTTAATTGGGGCAGAAAAGCGAAATTTTCCTTATTTAAGGGCAATAGGGCAGAAATTCCCCTTATTTTGTGGCAAAAAGGCAGAAATTCCCCTTATTTGAAGGTAAAATGCTGAAATTCCCCTTATTTTCGGCAAAAAGGCAGAAATTCCTATTATTTTGGGGCAAAATTGCAGAAATTTCAATTATTTCTGGGCAAAAAGTCAGATATTTGCCTTATTTTGGGGCAAAAAGCAGAAATTCCCTTAATTTTGGGGCCAAAAACAGAAATTCCCCTTATTTTGGGGTAAAATTGCAGAAATTTCAAATATTTCAGGGCAAAAAGGCAGAAATTCCACTTTATTTCGGACAATAACCCAGAAATTGCCCGTATTTTAAAGCTAAATTTCAGAAATTCCCCTTATATTGGTGCAAAAATGGAGAAATTCCCTTTATTTTTGTGCAATAAGGCAGATTTCCCCGTATTTTGAAGCAAAATTGCACATATTTCCCTAATTTTGAAGGAAAATGCAGAAATTCACATTATTTTGGAACAAAAAGACAGAAATTCTCCTTATTTCAGGGCAAAAAGTCAGAAATTCCCCTTATTTTGGGGTAAAATTGCAGAAATTTTCTTTATTTTGGGGCAAAATTGCAGAAATTTCCCTTATTTTGGGGCAAAATTGCAGAAATTTCACTTATTTCAGGGAAAAAGTGCAGAAATTTCTCTTATTTTGGGGCAAAAAGGCAGAAATTTCTTTTATTTTGGTACAAAATTGCAGAAATTTTCTTTATTTTGGGGCAAAAATGAAGAAATTCCCCATATTTTGGGGCAAAAAGGCAGAGATTCGCCTTATTATGAGGTAAAATGCTGAAATTCCCCTTATTTTGGGGCAAAAATACAGAAATTCCCTTTATTTTGTGGCAAAAAGGCAGAAATTTCCCTTATTTTGGGGCAAAATAGCAGAAATTTCACTTATTTCAGGGCAAAATTCAAAAATTCCTTTTATTTTTGGGCAAAAAGACAGAAATTTTGTTTATTTTTGGGTAAAAAGGCAGAAATTTCACTTATTGTGAGGTAAGAAGGCAGAAATTGCTCTTATTTTGGGGCAAAAATGAAGAAATTTCCCTTTTTTGTGGCAAAAGGTATATATTCTCCTTATTTTCGGGCAAAAAAGCAGAAATATCTCGTTTTTTGGAGCACAATTGCAGAAAATCCCCTAATTGTGGGGCAAAAAGGCAGAAATTCCCTATATGTTGGGGCAAAAAAACAGAAATTCTCCTTATTTTGGGGCAAAACTCAGAAAATCCACTTATTTTGGGGCAAAATTCCAGAAATTTCCCTTATTTTGGGGCAAAATTGCAGAAATTTCACTTATTTTGGGGCAAAATTGCAGAAATTTCACTTATTTCAGATAAAAAAAAGGCAGAAATTTTTCTTATTTTGTGGAAAAAAGGCAGAAATTCCTAATATTTTGTGGCAAAAATGCAGAAATTCCCCTTATTTTGAGGTAAAAAGGCTGAAATTCCCCTTATTTTGGGGCAAAAAGGCAGAAATTTCCCTTATTTTGGGGCAAAATTGCAAACATTTAACTTATTTCAGGGTAATAAGTCAGAAATTTTCCTTATTTTGGGGCAAAAAACACAGAAATTCCCTTTGTTTTGGAAGGAAAATACAGAAATTCCACTTCTTTAGAGGCAAAAAGGCAGAAATTCCCCTTATTTTGAAGCAAAAATGAAGAAATTCCCCTAATTGTTGGGCAAAAAGGCAGAAATTCCCTATATGTTGGGGAAAAAAGACAGAAATTCTCCTTATTTTGGGACAAAACTCAGAAATTCCACTTATTTTGGGGCAAAATTGCAGGAATTTACCTTATTTTGAGGCAAAATTGCAGAAATTTCCCTTATTTGGGGCAAAATTGCAGAAATTTCACTTATTTTCAGGTAAAAAGGCTGAAATATCCTTTATTTTGGGGCAAAAAGGAAGAAATTCCCCTTATTTTGGGGCAAAATTGCAGAAATTTTCCTTATTTTGGGGCAAAAAGGCTGAAATTCTTATTTTGAGGTAAAATGCTGAAATTCCCCATATTTTGGGGCAAAAGGCAAAACTTCTTCTTATTTTGGGGCAAAGAGGCACAAATTTCCCTTATTTTCGGGCAAAATTGCAGAAATTTCATTTATTTCAGGGCAAAAAGTCAGAAATTCCTTTTATTTTGGGGCAAAGAGCAGAAATTTCTTTTATTATGGTACAAAATTGAAGAAATTTATCTTATTTTGAAACAAAAAGGCAGAAAATTCCCCTTATTTTGAGGCAAAAGGCAGAAATTATTCTCAATTTGAGGTAAAATGCAGAAATTCCCTTTATTTTGGGGCTAAAAGGCAGAAATTCCCTGCATTTTGAAGCAAAATTGCAGAAATTCTCTTAATTTTCGGGCAAAAAGGCAGAAATTCTCCTTATTTTGGGGCAAAAAGACAGAAAATCTCCTTTTTCGGGAGCAAACAGTCAGAAATTCCCCTTATTTTGGGGCAAAATTGCAGAAATTTCCTTTACATTGGGGCAAAATTGCAGAAATTTCCCTTATTTTGGGGCAAAATTGCAGAAATTTCAGGTATTTGAGAAAAAAAAGGGAGAAATTTTTTTGGGGGGGCAAAAAGGCAGAAATTTTTTTTATTTTGGTACAAAATTGCAGAAATTTTTCTTATTTTGGGGCAAAAAGTCAGAAATTCCCCATATTTTGGGGCAAAAATGCAGAAATTCCCCTTATTTTGAGGTAAAAAGGCTGAAATTCCCCTTATTTTGTGACAAAAAGGCAGAAATTCCCCTTATTTGAAGGTAAAATGCTGAAATTCCCCTTATTTTCGGCAAAAAGGCAGAAATTCCTATTATTTTGGGGCAAAATTGCAGAAATTTCAATTATTTTTGGGCAAAAAGTCAGATATTTGCCTTATTTTGGGGCAAAAAGCAGAAATTCCCTTAATTTTTGGGCCAAAAACAGAAATTCCCCTTATTTTGGGGTAAAATTGCAGAAATTTCAAATATTTCAGGGCAAAAAGGCAGAAATTCCACTTTATTTCGGACAATAACGCAGAAATTCCCCGTATTTTAAAGCTAAATTTCAGAAATTCCCCTTATATTGGTGCAAAAATGGAGAAATTCCCTTTATTTTTGTGCAATAAGGCAGATTTCCCCGTATTTTGAAGCAAAATTGCACATATTTCCCTAATTTTGAAGCAAAATGCAGAAATTCACATTATTTTGGAACAAAAAGACAGAAATTCTCCTTATTTCAGGGCAAAAAGTCAGAAATTCCCCTTATTTTGGGGTAAAATTGCAGAAATTTCCCTTATTTTGGCGCAAAATTGCAGAAATTTCACTTATTTCAGGGAAAAAGTGCATAAATTTCTCTTATTTTATTGCAAAAAGGCAGAAATTTCTTTTATTTTGGTACAAAATTGCAGAAATTTTCTTTATTTTGGGGCAAAAATGAAGAAATTCCCCATATTTTGGGGCAAAAAGGCAGAGATTCGCCTTATTATGAGGTAAAATGCTGAAATTCCCCTTATTTTGGGGCAAAAATACAGAAATTCCCTTTATTTTGTGGCAAAAAGGCAGAAATTTCCCTTATTTTGGGGCAAAATTGTAGAAATTTCACTTATTTCTGGGCAAAATTCAAAAATTCCTTTTATTTTTGGGCAAAAAGACAGAAATTTTGTTTATTTTTGGGTAAAAAGGCAGAAATTTCACTTATTGTGAGGTAAGAAGGCAGAAATTCCTCTTATTTTGGGGCAAAAATGAAGAAATTTCTCTTTTTTTGTGGCAAAAGGTATATATTCTCCTTATTTTCGGGCAAAAAAGCAGAAATATCCCGTTTTTTGGAGCACAATTGCAGAAAATCCCCTAATTGTGGGGCAAAAAGGCAGAAATTCCCTATATGTTGGGGCAAAAAGACAGAAATTCTCCTTATTTTGGGGCAAAACTCAGAAATTCCACTTATTTTGGGGCAAAATTCCAGAAATTTCCTTTATTTTGGGGCAAATTTGCAGAAATTTCACTTATTTTGGGGCAAAATTGCAGAAATTTCACTTATTTCAGATTAAAAAAAGGCAGAAATTTTTCTTATTTTGGGGCAAAAAGGCAGAAATTCCTAATATTTTGTGGCAAAAATGCAGAAATTCCCATTATTTTGAGGTAAAAAGGCTGAAATTTCCATTATTTGGGGGCAATAAGGCAGAAATTTCCCTTATTTTGGGGCAAAATTGCAGAAATTTCACTTATTTCAGGGCAAAATTCAAAAATTCCTTTTATTTTGGGGCTAAAAGTCAGAAATTCCGTTTATTTTTGGGTAAAAAGGCAGAAATTTCACTAATTTTGAGGTAAGAAGGCAGAAATTCCTCTTATTTTGGGGCAAAAATGAAGAAATTTCCCTTTTTTGTGGCAAAAGGTATATATTCCCCTTATTTTCGGGCAAAAAAGCAGAAATATCCCGTTTTTTGGAGCACAATTGCAGAAAATCCCCTAATTGTGGGGCAAAAAGGCAGAAATTCCCTATATGTTGGGGCAAAAAGACAGAAATTCTCCTTATTTTGGGGCAAAACTCAGAAATTCCACTTATTTTGGGGCAAAATTCCAGAAATTTCCCTTATTTTGGGGCAAAATTGCAGAAATTTCACTTATTTCAGGGTAATAAGTCAGAAATTTTCCTTATTTTGGGGCAAAAAACACAGAAATTCCCTTTGTTTTGGAAGGAAAATACAGAAATTCCACTTCTTTAGAGGCAAAAAGGCAGAAATTCTTCTTATTTTGAAGCAAAAATGAAGAAATTCCCCTAATTGTTGGACAAAAAGGCAGAAATTCCCTATATGTTGGGGAAAAAAGACAGAAATTCTCCTTATTTTGGGACAAAACTCAGAAATTCCACTTATTTTGGGGCAAAATTGCAGGAATTTACCTTATTTTGAGGCAAAATTGCAGAAATTTCCCTTATTTGAGGGCAAAATTGCAGAAATTTCACTTATTTTCAGGTAAAAAGGCTGAAATATCCTTTATTTTGGGGCAAAAAGGAAGAAATTCCCCTTATTTTGGGGCAAAATTGCAGAAATTTTCCTTATTTTGGGGCAAAAAGTCAGAAATTCCCCATATTTTGGGGCAAAAAGGCAGAAATTCCCCTTATTTTGAGGTAATAAGGCTGAAATTCCCCTTATTTTGGGGCAAAAAGACAGAAATTTCGTTTATTTTGGGGAAAAGGCAGAAATTGCACTTATTTTGAGTCAAAAAGGTGGAAAATTCCCATATTTTGGGGCAAAAATGAAGAAATTTGCTTTTTTATGGCAAAAAGATATACATTCCCTTTATTTTCGGGCAAAAAGGCAGAAATTCTTTGTATTTTGGAGCAAAATTGCAGAAATTCCCCTAATTTTTGGGCAAAAAGCAGAAATTTTCCTTATTTTGGGGTAAAACTGCAGAAATTTCACTTATTTTGCGGCAAAATGTCAGAAATTCCCCTTATTTTTGGCAAAAAATGCAGAAAATCCCCTTATTTTAGGGCAAAATTGCAGAAATTTCTTTTATTTGGGGGCAAAAACAGAAATTCCCCTTATTTTGGGGCAAAATTGCAGAAATTTCCCTTATTATGGGGAAAAATTGCAGAAATTTCCCTTATTTTAGGGCAAAATTGCAGAAATTTCACTTATTTCAGAGAAAAAAACAAAAATTTTTCTTATTTTGGGGCAAAAAGGCAGAAATTCACCTTATTTTGGGGTAAAATTGCAGAAATTTCACATATTTCAGGGCAAAACGGCAGAAATTCCCCTTATTTTGGGGCAAAAAGGCAGAAATTTCCCTTATTTTGGGATAAAATTGCAGTAATTTCCCTTATTTGGGGGCAAAAAGTCAGAAAATCCACTTAATTTCGGGTAAAAAGGCAGAAATTTCTCGTATTTTGGAGCAAAATTGCAGAAACTCCCCTAATTTTGGGGCAAAAAGGCAGAATTTCCCTTTATTTTGGGGCAAAAATAGAGAAATTCTTTTTATTTTGGGGCAAAAATCAGAAATTTCCTTTATTTTGGGGCAAAATTTTAGAAATTTCTTTTATATTGTTACAGACTTGCAGAAATTTTTCTTATTTTGTGGCAAAAAGGCAGAAATTCCCCATATTTTGGTGCAAAATGCTGAAATTCCCCTTATTTTGAGGTAAAATCCTGAAATTCCCCATATTTTGGGGCAAAAAGGCAGAAATTCCCCTTATTTTGAGGTAAAAAGGCCAAAATTCCCCTTATTTGGGGGCAAGAAGGCAGAAATTTTTTTATTTTGGTACAAAATTGCAGAAATTTTTCTTATTTTGGGGCAAAAAGTCAGAAATTCCCCATATTTTGGGGCAAAAAGGCAGAAATTCCCCTTATTTTGAGGTAATAAGACTGAAATTCCCCTTATTTTGGGGCAAAAAGGCAGAAATTTCGTTTATTTTGGGGAAAAGGCAGAAATTGCACTTATTTTGAGTCAAAAAGGTGGAAAATTCCCTTATTTTGGGGCAAAAATGAAGAAATTTGCTTTTTTATGGCAAAAAGGTATACATTCCCTTTATTTTCGGGCAAAAAGGCAGAAATTCTTTGTATTTTGGAGCAAAATTGCAGAAATTCCCCTAATTTTTGGGTAAAAAGGCAGAAATTCCCCTTATTTTTGGGGTAAAACTGCAGAAATTTCACTTATTTTGCGGCAAAATGTCAGAAATTCCCCTTATTTTCGGCAAAAAATGCAGAAAATCCCCTTATTTTAGGGCAAAATTGCAGAAATCTCCCTTATTTGGGGGCAAAAACAGAAATTCCCTTTATTTTGGGGCAAAATTGCAGAAATTTCCCTTATTATGGGGAAAAATTGCAGAAATTTCCCTTATTTGGGGGCAAAAAGGCAGAAAATCCACTTAATTTCGGGTAAAAAGGCAGAAATTTCTCGTATTTTGGAGCAAAATTGCAGAAACTCCCCTAATTTTCGGGCAAAAAGGCAGAATTTCCCTTTATTGTGGGGCAAAAATAGAGAAATTCTTTTTATTTTGGGGCAAAAATCAGAAATTTCCCTTATTTTGGGGCAAAATTTTAGAAATTTCTTTTATATTGTGACAGACTTGCAGAAATTTTTCTTATTTTGTGGCAAAAAGGCAGAAATTCCCCATACTTTGGTGCAAAAAGGCTGAAATTCCCCATATTTTGGGGAATAAAGGCAGAAATTCCTCTCATTTGGGGGCAAAAAGGCACAAATTTCCCTTATTTTTGGGCATAATTGCAGGAATTTCATTTATTTCAGGGCAAAAAGTCAGAAATTCCATTTATTTTGGGGAAAAAAGGCAGAAATTTCTTTTATTTAGATACAAAATTGTAGAAATTTTCCTTATTTTGGAACAAAAAGCAAAAATTACCCATATTTTGGGCAAAAAGGCAGAAATTCCCCTTATTTTGAGGTAAAAAGGCTGAAATTCCTGTAATTTTGGGGAAAAAAAGGCAGAAATTCCCTTTACTTTGTGGCAAAAAGGCAGAAATTCCCGTTAATTGGGGCAGAAAAGCAGAAATTTTCCTTATTTAAAGGCAATAGGGCAGAAATTCCCCATATTTTGTGGCAAAAAGGCAGAAATTCCCCTTATTTGGAGGTAAAATGCTGAATTTCCCCTTATTTTCGGCAAAAAGGCAGAAATTCCTATTATTTTGGGGCAAAATTGCAGAAATTTCAATTATTTCAGGGCAAAAAGTCAGAAATTAGCCTTATTTTGGGGCGAAAAACAGAAATTCCCTAATTTTGGGGCCAAAAACAGAAATTCCCCTTATTTTGGGGTAAAATTGCAGAAATTTCAAATATTTCAGGGCAAAAAGGCAGAAATTCCACTTTATTTCGGACAATAACGCAGAAATTCCCCGTATTTTAAAGCTAAATTTCAGAAATTCCCCTTATATTGGTGCAAAAATGCAGAAATTCCCTCTATTTTTGTGCAATAAGGCAGATTTCCCCGTATTTTGAAGCAAAATTGCACATTATCCCCTAATTTTGAGGGAAAATGCAGAAATTCACATTATTTTGGAACAAAAAGACAGAAATTCTCCTTATTTCAGGGCAAAAAGTCATAAATTCCCCTTATTTTGGGGCAAAATTGCAGAAATTTCCTTTATTTTGGAGCAAAATTGCAGAAATTTCCCTTATTTTGGGGCAAAATTGCAGAAATTTCACTTATTTCAGGGAAAAAGCACAGAAATTTCTCTTATTTTGGGGAAAAAAGGCAGAAATTTTTTTTATTTTGGTACAAAATTGCAGAAATTTTCTTTATTTTGGGGAAAATGCAGAAATTCCCCATATTTTGGGGCATAAAAGCAGAGATTCCCCTTATTATGAGGTAAAATGCTGAAATTCCCCTTATTTTGAGGCAAAAAGACAGAAATTCCCTTTATTTTGTGGCAAAAAGGCAGAAATTTCCCTTATTTTGGGGCAAAATTGCAGAAATTTCACTTATTTCAGGGCAAAATTCAAAAATTCCTTTTATTTTGGGGCAAAAAGACAGAAATTTCGTTTATTTTGGGTAAAAAGGCAGAAATTTCACTTATTTTGAGGTAAGAAGGCAGAAATTCCTCTTATTTTGGGGCAAAAATGAAGAAATTTCTCTTTTTTGTGGCAAAAGGTATACATTTCCCTTATTTTCGGGCAAAAAAGCAGAAATTCCCCCTATTTTGGAGCAGAATTGAAGAAAATCCCCTAATTGTGGGGCAAAAAGGCAGAAATTCCCTATATGTTGGGGCAAAAACACAGAAATTCTCCTTATTTTGGGGCAAAACTCAGAAATTCCACTTATTTTGGGGCAAAATTCCAGAAATTTCCCTTATTTTGAAGCAAAATTGCAGAAATTTTACTTATTTTGGGTCAAAATTGCAGAAATTTCACTTATTTCAGGTAAAAATGGCAGAAATTTTTCTTATTTTGGGGCAAAAAGGCAGAAATTCCTAATATTTTGTGGCAAAAATGCAGAAATTCTCCTTATTTTGAGGTAAAAAGCCTGAAATTTCCCTTATTTGGGGGCAAAAAGGCAGAAATTTCCCTTATTTTGGGGTAAAATTGCAAACATTTCACTTATTTCAGGGTAATAAGTCAGAAATTTTCCTTATTTTGGGGCAAAAAAGGCAGAAATTCCCTTTGTTTTGGAAGGAAAATACAGAAATTCCACTTCTTTAGAGACAAAAAGGCAGAAATTCCCCTTATTTTGAAGCAAAAATGAAGAAATTCCCCTAATTGTTGGACAAAAAGGCAGAAATTCCCTATATGTTGGGGAAAAAAGACAGAAATTCTCCTTATTTTGGGACAAAACTCAGAAATTCCACTTATTTTGGGGCAAAATTGCAGGAATTTACCTTATTTTGAGGCAAAATTGCAGAAATTTCCCTTATTTGAGGGCAAAATTGCAGAAATTTCACTTATTTTCAGGTAAAAAGGCTGAAATATCCTTTATTTTGGGGCAAAAAGGAAGAAATTCCCCTTATTTTGGGGCAAAATTGCAGAAATTTTCCTTATTTTGGGGCAAAAGGGCTGAAATTCTTATTTTGAGGTAAAATGCTGAAATTCCCCATATTTTGGGGCAAAAGGCAAAACTTCTTCTTATTTTGGGGCAAAGAGGCACAAATTTCCCTTATTTTTGGGAAAAATTGCAGAAATTTCATTTATTTCAGGGCAAAAAGTCAGAAATTCCTTTTATTTTGGGGCAAAGAGCAGAAATTTCTTTTATTATGGTACAAATTGAAGAAATTTTTCTTATTTTGAAACAAAAAGGCAGAAAATTCCCCTTATTTTGAGGCAAAAAGCAGAAATTATTCTCAATTTGAGGTAAAATGCAGAAATTCCCTTTATTTTGGGGCTAAAAGGCAGAAATTCCCTGTATTTTGAAGCAAAATTGCAGAAATTCTCATAATTTTCGGGCAAAAAGGCAGAAATTCTCTTTATTTTGGGGCAAAAAGACAGAAAATCTCCTTTTTCGGGAGCAAACAGTCAGAAATTCCCATTATTTTGGAGCAAAATTGCAGAAATTTCCCTTATTTTGGGGCAAAATTGCAGAAATTTCACGTATTTCAGGGGAAAAAGGCAGAAATTTTTTTTGGGGGGCAAAAAAAGAGAAATTTTTTTTATTTTGGTACAAAATTGCAGAAATTTTTCTTATTTTGGGGCAAAAAGTCAGAAATTCCCCATATTTTGGGGCAAAAAAGCAGAAATTCCCCTTATTTTGAGGTAATAAGGCTGAAATTCCCCTTATTTTGGGGCAAAAAGACAGAAATTTCGTTTATTTTGGGGAAAAGGCAGAAATTGCACTTATTTTGAGTCAAAAAGGTGGAAAATTCCCTTATTTTGGGGCAAAAATGAAGAAATTTGCTTTTTTATGGCAAAAAGGTATACATTCCCTTTATTTTCGGGCAAAAAGGCAGAAATTCTTTGTATTTTTGAGCAAAATTGCAGAAATTCCCCTAATTTTTGGGCAAAAAGGCAGAAATTTTTTTTATTTTGGGGTAAAACTGCAGAAATTTCACTTATTTTGCGGCAAAATGTCAGAAATTCCCCTTATTTTTGGCAAAAAATGCAGAAAATCCCCTTATTTTAGGGCAAAATTGCAGAAATTTCTTTTATTTGGGGGCAAAAACAGAAATTCCTTTTATTTTGGGGCAAAATTGCAGAAATTTCCCTTATTATGGGGAAAAATTGCAGAAATTTCCCTTATTTTAGGGCAAAATTGCAGAAATTTCACTTATTTCAGAGAAAAAAACAAAAATTTTTCTTATTTTGGGGCAAAAAGGCAGAAATTCCCATTATTTTGGGCAAAAAGGCAGAAATTCACCTTATTTGGGGGTAAAATTGCAGAAATTTCACATATTTCAGGGCAAAACGGCAGAAATTTCCCTTATTTTGGGGCAAAAAGGCAGAAATTTCCCTTATTTTGGGATAAAATTGCAGAAATTTCCCTTATTTGGGGGCAAAAAGGCAGAAAATCCACTTAATTTCGGGTAAAAGGGCAGAAATTTCTTGTATTTTGGAGCAAAATTGCAGAAACTCCCCTAATTTTCGGGCAAAAAGGCAGAATTTCCCTTTATTTTGGGGCAAAAATAGAGAAATTCTTTTTATTATGGGGCAAAAATCAGAAATTTCCTTTATTTTGGGGCAAAATTTTAGAAATTTCTTTTATATTGTTACAGACTTGCAGAAATTTTTCTTATTTTGTGGCAAAAAGGCAGAAATTCCCCATATTTTGGTGCAAAATGCTGAAATTCCCCTTATTTTGAGGTAAAATCCTGAAATTCCCCATATTTTGGGGCAAAAAGGCAGAAATTCCTAATATTTTGTGGCAAAAATGCAGAAATTCCCCTTATTTTGAGGTAAAAAGGCCAAAATTCCCCTTATTTGGGGGCAAGAAGGCAGAAATTTTTTTATTTTGGTACAAAATTGCAGAAATTTTTCTTATTTTGGGGCAAAAAGTCAGAAATTCCCCATATTTTGGGGCAAAAAGGCAGAAATTCCCCTTATTTTGAGGTAATAAGGCTGAAATTCCCCTTATTTTGGGGCAAAAAGGCAGAAATTTCGTTTATTTTGGGGAAAAGGCAGAAATTGCACTTATTTTGAGTAAAAAAGGTGGAAAATTCCCTTATTTTGGGGCAAAAATGAAGAAATTTGCTTTTTTATGGCAAAAAGTTATACATTCCCTTTATTTTCGGGCAAAAAGGCAGAAATTCTTTGTATTTTGGAGCAAAATTGCAGAAATTCCCCTAATTTCTGGGTAAAAAGGCAGAAATTCCTATTATTTTGTGGTAAAACTGCAGAAATTTCACTTATTTTGCGGCAAAATGTCAGAAATTCCCCTTATTTTCGGCAAAAAATGCAGAAAATCCCCTTATTTTAGGGCAAAATTGCAGAAATCTCCCTTATTTGGGGGCAAAAATAGAAATTCCCTTTATTTTGGGGCAAAATTGCAGAAATTTCCCTTATTATGGGGAAAAATTGCAGAAATTTCCCTTATTTGGGGGCAAAAAGGCAGAAAATCCACTTAATTTCGGGTAAAAAGGCAGAAATTTCTCGTATTTTGGAGCAAAATTGCAGAAACTCCCCTAATTTTCGGGCAAAAAGGCAGAATTTCCCTTTATTGTGGGGCAAAAATAGAGAAATTCTTTTTATTTTGGGGCAAAAATCAGAAATTTCCCTTATTTTGGGGCAAAATTTTAGAAATTTCTTTTATATTGTTACAGACTTGCAGAAACTTTTCTTATTTTGTGGCAAAAAGGCAGAAATTCCCCATACTTTGGTGCAAAAAGGCTGAAATTCCCCATATTTTGGGGAAAAAAGGCAGAAATTCCTCTCATTTGGGGGCAAAAAGGCACAAATTTCCCTTATTTTTGGGCATAATTGCAGGAATTTCATTTATTTCAGGGCAAAAAGTCAGAAATTCCATTTATTTTGGGGAAAAAAGGCAGAAATTTCTTTTATTTTGATACAAAATTGTAGAAATTTTCCTTATTTTGGAACAAAATGCAAAAATTACCCATATTTTGGGGAAAAAGGCAGAAATTCCCCTTATTTTGAGGTAAAAAGGCTGAAATTCCTGTAATTTTGGGGAAAAAAAGGCATAAATTCCCTTTACTTTGTGGCAAAAAGGCAGAAATTCCCGTTAATTGGGGCAGAAAAGCAGAAATTTTCCTTATTTAAAGGCAATAGGGCAGAAATTCCCCATATTTTGTGGCAAAAAGGCAGAAATTCCCCTTATTTGGAGGTAAAATGCTGAATTTCCCCTTATTTTCGGCAAAAAGGCAGAAATTCCTATTATTTTGGGGCAAAATTGCAGAAATTTCAATTATTTCAGGGCAAAAAGTCAGAAATTAGCCTTATTTTGGGGCGAAAAACAGAAATTCCCTAATTTGGGGGCCAAAAACAGAAATTCCCATTATTTTGGGGTAAAAATGCAGAAATTTCAAATATTGCAGGGCAAAAAGGCAGAAATTCCACTTTATTTCGGACAATAACGCAGAAATTCCCCGTATTTTAAAGCTAAATTTCAGAAATTCCCCTTATATTGGTGCAAAAATGCAGAAATTCCCTCTATTTTTGTGCAATAAGGCAGATTTCCCCGTATTTTGAAGCAAAATTGCACATTATCTTCTAATTTTGAGGGAAAATGCAGAAATTCACATTATTTTGGAACAAAAAGACAGAAATTCTCCTTATTTCAGGGCAAAAGGTCATAAATTCCCCTTATTTTGGGGCAAAATTGCAGAAATTTCCTTTATTTTGGGGCAAAATTGCAGAAATTTCCCTTATTTTGGGGCAAAATTGCAGAAATTTCACTTATTTCAGGGAAAAAGCACAGAAATTTCTCTTATTTTGGGGAAAAAAGGCAGAAATTTCTTTTATTTTGGTACAAAATTGCAGAAATTTTCTTTATTTTGGGGAAAATGCAGAAATTCCCCATATTTTGGGGCAAAAAAGCAGATATTCCCCTTATTATGAGGTAAAATGCTGAAATTCCCCTTATTTTGAGGCAAAAAGACAGAAATTCCCTTTATTTTGTGAAAAAAGGCAGAAATTTCCCTTATTTTGGGGCAAAATTGCAGAAATTTCACTTATTTCAGGGCAAAATTCAAAAATTCCTTTTATTTTGGGGCAAAAAGACAGAAATTCCGTTTATTTTGGGTAAAAAGGCAGAAATTTCACTTATTTTGAGGTAAGAAGGCAGAAATTCCTCTTATTTTGGGGCAAAAATGAAGAAATTTCTCTTTTTTGTGGCAAAAGGTATCCATTCCCCTTATTTTCGGGCAAAAAAGCAGAAATTCCCCCTATTTTGGAGCAGAATTGAAGAAAATCCCCTAATTGTGGGGCAAAAAGGCAGAAATTCCCTATATGTTGGGGCAAAAAGACAGAAATTCTCCTTATTTTGGGGCAAAACTCAGAAATTCCACTTATTTTGAGGCAAAATTCCAGAAATTTCCCTTATTTTGGGGCAAAATTGCAGAAATTTTACTTATTTTGGGGCAAAATTGCAGAAATTTCACTTATTTCAGGTAAAAATGGCAGAAATTTTTCTTATTTTGGGGCAAAAAGGCAGAAATTCCTAATATTTTGTGGCAAAAATGCAGAAATTCTCCTTATTTTGAGGTAAAAAGGCTGAAATTTCCCTTATTTGGGGGCAAAAAGGCAGAAATTTCTTATTTTGGGGTAAAATTGCAAACATTTCAATTATTTCAGGGTAATAAGTCAGAAATTTTCCTTATTTTGGGGCAAAAAAGACAGAAATTCCCTTTGTTTTGGAAGGAAAATACAGAAATTCTACTTCTTTAGAGACAAAAAGGCAGAAATTCCCCTTATTTTGAAGCAAAAATGAAGAAATTCCCCTAATTGTTGGGCCAAAAGGCAGAAATTCCCTATATGTTGGGGAAAAAAGACAGAAATTCTCCTTATTTTGGGACAAAACTCAGAAATTCCACGTATTTTGGGGCAAAATTGCAGGAATTTACCTTATTTTGAGGCAAAATTGCAGAAATTTCCCTTATTTGAGGGCAAAATTGCAGAAATTTCACTTCTTTTCAGGTAAAAAGGCTGAAATATCCTTTATCTTGGGGCAAAAAGGAAGAAATTCCCCTTATTTTGGGGCAAAATTGCAGAAATTTTCCTTATTTTGGGGCAAAAGGGCTGAAATTCTTATTTTGAGGTAAAATGCTGAAATTCCCCATATTTTGGGGCAAAAGGCAAAACTTCTTCTTATTTTGGGGCAAAGAGGCACAAATTTCCTTTATTTTCGGGCAAAATTGCAGAAATTTCATTTATTTCAGGGCAAAAAGTCAGAAATTCCTTTTATTTTGGGGCAAAGAGCAGAAATTTCTTTTATTATGGTACAAAATTGAAGAAATTTTTCTTATTTTGAAACAAAAATGCAGAAAATTCCCCTTATTTTGAGGCAAAAAGCAGAAATTATTCTCAATTTGAGGTAAAATGCAGAAATTCCCTTTATTTTGGGGCTAAAAGGCAGAAATTCCCTGTATTTTGAAGCAAAATTGCAGAAATTCTCATAATTTTCGGGCAAAAAGGCAGAAATTCTCCTTATTTTGGGGCAAAAAGACAGAAAATCTCCTTTTTCGGGAGCAAACAGTCAGAAATTCCCCTTATTTTGGGGCAAAATTGCAGAAATTTCCTTTACATTGGGGCAAAATTGCAGAAATTTCCCTTATTTTTGGGGCAAAATTGCAGAAATTTCAGGTATTTGAGAAAAAAAAGGCAGAAATTTTTTTTGGGGGGGCAAAAAGGCAGAAATTTTTTTTATTTTGGGGCAAAAAGTCAGAAATTCCCCATATTTTGGGGCAAAAAGGCAGAAATTCCCTTTATTTTGAGGTAATAAGGCTGAAATTCCCCTTATTTTGGGGCAAAAAGGCAGAAATTTCGTTTATTTTGGGGAAAAGGCAGAAATTGCACTTATTTTGAGTCAAAAAGGTGGAAAATCCCCTTATTTTGGGGCAAAAATGAAGAAATTTGCTTTTTTATGGCATAAAGGTATACATTCCCTTTATTTTCGGGCAAAAAGGCAGAAATTCTTTGTATTTTGGAGCAAAATTGCAGAAATTCCCCTAATTTTTGGGCAAAAAGGCAGAAATTTTCCTTATTTTGTGGTAAAACTGCAGAAATTTCACTTATTTTGCGGCAAAATGTCAGAAATTCCCCTTATTTTTGGCAAAAAATGCAGAAAATCCTCTTATTTTAGGGCAAAATTGCAGAAATTTCCCTTATTTGGGGACAAAAACAGAAATTCCCCTTATTTTGGGGCAAAATTGCAGAAATTTCCCTTATTATGGGGAAAAATTGCAGAAATTTCCCTTATTTTAGGGCAAAATTGCAGAAATTTCACTTATTTCAGAGAAAAAAAGCAAAAATTTTTCTTATTTTGGGGCAAAAAGGCAGAAATTCCCATTATATGGGGCAAAAAGGCAGAAATTCACCTTATTTTGGGGTAAAATTGCAGAAATTTCACATATTTCAGGGCAAAACGGCAGAAATTCCCCTTATTTTGGGGCAAAAAGGCAGAAATTTCCCTTATTTTGGGATAAAATTGCAGAAATTTCCCTTATTTGGGGGCAAAAAGGCAGAAAATCCACTTAATTTCAGGTAAAAAGGCAGAAATTTCTCGTATTTTGGAGCAAAATTGCAGAAACTCCCCTAATTTTGGGGCAAAAAGGCAGAATTTCCCTTTATTTTGGGGCAAAAATAGAGAAATTCTTTTTATTTTGGGGCAAAAATCAGAAATTTCCTTTATTTTGGGGCAAAATTTTAGAAATTTCTTTTATATTGTTACAGACTTGCAGAAATTTTTCTTATTTTGTGGCAAAAAGGCAGAAATTCCCCATATTTTGGTGCAAAAACGCTGAAATTCCCCTTATTTTGAGGTAAAATCCTGAAATTCCCCATATTTTGGGGCAAAAAGGCAGAAATTCCCCTCATTTGGGGGCAAAAAGTCCCAAATTTCCCTTATTTTCGGGCATAATTGCAGGAATTTTATTTATTTCAGGGCAAAAAGTCAGAAATTCCTTTTATTTTGGGGCAAAACAGAAATTTCTTTTATTTTGATACAAAATTGTAGAAATTTTCCTTATTTTGGAACAAAAAGGCAAAAATTACCCATATTTTGGGGAAAAAGGCAGAAATTCCTTTTATTTTGAGGTAAAAAGGCGGAAATTCCCGTTATTTTGGGGCATAAAGGCAGAAATTCCCTTTACTTTGTGGCAAAAGAGCAGAAATTCCCGTTAATTGGGGCAGAAAAGCAGAAATTTTCCTTATTTAAGGGCAATAGGGCAGAAATTCCCCTTATTTGAAGGTAAAATGCTGAAATTCCCCTTATTTTCGGCAAAAAGGCAGAAATTCCTATTATTTTGGGGCAAAATTGCAGAAATTTCAATTATTTCTGGGCAAAAAGTCAGATATTTGCCTTATTTTGGGGCAAAAAGCAGAAATTCCCTTAATTTTGGGGCCAAAAACAGAAATTCCCCTTATTTTGGGGTAAAATTGCAGAAATTTCAAATATTTCAGGGCAAAAAGGCAGAAATTCCACTTTATTTCGGACAATAACGCAGAAATTCCCCGTATTTTAAAACTAAATTTCGAAATCCCCCTTATATTGGTGCAAAAATGGAGAAATTCCCTTTATTTTTGTGCAATAAGGCAGATTTCCCCGTATTTTGAAGCAAAATTGCACATATTTCCCTAATTTTGAAGGAAAATGCAGAAATTCACATTATTTTGGAACAAAAAGACAGAAATTCTCCTTATTTCAGGGCAAAAAGTCAGAAATTCCCCTTCTTTTGGGGTAAAATTGCAGAAATTTTCTTTATTTTGGGGCAAAATTGCAGAAATTTCTCTTATTTTGGGGCAAAAAGGCAGAAATTTCTTTTATTTTGGTACAAAATTGCAGAAATTTTCTTTATTTTGGGGCAAAATTGCAGAAATTTCCCTTATTTTGGGGCAAAATTGCAGAAATTTCACTTATTTCAGGGAAAAAGTGCAGAAATTTCTCTTATTTTGGGGCAAAAAGGCAGAAATTTCTTTTATTTTGGTACAAAATTACAAAAATTTTCTTTATTTTGGGGCAAAAATGAAGAAATTCTCCATATTTTGGGGCAAAAAGGCAGAGATTTGCCTTATTATGAGGTAAAATGCTGAAATTCCCCTTATTTTGGGGCAAAAATACAGAAATTCCCTTTATTTTGTGGCAAAAAGGCAGAAATTTCCCTTATTTTGGGGCAAAATTGCAGAAATTTCACTTATTTCAGGGCAAAATTCAAAAATTCCTTTTATTTTAGGGCAAAAAGACAGAAATTCCGTTCATTTTTAGGTTAAAAAGGCAGAAATTTCACTTATTTTGAGGTAAGAAGGCAGAAATTCCTCTTATTTTGGGGCAAAAATGAAGAAATTTCTCTTTTTTGTGGCAAAAGGTATACATTCCCCTTATTTTCGGGCAAAAAAAGCAGAAATTCCCCGTATTTTGGAGCAGAATTGAAGAAAATCCCCTAATTGTGGGGCAAAAAGGCAGAAATTCCCTATATGTTGGGGCAAAAAGACAGAAATTCTCCTTATTTTGGGGCAAAACTCAGAAATTCCACTTATTTTGGGGCAAATTTCCAGAAATTTCCCTTATTTTGGGGCAAAATTGCAGAAATTTTACTTATTTTGGGGCAAAATTGCAGAAATTTCACTTATTTCAGGTAAAAATGGCAGAAATTTTTCTTATTTTGGGGCAAAAAGGCAGAAATTCCTAATATTTTGTGGCAAAAATGCAGAAATTCCCCTTATTTTGAGGTAAAAAGGCTGAAATTCCCCTTATTTGGGGGCAAAAAGGCAGAAATTTCCCTAATTTTTGGGCAAAAGTGCAAACATTTCACTTATTTCAGGGTAATAAGTCAGAAATTTTCCTTATTTTGGGGCAAAAAAGACAGAAATTCCCTTTGTTTTGGAAGGAAAATACAGAAATTCCACTTCTTTAGAGACAAAAAGGCAGAAATTCCCCTTATTTTGAAGCAAAAATGAAGAAATTCCCCTAATTGTTGGGCCAAAAGGCAGAAATTCCCTATATGTTGGGGAAAAAAGACAGAAATTCTCCTTATTTTGGGACAAAACTCAGAAATTCCACTTATTTTGGGGCAAAATTGCAGGAATTTACCTTATTTTGAGGCAAAATTGCAGAAATTTCCCTTATTTGAGGGCAAAATTGCAGAAATTTCACTTATTTTCAGGTAAAAAGGCTGAAATATCCTTTATTTTGGGGCAAAAAGGAAGAAATTCCCCTTATTTTGGGGCAAAATTGCAGAAATTTTCCTTATTTTGGGGCAAAAGGGCTGAAATTCTTATTTTGAGGTAAAATGCCGAAATTCCCCATATTTTGGGGCAAAAGGCAAAACTTCTTCTTATTTTGGGGCAAAGAGGCACAAATTTCCCTATTTTCGGGCAAAATTGCAGAAATTTCATTTATTTCAGGGCAAAAAGTCAGAAATTCCTTTTATTTTGGGGCAAAGAGCAGAAATTTCTTTTATTATGGTACAAAATTGAAGAAATTTTTCTTATTTTGAAACAAAAAGGCAGAAAATTCCCCTTATTTTGAGGCAAAAGGCAGAAATTATTCTCAATTTGAGGTAAAATGCAGAAATTCCCTTTATTTTGGGGCAAAAAGGCAGAAATTCCCCTCATTTGGGGGCAAAAAGGCCCAAATTTCTCTTATTTTCGGGCATAATTGCAGGAATTTCATTTATTTCAGGGCAAAAAGTCAGAAATTCCTTTTATTTTGGGGCAAAAACAGAAATTTCTTTTATTTTGATACAAAATTGTAGAAATTTTCCTTATTTTGGAACAAAAAGGCAAAAATTACCCATATTTTGGGGAAAAAGGCGGAAATTCCCCTTATTTTGAGGTAAAAAGGCTGAAATTCCCGTTATTTTGGGGCAAAAAGGCAGAAATTCCCTTTACTTTGTGGCAAAAAGGCAGAAATTCCCGTTAATTGGAGCAGAAAAGCAGAAATTTTCCTTATTTAAGGGCAATAGGGCAGAAATTCCCCTTATTTTGTGGCAAAAAGGCAGAAATTCCCCTTATTTGAAGGTAAAATGCTGAAATTCCTTTTATTTTCGGCAAAAAGGCAGAAATTCCTATTATTTTGGGGCAAAATTGCAGAAATTTCAATTATTTCTGAGCAAAAAGTCAGATATTTGCCTTATTTTGGGGCAAAAAGCAGAAATTCCCTTAATTTTGGGGCCAAAAACAGAAATTCCCCTTATTTTGGGGTAAAATTGCAGAAATTTCAAATATTTCAGGGCAAAAAGGCAGAAATTCCACTTTATTTCGGACAATAACGCAGAAATTCCCCGTATTTTAAAGCTAAATTTCAGAAATTCCCCTTATATTGGTGCAAAAATGGAAAATTCCCTTTATTTTTGTGCAATAAGGCAGATTTCCCCGTATTTTGAAGCAAAATTGCACATATTTCCCTAATTTTGAAGGAAAATGCAGAAATTCACATTATTTTGGAACAAAAAGACAGAAATTCTCCTTATTTCAGGGCAAAAAGTCAGAAATTCCCCTTCTTTTGGGGTAAAATTGCAGAAATTTTCTTTATTTTGGGGCAAAATTGCAGAAATTTCTCTTATTTTGGGGCAAAATTGCAGAAATTTCACTTATTTCAGGGAAAAAGTGCCGAAATTTCTCTTATTTTGGGGCAAAAAGGCAGAAATTTCTTTTATTTTGGTACAAAATTGCAGAAATTTTCTTTATTTTGGGGCAAAATTGCAGAAATTTTCCTTTTTTTGGGGCAAAATTGCAGAAATTTCACTTATTTCAGGGAAAAAGTGCAGAAATTTCTCTTATTTTGGGGCAAAAAGGCAGAAATTTCTTTTATTTTTGTACAAAATTGCAGAAATTTTCTTTATTTTGGGGCAAAAATGAAGAAATTCCCCATATTTTGGGGCAAAAATGCAGAGATTTGCCTTATTATGAGGTAAAATGCTGAAATTCCCCTTATTTTGGGGCAAAAATACAGAAATTCCCTTTATTTTGTGGCAAAAAGGCAGAAATTTCCCTTATTTTGGGGCAAAATTGCAGAAATTTCACTTATTTCAGGGCAAAATTCAAAAATTCCTTTTATTTTGGGGCAAAAAGACAGAAATTTCATTTATTTTGGGTAAAAAGGCAGAAATTTAACTTATTTTGAGGTAAGAAGGCAGAAATTCCTCTTATTTTGGGGCAAAAATGAAGAAATTTCTCTTTTTTGTGGCAAAAGGTATACATTCCCCTTATTTTCGGGCAAAAAAAGCAGAAATTCCCCGTATTTTGGAGCAGAATTGAAGAAAATCCCCTAATTGTGGGGCAAAAAGGCAGAAATTCCCTATATGTTGGGGCAAAAAGACAGAAATTCTCCTTATTTTGGGGCAAAACTCAGAAATTCCAATTATTTTGGGGCAAAATTCCAGAAATTTCCCTTATTTTGGGGCAAAATTGCAGAAATTTTACTTATTTTGGGGCAAAATTGCAGAAATTTCACTTATTTCAGATAAAATGGCAGAAATTTTTCTTATTTTGGGGCAAAAAGGCAGAAATTCCTTATATTTTGTGGCAAAAATGCAGAAATTCCTTTTATTTTGAGGTAAAAAGGTTGAAATTCCCCTTATTTGGGGGCAAAAAGGCAGAAATTTCCCTAATTTTGGGGCAAAATTGCAAACATTTCACTTATTTCAGGGTAATAAGTCAGAAATTTTCCTTATTTTGGGGCAAAAAAGACAGAAATACCCTTTGTTTTGGAAGGAAAATACAGAAATTCCACATCTTTAGAGACAAAAAGGCAGAAATTCCCCTTATTTTGAAGCAAAAATAAAGAAAATCCCCTAATTGTTGGGCCAAAAGGCAGAAATTCCCTATATGTTGGGGCAAAAAGACAGAAATTCTCCTTATTTTGGGACAAAACTCAGAAATTCCACTTATTTTGGGGCAAAATTGCAGGAATTTACCTTATTTTGAGGCAAAATTGCAGAAATTTCCCTTATTTGGGGCAAAATTGCAGAAATTTCACTTATTTTCAGGTAAAAAGGCTGTAATATCCTTTATTTTGGGGCAAAAAAGAAGAAATTCCCCTTATTTTGGGGCAAAATTGCAGAAATTTTCCTTATTTTGGGGCAAAAGGGCTGAAATTCTTATTTTGAGATAAAATGCTGAAATTCCCCATATTTTGGGGCAAAAGGCAAAACTTCTTCTTATTTTGGGGCAAAGAGGCACAAATTTCCCTTATTTTCGGGCAAAATTGCAGAAATTTCATTTATTTCAGGGCAAAAAGTCAGAAATTTTTTTTATTTTGGGGCAAAGAGCAGAAATTTCTTTTATTATGGTACAAAATTGAAGAAATTTTTCTTATTTTGAAACAAAAAGGCAGAAAATTCCCCTTATTTTGAGGCAAAAGGCAGAAATTATTCTCAATTTGAGGTAAAATGCAGAAATTCCCTTTATTTTGGGGCTAAAAGGCAGAAATTCCCTGTATTTTGAAGCAAAATTGCAGAAATTCTCATAATTTTCGGGCAAAAAGGCAGAAATTCTCCTTATTTTGGGGCAAAAAGACAGAAAATCTCCTTTTTCGGGAGCAAACAGTCAGAAATTCCCCTTATTTTGGGGCAAAATTGCAGAAATTTCCCTTATTTTGGGGCAAAATTGCAGAAATTTCAGTTATTTGAGAAAAAAAGGCAGAAATTTTTTTTGGGGGGGCAAAAAGGCAGAAATTTTTTTTATTTTGGTACAAAATGGCAGAAATTCCCCATATTTTGGGGCAAAAAGGCAGAAATTCCCTTTATTTTGAGGTAATAAGGCTGAAATTCCCCTTATTTTGGGGCAAAAAGGCAGAAATTTCGTTTATTTTGGGGAAAAGGCAGAAATTGCACTTATTTTGAGTCAAAAAGGTGGAAAATCCCCTTATTTTGGGGCAAAAATGAAGAAATTTGCTTTTTTATGGCATAAAGGTATACATTCCCTTTATTTTCGGGCAAAAAGGCAGAAATTCTTTGTATTTTGGAGCAAAATTGCAGAAATTCCCCTAATTTTTGGGCAAAAAGGCAGAAATTTTCCTTATTTTGGGGTAAAACTGCAGAAATTTCACTTATTTTGCGGCAAAATGTCAGAAATTCCCCTTATTTTTGGCAAAAAATGCAGAAAATCCCCTTATTTTAGGGCAAAATTGCAGAAATTTCCCTTATTTGGGGACAAAAACAGAAATTCCCCTTATTTTGGGGCAAAATTGCAGAAATTTCCCTTATTATGGGGAAAAATTGCAGAAATTTCCCTTATTTTAGGGCAAAATTGCAGAAATTTCACTTATTTCAGAGAAAAAAAGCAAAAATTTTTCTTATTTTGGGGCAAAAAGGCAGAAATTCCCATTATATTGGGGCAAAAAGGCAGAAATTCACCTTATTTTGGGGTAAAATTGCAGAAATTTCACATATTTCAGGGCAAAACGGCAGAAATTCCCCTTATTTTGGGGCAAAAAGGCAGAAATTTCCCTTATTTTGGGATAAAATTGCAGAAATTTCCCTTATTTGGGGGCAAAAAGGCAGAAAATCCACTTAATTTTAGGTAAAAAGGCAGAAATTTCTCGTATTTTGGAGCAAAATTGCAGAAACTCCCCTAATTTTGGGGCAAAAAGGCAGAATTTCCCTTTATTTTGGGGCAAAAATAGAGAAATTCTTTTTATTTTGGGGCAAAAATCAGAAATTTCCTTTATTTTGGGGCAAAATTTTAGAAATTTCTTTTATATTGTTACAGACTTGCAGAAATTTTTCTTATTTTGTGGCAAAAAGGCAGAAATTCCCCATATTTTGGTGCAAAAACGCTGAAATTCCCCTTATTTTGAGGTAAAATCCTGAAATTCCCCATATTTTGGGGCAAAAAGGCAGAAATTCCCCTCATTTGGGGGCAAAAAGTCCCAAATTTCCCTTATTTTCGGGCATAATTGCAGGAATTTTATTTATTTCAGGGCAAAAAGTCAGAAATTCCTTTTATTTTGGGGCAAAACAGAAATTTCTTTTATTTTGATACAAAATTGTAGAAATTTTCCTTATTTTGGAACAAAAAGGCAAAAATTACCCATATTTTGGGGAAAAAGGCAGAAATTCCTTTTATTTTGAGGTAAAAAGGCTGAAATTCCCGTTATTTTGGGGCATAAAGGCAGAAATTCCCTTTACTTTGTGGCAAAAGAGCAGAAATTCCCGTTAATTGGGGCAGAAAAGCAGAAATTTTCCTTATTTAAGGGCAATAGGGCAGAAATTCCCCTTATTTGAAGGTAAAATGCTGAAATTCCCCTTATTTTCGGCAAAAAGGCAGAAATTCCTATTATTTTGGGGCAAAATTGCAGAAATTTCAATTATTTCTGGGCAAAAAGTCAGATATTTGCCTTATTTTGGGGCAAAAAGCAGAAATTCCCTTAATTTTGGGGCCAAAAACAGAAATTCCCCTTATTTTGGGGTAAAATTGCAGAAATTTCAAATATTTCAGGGCAAAAAGGCAGAAATTCCACTTTATTTCGGACAATAACGCAGAAATTCCCCGTATTTTAAAACTAAATTTCGAAATCCCCCTTATATTGGTGCAAAAATGGAGAAATTCCCTTTATTTTTGTGCAATAAGGCAGATTTCCCCGTATTTTGAAGCAAAATTGCACATATTTCCCTAATTTTGAAGGAAAATGCAGAAATTCACATTATTTTGGAACAAAAAGACAGAAATTCTCCTTATTTCAGGGCAAAAAGTCTGAAATTCTCCTTATTTTGGGGTAAAATTGCAGAAATTTTCTTTATTTTGGGGCAAAATTGCAGAAATTTCCCTTATTTTGGGGCAAAATTGCAGAAATTTCACTTATTTCAGGGAAAAAGTGCAGAAATTTCTCTTATTTTGGGGCAAAAAGGCAGAAATTTCTTTTATTTTGGTACAAAATTGCAGAAATTTTCTTTATTTTGGGGCAAAAATGAAGAAATTCCCCATATTTTGGGGCAAAAAGGCAGAGATTCGCCTTATTATGAGGTAAAATGCTGAAATTCCCCTTATTTTGGGGCAAAAATACAGAAATTCCCTTTATTTTGTGGCAAAAAGGCAGAAATTTCCCTTATTTTGGGGCAAAATTGCAGAAATTTCACTTATTTCAGGGCAAAATTCAAAAATTCCTCTTATTTTTGGGCAAAAAGACAGAAATTTTGTTTATTTTTGGGTAAAAAGGCAGAAATTTCACTTATTGTGAGGTAAGAAGGCAGTAATTCCTCTTATTTTGGGGCAAAAATGAAGAAATTTCTCTTTTTTGTGGCAAAAGGTATATATTCTCCTTATTTTCGGGCAAAAAAGCAGAAATATCCCGTTTTTTAGAGCACAATTGCAGAAAATCCCCTAATTGTGGGGCAAAAAGGCAGAAATTCCCTATATGTTGGGGCAAAAAGAAAGAAATTCTCCTTATTTTGGGGCAAAACTCAGAAATTCCACTTATTTTGAAGCAAAATTCCAGAAATTTCCCTTATTTTGGGGCAAAATTGCAGAAATTTCACTTATTTTGGGGCAAAATTGCAGAAATTTCACTTATTTCAGATAAAAAAAAGGCAGAAATTTTTCTTATATTGGGGCAAAAAGGCAAAAATTCCTAATATTTTGTGGCAAAAATGCAGAAATTCCCCTTATTTTGAGGTAAAAAGGCTGAAATTCCCCTTATTTGGGGGCAAAAAGGCAGAAATTTCCCTTATTTTGGGGCAAAATTGCAGAAATTTCACTTATTTCAGGGCAAAATTCAAAAATTCCTTTTATTTTGGGGCTAAAAGTCAGAAATTCCGTTTATTTTTGGGTAAAAAGGCAGAAATTTCACTTATTTTGAGGTAAGAAGCCAGAAATTGCTCTTATTTTGGGGCAAAAATGAAGAAATTTCCCTTTTTTGTGGCAAAAGGTATATATTCCCCTTATTTTCGGGCAAAAAAGCATAAATATCCCGTTTTTTGGAGCGCAATTGCAGAAAATCCCCTAATTGTGGGGCAAAAAGGCAGAAATTCTCTATATGTTGGGGCAAAAAGACAGAAATTCTCCTTATTTTGGGGCAAAACTCAGAAATTCCACTTATTTTGGGGCAAAATTCCAGAAATTTCCCTTATTTTGGTGCAAAATTGCAGAAATTTTACTTATTTTGGGGCAAAATTGCAGAAATTTCACTTATTTCAGGTAAAAATGGCAGAAATTTTTCTTATTTTGGGGCAAAAAGGCAGAAATTCCTAATATTTTGTGGCAAAAATGCAGAAATTCCCCTTATTTTGAGGTAAAAAGGTTGAAATTCCCCTTATTTGGGGGCAAAAAGGCAGAAATTTCCCTTTTTTTGGGGCAAAATTGCAAACATTTCACTTATTTCAGGGTAATAAGTCAGAAATTTTCCTTATTTTGGGGCAAAAAACACAGAAATTCCCTTTGTTTTGGAAGGAAAATACAGAAATTCCACTTCTTTAGAGGCAAAAAGGCAGAAATTCCCCTTATTTTGAAGCAAAAATGAAGAAATTCCCCTAATTGTTGGGCAAAAAGGCAGAAATTCCCTATATGTTGGGGCAAAAAGACAGAAATTCTCCTTATTTTGGGACAAAACTCAGAAATTCCACTTATTTTGGGGCAAAATTGCAGGAATTTACCTTATTTTGAGGCAAAATTGCAGAAATTTCCCTTATTTGGCGCAAAATTGCAGAAATTTCACTTATTTTCAGGTAAAAAGGCTGAAATATCCTTTATTTTGGCGCAAAAAAGAAGAAATTCCCCTTATTTTGGGGCAAAATTGCAGAAATTTTCCTTATTTTGGGGCAAAAAGGCTGAAATTCTTATTTTGAGGTAAAATGCTGAAATTCCCCATATTTTGGGGCAAAAGGCAAAACTTCTTTTTATTTTGGGGCAAAGAGGCACAAATTTCCCTTATTTTCGGGAAAAATTGCAGAAATTTCATTTATTTCAGGGCAAAAAGTCAGAAATTCCTTTTATTTTGGGGCAAAGAGCAGAAATTTCTTTTATTATGGTACAAAATTGAAGAAATTTTTCTTATTTTGAAACAAAAAGGCAGAAAATTCCCCTTATTTTGAGGCAAAAGGCAGAAATTATTCTCAATTTGAGGTAAAATGCAGAAATTCCCTTTATTTTGGGGCTAAAAAACAGAAATTCCCTGTATTTTGAAGCAAAATTGCAGAAATTCTCATAATTTTTGGGCAAAAAGGCAGAAATTCTCCTTATTATGGGGCAAAAAGACAGAAAATCTCCTTTTTCGGGAGCAAACAGTCAGAAATTCCCCTTATTTTGGGGCAAAATTGCAGAAATTTCCTTTACATTGGGGCAAAATTGTAGAAATTTCCCTTATTTTGGGGCAAAATTGCAGAAATTTCACGTATTTCAGGGAAAAAAGGCAGAAATTTTTTTGGGGGGGCAAAAAGGCAGAAATATTTTTATTTTGGTACAAAATTGCAGAAATTTTTCTTATTTTGGGGCAAAAAGTCAGAAATTCCCCATATTTTGGGGCAAAAAGGCAGAAATTCCCCTTATTTTGAGGTAAAAAGGCTGAAATTCCCCTTATTTTGGGGCAAAAAGACAGAAATTTCGTTTATTTTGGGGAAAAGGCAGAAATTGCACTTATTTTGAGTCAAAAAGGTGGAAATTCCTCTTATTTTGGGGCAAAAATGAAGAAATTTGCTTTTTTATGGCAAAAAGGTATACATTCCCTTTATTTTCGGGCAAAAAGGCAGAAATTCTCCTTATTTTGGGGCAAAAAGACAGAAAATCTCCTTTTTCGGGAGCAAACAGTCAGAAATTCCCCTTATTTTGGGGCAAAATTGCAGAAATTTCCTTTACATTGGGGCAAAATTGCAGAAATTTCCCTTATTTGGGGGCAAAATTGCAGAAATTTCAGGTATTTGAAAAAAAAAGGCAGAAATTTTTTTGGGGGGGCAAAAAGGCAGAAATTTTTTTTATTTTGGTACAAAATTGCAGAAATTTTTCTTATTTTGGGGCAAAAAGTCAGTAATTCCCCATATTTTGGGGCAAAATGGCAGAAATTCCCCTTATTTTGAGGTAATAAGGCTGAAATTCCCCTTATTTTGGGGCAAAAAGGCAGAAATTTCGTTTATTTTGGGGAAAAGGCAGAAATTGCACTTATTTTGAGTCAAAAAGGTGGAAAATCTCCTTATTTGGGGGCAAAAATGAAGAAATTTGCTTTTTTATGGCAAAAAGGTATACATTCCCTTTATTTTCGGGCAAAAAGGCAGAAATTCTTTGTATTTTGGAGCAAAATTGCAGAAATTCCCCTAATTTTTGGGCAAAAAGGCAGAAATTCCCCTTATTTTTGGGGTAAAACTGCAGAAATTTCACTTATTTTGCAGCAAAATGTCAGAAATTCCCCTTATTTTTGGCAAAAAATGCAGAAAATCCCCTTATTTTAGGGCAAAATTGCAGAAATTTCCCTTATTTGGGGACAAAAACAGAAATTCCCCTTATTTTGGGGCAAAATTGCAGAAATTTCCCTTATTATGGGGAAAAATTGCAGAAATTTCCCTTATTTTAGGGCAAAATTGCAGAAATTTCACTTATTTCAGAGAAAAAAAGCAAAAATTTTTCTTATTTTGGGGCAAAAAGGCAGAAATTCCCATTATTTTGGGGCAAAAAGGCAGAAATTCACCTTATTTTGGGGTAAAATTGCAGAAATTTCACATATTTCAGGGCAAAACGGCAGAAATTCCCCTTATTTGGGGCAAAAAGGCAGAAATTTCCCTTATTTTGGGATAAAATTGCAGAAATTTCCCTTATTTGGAGGCAAAAAGGCAGAAAATCCACTTAATTTCGGGTAAAAAGGCAGAAATTTCTCGTATTTTGGAGCAAAATTGCAGAAACTCCCCTACTTTTGGGGCTAAAAGGCAGAATTTCCCTTTATTTTGGGGCAAAAATAGAGAAATTCTTTTTATTTTGGGGCAAAAATCAGAAATTTCCTTTATTTTGGGGCAAAATTTTAGAAATTTCTTTTATATTGTTACAGACTTGCAGAAATTTTTCTTATTTTGTGGCAAAAAGGCAGAAATTCCCCATACTTTGGTGCAAAAAGGCTGAAATTCCCCTTATTTTGAGGTAAAATCCTGAAATTCCCCATATTTTCGGGCAAAAAGGCAGAAATTCCCCTCATTTGGGGGCAAAAAGGCACAAATTTCCCTTATTTTCGGGCATAATTGCAGGAATTTCATTTATTTCAGGGCAAAAAGTCAGAAATTCCTTTTATTTTCGGGCAAAAACAGAAATTTCTTTTATTTTGATACAAAATTGTAGAAATTTTCCTTATTTTGGAACAAAAAGGCAAAAATTACCCATATTTTGGGGAAAAAGGCAGAAATTCCCCTTATTTTGAGGTAAAAAGGCTGAAATTCCCGTTATTTTGGGGCAAAAAGGCAGAAATTCCCTTTACTTTGTGGCAAAAAGGCAGAAATTCCCGTTAATTGGGGCAGAAAAGCGAAATTTTCCTTATTTAAGGGCAATAGGGCAGAAATTCCCCTTATTTTGTGGCAAAAAGGCAGAAATTCCCCTTATTTCAGGGCAAAAAGTCAGAAATTCCCCTTCTTTTGGGGTAAAATTGCAGAAATTTTCTTTATTTTGGGGCAAAATTGCAGAAATTTCTCTTATTTTGGGGCAAAATTGCAGAAATTTCACTTATTTCAGGGGAAAAGTGCAGAAATTTCTCTTATTTTGGGGCAAAAAGGCAGAAATTTCTTTTATTTTGGTACAAAATTGCAGAAATTTTCTTTATTTTGGGGCAAAATTGCAGAAATTTCCCTTATTTTGGGGCAAAATTGCAGAAATTTCACTTATTTCAGGGAAAAAGTGCAGAAATTTCTCTTATTTTGGGGCAAAAAGGCAGAAATTTCTTTTATTTTGGTACAAAATTGCAGAAATTTTCTTTATTTTGGGGCAAAAATTAAGAAATTCCCCATATTTTGGGGCAAAAAGGCAGAGATTTGCCTTATTATGAGGTAAAATGCTGAAATTCCCCTTATTTTGGGGCAAAAATACAGAAATTCCCTTTATTTTGTGGCAAAAAGGCAGAAATTTCCCTTATTTTGGGGCAAAATTGCAGAAATTTCACTTATTTCAGGGCAAAATTCAAAAATTCCTTTTATTTTGGGGCAAAAAGACAGAAATTCCGTTCATTTTTAGGTAAAAAGGCAGAAATTTCACTTATTTTGAGGTAAGAAGGCAGAAATTCCTCTTATTTTGGGGCAAAAATGAAGAAATTTCTCCTTTTTGTGGCAAAAGTTATACATTCCCCTTATTTTCGGGCAAAAAAGCAGAAATTCCCCCTATTTTGGAGCAGAATTGAAGAAAAATCCCCTAATTGCGGGGCAAAAAGGCAGAAATTCCCTATATGTTGGGGCAAAAAGACAGAAATTCTCCTTATTTTGGGGCAAAACTCAGAAATTCCACTTATTTTGGGGCAAAATTCCAGAAATTTCCCTTATTTTAGGGCAAAATTGCAGAAATTTCACTTATTTTGGGGCAAAATTGCAGAAATTTTACTTATTTCAGAAAAAAATTCAGAAATTTTCCTATTTTAGTGCAAAAAGGCAGAAATTTCTTTTATTTTGGTATAAAATTGCAGAAATTTTTCTTAGTTTGGGGCAAAAAACAGAAATCTCCCATATTTAGGGGAAAAATGCAGAAATTCCTCTTATTTTTAGGTAAAAAGGCTGAAATTTCTCTTATTTGGGGGAAAAAAGCAAAAATTTCCCTTATTTTGAGGCAAAATTGCAGAAATTTCACTTATTTCATTGTAATAAGTCAGAAATTTTCCTTATTTTGGGGCAAAAAAGACAGAAATTCCCTTTGTTTTGGGGGAAAAACACAGAAATTCCACTTTTTTAGAGGCAAAAAAGCAGAAATTCCTTTTATTTTGGAGTAAAAATGAAGAAATTTCCCTTTTTTGTGGCAAAAGGTATACATTCCACTTATTTTTGGGCTAAAAAACAGAAATTCCTTGTATTATGGAGCAAAATTGCAGAAATTCTCCTAATTGTGGGGCAAAAAAGCAGAAATTCCCTATATGTTATGGCAAAAAGACAGAAATTCTCCTTATTTTGGGGCAAAACACAGAAATTCCACTTATTTTGGGGCAAACTTCCAGAAATTTCCCTTATTTTGTGGCAAAATTGCAGAAATTTCACTTATTTTGGGGCAAAATTGCAGAAATTTCACTTATGTCAGGGAAAAAAGGCAGAAATTTTCCTTATTTTGGGGCAAAAAAACAGAAATTTCTTTTATTTTGTGGCAAAAATGCAGAAATTCCCCTTATTTTGAGGTAAAAAGGCTGAAATTTCCCTTATTTGGGGGCAAAAAAGCAGAAATTTTCCTTATTTTGGGGCAAAATTGGAGAAATTTCACTTATTTCAGGGTAATAAGTCAGAAATTTACCTTATTTTGGGGCAAAAAAGACAGAAATTCCCTTTGTTTTGGGGGAAAAGGACAGAAATTCCACTTATTTAGAGGCAAAAAAGCAGAAATTCCCATTATTTTGAAGCAAAAATGAAGAAATTTCGCTATTTTATGGCAAAAAGTTATGCATTCTTCTTATTTTCGGGCAAAAAAGCAGAAATTCCCAGTATTTTGGAGCAAAATTGCAGAAATTCCCCTTATTGTGGGGCAATAAGGCAGAAATTCCCTATATGGTGGGGCAAAAAGAAAGAAATACTCCTTATTTTGGGGCAAAACTCAGAAATTCCACTTATTTTGGGGCAAAATTCCAGAAATTTCCCTTATTTTGAAGCAAAATTGCAGAAATTTTACTTATTTTGAGGCAAAATTGCAGAAATTTCACTTATTTCAGGTAAAAATGGCAGAAATTTTTCTTATTTTGTGGCAAAAAGGCAGAAATTCCTAATATTTTGTGGCAAAAATGCAGAAATTCCCCTTATTTTGAGGTAAAAAGGCTGAAATTCCCCTTATTTGGGGGCAAAAAGGCAGAAATTTCCCTAATTTTGGGGCAAAAGTGCAAACATTTCACTTATTTCAGGGTAATAAGTCAGAAATTTTCCTTATTTTGGGGCAAAAAAGACAGAAATTCCCTTTGTTTTGGAAGGAAAATACAGAAATTCCACTTCTTTAGAGACAAAAAGGCAGAAATTCCCCTTATTTTGAAGCAAAAATGAAGAAATTCCCCTAATTGTTGGGCCAAAAGGCAGAAATTCCCTATATGTTGGGGAAAAAAGACAGAAATTCTCCTTATTTTGGGACAAAACTCAGAAATTCCACCTATTTTGGGGCAAAATTGCAGGAATTTACGTTATTTTGAGGCAAAATTGCAGAAATTTCCCTTATTTGGGGCAAAATTGCAGAAATTTCACTTATTTTCAGGTAAAAAGGCTGAAATATCCTATATTTTGGGGCAAAAAAGAAGAAATTCCCCTTATTTTGGGGCAAAATTGCAGAAATTTTCCTTATTTTGGGGCAAAAGGGCTGAAATTCTTATTTTGAGGTAAAATGCTGAAATTCCCCATATTTTGGGGCAAAAGGCAAAACTTCTTTTTATTTTGGGGCAAAGAGGCACAAATTTCCCTTATTTTCGGGCAAAATTGCAGAAATTTCATTTATTTCAGGGCAAAAGTCAGAAATTTTTTTTATTTTGGGGCAAAGAGCAGAAATTTCTTTTATTATGGTACAAAATTGAAGAAATTTTTCTTATTTTGAAACAAAAAGGCAGAAAATTCCCCTTATTTTGAGGCAAAAGGCAGAAATTATTCTCAATTTGAGGTAAAATGCAGAAATTCCCTTTATTTTGGGGCTAAAAGGCAGAAATTCCCTGTATTTTGAAGCAAAATTGCAGAAATTCTCATAATTTTCGGGCAAAAAGGCAGAAATTCTCCTTATTTTGGGGCAAAAAGACAGAAAATCTCCTTTTTCGGGAGCAAACAGTCAGAAATTCCCCTTATTTTGGGGCAAAATTGCAGAAATTTCCTTTACATTGGGGCAAAATTGCAGAAATTTCCCTTATTTTGGGGCAAAATTGCAGAAATTTCAGGTATTTGAGAAAAAAAGGCAGAAATTTTTTTTGGGGGGGCAAAAAGGCAGAAATTTTTTTTATTTTGGTACAAAATTGCAGAAATTTTTCTTATTTTGGGGCAAAAAGTCAGAAATTCCCCATATTTTGGGGCAAAAAGGCAGAAATACCCCTTATTTTGAGGTAATAAGGCTGAAATTCCCCTTATTTTGGGGCAAAAAGGCAGAAATTTCGTTTATTTTGGGGAAAAGGCAGAAATTGCACTTATTTTGAGTCAAAAAGGTGGAAAATCCCCTTATTTTGGGGCAAATATGAAGAAATTTGCTTTTTTATGGCAAAAAGGTATACATTTCCTTTATTTTAGGGCAAAAAGGCAGAAATTCTTTGTATTTTGGAGCAAAATTGCAGAAATTCCCCTAATTTTTGGGCAAAGGGGCAGAAATTTTCCTTATTTTGGGGTAAAACTGCAGAAATTTCACTTATTTTGCGGCAAAATGTCAGAAATTCCCCTTATTTTTGGCAAAAAATGCAGAAAATCCCCTTATTTTAGGGCAAAATTGCAGAAATTTCCCTTATTTGGGGACAAAAACAGAAATTCCCCTTATTTTGGGGCAAAATTGCAGAAATTTCCCTTATTATGGGGAAAAATTGCAGAAATTTCCCTTATTTTAGGGCAAAATTGCAGAAATTTTACTTATTTCAGAGAAAAAAAGCAAAAATTTTTCTTATTTTGGGGCAAAAAGGCAGAAATTCCCATTATTCTGGGGCAATAAGGCAGAAATTCACCTTATTTTGGGGTAAAATTGCAGAAATTTCACATATTTCAGGGCAAAATGGCAGAAATTCCCCTATTTTGGGGCAAAAAGGCAGAAATTTCCCTTATTTTGGGATAAAATTGCAGAAATTTCCCTTATTTGGGGGCAAAAAGGCAGAAAATCTACTTAATTTCGGGTAAAAAGGCAGAAATTTCTCGTATTTTGGAACAAAATTGCAGAAACTCCCCTAATTTTGGGGCTAAAAGGCAGAATTTCCCTTTATTTTGTGGCAAAAATAGAGAAATTCTTTTTATTTTGGGGCAAAAATCAGAAATTTCCTTTATTTTGGGGCAAAATTTTAGAAATTTCTTTTATATTGTTACAGACTTGCAGAAATTTTTCTTATTTTGTGGCAAAAAGGCAGAAATTCCCCATATTTTGGTGCAAAAAGGCTGAAATTCCCCTTATTTTGAGGTAAAATCCTGAAATTCCCCATATTTTGGGGCAAAAAGGCAGAAATTCATCTCATTTGGGGGCAAAAAGGCACAAATTTCCCTTATTTTCGGGCATAATTGCAGGAATTTCATTTATTTCAGGGCAAAAAGTCAGAAATTCCTTTTATTTTCGGGCAAAAACAGAAATTTCTTTTATTTTGATACAAAATTGTAGAAATTTTCCTTATTTTGGAACAAAAAGGCAAAAATTACCCATATTTTGGGGAAAAAGGCAGAAATTCCTTTTATTTTGAGGTAAAAAGGCTGAAATTCCCGTTATTTTGGGGCATAAAGGCAGAAATTCCCTTTACTTTCTGGCAAAAGGGCAGAAATTCCCGTTAATTGGGGCAGAAAAGCAGAAATTTTCCTTATTTAAGGGCAATAGGGCAGAAATTCCCCTTATTTTGTGGCAAAAAGGCAGAAATTCCCCTTATTTGAAGGTAAAATGCTGAAATTCCCCTTATTTTCGGCAAAAAGGCAGAAATTCCTATTATTTTGGGGCAAAATTGCAGAAATTTCAATTATTTCTGGGCAAAAAGTCAGATATTTGCCTTATTTTGGGGCAAAAAGCAGAAATTCCCTTAATTTTGGGGCCAAAAACAGAAATTCCCCTTATTTTGGGGTAAAATTGCAGAAATTTCAAATATTTCAGGGCAAAAAGGCAGAAATTCCACTTTATTTCGGACAATAACGCAGAAATTCCCCGTATTTTAAAGCTAAATTTCAGAAATTCCCCTTATATTGGTGCAAAAATGGAGAAATTCCCTTTATTTTTGTGCAATAAGGCAGATTTCCCCGTATTTTGAAGCAAAATTGCACATATTTCCCTAATTTTGAAGGAAAATGCAGAAATTCACATTATTTTGGAACAAAAAGACAGAAATTCTCCTTATTTCAGGGCAAAAAGTAAGAAATTCCCCTTCTTTTGGGGTAAAATTGCAGAAATTTTCTTTATTTTGGGGCAAAATTGCAGAAATTTCCCTTATTTTGGGGCAAAATTGCAGAAATTTCACTTATTTCAGGGAAAAAGTGCAGAAATTTCTCTTATTTTGGGGCAAAAAGGCAGAAATTTCTTTTATTTTGGTACAAAATTGCAGAAATTTTCTTTATTTTGGGGCAAAATTGCAGAAATTTCCCTTATTTTGGGGCAAAATTGCAGAAATTTCACTTATTTCAGGGAAAAAGTGCAGAAATTTCTCTTATTTTGGGGCAAAAAGGCAGAAATTTCTTTTATTTTGGTACAAAATTGCAGAAATTTTCTTTATTTTGGGGCAAAAATGAAGAAATTCCCCATATTTTGGGGCAAAAAGGCAGAGATTTGCCTTATTATGAGGTAAAATGCTGAAATTCCCTTTATTTTGGGGCAAAAATACAGAAATTCCCTTTATTTTGTGGCAAAAAGGCAGAAATTTCCCTTATTTTGGGGCAAAATTGCAGAAATTTCACTTATTTCAGGGCAAAATTCAAAAATTCCTTTTATTTTAGGGCAAAAAGACAGAAATTCCGTTCATTTTTAGGTAAAAAGGCAGAAATTTCACTTATTTTGAGGTAAGAAGGCAGAAATTCCTCTTATTTTGGGGCAAAAATGAAGAAATTTCTCTTTTTTGTGGCAAAAGGTATACATTCCCCTTATTTTCGGGCAAAAAAAGCAGAAATTCCCCGTATTTTGGAGCAGAATTGAAGAAAATCCCCTAATTGTGGGGCAAAAAGGCAGAAATTCCCTATATGTTGGGGCAAAAAGACAGAAATTCTCCTTATTTTGGGGCAAAACTCAGAAATTCCACTTATTTTGGGGCAAAATTCCAGAAATTTCCCTTATTTTGGGGCAAAATTGCAGAAATTTTACTTATTTTGGGGCAAAATTGCAGAAATTTCACTTATTTCAGGTAAAAATGGCAGAAATTTTTCTTATTTTGGGGCAAAAAGGCAGAAATTCCTAATATTTTGTGGCAAAAATGCAGAAATTCCCCTTATTTTGAGGTAAAAAGGCTGAAATTCCCCTTATTTGGGGGCAAAAATGCAGAAATTTCCCTACTTTTGGGGCAAAAGTGCAAACATTTCACTTATTTCTGGGTAATAAGTCAGAAATGTTCCTTATTTTGGGGCAAAAAAGACAGAAATTCCCTTTGTTTTGGAAGGAAAATACAGAAATTCCACTTCTTTAGAGACAAAAAGGCAGAAATTCCCCTTATTTTGAAGCAAAAATGAAGAAATTCCCCTAATTGTTGGGCCAAAAGGCAGAAATTCCCTATATGTTGGGGAAAAAAGACAGAAATTCTCCTTATTTTGGGACAAAACTCAGAAATTCCACTTATTTTGGGGCAAAATTGCAGGAATTTACCTTATTTTGAGGCAAAATTGCAGAAATTTTCCTTATTTGGGGCAAAATTGCAGAAATTTCACTTATTTTCAGGTAAAAAGGCTGAAATATCCTTTATTTTGGGGCAAAAAAGAAGAAATTCCCCTTATTTTGGGGCAAAATTGCAGAAATTTTCCTTATTTTGGGGCAAAAGGGCTGAAATTCTTATTTTGAGGTAAAATGCTGAAATTCCCCATATTTTGGGGCAAAAGGCAAAACTTCTTCTTATTTTGGGGCAAAGAGGCACAAATTTCCCTTATTTTCGGGCAAAATTGCAGAAATTTCATTTATTTCAGGGCAAAAAGTCAGAAATTTTTTTTATTTTGGGGCAAAGAGCAGAAATTTCTTTGATTATGGTACAAAATTGAAGAAATTTTTCTTATTTTGAAACAAAAAGGCAGAAAATTCCCCTTATTTTGAGGCAAAAGGCAGAAATTATTCTCAATTTGAGGTAAAATGCAGAAATTCCCTTTATTTTGGGGCTAAAAGGCAGAAATTCCCTGTATTTTGAAGCAAAATTGCAGAAATACTCATAATTTTCGGGCAAAAAGGCAGAAATTCTTTTTATTTTGGGGCAAAAAGACAGAAAATCTCCTTTTTCGGGAGCAAACAGTCAGAAATTCCTTTTATTTTGGGGCAAAATTGCAGAAATTTCCTTTACATTGGGGCAAAATTGCAGAAATTTCCCTTATTTTGGGGCAAAATTGCAGAAATTTCACGTATTTCAGGGAAAAAAGGTAGAAATTTTTTTTGGGGGGGGCAAAAAGGCAGAAATTTTTTTTATTTTGGTACAAAATTGCAGAAATTTTTCTTATTTTGGGGCAAAAAGTCAGAAATTCCCCATATTTTGGGGCAAAAAGGCAGAAATTCCCCTTATTTTGAGGTAATAAGGCTGAAATTCCCCTTATTTTGGGGCAAAAATACAGAAATTTCGTTTATATTGGGGAAAAGGCAGAAATTGCACTTATTTTGAGTCAAAAAGGTGGAAAATCCCCTTATTTTGGGGCAAAAATGAAGAAATTTGCTTTTTTATGGCAAAAAGGTATACATTCTCTTTATTTTCGGGCAAAAAGGCAGAAATTCTTTGTATTTTGGAGCAAAATTGCAGAAATTTCCCTAATTTTTGGGCAAAAAGGCAGAAATTTTCCTTATTTTGGGGTAAAACTGCAGAAATTTCACTTATTTGGCGGCAAAATGTCAGAAATTCCCCTTATTTTTGGCAAAAAATGCAGAAAATCCCCTTATTTTAGGGCAAAATTGCAGAAATTTCCTTTATTTGGGGGCAAAAACAGAAATTTTCCTTATTTTGGGGCAAAATTGCAGAAATTTCCCTTATTATGGGAAAAAATTGCAGAAATTTCCTTTATTTTAGTGCAAAATTGCAGAAATTTCACTTATTTCAGAGAAAAAAAAGCAAAAATTCCCCTTATTTTGGGGCAAAAAGGCAGAAATTTCCCTTATTTTGGGATAAAATTGCAGAAATTTTTTCTTATTTGGGGGCAAAAAGGCAGAAAATCCACCTAATTTCGGGTAAAAAGGCAGAAATTTCTTGTATTTTGGAGCAAAATTGCAGAAACTCCCCTAATTTTGGGGCTAAAAGGCAGAATTTCCCTTTATTTTGGGGCAAAAATAGAGAAATTCTTTTTATTTTGGGGCAAAAATCAGAAATTTCCTTTATTTTGGGGCAAAATTTTAGAAATTTCTTTTATATTGTTACAGACTTGCAGAAATTTTTCTTATTTTGTGGCAAAAAGGCAGAAATTCCCCATATTTTGGTGCAAAAAGGCTGAAATTCCCCTTATTTTGAGGTAAAATCCTGAAATTCCCCATATTTTGGGGCAAAAAGGCAGAAATTCCCCTCATTTGGGGGCAAAAAGGCACAAATTTCCCTTATTTTCGGGCATAATTGCAGGAATTTCATTTATTTCAGGGCAAAAAGTCAGAAATTCCTTTTATTTTCGGGCAAAAACAGAAATTTCTTTTATTTTGATACAAAATTGTAGAAATTTTCCTTATTTTGGAACAAAAAGGCAAAAATTACCCATATTTTGGGGAAAAAGGCAGAAATTCCCCTTATTTTGAGGTAAAAAGGCTGAAATTCCCGTTATTTTGGGGCAAAAAGGCAGAAATTCCCTTTACTTTGTGGCAAAAAGGCAGAAATTCCCGTTAATTGGGGCAGAAAAGCAGAAATTTTCCTTATTTAAGGGCAATAGGGCAGAAATTCCCCTTATTTTGTGGCAAAAAGGCAGAAATTCCCCTTATTTGAAGGTAAAATGCTGAAATTCCCCTTATTTTCGGCAAAAAGGCAGAAATTCCTATTATTTTGGGGCAAAATTGCAGAAATTTCAATTATTTCTGGGCAAAAAGTCAGATATTTGCCTTATTTTGGGGCAAAAAGCAGAAATTCCCTTAATTTTGGGGCCAAAAACAGAAATTCCCCTTATTTTGGGGTAAAATTGCAGAAATTTCAAATATTTCAGGGCAAAAAGGCAGAAATTCCACTTTATTTCGGACAATAACGCAGAAATTCCCCGTATTTTAAAGCTAAATTTCAGAAATTCCCCTTATATTGGTGCAAAAATGGAGAAATTCCCTTTATTTTTGTGCAATAAGGCAGATTTCCCCGTATTTTGAAGCAAAATTGCACATATTTCCCTAATTTTAAAGGAAAATGCAGAAATTCACATTATTTTGGAACAAAAAGACAGAAATTCTCCTTATTTCAGGGCAAAAAGTCAGAAATTCCCCTTATTTTGGGGTAAAATTGCAGAAATTTTCTTTATTTTGGGGCAAAATTGCAGAAATTTCTCTTATTTTGGGGCAAAATTGCAGAAATTTCACTTATTTCAGGGAAAAAGTGCAGAAATTTCTCTTATTTTGGGGCAAAAAGGCAGAAATTTCTTTTATTTTGGTACAAAATTGCAAAAATTTTCTTTATTTTGGGGCAAAATTGCAGAAATTTCCCTTATTTTGGGGCAAAATTGCAGAAATTTCACTTATTTCAGGGAAAAAGTGCAGAAATTTCTCTTATTTTGGGGCAAAAAGGCAGAAATTTCTTTTATTTTGGTACAAAATTGCAGAAATTTTCTTTATTTTGGGGCAAAAATGAAGAAATTCCCCATATTTTGGGGCAAAAAGGCAGAGATTTGCCTTATTATGAGGTAAAATGCTGAAATTCCCCTTATTTTGGGGCAAAAATACAGAAATTCCCTTTATTTTGTGGCAAAAAAGGCAGAAATTTCCCTTATTTTGGGACAAAATTGCAGAAATTTCACTTATTTCAGGGCAAAATTCAAAAATTCCTTTTATTTTGGGGCAAAAAGACAGAAATTCCGTTCATTTTTAGGTAAAAAGGCAGAAATTTCACTTATTTTGAGGTAAGAAGGCAGAAATTCCTCTTATTTTGGGGCAAAAATGAAGAAATTTCTCTTTTTTGTGGCAAAAGGTATACATTCCCCTTATTTTCGGGCAAAAAAGCAGAAATTCCCCCTATTTTGGAGCAGAATTGAAGAAGATCCCCTAATTGTGGGGCAAAAAGGCAGAAATTCCCTATATGTTGGGGCAAAAAGACAGAAATTCTCCTTATTTTGGGGCAAAACTCAGATATTCCACTTATTTTGGGGCAAAATTCCAGAAATTTCCCTTATTTTGGGGCAAAATTGCAGAAATTTTACTTATTTTGGGGCACAATTGGAGAAATTTCACTTATTTCAGGTAAAAATGGCAGAAATTTTTCTTATTTTGGGGCAAAAAGGCAGAAATTCCTAATATTTTGTGGCAAAAATGCAGAAATTCCCCTTATTTTGAGGTAAAAAGGCTGAAATTCCCCTTATTTTAGGGCAAAAAGGCAGAAATTCCCCTTATTTTGGGGCAAAATTGCAGAAATTTCCTTTACATTGGGGCAAAATTGTAGAAATTTCCTTTATTTTGGGGCAAAATTGCAGAAATTTCACGTATTTCAGGGAAAATAGGCAGAAATTTTTTTTGGGGGGCAAAAAGGCAGAAATTTTTTTTATTTTGGTACAAAATTGCAGAAATTTTTCTTATTTTGGGGCAAAAAGTCAGAAATTCCCTATATTTTGGGGCAAAAAGGCAGAAATTCCCCTTATTTTGAGGTAAAAAGGCTGAAATTCCCCTTATTTTGGGGCAAAAAGACAGAAATTTCGTTTATTTTGGGGAAAAGGCAGAAATTGCACTTATTTTGAGTCAAAAAGGTGGAAATTCCCCTTATTTTGGGGCAAAAATGAAGAAATTTGCTTTTTTATGTCAAAAAGGTATACATTCCCTTTATTTTCGGGCAAAAGGGCAGAAATTCTTTGTATTTTGGAGCAAAATTGCAGAAATTCCCCTAATTTTTGCGCAAAAAGGCAGAAATTTTCCTTATTTTGGGGTAAAATTGCAGAAATTTCACTTATTTTACAGCAAAATGTCAGAAATTCCTTTTTATTTTTGGCAAAAAATGCAGAAAATCCCCTTATTTTAGGGCAAAATTGCAGAAATTTCCCTTATTTGGGGGCAAAAACAGAAATTCCCCTTATTTTGGGGCAAAATTGCAGAAATTTCCCTTATTATGGGAAAAAATTGCAGAAATTTCCTTTATTTTAGGGCAAAATTGCAGAAATTTCACTTATTTCAGAGAAAAAAAAGCAAAAATTCCCCTTATTTTGGGGCAAAAAGGCAGAAATTTCCCTTATTTTGGGATAAAATTGCAGAAATTTTTTCTTATTTGGGGGCAAAAAGGCAGAAAATCCACTTAATTTCGGGTAAAAAGGCAGAAATTTCTCGTATTTTGGAGCAAAATTGCAGAAACTCCCCTAATTTTGGGGCAAAAAGGCAGAAATTCCCTTTATTTTGGGGCAAAAATAGAGAAATTCTTTTTATTTTGGGGCAAAAATCAGAAATTTCCTTTATTTTGGGGCAAAATTTTAGAAATTTCTTTTATATTGTTACAGACTTGCAGAAATTTTTCTTATTTTGTGGCAAAAAGGCAGAAATTCCCCATATTTTGGTGCAAAAAGGCTGAAATTCCCCTTATTTTGAGGTAAAATCCTGAAATTCCCCATATTTTCGGGCAAAAAGGCAGAAATTCCCCTCATTTGGGGGCAAAAAGGCACAAATTTCCCTTATTTTCGGGCATAATTGCAGGAATTTCATTTATTTCAGGGCAAAAAGTCAGAAATTCCTTTTATTTTCGGGCAAAAACAGAAATTTCTTTTATTTTGATACAAAATTGTAGAAATGTTCCTTATTTTGGAACAAAAAGGCAAAAATTACCCATATTTTGGGGAAAAAGGCAGAAATTCCCCTTATTTTGAGGTAAAAAGGCTGAAATTCCCGTTATTTTGGGGCAAAAAGGCAGAAATTCCCTTTACTTTGTGGCAAAAAGGCAGAAATTCCCGTTAATTGGGGCTGAAAAGCAGAAATTTTCCTTATTTAAGGGCAATAGGGCAGAAATTCCCCTTATTTTGTGGCAAAAAGGCAGAAATTCCCGTTATTTGAAGGTAAAATGCTGAAATTCCCCTTATTTTCGGCAAAAAGGCAGAAATTCCTATTATTTTGGGGCAAAATTGCAGAAATTTCAATTATTTCTGGGCAAAAAGTCAGATATTTGCCTTATTTTGGGGCAAAAAGCAGAAATTCCCTTAATTTTGGGGCCAAAAACAGAAATTCCCCTTATTTTGGGGTAAAATTGCAGAAATTTCAAATATTTCAGGGCAAAAAGGCAGAAATTCCACTTTATTTCGGACAATAACGCAGAAATTCCCCGTATTTTAAAGCTAAATTTCAGAAATTCCCCTTATATTGGTGCAAAAATGGAGAAATTCCCTTTATTTTTGTGCAATAAGGCAGATTTCCCCGTATTTTGAAGCAAAATTGCACATATTTCCCTAATTTTAAAGGAAAATGCAGAAATTCACATTATTTTGGAACAAAAAGACAGAAATTCTCCTTATTTCAGGGCAAAAAGTCAGAAATTCCCCTTATTTTGGGGTAAAATTGCAGAAATTTTCTTTATTTTGGGGCAAAATTGCAGAAATTTCTCTTATTTTGGGGCAAAATTGCAGAAATTTCACTTATTTCAGGGAAAAAGTGCAGAAATTTCTCTTATTTTGGGGCAAAAAGGCAGAAATTTCTTTTATTTTGGTACAAAATTGCAAAAATTTTCTTTATTTAGGGGCAAAATTGCAGAAATTTCCCTTATTTTGGGGCAAAATTGCAAAAATTTCACTTATTTCAGGGAAAAGGTGCAGAAATTTCTCTTATTTTGGGGCAAAAAGGCAGAAATTTCTTTTATTTTGGTACAAAATTGCAGAAATTTTCTTTATTTTGGGGCAAAAATGAAGAAATTCCCCATATTTTGGGGCAAAAAGGCAGAGATTTGCCTTATTATGAGGTAAAATGCTGAAATTCCCCTTATTTTGGGGCAAAAATACAGAAATTCCCTTTATTTTGTGGCAAAAAAGGCAGAAATTTCCCTTATTTTGGGACAAAATTGCAGAAATTTCACTTATTTCAGGGCAAAATTCAAAAATTCCTTTTATTTTGGGGCAAAAAGACAGAAATTCCGTTCATTTTTAGGTAAAAAGGCAGAAATTTCACTTATTTTGAGGTAAGAAGGCAGAAATTCCTCTTATTTTGGGGCAAAAATGAAGAAATTTCTCTTTTTTGTGGCAAAAGGTATACATTCCCCTTATTTTCGGGCAAAAAAGCAGAAATTCCCCCTATTTTGGAGCAGAATTGAAGAAGATCCCCTAATTGTGGGGCAAAAAGGCAGAAATTCCCTATATGTTGGGGCAAAAAGACAGAAATTCTCCTTATTTTGGGGCAAAACTCAGATATTCCACTTATTTTGGGGCAAAATTCCAGAAATTTCCCTTATTTTGGGGCAAAATTGCAGAAATTTTACTTATTTTGGGGCACAATTGGAGAAATTTCACTTATTTCAGGTAAAAATGGCAGAAATTTTTCTTATTTTGGGGCAAAAAGGCAGAAATTCCTAATATTTTGTGGCAAAAATGCAGAAATTCCCCTTATTTTGAGGTAAAAAGGCTGAAATTCCCCTTATTTTAGGGCAAAAAGGCAGAAATTTCCCTTATTTTGGGGCAAAATTGCAAACATTTTACTTATTTCAGGGTAATAAGTCAGAAATTTTCCTTATTTTGGGGCAAAAAACACAGAAATTCCCTTTGTTTTGGAAGGAAAATACAGAAATTCCACTTCTTTAGAGGCAAAAAGGCAAAAATTCCCCTTATTTTGAAGCAAAAATGAAGAAATTCCTCTAATTGTTGGGCAAAAAGGCAGAAATTCCCTATATGTTGGGGCAAAAAGACAGAAATTCTTTTTATTTTGGGACAAAACTCAGAAATTCCACTTATTTTGGGGCAAAATTGCAGGAATTTACCTTATTTTGAGGCAAAATTGCAGAAATTTCCCTTATTTGGGGCAAAATTGCAGAAATTTCACTTATTTTCAGGTAAAAAGGCTGAAATATCCTTTATTTTGGGGCAAAAAGGAAGAAATTCCCTTTATTTTGGGGCAAAATTGCAGAAATTTTCCTTATATTGGGGCAAAAGGGCTGAAATTCTTATTTTGAGGTAAAATGCTGAAATTCCCCATATTTTGGGGCAAAAGGCAAAACTTCTTTTTATTTTGGGGCAAAGAGACACAAATTTCCCTTATTTTCGGGCAAAATTGCAGAAATTTCATTTATTTCAGGGCAAAAAGTCAGAAATTCCTTTTATTTTGGGGCAAAGAGCAGAAATTTCTTTTATTATGGTACAAAATTGAAGAAATTTTTCTTATTTTGAAACAAAAAGGCAGAAAATTCCCCTTATTTTGAGGCAAAAGGCAGAAATTATTCTCAATTTGAGGTAAAATGCAGAAATTCCCTTTATTTTGGGGCTAAAAAACAGAAATTCCCTGTATTTTGAAGCAAAATTGCAGAAATTCTCATAATTTTCGGGCATAAAGGCAGAAATTCTCCTTATTATGGGGCAAAAAGACAGAAAATCTCCTTTTTCGGGAGCAAACAGTCAGAAATTCCCCTTATTTTGGGGCAAAATTGCAGAAATTTCCTTTACATTGGGGCAAAATTGTAGAAATTTCCTTTATTTTGGGGCAAAATTGCAGAAATTTCACGTATTTCAGGGAAAATAGGCAGAAATTTTTTTTGGGGGGCAAAAAGGCAGAAATTTTTTTTATTTTGGTACAAAATTGCAGAAATTTTTCTTATTTTGGGGCAAAAAGTCAGAAATTCCCTATATTTTGGGGCAAAAAGGCAGAAATTCCCCTTATTTTGAGGTAAAAAGGCTGAAATTCCCCTTATTTTGGGGCAAAAAGACAGAAATTTCGTTTATTTTGGGGAAAAGGCAGAAATTGCACTTATTTTGAGTCAAAAAGGTGGAAATTCCCCTTATTTTGGGGCAAAAATGAAGAAATTTGCTTTTTTATGTCAAAAAGGTATACATTCCCTTTATTTTCGGGCAAAAGGGCAGAAATTCTTTGTATTTTGGAGCAAAATTGCAGAAATTCCCCTAATTTTTGTGCAAAAAGGCAGAAATTTTCCTTATTTTGGGGTAAAATTGCAGAAATTTCACTTATTTTACAGCAAAATGTCAGAAATTCCTTTTTATTTTTGGCAAAAAATGCAGAAAATCCCCTTATTTTAGGGCAAAATTGCAGAAATTTCCCTTATTTGGGGGCAAAAACAGAAATTCCCCTTATTTTGGGGCAAAATTGCAGAAATTTCCCTTATTATGGGAAAAAATTGCAGAAATTTCCTTTATTTTAGGGCAAAATTGCAGAAATTTCACTTATTTCAGAGAAAAAAAAGCAAAAATTCCCCTTATTTTGGGGCAAAAAGGCAGAAATTTCCCTTATTTTGGGATAAAATTGCAGAAATTTTTTCTTATTTGGGGGCAAAAAGGCAGAAAATCCACTTAATTTCGGGTAAAAAGGCAGAAATTTCTCGTATTTTGGAGCAAAATTGCAGAAACTCCCCTAATTTTGGGGCAAAAAGGCAGAAATTCCCTTTATTTTGGGGCAAAAATAGAGAAATTCTTTTTATTTTGGGGCAAAAATCAGAAATTTCCTTTATTTTGGGGCAAAATTTTAGAAATTTCTTTTATATTGTTACAGACTTGCAGAAATTTTTCTTATTTTGTGGCAAAAAGGCAGAAATTCCCCATATTTTGGTGCAAAAAGGCTGAAATTCCCCTTATTTTGAGGTAAAATCCTGAAATTCCCCATATTTTCGGGCAAAAAGGCAGAAATTCCCCTCATTTGGGGGCAAAAAGGCACAAATTTCCCTTATTTTCGGGCATAATTGCAGGAATTTCATTTATTTCAGGGCAAAAAGTCAGAAATTCCTTTTATTTTCGGGTAAAAACAGAAATTTCTTTTATTTTGATACAAAATTGTAGAAATGTTCCTTATTTTGGAACAAAAAGGCAAAAATTACCCATATTTTGGGGAAAAAGGCAGAAATTCCCCTTATTTTGAGGTAAAAAGGCTGAAATTCCCGTTATTTTGGGGCAAAAAGGCAGAAATTCCCTTTACTTTGTGGCAAAAAGGCAGAAATTCCCGTTAATTGGGGCAGAAAAGCAGAAATTTTCCTTATTTAAGGGCAATAGGGCAGAAATTCCCCTTATTTTGTGGCAAAAAGGCAGAAATTCCCCTTATTTGAAGGTAAAATGCTGAAATTCCCCTTATTTTCGGCAAAAAGGCAGAAATTCCTATTATTTTGGGGCAAAATTGCAGAAATTTCAATTATTTCTGGGCAAAAAGTCAGATATTTGCCTTATTTTGGGGCAAAAAGCAGAAATTCCCTTAATTTTGGGGCCAAAAACAGAAATTCCCCTTATTTTGGGGTAAAATTGCAGAAATTTCAAATATTTCAGGGCAAAAAGGCAGAAATTCCACTTTATTTCGGACAATAACGCAGAAATTCCCCGTATTTTAAAGCTAAATTTCAGAAATTCCCCTTATATTGGTGCAAAAATGGAGAAATTCCCTTTATTTTTGTGCAATAAGGCAGATTTCCCCGTATTTTGAAGCAAAATTGCACATATTTCCCTAATTTTAAAGGAAAATGCAGAAATTCACATTATTTTGGAACAAAAAGACAGAAATTCTCCTTATTTCAGGGCAAAAAGTCAGAAATTCCCCTTATTTTGGGGTAAAATTGCAGAAATTTTCTTTATTTTGGGGCAAAATTGCAGAAATTTCTCTTATTTTGGGGCAAAATTGCAGAAATTTCACTTATTTCAGGGAAAAAGTGCAGAAATTTCTCTTATTTTGGGGCAAAAAGGCAGAAATTTCTTTTATTTTGGTACAAAATTGCAGAAATTTTCTTTATTTTGGGGCAAAATTGCAGAAATTTCCCTTATTTTGGGGCAAAATTGCAGAAATTTCACTTATTTCAGGGAAAAAGTGCAGAAATTTCTCTTATTTTGGGGCAAAAAGGCAGAAATTTCTTTTATTTTGGTACAAAATTGCAAAACTTTTCTTTATTTTGGGGCAAAATTGCAGAAATTTCCCTTATTTTGGGGCAAAATTGCAGAAATTTCACTTATTTCACGGAAAAAGTGCAGAAATTTCTCTTATTTTGGGGCAAAAAGGCAGAAATTTCTTTTATTTTGGTACAAAATTGCAGAAATTTTCTTTATTTTGGGGCAAAAATGAAGAAATTCCCCATATTTTGGGGCAAAAAGGCAGAGATTTGCCTTATTATGAGGTAAAATGCTGAAATTCCCCTTATTTTGGGGCAAAAATACAGAAATTCCCTTCATTTTGTGGCAAAAAGGCAGAAATTTCCCTTATTTTGGGGCAAAATTGCAGAAATTTCACTTATTTCAGGGCAAAATTCAAAAATTCCTTTTATTTTGGGGCAAAAAGACAGAAATTCCGTTCATTTTTAGGTAAAAAGGCAGAAATTTCACTTATTTTGAGGTAAGAAGGCAGAAATTCCTCTTATTTTGGGGCAAAAATGACGAAATTTCTCTTTTTTGAGGCAAAAGGTATACATTCCCCTTATTTTCGGGCAAAAAAGCAGAAATTCCCCCTATTTTGGAGCAGAATTGAAGAAAATCCCCTAATTGTGGGGCAAAAAGGCAGAAATTCCCTATATGTTGGGGCAAAAAACAGAAATTCTCCTTATTTTGGGGCAAAACTCAGAAATTCCACTTATTTTGGGGCAAAATTCCAGAAATTTCCCTTATTTTGGGGCAAAATTGCAGAAATTTTACTTATTTTGGGGCACAATTGCAGAAATTTCACTTATTTCAGGTAAAAATGGCAGAAATTTTTCTTATTTTGGGGCAAAAAGGCAGAAATTCCTAATATTTTGTGGCAAAAATGCAGAAATTCCCCTTATTTTGAGGTAAAAAGGCTGAAATTTTCCTTATTTTGGGGCAAAAAGGCAGAAATTTCCCTTATTTTGGGGCAAAATTGCAAACATTTAACTTATTTCAGGGTAATAAGTCAGAAATTTTCCTTATTTTGGGGGAAAAAACACAGAAATTCCCTTTGTTTTGGAAGGAAAATACAGAAAGTCCACTTCTTTAGAGGCAAAAAGGCAGAAATTCCCCTTATTTTGAAGCAAAAATGAAGAAATTCCCCTAATTGTTGGGCAAAAAGGCAGAAATTCCCTATATGTTGGGGCAAAAAGACAGAAATTATCCTTATTTTGGGACAAAACTCAGAAATTCCACTTATTTTGGGGCAAAATTGCAGGAATTTACCTTATTTTGAGGCAAAATTGCAGAAATTTCCTTTATTTGGGGCAAAATTGCAGAAATTTCACTTATTTTCAGGTAAAAAGGCTGAAATATCCTTTATTTTGGGGCAAAAAGGAAGAAATTCCCTTTATTTTGGGGCAAAATTGCAGAAATTTTCCTTATATTGGGGCAAAAAGGCTGAAATTCTTATTTTGAGGTAAAATGCTGAAATTCCCCATATTTTGGGGCAAAAGGCAAAACTTCTTTTTATTTTGGGGCAAAGAGGCACAAATTTCCCTTATTTTCGGGCAAAATTGCAGAAATTTCATTTATTTCAGGGCAAAAAGTCAGAAATTCCTTTTATTTTGGGGCAAAGAGCAGAAATTTCTTTTATTATGGTACAAAATTGAAGAAATTTTTCTTATTTTGAAACAAAAAGGCAGAAAATTCCCCTTATTTTGAGGCAAAAGGCAGAAATTATTCTCAATTTGAGGTAAAATGCAGAAATTCCCTTTATTTTGGGGCTAAAAAACAGAAATTCCCTGTATTTTGAAGCAAAATTGCAGAAATTCTCATAATTTTTGGGCAAAAAGGCAGAAATTCTCCTTATTATGGGGCAAAAAGACAGAAAATCTCCTTTTTCGGGAGAAAACAGTCAGAAATTCCCCTTATTTTGGGGCAAAATTGCAGAAATTTCCTTTACATTGGGGCAAAATTGTAGAAATTTCCCTTATTTTGGGGCAAAATTTGAGATATGTCACGTATTTCAGGGAAAAAAGGCAGAAATTTTTTTGGGGGGGCAAAAAGGCAGAAATTTTTTTTCTTTTGGTACAAAATTGCAAAAATTTTTCTTATTTTGGGGCAAAAAGTCAGAAATTCCCCATATTTTGAGGTAAAAAGGCTGAAATTCCCCATATTTTGGGGCAAAAGGCAAAACTTCTTCTTATTTTGGGGCAAAATTGCAGAAATTTTCCTTATTTTGGGGCAAAAAGGCTGAAATTCTTATTTTGAGGTAAAATGCTGAAATTCCCCATATTTTGGGGCAAAAGGCAAAACTTCTTCTTATTTTGGGGCAAAGAGGCACAAATTTCCCTTATTTTCGGGCAAAATTGCAGAAATTTCATTTATTTCAGGGCAAAAAGTCAGAAATTCCTTTTATTTTGGGGCAAAGAGCAGAAATTTCTTTTATTATGGTACAAAATTGAAGAAATTTATCTTATTTTGAAACAAAAAGGCAGAAAATTCCCCTTATTTTGAGGCAAAAGGCAGAAATTATTCTCAATTTGAGGTAAAATGCAGAAATTCCCTTTATTTGGGGGCTAAAAGGCAGAAATTCCCTGTATTTTGAAGCAAAATTGCAGAAATTCTCTTAATTTTCGGGCAAAAAGGCAGAAATTCTCCTTATTTTGGGGCAAAAAGACAGAAAATCTCCTTTTTCGGGAGCAAACAGTCAGAAATTCCCCTTATTTTGGGGCAAAATTGCAGAAATTTCCTTTACATTGGGGCAAAATTGCAGAAATTTCCCTTATTTTGGGGCAAAATTGCAGAAATTTCAGGTATTTGAGAAAAAAAGGCAGAAATTTTTTTGGGGGGGGCAAAAAGGCAGAAATTTTTTTTATTTTGGTACAAATTTGCAGAAATTTTTCTTATTTTGGGGCAAAAAGTCAGAAATTCCCCATATTTTGGGGCAAAAATGCAGAAATTCCCCTTATTTTGAGGTAATAAGGCTGAAATTCACCTTATTTTGGGGCAAAAAGGCAGAAATTTCGTTTATTTTGGGGAAAAGGCAGAAATTGCACTTATTTTGAGTCAAAAAGGTGGAAAATCCCCTTATTTTGGGGCAAAAATGAAGAAATTTGCTTTTTTATGGCAAAAAGTTATACATTCCCTTTATTTTCGGGCAAAAAGGCAGAAATTCTTTGTATTTTGGAGCAAAATTGCAGAAATTCCCCTAATTTTTGGGCAAAAAGGCAGAAATTTTCCTTATTTTGGGGTAAAACTGCAGAAATTTCACTTATTTTGCGGCAAAATGTCAGAAATTCCCCTTATTTTTGGCAAAAAATGCAGAAAATCCCCTTATTTTAGGGCAAAATTGCAGAAATTTCCCTTATTTGGGGACAAAAACAGAAATTCCCCTTATTTTGGGGCAAAATTGCAGAAATTTCTCTAATTTTAGGGCAAAATTGCAGAAATTTCACTTATTTCAGAGAAAAAAAGCAAAATTTTTTCTTATTTTGGGGCAAAAAGGCAGAAATTCCCATTATTTTGGGGCAATAAGGCAGAAATTCACCTTATTTTGGGGTAAAATTGCAGAAATTTCACATATTTCAGGGCAAAACGGCAGAAATTCCCCTTATTTTGGGGCAAAAAGGCAGAAATTTCCCTTATTTTGGGATAAAATTGCAGAAATTTCCCTTATTTGGAGGCAAAAAGGCAGAAAATCCACTTAATTTCGGGTAAAAAGGCAGAAATTTCTCGTATTTTGGAGCAAAATTGCAGAAACTCCCCTAATTTTGGGGCTAAAAGGCAGAATTTCCCTTTATTTTGGGGCAAAAATAGAGAAATTCTTTTTATTTTGGGGCAAAAATCAGAAATTTCCTTTATTTTGGGGCAAAATTTTAGAAATTTCTTTTATATTGTTACAGACTTGCAGAAATTTTTCTTATTTTGTGGCAAAAAGGCAGAAATTCCCCATATTTTGGTGCAAAAAGGCTGAAATTCCCCTTATTTTGAGGTAAAATCCTGAAATTCCCCATATTTTGGGGCAAAAAGGCAGAAATTCCCCTCATTTGGGGGCAAAAAGGCACAAATTTCCCTTATTTTCGGGCATAATTGCAGGAATTTCATTTATTTCAGGGCAAAAAGTCAGAAATTCCTTTTATTTTGGGGCAAAAACAGAAATTTCTTTTATTTTGATACAAAATTGTAGAAATGTTCCTTATTTTGGAACAAAAAGGCAAAAATTACCCATATTTTGGGGAAAAAGGCAGAAATTCCCCTTATTTTGAGGTAAAAAGGCTGAAATTCCCGTTATTTTGGGGCAAAAAGGCAGAAATTCCCTTTACTTTGTGGCAAAAAGGCAGAAATTCCCGTTAATTGGGGCAGAAAAGCGAAATTTTCCTTATTTAAGGGCAATAGGGCAGAAATTCCCCTTATTTTGTGGCAAAAAGGCAGAAATTCCCCTTATTTGAAGGTAAAATGCTGAAATTCCCCTTATTTTCGGCAAAAAGGCAGAAATTCCTATTATTTTGGGGCAAAATTGCAGAAATTTCAATTATTTCTGGGCAAAAAGTCAGATATTTGCCTTATTTTGGGGCAAAAAGCAGAAATTCCCTTAATTTTGGGGCCAAAAACAGAAATTCCCCTTATTTTGGGGTAAAATTGCAGAAATTTCAAATATTTCAGGGCAAAAAGGCAGAAATTCCACTTTATTTCGGACAATAACGCAGAAATTCCCCGTATTTTAAAGCTAAATTTCAGAAATTCCCCTTATATTGGTGCAAAAATGGAGAAATTCCCTTTATTTTTGTGCAATAAGGCAGATTTCCCCGTATTTTGAAGCAAAATTGCACATATTTCCCTAATTTTGAAGGAAAATGCAGAAATTCACATTATTTTGGAACAAAAAGACAGAAATTATCCTTATTTCAGGGCAAAAAGTCAGAAATTCCCCTTCTTTTGGGGTAAAATTGCAGAAATTTTCTTTATTTTGGGGCAAAATTGCAGAAATTTCTCTTATTTTGGGGCAAAATTGCAGAAATTTCACTTATTTCAGGGGAAAAGTGCAGAAATTTCTCTTATTTTGGGGCAAAAAGGCAGAAATTTCTTTTATTTTGGTACAAAATTGCAGAAATTTTCTTTATTTTGGGGCAAAATTGCAGAAATTTCCCTTATTTTGGGGCAAAATTGCAGAAATTTCACTTATTTCAGGGAAAAAGTGCAGAAATTTCTCTTATTTTGGGGCAAAAAGGCAGAGATTTGCCTTATTATGAGGTAAAATGCTGAAATTCCCCTTATTTTGGGGCAAAAATACAGAAATTCCCTTTATTTTGTGGCAAAAAAGGCAGAAATTTCCCTTATTTTGGGACAAAATTGCAGAAATTTCACTTATTTTAGGGCAAAATTCAAAAATTCCTTTTATTTTGGGGCAAAAAGACAGAAATTCCGTTCATTTTTAGGTAAAAAGGCAGAAATTTCACTTATTTTGAAGTAAGAAGGCAGAAATTCCTCTTATTTTGCGGCAAAAATGAAGAAATTTCTATTTTTTGTGGCAAAAGGTATACATTCCCCTTATTTTCGGGCAAAAAAGCAGAAATTCCCCGTATTTTGGAGCAGAATTTAAGAAGATCCCCTAATTGTGGGGCAAAAAGGCAGAAATTCCCTATATGTTGGGGCAAAAAGACAGAAATTCTCCTTATTTTGGGGCAAAACTCAGAAATTCCACTTATTTTGGGGCAAAATTCCAGAAATTTCCCTTATTTTGGGGCAAAATTGCAGAAATTTTACTTATTTTGGGGCACAATTGGAGAAATTTCACTTATTTCAGGTAAAAATGGCAGAAATTTTTCTTATTTTGGGGCAAAAAGGCAGAAATTCCTAATATTTTGTGGCAAAAATGCAGAAATTCCCCTTATTTTGAGGTAAAAAGGCTGAAATTCCCCTTATTTTAGGGCAAAAAGGCAGAAATTTTCCTTATTTTGGGGCAAAATTGCAAACATTTAACTTATTTCAGGGTAATAAGTCAGAAATTTTCCTTATTTTGGGGCAAAAAACACAGAAATTTCCTTTGTTTTGGAAGGAAAATACAGAAATTCCACTTCTTTAGAGGCAAAAAGGCAAAAATTCCCCTTATTTTGAAGCAAAAATGAAGAAATTCCCCTAATTGTTGGGCAAAAAGGCAGAAATTCCCTATATGTTGGGGCAAAAAGACAGAAATTCTCCTTATTTTGGGACAAAACTCAGAAATTCCACTTATTTTGGGGCAAAATTGCAGGAATTTACCTTATTTTGAGGCAAAATTGCAGAAATTTCCCTTATTTGGGGCAAAATTGCAGAAATTTCACTTATTTTCAGGTAAAAAGGCTGAAATATCCTTTATTTTGGGGCAAAAAGGAAGAAATTCCCCTTATTTTGGGGCAAAATTGCAGAAATTTTCTTTATTTTGGGGCAAAAGGGCTGAAATTCTTATTTTGAGGTAAAATGCTGAAATTCCCCATATTTTGGGGCAAAAGGCAAAACTTCTTTTTATTTTGGGGCAAAGAGGCACAAATTTCCCTTATTTTCGGGCAAAATTGCAGAAATTTCATTTATTTCAGGGCAAAAAGTCAGAAATTCCTTTTATTTTGGGGCAAAGAGCAGAAATTTCTTTTATTATGGTACAAAATTGAAGAAATTTTTCTTATTTTGAAACAGAAAGGCAGAAAATTCCCCTTATTTTGAGGCAAAAGGCAGAAATTATTCTCAATTTGAGGTAAAATGCAGAAATTCCCTTTATTTTGGGGCTAAAAAACAGAAATTCCCTGTATTTTGAAGCAAAATTGCAGAAATTCTCATAATTTAGGGGCAAAAAGGCAGAAATTCTCCTTATTATGGGGCAAAAAGACAGAAAATCTCCTTTTTCGGGAGCAAACATTCAGAAATTCCCCTTATTTTGGGGCAAAATTGCAGAAATTTCCTTTACATTGGGGCAAAATTGTAGAAATTTCCCTTATTTTGGGGCAAAATTGCAGAAATTTCACGTATTTCAGGGAAAATAGGCAGAAATTTTTTTTGGGGTCAAAAAGGCAGAAATTTTTTTTAATTTGGTACAAAATTGCAGAAATTTTTCTTATTTTGGGGCAAAAAGTCAGAAATTCCCCATATTTTGGGGCAAAAAGGCAGAAATTCCCCTTTTTTTGAGGTAAAAAGGCTGAAATTCCCCTTATTTTGGGGCAAAAAGACAGAAATTTCGTTTATTTTGGGGAAAAGGCAGAAATTGCACTTATTTTGAGTCAAAAAGGTGGAAATTCCCCTTATTTTGGGGCAAAAATGAAGAAATTTGCTTTTTTATGGCAAAAAGGTATACATTCCCTTTATTTTCGGGCAAAAAGGCAGAAATTCTTTGTATTTTAAAGCAATATTGCAGAAATTCCCCTAATTTTTGGGCAAAAAGGCAGAAATTTTTCTTATTTTGGGGTAAAACTGCAGAAATTTCACTTATTTTGCGGCAAAATGTCAGAAATTCCTTTTATTTTTGGCAAAAAATGCAGAAAATCCCCTTATTTTAGGGCAAAATTGCAGAAATTTCCCTTATTTGGGGGCAAAAACAGAAATTCCCCTTATTTTGGGGCAAAATTGCAGAAATTTCCCTTATTATGGGAAAAAATTGCAGAAATTTCCTTTATTTTAGGGCAAAATTGCAGAAATTTCACTTATTTCAGAGAAAAAAAAGCAAAAATTTTTCTTATTTTGGGGCAAAAAGGCAGAAATTCCCATTATTTTGGGGCAAAAAGGCAGAAATTCACCTTATTTTGGTGTAAAATTGCAGAAATTTCACATATTTCGGGGCAAAACGGCAGAAATTCCCCTTATTTTGGGGCAAAAAGGCAGAAATTTCCCTTATTTTGGGATAAAATTGCAGAAATTTTTTCTTATTTGGGGGCAAAAAGGCAGAAAATCCACTTAATTTCGGGTAAAAAGGCAGAAATTTCTCGTATTTTGGAGCAAAATTGCAGAAACTCCCCTAATTTTGGGGCAAAAAGGCAGAAATTCCCTTTATTTTGGGGCAAAAATAGAGAAATTCTTTTTATTTTGGGGCAAAAATCAGAAATTTCCTTTATTTTGGGGCAAAATTTTAGAAATTTCTTTTATATTGTTACAGACTTGCAGAAATTTTTCTTATTTTGTGGCAAAATGGCAGAAATTCCCCATATTTTGGTGCAAAAAGGCTGAAATTCCCCTTATTTTGAGGTAAAATCCTGAAATTAACCATATTTTGGGGCAAAAAGGCAGAAATTCCCCTCATTTGGGGGCAAAAAGGCACAAATTTCCCTTATTTTCGGGCATAATTGCAGGAATTTCATTTATTTCAGGGCAAAATTCAGAAATTCCTTTTATTTTCGGGCAAAAACAGAAATTTCTTTTATTTTGATACAAAATTGTAGAAATTTTCCTTATTTTGGAACAAAAAGGCAAAAATTACCCATATTTTGGAGAAAAAGGCAGAAATTCCCCTTATTTTGAGGTAAGAAGGCTGAAATTCCCGTTATTTTGGGGCAAAAAGGCAGAAATTCCCTTTACTTTGTGGCAAAAAGGCAGAAATTCCCGTTAATTGGGGCAGAAAAGCAGAAATTTTCCTTATTTAATGGCAATAGGGCAGAAATTCCCCTTATTTTGTGGCAAAAAGGCAGAAATTCCCCTTATTTGAAGGTAAAATGCTGAAATTCCCCTTATTTTCGGCAAAAAGGCAGAAATTCCTATTATTTTGGGGCAAAATTGCAGAAATTTCAATTATTTCTGGGCAAAAAGTCAGATATTTGCCTTATTTTGGGGCAAAAAGCAGAAATTCCCTTAATTTTGGGGCCAAAAACAGAAATTCCCCTTATTTTGGGGTAAAATTGCAGAAATTTCAAATATTTCAGGGCAAAAAGGCAGAAATTCCACTTTATTTCGGACAATAACGCAGAAATTCCCCGTATTTTAAAGCTAAATTTCAGAAATTCCCCTTATATTGGTGCAAAAATGGAGAAATTCCCTTTATTTTTGTGCAATAAGGCAGATTTCCCCGTATTTTGAAGCAAAATTGCACATATTTCCCTAATTTTGAAGGAAAATGCAGAAATTCACATTATTTTGGAACAAAAAGACAGAAATTCTCCTTATTTCAGGGCAAAAAGTCAGAAATTCCCCTTCTTTTGGGGTAAAATTGCAGAAATTTTCTTTATTTTGGGGCAAAATTGCAGAAATTTCTCTTATTTTGGGGCAAAATTGCAGAAATTTCACTTATTTCAGGGAAAAAGTGCAGAAATTTCTCTTATTTTGGGGCAAAAAGGCAGAAATTTCTTTTATTTTGGTACAAAATTGCAGAAATTTTCTTTATTTTGGGGCAAAATTGCAGAAATTTCCCTTATTTTGGGGCAAAATTGCAGAAATTTCACTTATTTCAGGGAAAAAGTGCAGAAATTTCTCTTATTTTGGGGCAAAAAGGCAGAAATTTCTTTTATTTTGGTACAAAATTGCAGAAATTTTCTTTATTTTGGGGCAAAAATGAAGAAATTCCCCATATTTTGGGGCAAAAAGGCAGAGATTTGCCTTATTATGAGGTAAAATGCTGAAATTCCCCTTATTTTGGGGCAAAAATACAGAAATTCCCTTCATTTTGTGGCAAAAAGGCAGAAATTTCCCTTATTTTGGGGCAAAATTGCAGAAATTTCACTTATTTCAGGGCAAAATTCAAAAATTCCTTTTATTTTGGGGCAAAAAGACAGAAATTCCGTTCATTTTTAGGTAAAAAGGCAGAAATTTCACTTATTTTGAGGGAAGAAGGCAGAAATTCCTCTTATTTTGGGGCAAAAATGACGAAATTTCACTTTTTTGTGGCAAAAGGTATACATTCCCCTTATTTTCGGGCAAAAAAGCAGAAATTCCCCCTATTTTGGAGCAGAATTGAAGAAAATCCCCTAATTGTGGGGCAAAAAGGCAGAAATTCCCTATATGTTGGGGCAAAAAGACAGAAATTCTCCTTGTTTTGGGGCAAAACTAAGAAATTCCACTTATTTTGGGGCAAAATTCCAGAAATTTCCCTTATTTTGGGGCAAAATTGCAGAAATTTCACTTATTTCAGGTAAAAATGGCCGAAATTTTTCTTATTTTGGGGCAAAAAGGCAGAAATTCCTAATATTTTGTGGCAAAAATGCAGAAATTCCCCTTATTTTGAGGTAAAAAGGCTGAAATTCCCCTTATTTTGGGGCAAAAAGGCAGAAATTTCCCTTATTTTGGGGCAAAATTGCAAACATTTAACTTATTTCAGGGTAATAAGTCAGAAATTTTCCTTATTTTGGAGCAAAAAACACAGAAATTCCCTTTGTTTTGGAAGGAAAATACAGAAATTCCACTTCTTTAGAGGCAAAAAGGCAAAAATTCCCCTTATTTTGAAGCAAAAATGAAGAAATTCCCCTAATTGTTGGGCAAAAAGGCAGAAATTCCCTATATGTTGGGGCAAAAAGACAGAAATTCTCCTTATTTTGGGACAAAACTCAGAAATTCCACTTATTTTGGGGCAAAATTGCAGGAATTTACCTTATTTTGAGGCAAAATTGCAGAAATTTCCCTTATTTGGGGCAAAATTGCAGAAATTTCACTTATTTTCAGGTAAAAAGGCTGAAATATCCTTTATTTTGGGGCAAAAAGGAAGAAATTCCCTTTATTTTGGGGCAAAATTGCAGAAATTTTCCTTATTTTGGGGCAAAAAGGCTGAAATTCTTATTTTGAGGTAAAATGCTGAAATTCCCCATATTTTGGGGCAAAAGGCAAAACTTCTTCTTATTTTGGGGCAAAGAGGCACAAATTTCCCTTATTTTCGGGCAAAATTGCAGAAATTTCATTTATTTCAGGGCAAAAAGTCAGAAATTCCTTTTATTTTGGGGCAAAGAGCAGAAATTTATTTTGGTACAAAATTGAAGAAATTTATCTTATTTTGAAACAAAAAGGCAGAAAATTCCCCTTATTTTGAGGCAAAAGGCAGAAATTATTCTCAATTTGAGGTAAAATGCAGAAATTCCCTTTATTTTGGGGCTAAAAGGCAGAAATTCCCTGTATTTTGAAGCAAAATTGCAGAAATTCTCTTAATTTTCAGGCAAAAAGGCAGAAATTCTCCTTATTTTGGGGCAAAAAGACAGAAAATCTTTTTTTTCGGGAGCAAACAGTCAGAAATTCCCCTTATTTTGGGGCAAAATTGCAGAAATTTCCTTTACATTGGGGCAAAATTGCAGAAATTTCCCTTATTTTGGGGCAAAATTGCAGAAATTTCAGGTATTTGAGAAAAAAAAGGCAGAAATTTTTTTGGTGGGGCAAAAAGGCAGAAATTTTTTTTATTTTGGTACAAAATTGCAGAAATTTTTCTTATTTTGGGGCAAAAAGTCAGAAATTCCCCATATTTTGGGGCAAAAATGCAGAAATTCCCCTTATTTTGAGGTAATAAGGCTGAAATTCCCCTTATTTTGGGGCAAAAAGGCAGAAATTTCGTTTATTTTGGGGAAAAGGCAGAAATTGCACTTATTTTGAGTCAAAAAGGTGGAAAATCCCCTTATTTTGGGGCAAAAATGAAGAAATTTGCTTTTTTATGGCAAAAAGGTATACATTCCCTTTATTTTCTGGCAAAAAGGCAGAAATTTTTTGTATTTTGGAGCAAAATTGCAGAAATTCCCCTAATTTTTGGGCAAAAAGGCAGAAATTTTCCTTATTTTGGGGTAAAACTGCAGAAATTTCACTTATTTTGCGGCAAAATGTCAGAAATTCTCCTTATTTTTGGCAAAAAATGCAGAAAATCCCCTTATTTTAGGGCAAAATTGCAGAAATTTCCCTTATTTGGGGACAAAAACAGAAATTCCCCTTATTTTGGGGCAAAATTGCAGAAATTTCCCTTATTATGGGGAAAAATTGCAGAAATTTCCCTTATTTTAGGGCAAAATTGCAGAAATTTTACTTATTTCAGAGAAAAAAGCAAAAATTTTTCTTATTTTGGGGCAAAAAGGCAGAAATTCCCATTATTTTGGGGCAAAAAGGCAGAAATTCACCTAATTTTGGGGTAAAATTGCAGAAAATTCACATATTTCAGGGCAAAACGGCAGAAATTCCCCTTATTTTGGGGCAAAAAGGCAGAAATTTCCCTTATTTTGGGATAAAATTGCAGAAATTTCCCTTATTTGGAGGCAAAAAGGCAGAAAATCCACTTAATTTCGGGTAAAAAGGCAGAAATTTCTCGTATTTTGGAGCAAAATTGCAGAAACTCCCCTAATTTTGGGGCTAAAAGGCAGAATTTCCCTTTATTTTGGGGCAAAAATAGAGAAATTCTTTTTATTTTGGGGCAAAAATCAGAAATTTCCTTTATTTTGGGGCAAAATTTTAGAAATTTCTTTTATATTGTTACAGACTTGCAGAAATTTTTCTTATTTTGTGGCAAAATGGCAGAAATTCCCCATATTTGGGTGCAAAAAGGCTGAAACTCCCCTTATTTTGAGGTAAAATCCTGAAATTCCCCATATTTTGGGGCAAAAAGGCAGAAATTCCCCTCATTTGGGGGCAAAAAGGCACAAATTTCCCTTATTTTCGGGCATAATTGCAGGAATTTCATTTATTTCAGGGCAAAAAGTCAGAAATTCCTTTTATTTTCGGGCAAAAACAGAAATTTCTTTTATTTTGATACAAAATTGTAGAAATTTTCCTTATTTTGGAACAAAAAGGCAAAAATTACCCATATTTTGGAGAAAAAGGCAGAAATTCCCCTTATTTTGAGGTAAAAAGGCTGAAATTCCCGTTATTTTGGGGCAAAAAGGCAGAAATTCCCTTTACTTTGTGGCAAAAAGGCAGAAATTCCCGTTAATTGGGGCAGAAAAGCGAAATTTTCCTTATTTAAGGGCAATAGGGCAGAAATTCCCCTTATTTTGTGGCAAAAAGGCAGAAATTCCCCTTATTTGAAGGTAAAATGCTGAAATTCCCCTTATTTTCGGCAAAAAGTCAGAAATTCCTATTATTTTGGGGCAAAATTGCAGAAATTTCAATTATTTCTGGGCAAAAAGTCAGATATTTGCCTTATTTTGGGGCAAAAAGCAGAAATTCCCTTAATTTTGGGGCCAAAAACAGAAATTCCCCTTATTTTGGGGTAAAATTGCAGAAATTTCAAATATTTCAGGGCAAAAAGGCAGAAATTCCACTTTATTTCGGACAATAACGCAGAAATTCCCCGTATTTTAACGCTAAATTTCAGAAATTTTCCTTATATTGGTGCAAAAATGGAGAAATTCCCTTTATTTTTGTGCAATAAGGCAGATTTCCCCGTATTTTGAAGCAAAATTGCACATATTTCCCTAATTTTGAAGGAAAATGCAAGAATTCACATTATTTTGGAACAAAAAGACAGAAATTCTCCTTATTTCAGGGGAAAAAGTCAGAAATTCCCCTTATTTTGGGGTAAAATTGCAGAAATTTTCTTTATTTTGTGGCAAAAATACAGAAATTCCCTTTATTTTGTGGCAAAAAGGCAGAAATTTCCCTTATTTTGGGGCAAAATTGCAGAAATTTCACTTATTTCAGGGAAAAAGTGCAGAAATTTCTCTTATTTTGGGTCAAAAAGGCAGAAATTTCTTTTATTTTGGTACAAAATTGCAGAAATTTTCTTTATTTTGGGGCAAAAATGAAGAAATTCCCCATATTTTGGGGCAAAAAGGCAGAGATTCGCCTTATTATGAGGTAAAATGCTGAAATTCCCCTTATTTTGGGGCAAAAATACAGAAATTCCCTTTATTTTGTGGCAAAAAGTCAGAAATTTCCCTTATTTTGGGGCAAAATTGCAGAAATTTCACTTATTTCAGGGCAAAATTCAAAAATTCCTTTTATTTTTGGGCAAAAAGACAGAAATTTTGTTTATTTTTGGGTAAAAAGGCAGAAATTTCACTTATTGTGAGGTAAGAAGGCAGAAATTCCTCTTATTTTGGGGCAAAAATGAAGAAATTTCCCTTTTTTGTGGCAAAAGGTATATATTCTCCTTATTTTCGGGCAAAAAAGCAGAAATATCCCGTTTTTTGGAGCACAATTGCAGAAAATCCCCTAATTGTGGGGCAAAAAGGCAGAAATTCCCTATATGTTAGAGCAAAAAGACAGAAATTCTCCTTATTTTGGGGCAAAACTCAGAAATTCCACTTATTTTGGGGCAAATTCCAGAAATTTCCCTTATTTTGGGGCAAATTTGCAGAAATTTCACTTATTATGGGGCAAAATTGCAGAAATTTCACTTATTTCAGATAAAAAAAAAGGCAGAAATTTTTCTTATTTTGGGGCAAAAAGGCAGAAATTCCTAATATTTTGTGGCAAAAATGCAGAAATTCCCCTTATTTTGAGGTAAAAATGCTGAAATTCCCCTTATTTGGGGGCAAAAAGGCAGAAATTTCCCTTATTTTGGGGCAAAATTGCAGAAATTTCACTTATTTCAGGGCAAAATTCAAAAATTCCTTTTATTTTGGGGCTAAAAGTCAGAAATTCCGTTTATTTTTGGGTAAAAAGGCAGAAATTTCACTTATTTTGAGGTAAGAAGGCAGAAATTCCTCTTATTTTGGGGCAAAAATGAAGAAATTTCCCTTTTATGTGGCAAAAGGTATATATTCCCCTTATTTTCGGGCAAAAAAGCAGAAATTCCCCCTATTTTGGAGCAGAATTGCAGAAAATCCCCTAATTGTGGGGCAAAAAGGCAGAAATTCCCTATATGTTGGGGCAAAAAGACAGAAATTCTCCTTATTTTGGGGCAAAACTCAGAAATTCCACTTATTTTGGGGCAAAATTGCAGAAATTTCCCTTATTTTGGGGCAAAATTGCAGAAATTTTACTTATTTTGGGGCAAAATTGCAGAAATTTCACTTATTTCAGGTAAAAATGGCAGAAATTTTTCTTATTTTGGGGCAAAAAGGCAGAAATTCCTAATATTTTGTGGCAAAAATGCAGAAATTCCCCTTATTTTGAGGTAAAAAGGCTGAAATTTTCCTTATTTTGGGGCAAAAAGGCAGAAATTTCCCTTATTTTGGGGCAAAATTGCAAACATTTCACTAATTTCAGGGTAATAAGTCAGAAATTTTCCTTATTTTGGGGCAAAAAACACAGAAATTCCCTTTGTTTTGGAAGGAAAATACAGAAATTCCACTTCTTTAGAGGCAAAAAGGCAGAAATTCCCCTTATTTTGAAGCAAAAATGAAGAAATTCCCCTAATTGTTGGGCAAAAAGGCAGAAATTCCCTATATGTTGGGGCAAAAAGACAGAAATTCTCCTTATTTTGGGACAAAACTCAGAAATTCCACTTATTTTGGGGCAAAATTGCAGGAATTTACCTTATTTTGAGGCAAAATTGCAGAAATTTCCCTTATTTGGGGCAAAATTGCAGAAATTTCACTTATTTTCAGGTAAAAAGGCTGAAATATCCTTTATTTTGGGGCAAAAAGGAAGAAATTCCCCTTATTTTGGGGCAAAATTGCAGAAATTTTCCTTATTTTGGGGCAAAAAGGCTGAAATTCTTATTTTGAGGTAAAATGCTGAAATTCCCCATATTTTGGGGCAAAAGGCAAAACTTCTTTTTATTTTGGGGCAAAGAGGCACAAATTTCCCTTATTTTCGGGCAAAATTGCAGAAATTTCATTTATTTCAGGGCAAAAAGTCAGAAATTCCTTTTATTTTGGGGCAAAGAGCAGAAATTTCTTTTATTATGGTACAAAATTGAAGAAATTTTTCTTATTTTGAAACAGAAAGGCAGAAAATTCCCCTTATTTTGAGGCAAAAGGCAGAAATTATTCTCAATTTGAGGTAAAATGCAGAAATTCCCTTTATTTTGGGGCTAAAAAACAGAAATTCCCTGTATTTTGAAGCAAAATTGCAGAAATTCTCATAATTTAGGGGCAAAAAGGCAGAAATTCTCCTTATTATGGGGCAAAAAGACAGAAAATCTCCTTTTTCGGGAGCAAACATTCAGAAATTCCCCTTATTTTGGGGCAAAATTGCAGAAATTTCCTTTACATTGGGGCAAAATTGTAGAAATTTCCCTTATTTTGGGGCAAAATTGCAGAAATTTCACGTATTTCAGGGAAAATAGGCAGAAATTTTTTTTGGGGTCAAAAAGGCAGAAATTTTTTTTAATTTGGTACAAAATTGCAGAAATTTTTCTTATTTTGGGGCAAAAAGTCAGAAATTCCCCATATTTTGGGGCAAAAAGGCAGAAATTCCCCTTTTTTTGAGGTAAAAAGGCTGAAATTCCCCTTATTTTGGGGCAAAAAGACAGAAATTTCGTTTATTTTGGGGAAAAGGCAGAAATTGCACTTATTTTGAGTCAAAAAGGTGGAAATTCCCCTTATTTTGGGGCAAAAATGAAGAAATTTGCTTTTTTATGGCAAAAAGGTATACATTCCCTTTATTTTCGGGCAAAAAGGCAGAAATTCTTTGTATTTTAAAGCAATATTGCAGAAATTCCCCTAATTTTTGGGCAAAAAGGCAGAAATTTTTCTTATTTTGGGGTAAAACTGCAGAAATTTCACTTATTTTGCGGCAAAATGTCAGAAATTCCTTTTATTTTTGGCAAAAAATGCAGAAAATCCCCTTATTTTAGGGCAAAATTGCAGAAATTTCCCTTATTTGGGGGCAAAAACAGAAATTCCCCTTATTTTGGGGCAAAATTGCAGAAATTTCCCTTATTATGGGAAAAAATTGCAGAAATTTCCTTTATTTTAGGGCAAAATTGCAGAAATTTCACTTATTTCAGAGAAAAAAAAGCAAAAATTTTTCTTATTTTGGGGCAAAAAGGCAGAAATTCCCATTATTTTGGGGCAAAAAGGCAGAAATTCACCTTATTTTGGTGTAAAATTGCAGAAATTTCACATATTTCGGGGCAAAACGGCAGAAATTCCCCTTATTTTGGGGCAAAAAGGCAGAAATTTCCCTTATTTTGGGATAAAATTGCAGAAATTTTTTCTTATTTGGGGGCAAAAAGGCAGAAAATCCACTTAATTTCGGGTAAAAAGGCAGAAATTTCTCGTATTTTGGAGCAAAATTGCAGAAACTCCCCTAATTTTGGGGCAAAAAGGCAGAAATTCCCCTTATTTTGGGGCAAAAATAGAGAAATTCTTTTTATTTTGGGGCAAAAATCAGAAATTTCCTTTATTTTGGGGCAAAATTTTAGAAATTTCTTTTATATTGTTACAGACTTGCAGAAATTTTTCTTATTTTGTGGCAAAATGGCAGAAATTCCCCATATTTTGGTGCAAAAAGGCTGAAATTCCCCTTATTTTGAGGTAAAATCCTGAAATTAACCATATTTTGGGGCAAAAAGGCAGAAATTCCCCTCATTTGGGGGCAAAAAGGCACAAATTTCCCTTATTTTCGGGCATAAATGCAGGAATTTCATTTATTTCAGGGCAAAATTCAGAAATTCCTTTTATTTTCGGGCAAAAACAGAAATTTCTTTTATTTTGATACAAAATTGTAGAAATTTTCCTTATTTTGGAACAAAAAGGCAAAAATTACCCATATTTTGGGGAAAAAGGCAGAAATTCCCCTTATTTTGAGGTAAAAAGGCTGAAATTCCTGTTATTTTGGGGCAAAAAGGCATAAATTCCCTTTACTTTGTGGCAAAAAGGCAGAAATTCCCGTTAATTGGGGCAGAAAAGCAGAAATTTTCCTTATTTAAGGGCAATAGGGCAGAAATTCCCCTTATTTTGTGGCAAAAAGGCAGAAATTCCCCTTATTTGAAGGTAAAATGCTGAAATTCCCCTTATTTTCGGCAAAAAGGCAGAAATTCCTATTATTTTGGGGCAAAATTGCAGAAATTTCAATTATTTCTGGGCAAAAAGTCAGATATTTGCCTTATTTTGGGGCAAAAAGCAGAAATTCCCTTAATTTTGGGGCCAAAAACAGAAATTCCCCTTATTTTGGGGTAAAATTGCAGAAATTTCAAATATTTCAGGGCAAAAAGGCAGAAATTCCACTTTATTTCGGACAATAACGCAGAAATTCCCCGTATTTTAAAGCTAAATTTCAGAAATTCCCCTTATATTGGTGCAAAAATGGAGAAATTCCCTTTATTTTTGTGCAATAAGGCAGATTTCCCCGTATTTTGAAGCAAAATTGCACATATTTCCCTAATTTTGAAGCAAAATGCAGAAATTCACATTATTTTGGAACAAAAAGACAGAAATTCTTTTTATTTCAGGGCAAAAAGTCAGAAATTCCCCTTATTTTGGGGTAAAATTGCAGAAATTTTCTTTATTTTGGGGCAAAATTGCAGAAATTTCTCTTATTTTGGGGCAAAATTGCAGAAATTTCACTTATTTCAGGGAAAAAGTGCAGAAATTTCTCTTATTTTGGGGCAAAAAGGCAGAAATTTCTTTTATTTTGGTACAAAATTGCAGAAATTTCCCTTATTTTGGGGCAAAATTGCAGAAATTTCACTTATTTCAGGGAAAAAGTGCCGAAATTTCTCTTATTTTGGGGCAAAAAGGCAGAAATTTCTTTTATTTTGGTACAAAATTGCAGAAATTTTCTTTATTTTGGGGCAAAAATGAAGAAATTCCCCATATTTTGGGGCAAAAAGGAAGAGATTTGCCTTATTATGAGGTAAAATGCTGAAATTCCCCTTATTTTGGGGCAAAAATACAGAAATTCCCTTCATTTTGTGGCAAAAAGGCAGAAATTTCCCTTATTTTGGGGCAAAATTGCAGAAATTTCACATATTTCAGGGAAAATAGGCAGAAATTTTTTTGGGGGTCAAAAAGGCAGAAATTTTTTTTATTTTGGTACAAAATAGCAGAAATTTTTCTTATTTTGGGGCAAAAAGTCAGAAATTCCCCATATTTTGGGGCAAAAAGGCAGAAATTTCTTTTATTATGGTACAAAATTGAAGAAATTTTTCTTATTTTGAAACAAAAAGGCAGAAAATTCCCCTTATTTTGAGGCAAAAGGCAGAAATTATTCTCAATTTGAGGTAAAATTCAGAAATTCCCTTTATTTTGGGGCTAGAAAGCAGAAATTCCCCGTATTTTGAAGCAAAATTGCAGAAATTCTCATAATTTTCGGGCAAAAGGCAAAACATTCTCCTTATTTTGGGGCAAAAAGACAGAAAATCTCCTTTTTTGGGAGCAAACAGTCAGAAATTTTCCTTATTTTGGGGCAAAATTGCAGAAATTTCCTTTACATTGGAGCAAAATTGCAGAAATTTTTATATTTTGGGGCAAAATTGCAGAAATTTCACTTATTTCAGGGAAAAAAGGCGAAAATTTTTTTTGGGGGGCAAAAAGGCAGAAATTTTTTTTATTTTGGTACAAAATTGCAGAAATTTTTCTTATTTTGGGGCAAAAAGTCAGAAATTCCTCATATTTTGGGGCAAAAAGGCAGAAATTCCCCTTATTTTGAGGTAAAAAGGCTGAAATTCCCCTTATTTTGGGGCAAAAAGACAGAAATTTCGTTTATTTTGGGGAAAAGGCAGAAATTGCACTTATTTTGAGTCAAAAAGGTGGAAAATCCCCTTATTTTGGGGCAAAAATGAAGAAATTTGCTTTTTTATGGCAAAAAGGTATACATTCCCTTTCTTTTTGGGCAAAATGGCACAAATTCCCCGTATTTTGGAGCAACATTGCAGAAATTCCCCTAATTTTTGGGCAAAAAGGCAGAAATTCCCCTTATTTTGGGGTAAAACTGCAGAAATTTCACTTATTTTGCGGCAAAATGTCAGAAATACCTTTTATTTTTGGCAAAAAATGCAGAAAATCCCCTTATTTTAGGGCAAAATTGCAGAAATTTCCCTTATTTGGGGGCAAAAACAGAAATTACCCCTTATTTTGGGGCAAAATTGCAGAAATTTCCCTTATTATGGGAAAAAATTGCAGAAATTTCCTTTATTTTAGGGCAAAATTGCAGAAATTTCACTTATTTCAGAGAAAAAAAAGCAAAAATTTTTCTTATTTTGGGGCAAAAAGGCAGAAATTCCCATTATTTTGGGGCAAAAAGGCAGAAATTCACCTTATTTTGGGGTAAAATTGCAGAAATTTCACATATTTCGGGGCAAAACGGCAGAAATTCCCCTTATTTTGGGGCAAAAAGGCAGAAATTTCCCTTATTTTGGGATAAAATTGCAGAAATTTTTTCTTATTTGGGGGCAAAAAGGCAGATAATCCACTTACTTTCGGGTATAAAGGCAGAAATTTTTCGTATTTTGGAGCTAAATTGCAGAAACTCCCCTAATTTGGGGCAAAAAGGCAGAAATTCCCTTTATTTTGGGGCAAGAATAGAGAAATTCTTTTTATTTTGGGGCAAAAATCAGAAATTTCCTTTATTTTGGGGCAAAATTTTAGAAATTTCTTTTATATTGTTACAGACTTGCAGAAATTTTTCTTATTTTGTGGCAAAATGGCAGAAATTCCCCATATTTTGGTGCAAAAAGGCTGAAATTCCCCTTATTTTGAGGTAAAATCCTGAAATTCCCCATATTTTGGGGCAAAAAGGCAGAAATTCCCCTCATTTGGGGGCAAAAAGGCACAAATTTCCCTTATTTTTGGGCATAATTGCAGGAATTTCATTTATTTCAGGGCAAAAAGTCAGAAATTCCTTTTATTTTGGGGCAAAAACAGAAATTTCTTTTATTTTGATACAAAATTGTAGAAATTTTCCTTATTTTGGAACAAAAAGGCAAAAATTACCCATATTTTGGAGAAAAAGGCAGAAATTCCCCTTATTTTGAGGTAAAAAGGCTGAAATTCCCGTTATTTTGGGGCAAAAAGGCAGAAATTCCCTTTACTTTGTGGCAAAAAGGCAGAAATTCCCGTTAATTGGGGCAGAAAAGCAGAAATTTTCCTTATTTAAGGGCAATAGGGCAGAAATTCCCCTTATTTTGTGGCAAAAAGGCAGAAATTCCCCTTATTTGAAGGTAAAATGCTGAAATTCCCCTTATTTTCGGCAAAAAGGCAGAAATTCCTATTATTTTGGGGCAAAATTGCAGAAATTTCAATTATTTCTGGGCAAAAAGTCAGATATTTGCCTTATTTTGGGGCAAAAAGCAGAAATTCCCTTAATTTTGGGGCCAAAAACAGAAATTCCCCTTATTTTGGGGTAAAATTGCAGAAATTTCAAATATTTCAGGGCAAAAAGGCAGAAATTCCACTTTATTTCGGACAATAACGCAGAAATTCCCCGTATTTTAAAGCTAAATTTCAGAAATTCCCCTTATATTGGTGCAAAAATGGAGAAATTCCCTTTATTTTTGTGCAATAAGGCAGATTTCCCCGTATTTTGAAGCAAAATTGCACATATTTCCCTAATTTTGAAGGAAAATGCAGAAATTCACATTATTTTGGAACAAAAAGACAGAAATTCTCCTTATTTCAGGGCAAAAAGTCAGAAATTCCCCTTCTTTTGGGGTAAAATTGCAGAAATTTTCTTTATTTTGGGGCAAAATTGCAGAAATTTCTCTTATTTTGGGGCAAAATTGCAGAAATTTCACTTATTTCAGGGAAAAAGTGCAGAAATTTCTCTTATTTTGGGGCAAAAAGGCAGAAATTTCTTTTATTTTGGTACAAAATTGCAGAAATTTTCTTTATTTTGGGGCAAAATTGCAGAAATTTCCCTTATTTTGGGGCAAAATTGCAGAAATTTCACTTATTTCAGGGAAAAAGTGCAGAAATTTCTCTTATTTTGGGGCAAAAAGGCAGAAATTTCTTTTATTTTGGTACAAAATTGCAGAAATTTTCTTTATTTTGGGGCAAAAATGAAGAAATTCCCCATATTTTGGGGCAAAAAGGCAGAGATTTGCCTTATTATGAGGTAAAATGCTGAAATTCCCCTTATTTTGGGGCAAAAATACAGAAATTCCCTTCATTTTGTGGCAAAAAGGCAGAAATTTCCCTTATTTTGGGGCAAAATTGCAGAAATTTCACTTATTTCAGGGCAAAATTCAAAAATTCCTTTTATTTTGGGGCAAAAAGACAGAAATTCCGTTCATTTTTAGGTAAAAAGGCAGAAATTTCACTTATTTTGAGGGAAGAAGGCAGAAATTCCTCTTATTTTGGGGCAAAAATGACGAAATTTCACTTTTTTGTGGCAAAAGGTATACATTCCCCTTATTTTCGGGCAAAAAAGCAGAAATTCCCCCTATTTTGGAGCAGAATTGAAGAAAATCCCCTAATTGTGGGGCAAAAAGGCAGAAATTCCCTATATGTTGGGGCAAAAAGACAGAAATTCTCCTTGTTTTGGGGCAAAACTAAGAAATTCCACTTATTTTGGGGCAAAATTCCAGAAATTTCCCTTATTTTGGGGCAAAATTGCAGAAATTTCACTTATTTCAGGTAAAAATGGCCGAAATTTTTCTTATTTTGGGGCAAAAAGGCAGAAATTCCTAATATTTTGTGGCAAAAATGCAGAAATTCCCCTTATTTTGAGGTAAAAAGGCTGAAATTCCCCTTATTTTGGGGCAAAAAGGCAGAAATTTCCCTTATTTTGGGGCAAAATTGCAAACATTTAACTTATTTCAGGGTAATAAGTCAGAAATTTTCCTTATTTTGGAGCAAAAAACACAGAAATTCCCTTTGTTTTGGAAGGAAAATACAGAAATTCCACTTCTTTAGAGGCAAAAAGGCAAAAATTCCCCTTATTTTGAAGCAAAAATGAAGAAATTCCCCTAATTGTTGGGCAAAAAGGCAGAAATTCCCTATATGTTGGGGCAAAAAGACAGAAATTCTCCTTATTTTGGGACAAAACTCAGAAATTCCACTTATTTTGGGGCAAAATTGCAGGAATTTACCTTATTTTGAGGCAAAATTGCAGAAATTTCCCTTATTTGGGGCAAAATTGCAGAAATTTCACTTATTTTCAGGTAAAAAGGCTGAAATATCCTTTATTTTGGGGCAAAAAGGAAGAAATTCCCTTTATTTTGGGGCAAAATTGCAGAAATTTTCCTTATTTTGGGGCAAAAAGGCTGAAATTCTTATTTTGAGGTAAAATGCTGAAATTCCCCATATTTTGGGGCAAAAGGCAAAACTTCTTCTTATTTTGGGGCAAAGAGGCACAAATTTCCCTTATTTTCGGGCAAAATTGCAGAAATTTCATTTATTTCAGGGCAAAAAGTCAGAAATTCCTTTTATTTTGGGGCAAAGAGCAGAAATTTATTTTGGTACAAAATTGAAGAAATTTATCTTATTTTGAAACAAAAAGGCAGAAAATTCCCCTTATTTTGAGGCAAAAGGCAGAAATTATTCTCAATTTGAGGTAAAATGCAGAAATTCCCTTTATTTTGGGGCTAAAAGGCAGAAATTCCCTGTATTTTGAAGCAAAATTGCAGAAATTCTCTTAATTTTCAGGCAAAAAGGCAGAAATTCTCCTTATTTTGGGGCAAAAAGACAGAAAATCTTTTTTTTCGGGAGCAAACAGTCAGAAATTCCCCTTATTTTGGGGCAAAATTGCAGAAATTTCCTTTACATTGGGGCAAAATTGCAGAAATTTCCCTTATTTTGGGGCAAAATTGCAGAAATTTCAGGTATTTGAGAAAAAAAAGGCAGAAATTTTTTTGGTGGGGCAAAAAGGCAGAAATTTTTTTTATTTTGGTACAAAATTGCAGAAATTTTTCTTATTTTGGGGCAAAAAGTCAGAAATTCCCCATATTTTGGGGCAAAAATGCAGAAATTCCCCTTATTTTGAGGTAATAAGGCTGAAATTCCCCTTATTTTGGGGCAAAAAGGCAGAAATTTCGTTTATTTTGGGGAAAAGGCAGAAATTGCACTTATTTTGAGTCAAAAAGGTGGAAAATCCCCTTATTTTGGGGCAAAAATGAAGAAATTTGCTTTTTTATGGCAAAAAGGTATACATTCCCTTTATTTTCTGGCAAAAAGGCAGAAATTTTTTGTATTTTGGAGCAAAATTGCAGAAATTCCCCTAATTTTTGGGCAAAAAGGCAGAAATTTTCCTTATTTTGGGGTAAAACTGCAGAAATTTCACTTATTTTGCGGCAAAATGTCAGAAATTCTCCTTATTTTTGGCAAAAAATGCAGAAAATCCCCTTATTTTAGGGCAAAATTGCAGAAATTTCCCTTATTTGGGGACAAAAACAGAAATTCCCCTTATTTTGGGGCAAAATTGCAGAAATTTCCCTTATTATGGGGAAAAATTGCAGAAATTTCCCTTATTTTAGGGCAAAATTGCAGAAATTTTACTTATTTCAGAGAAAAAAGCAAAAATTTTTCTTATTTTGGGGCAAAAAGGCAGAAATTCCCATTATTTTGGGGCAAAAAGGCAGAAATTCACCTAATTTTGGGGTAAAATTGCAGAAAATTCACATATTTCAGGGCAAAACGGCAGAAATTCCCCTTATTTTGGGGCAAAAAGGCAGAAATTTCCCTTATTTTGGGATAAAATTGCAGAAATTTCCCTTATTTGGAGGCAAAAAGGCAGAAAATCCACTTAATTTCGGGTAAAAAGGCAGAAATTTCTCGTATTTTGGAGCAAAATTGCAGAAACTCCCCTAATTTTGGGGCTAAAAGGCAGAATTTCCCTTTATTTTGGGGCAAAAATAGAGAAATTCTTTTTATTTTGGGGCAAAAATCAGAAATTTCCTTTATTTTGGGGCAAAATTTTAGAAATTTCTTTTATATTGTTACAGACTTGCAGAAATTTTTCTTATTTTGTGGCAAAATGGCAGAAATTCCCCATATTTGGGTGCAAAAAGGCTGAAACTCCCCTTATTTTGAGGTAAAATCCTGAAATTCCCCATATTTTGGGGCAAAAAGGCAGAAATTCCCCTCATTTGGGGGCAAAAAGGCACAAATTTCCCTTATTTTCGGGCATAATTGCAGGAATTTCATTTATTTCAGGGCAAAAAGTCAGAAATTCCTTTTATTTTCGGGCAAAAACAGAAATTTCTTTTATTTTGATACAAAATTGTAGAAATTTTCCTTATTTTGGAACAAAAAGGCAAAAATTACCCATATTTTGGGGAAAAAGGCAGAAATTCCCCTTATTTTGAGGTAAAAAGGCTGAAATTCCCGTTATTTTGGGGCAAAAAGGCAGAAATTCCCTTTACTTTGTGGCAAAAAGGCAGAAATTCCCGTTAATTGGGGCAGAAAAGCGAAATTTTCCTTATTTAAGGGCAATAGGGCAGAAATTCCCCTTATTTTGTGGCAAAAAGGCAGAAATTCCCCTTATTTGAAGGTAAAATGCTGAAATTCCCCTTATTTTCGGCAAAAAGTCAGAAATTCCTATTATTTTGGGGCAAAATTGCAGAAATTTCAATTATTTCTGGGCAAAAAGTCAGATATTTGCCTTATTTTGGGGCAAAAAGCAGAAATTCCCTTAATTTTGGGGCCAAAAACAGAAATTCCCCTTATTTTGGGGTAAAATTGCAGAAATTTCAAATATTTCAGGGCAAAAAGGCAGAAATTCCACTTTATTTCGGACAATAACGCAGAAATTCCCCGTATTTTAACGCTAAATTTCAGAAATTTTCCTTATATTGGTGCAAAAATGGAGAAATTCCCTTTATTTTTGTGCAATAAGGCAGATTTCCCCGTATTTTGAAGCAAAATTGCACATATTTCCCTAATTTTGAAGGAAAATGCAAGAATTCACATTATTTTGGAACAAAAAGACAGAAATTCTCCTTATTTCAGGGGAAAAAGTCAGAAATTCCCCTTATTTTGGGGTAAAATTGCAGAAATTTTCTTTATTTTGTGGCAAAAATACAGAAATTCCCTTTATTTTGTGGCAAAAAGGCAGAAATTTCCCTTATTTTGGGGCAAAATTGCAGAAATTTCACTTATTTCAGGGAAAAAGTGCAGAAATTTCTCTTATTTTGGGTCAAAAAGGCAGAAATTTCTTTTATTTTGGTACAAAATTGCAGAAATTTTCTTTATTTTGGGGCAAAAATGAAGAAATTCCCCATATTTTGGGGCAAAAAGGCAGAGATTCGCCTTATTATGAGGTAAAATGCTGAAATTCCCCTTATTTTGGGGCAAAAATACAGAAATTCCCTTTATTTTGTGGCAAAAAGTCAGAAATTTCCCTTATTTTGGGGCAAAATTGCAGAAATTTCACTTATTTCAGGGCAAAATTCAAAAATTCCTTTTATTTTTGGGCAAAAAGACAGAAATTTTGTTTATTTTTGGGTAAAAAGGCAGAAATTTCACTTATTGTGAGGTAAGAAGGCAGAAATTCCTCTTATTTTGGGGCAAAAATGAAGAAATTTCCCTTTTTTGTGGCAAAAGGTATATATTCTCCTTATTTTCGGGCAAAAAAGCAGAAATATCCCGTTTTTTGGAGCACAATTGCAGAAAATCCCCTAATTGTGGGGCAAAAAGGCAGAAATTCCCTATATGTTAGAGCAAAAAGACAGAAATTCTCCTTATTTTGGGGCAAAACTCAGAAATTCCACTTATTTTGGGGCAAATTCCAGAAATTTCCCTTATTTTGGGGCAAATTTGCAGAAATTTCACTTATTATGGGGCAAAATTGCAGAAATTTCACTTATTTCAGATAAAAAAAAAGGCAGAAATTTTTCTTATTTTGGGGCAAAAAGGCAGAAATTCCTAATATTTTGTGGCAAAAATGCAGAAATTCCCCTTATTTTGAGGTAAAAATGCTGAAATTCCCCTTATTTGGGGGCAAAAAGGCAGAAATTTCCCTTATTTTGGGGCAAAATTGCAGAAATTTCACTTATTTCAGGGCAAAATTCAAAAATTCCTTTTATTTTGGGGCTAAAAGTCAGAAATTCCGTTTATTTTTGGGTAAAAAGGCAGAAATTTCACTTATTTTGAGGTAAGAAGGCAGAAATTCCTCTTATTTTGGGGCAAAAATGAAGAAATTTCCCTTTTATGTGGCAAAAGGTATATATTCCCCTTATTTTCGGGCAAAAAAGCAGAAATTCCCCCTATTTTGGAGCAGAATTGCAGAAAATCCCCTAATTGTGGGGCAAAAAGGCAGAAATTCCCTATATGTTGGGGCAAAAAGACAGAAATTCTCCTTATTTTGGGGCAAAACTCAGAAATTCCACTTATTTTGGGGCAAAATTGCAGAAATTTCCCTTATTTTGGGGCAAAATTGCAGAAATTTTACTTATTTTGGGGCAAAATTGCAGAAATTTCACTTATTTCAGGTAAAAATGGCAGAAATTTTTCTTATTTTGGGGCAAAAAGGCAGAAATTCCTAATATTTTGTGGCAAAAATGCAGAAATTCCCCTTATTTTGAGGTAAAAAGGCTGAAATTTTCCTTATTTTGGGGCAAAAAGGCAGAAATTTCCCTTATTTTGGGGCAAAATTGCAAACATTTCACTAATTTCAGGGTAATAAGTCAGAAATTTTCCTTATTTTGGGGCAAAAAACACAGAAATTCCCTTTGTTTTGGAAGGAAAATACAGAAATTCCACTTCTTTAGAGGCAAAAAGGCAGAAATTCCCCTTATTTTGAAGCAAAAATGAAGAAATTCCCCTAATTGTTGGGCAAAAAGGCAGAAATTCCCTATATGTTGGGGCAAAAAGACAGAAATTCTCCTTATTTTGGGACAAAACTCAGAAATTCCACTTATTTTGGGGCAAAATTGCAGGAATTTACCTTATTTTGAGGCAAAATTGCAGAAATTTCCCTTATTTGGGGCAAAATTGCAGAAATTTCACTTATTTTCAGGTAAAAAGGCTGAAATATCCTTTATTTTGGGGCAAAAAGGAAGAAATTCCCCTTATTTTGGGGCAAAATTGCAGAAATTTTCCTTATTTTGGGGCAAAAAGGCTGAAATTCTTATTTTGAGGTAAAATGCTGAAATTCCCCATATTTTGGGGCAAAAGGCAAAACTTCTTTTTATTTTGGGGCAAAGAGGCACAAATTTCCCTTATTTTCGGGCAAAATTGCAGAAATTTCATTTATTTCAGGGCAAAAAGTCAGAAATTCCTTTTATTTTGGGACAAAGATCAGAAATTTCTTTTATTATGGTACAAAATTGAAGAAATTTATCTTATTTTGAAACAAAAAGGCAGAAAATTCCCCTTATTTTGAGGCAAAAGGCAGAAATTATTCTCAATTTGAGGTAAAATGCAGAAATTCCCTTTATTTTGGGGCTAAAAAACAGAAATTCCCTGTATTTTGAAGCAAAATTGCAGAAATTCTCATAATTTTTGGGTAAAAAGGCAGAAATTCTCCTTATTATGGGGCAAAAAGACAGAAAATCTCCTTTTTCGGGAGCAAACAGTCACAAATTCCCCTAATTTTGGGGCAAAATTGCTGAAATTTCCTTTACATTGGGGCGAAATTGTAGAAATTTCCCTTATTTTGGGGCAAAATTGCAGAAATTTCACGTATTTCAGGGAAAATAGGCAGAAATTTTTTTGGGGGGGCAAAAAGGCAGAAATTTTTTTTATTTTGGTACAAAATTGCAGAAATTTTTCTTATTTTGGGGCAAAAAGTCAGAAATTCCCTATATTTTGGGGCAAAAAGGCAGAAATTCCCCTTATTTTGAGGTAAAAAGGCTGAAATTCCCCTTATTTTGGGTAAAAAGACAGAAATTTCGTTTATTTTGGGGAAAAGGCAGAAATTGCACTTATTTTGAGTCAAAAAGGTGGAAATTCCCCTTATTTTGGGGCAAAAATGAAGAAATTTGCTTTTTTATGGCAAAAAGGTATACATTCCCTTTATTTTCGGGCAAAAAGGCAGAAATTCTTTGTATTTTGGAGCAAAATTGCAGAAATTCCCCTAATTTTTGTGCAAAAAGGCAGAAATTTTCCTTATTTTGGGGTAAAACTGCAGAAATTTCACTTATTTTGCGGCAAAATGTCAGAAATTCCTTTTATTTTTGGCAAAAAATGCAGAAAATCCCCTTATTTTAGGGCAAAATTGCAGAAATTTCCCTTATTTGGGGGCAAAAACAGAAATTCCCCTTATTTTGGGGCAAAATTGCAGAAATTTCCCTTATTATGGGAAAAAATTGCAGAAATTTCCGTTATTTTAGGGCAAAATTGCAGAAATTTCACTTATTTCAGAGAAAAAAAAGCAAAAATTTTTCTTATTTTGGGGCAAAAAGGCAGAAATTCCCATTATTTTGGGGCAAAAAGGCAGAAATTCACCTTATTTTGGGGTAAAATTGCAGAAATTTCACATATTTCGGGGCAAAATGGCAGAAATTCCCCTTATTTTGGGGCAAAAAGGCAGAAATTTCCCTTATTTTGGGATAAAATTGCAGAAATTTTTTCTTATTTCGGGGCAAAAAGGCAGAAAATCCACTTAATTTCGGGTAAAAAGGCAGAAATTTCTCGTATTTTGGAGCAAAATTGCAGAAACTCCCCTAATTTTGGGGCTAAAAGGCAGAATTTCCCTTTATTTTGTGGCAAAAATAGAGAAATTCTTTTTATTTTGGGGCAAAAATCAGAAATTTCCTTTATTTTGGGGCAAAATTTTAGAAATTTCTTTTATATTGTTACAGACTTGCAGAAATTTTTCTTATTTTGTGGCAAAAAGGCAGAAATTCCCCATATTTTGGTGCAAAAAGGCTGAAATTCCCCTTATTTTGAGGTAAAATCCTGAAATTCCCCATATTTTGGGGCAAAAAGGCAGAAATTCCCCTCATTTGGGGGCAAAAAGGCACAAATTTCTCTTATTTTCGGGCATAATTGCAGGAATTTCATTTATTTCAGGGCAAAAAGTCAGAAATTCCTTTTATTTTGGGGCAAAAACAGAAATTTCTTTTATTTTGATACAAAATTGTAGAAATTTTCCTTATTTTGGAACAAAAAGGCAAAAATTACCCATATTTTGGGGAAAAAGGCAGAAATTCCCCTTATTTTGAGGTAAAAAGGCTGAAATTCCTGTTATTTTGGGGCAAAAAGGCATAAATTCCCTTTACTTTGTGGCAAAAAGGCAGAAATTCCCGTTAATTGGGGCAGAAAAGCAGAAATTTTCCTTATTTAAGGGCAATAGGGCAGAAATTCCCCTTATTTTGTGGCAAAAAGGCAGAAATTCCCCTTATTTGAAGGTAAAATGCTGAAATTCCCCTTATTTTCGGCAAAAAGGCAGAAATTCCTATTATTTTGGGGCAAAATTGCAGAAATTTCAATTATTTCTGGGCAAAAAGTCAGATATTTGCCTTATTTTGGGGCAAAAAGCAGAAATTCCCTTAATTTTGGGGCCAAAAACAGAAATTCCCCTTATTTTGGGGTAAAATTGCAGAAATTTCAAATATTTCAGGGCAAAAAGGCAGAAATTCCACTTTATTTCGGACAATAACGCAGAAATTCCCCGTATTTTAAAGCTAAATTTCAGAAATTCCCCTTATATTGGTGCAAAAATGGAGAAATTCCCTTTATTTTTGTGCAATAAGGCAGATTTCCCCGTATTTTGAAGCAAAATTGCACATATTTCCCTAATTTTGAAGCAAAATGCAGAAATTCACATTATTTTGGAACAAAAAGACAGAAATTCTCCTTATTTCAGGGCAAAAAGTCAGAAATTCCCCTTATTTTGGGGTAAAATTGCAGAAATTTTCTTTATTTTGGGGCAAAATTGCAGAAATTTCTCTTATTTTGGGGCAAAATTGCAGAAATTTCACTTATTTCAGGGAAAAAGTGCAGAAATTTCTCTTATTTTGGGGCAAAAAGGCAGAAATTTCTTTTATTTTGGTACAAAATTGCAGAAATTTTCTTTATTTTGGGGCAAAATTGCAGAAATTTCCCTTATTTTGGGGCAAAATTGCAGAAATTTCACTTATTTCAGGGAAAAAGTGCCGAAATTTCTCTTATTTTGGGGCAAAAAGGCAGAAATTTCTTTTATTTTGGTACAAAATTGCAGAAATTTTCTTTATTTTGGGGCAAAAATGAAGAAATTCCCCATATTTTGGGGCAAAAAGGAAGAGATTTGCCTTATTATGAGGTAAAATGCTGAAATTCCCCTTATTTTGGGGCAAAAATACAGAAATTCCCTTCATTTTGTGGCAAAAAGGCAGAAATTTCCCTTATTTTGGGGCAAAATTGCAGAAATTTCACATATTTCAGGGAAAATAGGCAGAAATTTTTTTGGGGGTCAAAAAGGCAGAAATTTTTTTTATTTTGGTACAAAATAGCAGAAATTTTTCTTATTTTGGGGCAAAAAGTCAGAAATTCCCCATATTTTGGGGCAAAAAGGCAGAAATTTCTTTTATTATGGTACAAAATTGAAGAAATTTTTCTTATTTTGAAACAAAAAGGCAGAAAATTCCCCTTATTTTGAGGCAAAAGGCAGAAATTATTCTCAATTTGAGGTAAAATTCAGAAATTCCCTTTATTTTGGGGCTAGAAAGCAGAAATTCCCCGTATTTTGAAGCAAAATTGCAGAAATTCTCATAATTTTCGGGCAAAAGGCAAAAAATTCTCCTTATTTTGGGGCAAAAAGACAGAAAATCTCCTTTTTTGGGAGCAAACAGTCAGAAATTTTCCTTATTTTGGGGCAAAATTGCAGAAATTTCCTTTACATTGGAGCAAAATTGCAGAAATTTTTATATTTTGGGGCAAAATTGCAGAAATTTCACTTATTTCAGGGAAAAAAGGCGAAAATTTTTTTTGGGGGGCAAAAAGGCAGAAATTTTTTTTATTTTGGTACAAAATTGCAGAAATTTTTCTTATTTTGGGGCAAAAAGTCAGAAATTCCTCATATTTTGGGGCAAAAAGGCAGAAATTCCCCTTATTTTGAGGTAAAAAGGCTGAAATTCCCCTTATTTTGGGGCAAAAAGACAGAAATTTCGTTTATTTTGGGGAAAAGGCAGAAATTGCACTTATTTTGAGTCAAAAAGGTGGAAAATCCCCTTATTTTGGGGCAAAAATGAAGAAATTTGCTTTTTTATGGCAAAAAGGTATACATTCCCTTTCTTTTTGGGCAAAATGGCACAAATTCCCCGTATTTTGGAGCAACATTGCAGAAATTCCCCTAATTTTTGGGCAAAAAGGCAGAAATTCCCCTTATTTTGGGGTAAAACTGCAGAAATTTCACTTATTTTGCGGCAAAATGTCAGAAATACCTTTTATTTTTGGCAAAAAATGCAGAAAATCCCCTTATTTTAGGGCAAAATTGCAGAAATTTCCCTTATTTGGGGGCAAAAACAGAAATTACCCCTTATTTTGGGGCAAAATTGCAGAAATTTCCCTTATTATGGGAAAAAATTGCAGAAATTTCCTTTATTTTAGGGCAAAATTGCAGAAATTTCACTTATTTCAGAGAAAAAAAAGCAAAAATTTTTCTTATTTTGGGGCAAAAAGGCAGAAATTCCCATTATTTTGGGGCAAAAAGGCAGAAATTCACCTTATTTTGGGGTAAAATTGCAGAAATTTCACATATTTCGGGGCAAAACGGCAGAAATTCCCCTTATTTTGGGGCAAAAAGGCAGAAATTTCCCTTATTTTGGGATAAAATTGCAGAAATTTTTTCTTATTTGGGGGCAAAAAGGCAGATAATCCACTTACTTTCGGGTATAAAGGCAGAAATTTTTCGTATTTTGGAGCTAAATTGCAGAAACTCCCCTAATTTGGGGCAAAAAGGCAGAAATTCCCTTTATTTTGGGGCAAGAATAGAGAAATTCTTTTTATTTTGGGGCAAAAATCAGAAATTTCCTTTATTTTGGGGCAAAATTTTAGAAATTTCTTTTATATTGTTACAGACTTGCAGAAATTTTTCTTATTTTGTGGCAAAATGGCAGAAATTCCCCATATTTTGGTGCAAAAAGGCTGAAATTCCCCTTATTTTGAGGTAAAATCCTGAAATTCCCCATATTTTGGGGCAAAAAGGCAGAAATTCCCCTCATTTGGGGGCAAAAAGGCACAAATTTCCCTTATTTTTGGGCATAATTGCAGGAATTTCATTTATTTCAGGGCAAAAAGTCAGAAATTCCTTTTATTTTGGGGCAAAAACAGAAATTTCTTTTATTTTGATACAAAATTGTAGAAATTTTCCTTATTTTGGAACAAAAAGGCAAAAATTACCCATATTTTGGAGAAAAAGGCAGAAATTCCCCTTATTTTGAGGTAAAAAGGCTGAAATTCCCGTTATTTTGGGGCAAAAAGGCAGAAATTCCCTTTACTTTGTGGCAAAAAGGCAGAAATTCCCGTTAATTGGGGCAGAAAAGCAGAAATTTTCCTTATTTAAGGGCAATAGGGCAGAAATTCCCCTTATTTTGTGGCAAAAAGGCAGAAATTCCCCTTATTTGAAGGTAAAATGCTGAAATTCCCCTTATTTTCGGCAAAAAGGCAGAAATTCCTATTATTTTGGGGCAAAATTGCAGAAATTTCAATTATTTCTGGGCAAAAAGTCAGATATTTGCCTTATTTTGGGGCAAAAAGCAGAAATTCCCTTAATTTTGGGGCCAAAAACAGAAATTCCCCTTATTTTGGGGTAAAATTGCAGAAATTTCAAATATTTCAGGGCAAAAAGGCAGAAATTCCACTTTATTTCGGACAATAACGCAGAAATTCCCCGTATTTTAAAGCTAAATTTCAGAAATTCCCCTTATATTGGTGCAAAAATGGAGAAATTCCCTTTATTTTTGTGCAATAAGGCAGATTTCCCCGTATTTTGAAGCAAAATTGCACATATTTCCCTAATTTTGAAGCAAAATGCAGAAATTCACATTATTTTGGAACAAAAAGACAGAAATTCTCCTTATTTCAGGGCAAAAAGTCAGAAATTCCCCTTCTTTTGGGGTAAAATTGCAGAAATTTTCTTTATTTTGGGGCAAAATTGCAGAAATTTCTCTTATTTTGGGGCAAAATTGCAGAAATTTCACTTATTTCAGGGAAAAAGTGCAGAAATTTCTCTTATTTTGGGGCAAAAAGGCAGAAATTTCTTTTATTTTGGTACAAAATTGCAGAAATTTTCTTTATTTTGGGGCAAAATTGCAGAAATTTCCCTTATTTTGGGGCAAAATTGCAGAAATTTCACTTATTTCAGGGAAAAAGTGCAGAAATTTCTCTTATTTTGGGGCAAAAAGGCAGAAATTTCTTTTATTTTGGTACAAAATTGCAGAAATTTTCTTTATTTTGGGGCAAAATTGCAGAAATTTCCCTTATTTTGGGGCAAAATTGCAGAAATTTCACTTATTTCAGGGAAAAAGTGCAGAAATTTCTCTTATTTTGGGGCAAAAAGGCAGAAATTTCTTTTATTTTGGTACAAAATTGCAGAAATTTTCTTTAATTTGGGGCAAAAATGAAGAAATTCCCCATATTTTGGGGCAAAAAGGCAGAGATTTGCCTTATTATGAGGTAAAATGCTGAAATTCCCCTTATTTTGGGGCAAAAATACAGAAATTCCCTTCATTTTGTGGCAAAAAGGCAGAAATTTCCCTTATTTTGGGGCAAAATTGCAGAAATTTCCCTTATTTTGGGGCAAAATTGCAGAAATTTTACATATTTTGGGGCAAAATTGCAGAAATTTTACTTATTTTGGGGCACAATTGCAGAAATTTCACTTATTTCAGGTAAAAATGGCAAAAATTTTTCTTATTTTGGGGCAAAAAGGCAGAAATTCCTAATATTTTGTGGCAAAAATGCAGAAATTCCCCTTATTTTGAGGTAAAAAAGCTGAAATTTTCCTTATTTTGGGGCAAAAAGGCAGAAATTTCCCTTATTTTGGGGCAAAATTGCAAACATTTAACTTATTTCACGGTAATAAGTCAGAAATTTTCCTTATTTTGGGGCAAAAAACACAGAAATTCCCTTTGTTTTGGAAGGAAAATACAGAAATTCCACTTCTTTAGAGGCAAAAAGGCAGAAATTCCCCTTATTTTGAAGCAAAAATGAAGAAATTCCCCTAATTGTTGGGCAAAAAGGCAGAAATTCCCTATATGTTGGGGCAAAAAGACAGAAATTCTCCTTATTTTGGGACAAAACTCAGAAATTCCACTTATTTTGGGGCAAAATTGCAGGAATTTACCTTATTTTGAGGCAAAATTGCAGAAATTTCCCTTATTTGGGGCAAAATTGCAGAAATTTCACTTATTTTCAGGTAAAAAGGCTGAAATATCCTTTATTTTGGGGCAAAAAGGAAGAAATTCCCCTTATTTTGGGGCAAAATTGCAGAAATTTTCCTTATTTTGGGGTAAAAAGGCTGAAATTCTTATTTTGAGGTAAAATGCTGAAATTCCCCATATTTTGGGGCAAAAGGCAAAACTTCTTCTTATTTTGGGGCAAAGAGGCACAAATTTCCCTTATTTTCGGGCAAAATTGCAGAAATTTCATTTATTTCAGGGCAAAAAGTCAGAAATTCCTTTTATTTTGGGGCAAAGAGCAGAAATTTCTTTTATTATGGTACAAAATTGAAGAAATTTTTCTTATTTTGAAACAAAAAGGCAGAAAATTCCCCTTATTTTGAGGCAAAAGGCAGAAATTATTCTCAATTTGAGGTAAAATGCAGAAATTCCCTTTATTTTGGGGCTAAAAGGCAGAAATTCCCTGTATTTTGAAGCAAAATTGCAAAAATTCTCTTAATTTTCGGGCAAAAAGGCAGAAATTCTCCTTATTTTGGAGCAAAAAGACAGAAAATCTCCTTTTTCGGGAGCAAACAGTCAGAAATTCCCCTTATTTTGGGGCAAAATTGCAGAAATTTCCTTTACATTGGGGCAAAATTGCAGAAATTTCCCTTATTTTGGGGCAAAATTGCAGAAATTTCAGGTATTTGAGAAAAAAAGGCAGAAATTTTTTGGGGGGGCAAAAAGGCAGAAATTTTTTTTATTTTGGTACAAAATTGCAGAAATTTTTTTTATTTTGGGGCAAAAAGTCAGAAATTCCCCATATTTTGGGGCAAAAATGCAGAAATTCCCCTTATTTTGAGGTAATAAGGCTGAAATTCCCCTTATTTTGGGGCAAAAAGGCAGAAATTTCGTTTATTTTGGGGAAAAGGCAGAAATTGCACTTATTTTGAGTCAAAAAGGTGGAAAATCCCCTTATTTTGGGGCAAAAATGAAGAAATTTGCTTTTTTATGGCAAAAAGGTATACATTCCCTTTATTTTCGGGCAAAAAGGCAGAAATTCTTTGTATTTTGGAGCAAAATTGCAGAAATTCCCCTAATTTTTGGGCAAAAAGGCAGAAATTTTCCTTATTTTGGGGTAAAACTGCAGAAATTTCACTTATTTTGCGGCAAAATGTCAGAAATTCCCCTTATTTTTGGCAAAAAATGCAGAAAATCCCCTTATTTTAGGGCAAAATTGCAGAAATTTCCTTTATTTGGGGACAAAAACAGAAATTCCCCTTATTTTGGGGCAAAATTGCAGAAATTTCCCTTATTATGGGGAAAAATTGCAGAAATTTCCCTTATTTTAGGGCAAAATTGCAGAAATTTCACTTATTTCAGAGAAAAATAGTAAAAATTTTTCTTATTTTGGGGCAAAAAGGCAGAAATTCCCATTATTTTGGGGCAAAAAGGCAGAAATTCACCTTATTTTGGGGTAAAATTGCAGAAATTTCACATATTTCAGGGCAAAACGGCAGAAATTCCCCTTATTTTGGGGCAAAAAGGCAGAAATATCCCTTATTTTGGGATAAAATTGCAGAAATTTCCCTTATTTGGAGGCAAAAAGGCAGAAAATCCACTTAATTTCGGGTAAAAAGACAGAAATTTCTCGTATTTTGGAGCAAAATTGCAGAAACTCCTTTAATTTTGGGGCTAAAAGGCAGAATTTCCCTTTATTTTGGGGCAAAAATAGAGAAATTCTTTTTATTTTGGGGCAAAAATCAGAAATTTCCTTTATTTTGGGGCAAAATTTTAGAAATTTCTTTTATATTGTTACAGACTTGCAGAAATTTTTCTTATTTTGTGGCAAAAAGGCAGAAATTCCCCATATTTTGGTGCAAAAAGGCTGAAATTCCCCTTATTTTGAGGTAAAATCCTGAAATTCCCCATATTTTGGGGCAAAAAGGCAGAAATTCCCCTCATTTGGGGGCAAAAAGGCACAAATTTCCCTTATTTTCGGGCATAATTGCAGGAATTTCATTTATTTCAGGGCAAAAAGTCAGAAATTCCTTTTATTTTGGGGCAAAAACAGAAATTTCTTTTATTTTGATACAAAATTGTAGAAATTTTCCTTATTTTGGAACAAAAAGGCAAAAATTACCCATATTTTGGGGAAAAAGGCAGAAATTCCCCTTATTTTGAGGTAAAAAGGCTGAAATTCCCGTTATTTTGGGGCAAAAAGGCAGAAATTCCCTTTACTTTGTGGCAAAAAGGCAGAAATTCCCGTTAATTGGGGCAGAAAAGCAGAAATTTTCCTTATTTAAGGGCAATAGGGCAGAAATTCCCCTTATTTTGTGGCAAAAAGGCAGAAATTCCCCTTATTTGAAGGTAAAATGCTGAAATTCCCCTTATTTTCGGCAAAAAGGCAGAAATTCCTATTATTTTGGGGCAAAATTGCAGAAATTTCAATTATTTCTGGGCAAAAAGTCAGATATTTGCCTTATTTTGGGGCAAAAAGCAGAAATTCCCTTAATTTTGGGGCCAAAAACAGAAATTCCCCTTATTTTGGGGTAAAATTGAAGTAATTTCAAATATTTCAGGGCAAAAAGGCAGAAATTCAACTTTATTTCGGACAATAACGCAGAAATTCCCCATATTTTAAAGCTAAATTTCAGAAATTCCCCTTATATTGGTGCAAAAATGGAGAAATTCCCTTTATTTTTGTGCAATAAGGCAGATTTCCCCGTATTTTGAAGCAAAATTGCACATATTTCCCTAATTTTGAAGGAAAATGCAGAAATTCACATTATTTTGGAACAAAAAGACAGAAATTCTCCTTATTTCAGGGCAAAAAGTCAGAAATTCCCCTTCTTTTGGGGTAAAATTGCAGAAATTTTCTTTATTTTGGGGCAAAATTGCAGAAATTTCTCTTATTTTGGGGCAAAATTGCAGAAATTTCACTTATTTCAGGGAAAAAGTGCAGAAATTTCTCTTATTTTGGGGCAAAAAGGCAGAAATTTCTTTTATTTTGGTACAAAATTGCAGAAATTTTCTTTATTTTGGGGCAAAATTGCAGAAATTTCCCTTATTTTGGGGCAAAATTGCAGAAATTTCACTTATTTCAGGGAAAAAGTGCAGAAATTTCTCTTATTTTGGGGCAAAAAGGCAGAAATTTCTTTTATTTTGGTACAAAATTGCAGAAATTTTCTTTATTTTGGGGCAAAAATGAAGAAATTCCCCATATTTTGGGGCAAAAAGGCAGAGATTTGCCTTATTATGAGGTAAAATGCTGAAATTCCCCTTATTTTGGGGCAAAAATACAGAAATTCCCTTCATTTTGTGGCAAAAAGGCAGAAATTTCCCTTATTTTGGGGCAAAATTGCAGAAATTTCCCTTATTTTGGGGCAAAATTGCAGAAATTTTACATATTTTGGGGCAAAATTGCAGAAATTTTACTTATTTTGGGGCACAATTGCAGAAATTTCACTTATTTCAGGTAAAAATGGCAAAAATTTTTCTTATTTTGGGGCAAAAAGGCAGAAATTCCTAATATTTTGTGGCAAAAATGCAGAAATTCCCCTTATTTTGAGGTAAAAAAGCTGAAATTTTCCTTATTTTGGGGCAAAAAGGCAGAAATTTCCCTTATTTTGGGGCAAAATTGCAAACATTTAACTTATTTCAGGGTAATAAGTCAGAAATTTTCCTTATTTTGGGGCAAAAAACACAGAAATTCCCTTTGTTTTGGAAGGAAAATACAGAAATTCCACTTCTTTAGAGGCAAAAAGGCAGAAATTCCCCTTATTTTGAAGCAAAAATGAAGAAATTCCCCTAATTGTTGGGCAAAAAGGCAGAAATTCCCTATATGTTGGGGCAAAAAGACAGAAATTCTCCTTATTTTGGGACAAAACTCAGAAATTCCACTTATTTTGGGGCAAAATTGCAGGAATTTACCTTATTTTGAGGCAAAATTGCAGAAATTTCCCTTATTTGGGGCAAAATTGCAGAAATTTCACTTATTTTCAGGTAAAAAGGCTGAAATATCCTTTATTTTGGGGCAAAAAGGAAGAAATTCCCCTTATTTTGGGGCAAAATTGCAGAAATTTTCCTTATTTTGGGGTAAAAAGGCTGAAATTCTTATTTTGAGGTAAAATGCTGAAATTCCCCATATTTTGGGGCAAAAGGCAAAACTTCTTCTTATTTTGGGGCAAAGAGGCACAAATTTCCCTTATTTTCGGGCAAAATTGCAGAAATTTCATTTATTTCAGGGCAAAAAGTCAGAAATTCCTTTTATTTTGGGGCAAAGAGCAGAAATTTCTTTTATTATGGTACAAAATTGAAGAAATTTTTCTTATTTTGAAACAAAAAGGCAGAAAATTCCCCTTATTTTGAGGCAAAAGGCAGAAATTATTCTCAATTTGAGGTAAAATGCAGAAATTCCCTTTATTTTGGGGCTAAAAGGCAGAAATTCCCTGTATTTTGAAGCAAAATTGCAAAAATTCTCTTAATTTTCGGGCAAAAAGGCAGAAATTCTCCTTATTTTGGAGCAAAAAGACAGAAAATCTCCTTTTTCGGGAGCAAACAGTCAGAAATTCCCCTTATTTTGGGGCAAAATTGCAGAAATTTCCTTTACATTGGGGCAAAATTGCAGAAATTTCCCTTATTTTGGGGCAAAATTGCAGAAATTTCAGGTATTTGAGAAAAAAAGGCAGAAATTTTTTGGGGGGGCAAAAAGGCAGAAATTTTTTTTATTTTGGTACAAAATTGCAGAAATTTTTTTTATTTTGGGGCAAAAAGTCAGAAATTCCCCATATTTTGGGGCAAAAATGCAGAAATTCCCCTTATTTTGAGGTAATAAGGCTGAAATTCCCCTTATTTTGGGGCAAAAAGGCAGAAATTTCGTTTATTTTGGGGAAAAGGCAGAAATTGCACTTATTTTGAGTCAAAAAGGTGGAAAATCCCCTTATTTTGGGGCAAAAATGAAGAAATTTGCTTTTTTATGGCAAAAAGGTATACATTCCCTTTATTTTCGGGCAAAAAGGCAGAAATTCTTTGTATTTTGGAGCAAAATTGCAGAAATTCCCCTAATTTTTGGGCAAAAAGGCAGAAATTTTCCTTATTTTGGGGTAAAACTGCAGAAATTTCACTTATTTTGCGGCAAAATGTCAGAAATTCCCCTTATTTTTGGCAAAAAATGCAGAAAATCCCCTTATTTTAGGGCAAAATTGCAGAAATTTCCTTTATTTGGGGACAAAAACAGAAATTCCCCTTATTTTGGGGCAAAATTGCAGAAATTTCCCTTATTATGGGGAAAAATTGCAGAAATTTCCCTTATTTTAGGGCAAAATTGCAGAAATTTCACTTATTTCAGAGAAAAATAGTAAAAATTTTTCTTATTTTGGGGCAAAAAGGCAGAAATTCCCATTATTTTGGGGCAAAAAGGCAGAAATTCACCTTATTTTGGGGTAAAATTGCAGAAATTTCACATATTTCAGGGCAAAACGGCAGAAATTCCCCTTATTTTGGGGCAAAAAGGCAGAAATATCCCTTATTTTGGGATAAAATTGCAGAAATTTCCCTTATTTGGAGGCAAAAAGGCAGAAAATCCACTTAATTTCGGGTAAAAAGACAGAAATTTCTCGTATTTTGGAGCAAAATTGCAGAAACTCCTTTAATTTTGGGGCTAAAAGGCAGAATTTCCCTTTATTTTGGGGCAAAAATAGAGAAATTCTTTTTATTTTGGGGCAAAAATCAGAAATTTCCTTTATTTTGGGGCAAAATTTTAGAAATTTCTTTTATATTGTTACAGACTTGCAGAAATTTTTCTTATTTTGTGGCAAAAAGGCAGAAATTCCCCATATTTTGGTGCAAAAAGGCTGAAATTCCCCTTATTTTGAGGTAAAATCCTGAAATTCCCCATATTTTGGGGCAAAAAGGCAGAAATTCCCCTCATTTGGGGGCAAAAAGGCACAAATTTCCCTTATTTTCGGGCATAATTGCAGGAATTTCATTTATTTCAGGGCAAAAAGTCAGAAATTCCTTTTATTTTGGGGCAAAAACAGAAATTTCTTTTATTTTGATACAAAATTGTAGAAATTTTCCTTATTTTGGAACAAAAAGGCAAAAATTACCCATATTTTGGGGAAAAAGGCAGAAATTCCCCTTATTTTGAGGTAAAAAGGCTGAAATTCCCGTTATTTTGGGGCAAAAAGGCAGAAATTCCCTTTACTTTGTGGCAAAAAGGCAGAAATTCCCGTTAATTGGGGCAGAAAAGCGAAATTTTCCTTATTTAAGGGCAATAGGGCAGAAATTCCCCTTATTTTGTGGCAAAAAGGCAGAAATTCCCCTTATTTGAAAGTAAAATGCTGAAATTCCCCTTATTTTCGGCAAAAAGGCAGAAATTCCTATTATTTTGGGGCAAAATTGCAGAAATTTCAATTATTTCTGGGCAAAAAGTCAGATATTTGCCTTATTTTGGGGCAAAAAGCAGAAATTCCCTTAATTTTGGGGCCAAAAACAGAAATTCCCCTTATTTTGGGGTAAAATTGCAGAAATTTCAAATATTTCAGGGCAAAAAGGCAGAAATTCCACTTTATTTCGGACAATAACGCAGAAATTCCCCGTATTTTAAAGCTAAATTTCAGAAATTCCCCTTATATTGGTGCAAAAATGGAGAAATTCCCTTTATTTTTGTGCAATAAGGCAGATTTCCCCGTATTTTGAAGCAAAATTGCACATATTTCCCTAATTTTGAAGGAAAATGCAGAAATTCACATTATTTTGGAACAAAAAGACAGAAATTCTCCTTATTTCAGGGCAAAAATTCAGAAATTCCTTTTATTTTGGGGTAAAATTGCAGAAATTTTCTTTATTTTGGGGCAAAATTGCAGAAATTTCCCTTATTTTGGGGCAAAATTGCAGAAATTTCACTTATTTCAGGGAAAAAGTGCAGAAATTTCTCTTATTTTGGGGCAAAAAGGCAGAAATTTCTTTTATTTTGGTACAAAATTGCAGAAATTTTCTTTATTTTGGGGCAAAAATCAAGAAATTCCCCATATTTTGGGGCAAAAAGGCAGAGATTCGCCTTATTATGAGGTAAAATGCTGAAATTCCCCTTATTTTGGGGCAAAAATACAGAAATTCCCTTTATTTTGTGGCAAAAAGGCAGAAATTTCCCTTATTTTGGGGCAAAATTGCAGAAATTTCACTTATTTCAGGGCAAAATTCAAAAATTCCTTTTATTTTTGGGCAAAAAGACAGAAATTTTGTTTATTTTTGGGTAAAAAGGCAGAAATTTCACTTATTGTGAGGTAAGAAAGCAGAAATTCCTCTTATTTAGGGGCAAAAATGAAGAAATTTCCCTTTTTTTTGTGGCAAAAGGTATATATTCTCCTTATTTTCGGGCAAAAAAGCAGAAATATCCCGTTTTTTGGAGCACAATTGCAGAAAATCCCCTAATTGTGGGGCAAAAAGGCAGAAATTCCCTATATGTTGGAGCAAAAAGACAGAAATTCTCCTTATTTTGGGGCAAAACTCAGAAATTCCACTTATTTTGGGGCAAATTCCAGAAATTTCCCTTATTTTGGGGCAAATTTGCAGAAATTTCACTTATTTTGGGGCAAAATTGCAGAAATTTCACTTATTTCAGATAAAAAAAAGGCAGAAATTTTTCTTATTTTGGGGCAAAAAGGCAGAAATTCCTAATATTTTGTGGCAAAAATGCAGAAATTCCCCTTATTTTGAGGTAAAGATGCTGAAATGCCCTTATTTGGGGGCAAAAAGGCAGAAATTTCCCTTATTTTGGGGCAAAATTGCAGAAATTTCACTTATTTCAGGGCAAAATTCAAAAATTCCTTTTATTTTGGGGCTAAAAGTCAGAAATTCCGTTTATTTTTGGGTAAAAAGGCAGAAATTTCACTTATTTTGAGGTAAGAAGGCAGAAATTCCTCTTATTTTGGGGCAAAAATGAAGAAATTTCCCTTTTTTGTGGCAAAAGGTATATATTCCCCTTATTTTCGGGCAAAAAAGCAGAAATATCCCGTTTTTTGGAGCACAATTGCAGAAAATCCCCTTATTGTGGGGCAAAAAGGCAGAAATTCCCTATATGTTTTCGGCAAAAAGACAGAAATTCTCCTTATTTTGGGGCAAAACTCAGAAATTCCACTTATTTTGGGGCAAAATTCCAGAAATTTCCCTTATTTTGGGGCAAAATTGCAGAAATTTTACTTATTTTGGGGCAAAATTTCAGAAATTTCACTTATTTCACGTAAAAATGGCTGAAATTTTTCTTATTTTGGGGCAAAAAGGCAGAAATTCCTAATATTTTGTGGCAAAAATGCAGAAATTCCCCTTATTTTGAGGTAAAAAGGCTGAAATTCCCCTTATTTGGGGGCAAAAAGGCAGAAATTTCCCTTATTTTGGGGCAAAATTGCAAACATTTCACTAATTTCAGGGTAATAAGTCAGAAATTTTCCTTATTTTGGGGCAAAAAACACAGAAATTCCCTTTGTTTTGGAAGGAAAATACAGAAATTCCACTTCTTTAGAGGCAAAAAGGCAGAAATTCCCCTTATTTTGAAGCAAAAATGAAGAAATTCCCCTAATTGTTGGGCAAAAAGGCAGAAATTCCCTATATGTTGGGGCAAAAAGACAGAAATTCTCCTTATTTTGGGACAAAACTCAGAAATTCCACTTATTTTGGGGCAAAATTGCAGGAATTTACCTTATTTTGAGGCAAAATTGCAGAAATTTCCCTTATTTGGGGCAAAATTGCAGAAATTTCACTTATTTTCAGGTAAAAAGGCTGAAATATCCTTTATTTTGGGGCAAAAAGGAAGAAATTCCCCTTATTTTGGGGCAAAATTGCAGAAATTTTCCTTATTTTGGGGCAAAAAGGCTGAAATTCTTATTTTGAGGTAAAATGCTGAAATTCCCCATATTTTGGGGCAAAAGGCAAAACTTCTTTTTATTTTGGGGCAAAGAGGCACAAATTTCCCTTATTTTCGGGCAAAATTGCAGAAATTTCATTTATTTCAGGGCAAAAAGTCAGAAATTCCTTTTATTTTGGGGCAAAGAGCAGAAATTTCTTTTATTATGGTACAAAATTGAAGAAATTTTTCTTATTTTGAAACAAAAAGGCAGAAAATTCCCCTTATTTTGAGGCAAAAGGCAGAAATTATTCTCAATTTGAGGTAAAATGCAGAAATTCCCTTTATTTTGGGGCTAAAAAACAGAAATTCCCTGTATTTTGAAGCAAAATTGCAGAAATTCTCATAATTTTTGGGCAAAAAGGCAGAAATTCTCCTTATTATGGGGCAAAAAGACAGAAAATCTCCTTTTTCGGGAGCAAACAGTCAGAAATTCCCCTTATTTTGGGTCAAAATTGCAGAAATTTCCTTTACATTGGGGCAAAATTGTAGAAATTTCCCTTATTTTGGGGCAAAATTGGAGATATGTCACGTATTTCAGGGAAAAAAGGCAGAAATTTTTTTGGGGGGGCAAAAAGGCAGAAATTTTTTTTATTTTGGTACAAAATTGCAGAAATTTTTTTTATTTTGGGGCAAAAAGTCAGAAATTCCCCATATTTTGGGGCAAAAATGCAGAAATTCCCCTTATTTTGAGGTAATAAGGCTGAAATTCCCCTTATTTTGGGGCAAAAAGGCAGAAATTTCGTTTATTTTGGGGAAAAGGCAGAAATTGCACTTATTTTGAGTCAAAAAGGTGGAAAATCCCCTTATTTTGGGGCAAAAATGAAGAAATTTGCTTTTTTATGGCAAAAAGGTATACATTCCCTTTATTTTCGGGCAAAAAGGCAGAAATTCTTTGTATTTTGGAGCAAAATTGCAGAAATTCCCCTAATTTTTGGGCAAAAAGGCAGAAATTTTCCTTATTTTGGGGTAAAACTGCAGAAATTTCACTTATTTTGCGGCAAAATGTCAGAAATTCCCCTTATTTTTGGCAAAAAATGCAGAAAATCCCCTTATTTTAGGGCAAAATTGCAGAAATTTCCTTTATTTGGGGACAAAAACAGAAATTCCCCTTATTTTGGGGCAAAATTGCAGAAATTTCCCTTATTATGGGGAAAAATTGCAGAAATTTCCCTTATTTTAGGGCAAAATTGCAGAAATTTCACTTATTTCAGAGAAAAATAGTAAAAATTTTTCTTATTTTGGGGCAAAAAGGCAGAAATTCCCATTATTTTGGGGCAAAAAGGCAGAAATTCACCTTATTTTGGGGTAAAATTGCAGAAATTTCACATATTTCAGGGCAAAACGGCAGAAATTCCCCTTATTTTGGGGCAAAAAGGCAGAAATATCCCTTATTTTGGGATAAAATTGCAGAAATTTCCCTTATTTGGAGGCAAAAAGGCAGAAAATCCACTTAATTTCGGGTAAAAAGACAGAAATTTCTCGTATTTTGGAGCAAAATTGCAGAAACTCCTTTAATTTTGGGGCTAAAAGGCAGAATTTCCCTTTATTTTGGGGCAAAAATAGAGAAATTCTTTTTATTTTGGGGCAAAAATCAGAAATTTCCTTTATTTGGGGGCAAAATTTTAGAAATTTCTTTTATATTGTTACAGACTTGCAGAAATTTTTCTTATTTTGTGGCAAAAAGGCAGAAATTCCCCATATTTTGGTGCAAAAAGGCTGAAATTCCCCTTATTTTGAGGTAAAATCCTGAAATTCCCCATATTTTGGGGCAAAAAGGCAGAAATTCCCCTCATTTGGGGGCAAAAAGGCACAAATTTCCCTTATTTTCGGGCATAATTGCAGGAATTTCATTTATTTCAGGGCAAAAAGTCAGAAATTCCTTTTATTTTGGGGCAAAAACAGAAATTTCTTTTATTTTGATACAAAATTGTAGAAATTTTCCTTATTTTGGAACAAAAAGGCAAAAATTACCCATATTTTGGGGAAAAAGGCAGAAATTCCCCTTATTTTGAGGTAAAAAGGCTGAAATTCCCGTTATTTTGGGGCAAAAAGGCAGAAATTCCCTTTACTTTGTGGCAAAAAGGCAGAAATTCCCGTTAATTGGGGCAGAAAAGCGAAATTTTCCTTATTTAAGGGCAATAGGGCAGAAATTCCCCTTATTTTGTGGCAAAAAGGCAGAAATTCCCCTTATTTGAAAGTAAAATGCTGAAATTCCCCTTATTTTCGGCAAAAAGGCAGAAATTCCTATTATTTTGGGGCAAAATTGCAGAAATTTCAATTATTTCTGGGCAAAAAGTCAGATATTTGCCTTATTTTGGGGCAAAAAGCAGAAATTCCCTTAATTTTGGGGCCAAAAACAGAAATTCCCCTTATTTTGGGGTAAAATTGCAGAAATTTCAAATATTTCAGGGCAAAAAGGCAGAAATTCCACTTTATTTCGGACAATAACGCAGAAATTCCCCGTATTTTAAAGCTAAATTTCAGAAATTCCCCTTATATTGGTGCAAAAATGGAGAAATTCCCTTTATTTTTGTGCAATAAGGCAGATTTCCCCGTATTTTGAAGCAAAATTGCACATATTTCCCTAATTTTGAAGGAAAATGCAGAAATTCACATTATTTTGGAACAAAAAGACAGAAATTCTCCTTATTTCAGGGCAAAAAGTCAGAAATTCCTTTTATTTTGGGGTAAAATTGCAGAAATTTTCTTTATTTTGGGGCAAAATTGCAGAAATTTCCCTTATTTTGGGGCAAAATTGCAGAAATTTCACTTATTTCAGGGAAAAAGTGCAGAAATTTCTCTTATTTTGGGGCAAAAAGGCAGAAATTTCTTTTATTTTGGTACAAAATTGCAGAAATTTTCTTTATTTTGGGGCAAAAATGAAGAAATTCCCCATATTTTGGGGCAAAAAGGCAGAGATTCGCCTTATTATGAGGTAAAATGCTGAAATTCCCCTTATTTTGGGGCAAAAATACAGAAATTCCCTTTATTTTGTGGCAAAAAGGCAGAAATTTCCCTTATTTTGGGGCAAAATTGCAGAAATTTCACTTATTTCAGGGCAAAATTCAAAAATTCCTTTTATTTTTGGGCAAAAAGACAGAAATTTTGTTTATTTTTGGGTAAAAAGGCAGAAATTTCACTTATTGTGAGGTAAGAAGGCAGAAATTCCTCTTATTTAGGGGCAAAAATGAAGAAATTTCCCTTTTTTTTGTGGCAAAAGGTATATATTCTCCTTATTTTCGGGCAAAAAAGCAGAAATACCCCGTTTTTTGGAGCACAATTGCAGAAAATCCCCTAATTGTGGGGCAAAAAGGCAGAAATTCCCTATATGTTGGAGCAAAAAGACAGAAATTCTCCTTATTTTGGGGCAAAACTCAGAAATTCCACTTATTTTGGGGCAAATTCCAGAAATTTCCCTTATTTTGGGGCAAATTTGCAGAAATTTCACTTATTTTGGGGCAAAATTGCAGAAATTTCACTTATTTCAGATAAAAAAAAGGCAGAAATTTTTCTTATTTTGGGGCAAAAAGGCAGAAATTCCTAATATTTTGTGGCAAAAATGCAGAAATTCCCCTTATTTTGAGGTAAAGATGCTGAAATGCCCTTATTTGGGGGCAAAAAGGCAGAAATTTCCCTTATTTTGGGGCAAAATTGCAGAAATTTCACTTATTTCAGGGCAAAATTCAAAAATTCCTTTTATTTTGGGGCTAAAAGTCAGAAATTCCGTTTATTTTTGGGTAAAAAGGCAGAAATTTCACTTATTTTGAGGTAAGAAGGCAGAAATTCCTCTTATTTTGGGGCAAAAATGAAGAAATTTCCCTTTTTTGTGGCAAAAGGTATATATTCCCCTTATTTTCGGGCAAAAAAGCAGAAATATCCCGTTTTTTGGAGCACAATTGCAGAAAATCCCCTTATTGTGGGGCAAAAAGGCAGAAATTCCCTATATGTTTTCGGCAAAAAGACAGAAATTCTCCTTATTTTGGGGCAAAACTCAGAAATTCCACTTATTTTGGGGCAAAATTGCAGAAATTTCCCTTATTTTGGGGCAAAATTGCAGAAATTTTACTTATTTTGGGGCAAAATTGCAGAAATTTCACTTATTTCAGGTAAAAATGGCAGAAATTTTTCTTATTTTGGGGCAAAAAGGCAGAAATTCCTAATATTTTGTGGCAAAAATGCAGAAATTCCTTTTATTTTGAGGTAAAAAGGCTGAAATTTCCCTTATTTGGGGGCAAAAAGGCAGAAATTTCCCTTATTTTGGGGCAAAATTGCAAACATTTCACTAATTTCTGGGTAATAAGTCAGAAATTTTCCTTATTTTGGAGCAAAAAACACAGAAATTCCCTTTGTTTTGGAAGGAAAATACAGAAATTCCACTTCTTTAGAGGCAAAAAGGCAGAAATTCCCCTTATTTTGAAGCAAAAATGAAGAAATTCCCCTAATTGTTGGGCAAAAAGGCAGAAATTCCCTATATGTTGGGGCAAAAAGACAGAAATTCTCCTTATTTTGGGACAAAACTCAGAAATTCCACTTATTTTGGGGCAAAATTGCAGGAATTTACCTTATTTTGAGGCAAAATTGCAGAAATTTCCCTTATTTGGGGCAAAATTGCAGAAATTTCACTTATTTTCAGGTAAAAAGGCTGAAATATCCTTTATTTTGGGGCAAAAAGGAAGAAATTCCCCTTATTTTGGGGCAAAATTGCAGAAATTTTCCTTATTTTGGGGCAAAAAGGCTGAAATTCTTATTTTGAGGTAAAATGCTGAAATTCCCCATATTTTGGGGCAAAAGGCAAAACTTCTTTTTATTTTGGGGCAAAGAGGCACAAATTTCCCTTATTTTCGGGCAAAATTGCAGAAATTTCATTTATTTCAGGGCAAAAAGTCAGAAATTCCTTTTATTTTGGGGCAAAGAGCAGAAATTTCTTTTATTATGGTACAAAATTGAAGAAATTTTTCTTATTTTGAAACAAAAAGGCAGAAAATTCCCCTTATTTTGAGGCAAAAGGCAGAAATTATTCTCAATTTGAGGTAAAATGCAGAAATTCCCTTTATTTTGGGGCTAAAAAACAGAAATTCCCTGTATTTTGAAGCAAAATTGCAGAAATTCTCATAATTTTTGGGCAAAAAGGCAGAAATTCTCCTTATTATGGGGCAAAAAGACAGAAAATCTCCTTTTTCGGGAGCAAACAGTCAGAAATTCCCCTTATTTTGGGTCAAAATTGCAGAAATTTCCTTTACATTGGGGCAAAATTGTAGAAATTTCCCTTATTTTGGGGCAAAATTGGAGATATGTCACGTATTTCAGGGAAAAAAGGCAGAAATTTTTTTGGGGGGGCAAAAAGGCAGAAATTTTTTTTCTTTTGGTACAAAATTGCAGAAATTTTTCTTATTTTGGGGCAAAAAGTCAGAAATTCCCCATATTTTGAGGTAAAAAGGCTGAAATTCCCCTTATTTTGGGGCAAAAAGACAGAAATTTCGTTTATTTTGGGGAAAAGGCAGAAATTGCACTTATTTTGAGTCAAAAAGTTGGAAATTCCCCTTATTTTAGGGCAAAAATGAAGAAATTTGCTTTTTTATGGCAAAAAGGTATACATTCCCTTTATTTTCGGGCAAAAAGGCAGAAATTCTTTGTATTTTGGAGCAAAATTGCAGAAATTCTCATAATTTTCGGGCAAAAAGGCAGAAATTCTCCTTATTTTGGGGCAAAAAGACAGAAAATCTCCTTTTTCGGGAGCAAACAGTCAGAAATTCCCCTTATTTTGGGGCAAAATTGCAGAAATTTCTTTTACATTGGGGCAAAATTGCAGAAATTTCCCTTATTTTGGGGCAAAATTGCAGAAATTTCAGGTATTTGAGAAAAAAAAGGCAGAAATTTTTTTGGGGGGGCAAAAAGGCAGAAATATTTTTTATTTTGGTACAAAATTGCAGAAATTTTTCTTATTTTGGGGCAAAAAGTCAGAAATTCCCCATATTTTGGGGCAAAAAGGCAGAAATTCTCCTTATTTTGAGGTAATCAGGCTGAAATTCCCCTTATTTTGGGGCAAAAAGGCAGAAATTTCGTTTATTTTGGGGAAAAGGCAGAAATTGCACTTATTTTGAGTCAAAACGGTGGAAAATCCCCTTATTTTGGGGCAAAAATGAAGAAATTTGCTTTTTTATGGCAAAAAGGTATACATTCCCTTTATTTTCGGGCAAAAAGGCAGAAATTCTTTGTATTTTGGAGCAAAATTGCAGAAATTCCCCTAATTTTTGGGCAAAAAGGCAGAAATTTTCCTTATTTTGGGGTAAAACTGCAGAAATTTCACTTATTTTGCGGCAAAATGTCAGAAATTCCCCTTATTTTTGGCAAAAAAATGCAGAAAATCCCCTTATTTTAGGGCAAAATTGCAGAAATTTCCCTTATTTGGGGACAAAAACAGAAATTCCCCTTATTTTGGGGCAAAATTGCAGAAATTTCCCTTATTATGGGGAAAAATTGCAGAAATTTCCCTTATTTTAGGGCAAAATTGCAGAAATTTCACTTATTTCAGAGAAAAAAAGCAAAAATTTTTCTTATTTTGGGGCAAAAAGGCAGAAATTCCCATTATTTTGGGGCAAAAAGGCAGAAATTCACCTTATTTTGGGGTAAAATTGCAGAAATTTCACATATTTCAGGGCAAAACGGCAGAAATTCCCCTTATTTTGGGGCAAAAAGGCAGAAATTTCCCTTATTTTGGGATAAAATTGCAGAAATTTCCCTTATTTGGGGGCAAAAAGGCAGAAAATCCACTTAATTTCGGGTAAAAAGGCAGAAATTTCTCGTATTTTGGAGCAAAATTGCAGAAACTCCCCTAATTTTGGGGCTAAAAGGCAGAATTTCCCTTTATTTTGGGGCAAAAATAGAGAAATTCTTTTTATTTTGGGGCAAAAATCAGAAATTTCCTTTATTTTGGGGCAAAATTTTAGAAATTTCTTTTATATTGTTACAGACTTGCAGAAATTTTTCTTATTTTGTGGCAAAAAGGCAGAAATTCCCCATATTTTGGTGCAAAAAGGCTGAAATTCCCCTTATTTTGAGGTAAAATCCTGAAATTCCCCATATTTTGGGGCAAAAAGGCAGAAATTCCCCTCATTTGGGGGCAAAAAGGCACAAATTTCCCTTATTTTCGGGCATAATTGCAGGAATTTCATTTATTTCAGGGCAAAAAGTCAGAAATTCCTTTTATTTTCGGGCAAAAACAGAAATTTCTTTTATTTTGATACAAAATTGTAGAAATTTTCCTTATTTTGGAACAAAAAGGCAAAAATTACCCATATTTTGGGGAAAAAGGCAGAAATTCCCCTTATTTTGAGGTAAAAAGGCTGAAATTCCCGTTATTTTGGGGCAAAAAGGCAGAAATTCCCTTTACTTTGTGGCAAAAAGGCAGAAATTCCCGTTAATTGGGGCAGAAAAGCGAAATTTTCCTTATTTAAGGGCAATAGGGCAGAAATTCCCCTTATTTTGTGGCAAAAAGGCAGAAATTCCCCTTATTTGAAGGTAAAATGCTGAAATTCCCCTTATTTTCGGCAAAAAGGCAGAAATTCCTATTATTTTGTGGCAAAATTGCAGAAATTTCAATTATTTCTGGGCAAAAAGTCAGATATTTGCCTTATTTTGGGGCAAAAAGCAGAAATTCCCTTAATTTTGGGGCCAAAAACAGAAATTCCCCTTATTTTGGGGTAAAATTGCAGAAATTTCAAATATTTCAGGGCAAAAAGGCAGAAATTCCACTTTATTTCGGACAATAACGCAGAAATTCCCCGTATTTTAAAGCTAAATTTCAGAAATTCCCCTTATATTGGTGCAAAAATGGAGAAATTCCCTTTATTTTTGTGCAATAAGGCAGATTTCCCCGTATTTTGAAGCAAAATTGCACATATTTCCCTAATTTTGAAGGAAAATGCAGAAATTCACATTATTTTGGAACAAAAAGACAGAAATTCTCCTTATTTCAGGGCAAAAAGTCAGAAATTCCCCTTATTTTGGGGTAAAATTGCAGAAATTTTCTTTATTTTGGGGCAAAATTGCAGAAATTTCCCTTATTTTGGGGCAAAATTGCAGAAATTTCACTTATTTCAGGGAAAAAGTGCAGAAAGTTCTCTTATTTTGGGGCAAAAAGGCAGAAATTTCTTTTATTTTGGTACAAAATTGCAGAAATTTTCTTTATTTTGGGGCAAAATTGCAGAAATTTCCCTTATTTTGGGGCAAAATTGCAGAAATTTCACTTATTTCAGGGAAAAAGTGCAGAAATTTCTCTTATTTTGGGGCAAAAAGGCAGAAATTTCTTTTATTTTGGTACAAAATTGCAGAAATTTTCTTTATTTTGGGGCAAAAATGAAGAAATTCCCCATATTTTGGGGCAAAAAGGCAGAGATTTGCCTTATTATGAGGTAAAATGCTGAAATTCCCCTTATTTTGGGGCAAAAATACAGAAATTCCCTTCATTTTGTGGCAAAAAGGCAGAAATTTCCCTTATTTTGGGGCAAAATTGCAGAAATTTCACTTATTTCAGGGCAAAATTCAAAAATTCCTTTTATTTTGGGGCAAAAAGACAGAAATTCCATTCATTTTTAGGTAAAAAGGCAGAAATTTCACTTATTTTGAGGGAAGAAGGCAGAAATTCCTCTTATTTTGGGGCAAAAATGACGAAATTTCTCTTTTTTGTGGCAAAAGGTATACATTCCCCTTATTTTCGGGCAAAAAAGCAGAAATTCCCCCTATTTTGGAGCAGAATTGAAGAAAATCCCCTAATTGTGGGGCAAAAAGGCAGAAATTCCCTATATGTTGGGGCAAAAAGACAGAAATTCTCCTTATTTTGGGGCAAAACTCAGAAATTCCACTTATTTTGGGGCAAAATTCCAGAAATTTCCCTTATTTTGGGGCAAAATTGCAGAAATTTTACTTATTTTGGGGCAAAATTGCAGAAATTTCACTTATTTCAGGTAAAAATGGCAGAAATTTTTCTTATTTTGGGGCAAAAAGCCAGAAATTCCTAATATTTTGTGGCAAAAATGCAGAAATTCCCCTTATTTTGAGGTAAAAAGGCTGAAATTGCCCTTATTTTGGGGCAAAAAGACAGAAATTTTGTTTATTTTTGGGTAAAAAGGCAGAAATTTCACTTATTTCAGGGTAATAAGTCAGAAATTTTCCTTATTTTGGGGCAAAAAACACAGAAATTCCCTTTGTTTTGGAAGGAAAATACAGAAATTCCACTTCTTTAGAGGCAAAAAGGCAGAAATTCCCCTTATTTTGAAGCAAAAATGAAGAAATTCCCCTAATTGTTGGGCAAAAAGGCAGAAATTCCCTATATGTTGGGGCAAAAAGACAGAAATTCTCCTTATTTTGGGACAAAACTCAGAAATTCCACTTATTTTGGGGCAAAATTGCAGGAATTTACCTTATTTTGAGGCAAAATTGCAGAAATTTCCCTTATTTGGGGCAAAATTGCAGAAATTTCACTTATTTTCAGGTAAAAAGGCTGAAATATCCTTTATTTTGGGGCAAAAAGGAAGAAATTCCCCTTATTTTGGGGCAAAATTGCAGAAATTTTCCTTATTTTGGGGCAAAAAGGCTGAAATTCTTATTTTGAGGTAAAATGCTGAAATTCCCCATATTCTGGGGCAAAAGGCAAAACTTCTTCTTATTTTGGGGCAAAGAGGCACAAATTTCCCTTATTTTCGGGCAAAATTGCAGAAATTTCATTTATTTCAGGGCAAAAAGTCAGAAATTCCTTTTATTTTGGGGCAAAGAGCAGAAATTTCTTTTATTATGGTACAAAATTGAAGAAATTTATCTTATTTTGAAACAAAAAGGCAGAAAATTCCCCTTATTTTGAGGCAAAAGGCAGAAATTATTCTCAATTTGAGGTAAAATGCAGAAATTCCCTTTATTTTGGGGCTAAAAGGCAGAAATTCCCTGTATTTTGAAGCAAAATTGCAGAAATTCTCTTAATTTTCGGGCAAAAAGGCAGAAATTCTCCTTATTTTGGGGCAAAAAGACAGAAAATCTCCTTTTTCGGGAGCAAACAGTCAGAAATTCCCCTTATTTTGGGGCAAAATTGCAGAAATTTCCTTTACATTGGGGCAAAATTGCAGAAATTTCCCTTATTTTGGGGCAAAATTGCAGAAATTTCAGGTATTTGAGAAAAAAAAGGCAGAAATTTTTTTGGGGGGGCAAAAAGGCAGAAATTTTTTTTATTTTGGTACAAAATTGCAGAAATTTTTTTTATTTTGGGGCAAAAAGTCAGAAATTCCCCATATTTTGGGGCAAAAATGCAGAAATTCTCCTTATTTTGAGGTAATAAGGCTGAAATTCCCCTTATTTTGGGGCAAAAAGGCAGAAATTTCGTTTATTTTGGGGAAAAGGCAGAAATTGCACTTATTTTGTGTCAAAAAGGTGGAAAATCCCCTTATTTTGGGGCAAAAATAAAGAAATTTGCTTTTTTATGGCAAAAAAGTATACATTCCCTTTATTTTCGGGCAAAAAGGCAGAAATTCTTTGTATTTTGGAGCAAAATTGCAGAAATTCCCCTAATTTTTGGGCAAAAAGGCAGAAATTTTCCTTATTTTGGGGTAAAACTGCAGAAATTTCACTTATTTTGCGGCAAAATGTCAGAAATTCCCCTTATTTTTGGCAAAAAATGCAGAAAATCCCCTTATTTTAGGGCAAAATTGCAGAAATTTCCCTTATTTGGGGACAAAAACAGAAATTCCCCTTATTTTGGGGCAAAATTGCAGAAATTTCCCTTATTATGGGGAAAAATTGCAGAAATTTCCCTTATTTTAGGGCAAAATTGCAGAAATTTCACTTATTTCAGAGAAAAAAAGCAAAAATTTTTCTTATTTTGGGGCAAAAAGGCAGAAATTCCCATTATTTTGGGGCAAAAAGGCAGAAATTCACCTTATTTTGGGGTAAAATTGCAGAAATTTCACATATTTCAGGGCAAAACGGCAGAAATTCCCCTTATTTTGGGGCAAAAAGGCAGAAATTTCCCTTATTTTGGGATAAAATTGCAGAAATTTCACTTATTTGGGGGCAAAAAGGCAGAAAATCCACTTAATTTCGGGTAAAAAGGCAGAAATTTCTCGTATTTTGGAGCAAAATTGCAGAAACTCCCCTAATTTTGGGGCTAAAAGGCAGAATTTCCCTTTATTTTGGGGCAAAAATAGAGAAATTCTTTTTATTTTGGGGCAAAAATCAGAAATTTCCTTTATTTTGGGGCAAAATTTTAGAAATTTCTTTTATATTGTTACAGACTTGCAGAAATTTTTCTTATTTTGTGGCAAAAAGGCAGAAATTCCCCATATTTTGGTGCAAAAAGGCTGAAATTCCCCTTATTTTGAGGTAAAATCCTGAAATTCCCCATATTTTGGGGCAAAAAGGCAGAAATTCCCCTCATTTGAGGGCAAAAAGGCACAAATTTCCCTTATTTTCGGGCATAATTGCAGGAATTTCATTTATTTCAGGGCAAAAAGTCAGAAATTCCTTTTATTTTCGGGCAATAACAGAAATTTCTTTTATTTTGATACAAAATTGTAGAAATTTTCCTTATTTTGGAACAAAAAGGCAAAAATTACCCATATTTTGGGGAAAAAGGCAGAAATTCCCCTTATTTTGAGGTAAAAAGGCTGAAATTCCCGTTATTTTGGGGCAAAAAGGCAGAAATTCCCTTTACTTTGTGGCAAAAAGGCAGAAATTCCCGTTAATTGGGGCAGAAAAGCGAAATTTTCCTTATTTAAGGGCAATAGGGCAGAAATTCCCCTTACTTGTGGCAAAAAGGCAGAAATTCCCCTTATTTGAAGGTAAAATGCTGAAATTCCCCTTATTTTCGGCAAAAAGGCAGAAATTCCTATTATTTTGAGGCAAAATTGCAGAAATTTCAATTATTTCTGGGCAAAAAGTCAGATATTTGCCTTATTTTGGGGCAAAAAGCAGAAATTCCCTTAATTTTGGGGCCAAAAACAGAAATTCCCCTTATTTTGGGGTAAAATTGCAGAAATTTCAAATATTTCAGGGCAAAAAGGCAGAAATTCCACTTTATTTCGGACAATAACGCAGAAATTCCCCGTATTTTAAAGCTAAATTTCAGAAATTCCCCTTATATTGGTGCAAAAATGGAGAAATTCCCTTTATTTTTGTGCAATAAGGCAGATTTCCCCGTATTTTGAAGCAAAATTGCACATATTTCCCTAATTTTGAAGGAAAATGCAGAAATTCACATTATTTTGGAACAAAAAGACAGAAATTCTCCTTATTTCAGGGCAAAAAGTCAGAAATTCCCCTTATTTTGGGGTAAAATTGCAGAAATTTTCTTTATTTTGGGGCAAAATTGCAGAAATTTCCCTTATTTTGGGGCAAAATTGCAGAAATTTCACTTATTTCAGGGAAAAAGTGCAGAAATTTCTCTTATTTTGGGGCAAAAAGGCAGAAATTTCTTTTATTTTGGTACAAAATTGCAGAAATTTTCTTTATTTTGGGGCAAAAATGAAGAAATTCCCCATATTTTGGGGCAAAAAGGCAGAGATTCGCCTTATTATGAGGTAAAATGCTGAAATTCCCCTTATTTTGGGGCAAAAATACAGAAATTCCCTTTATTTTGTGGCAAAAAGGCAGAAATTTCCCTTATTTTGGGGCAAAATTGCAGAAATTTCACTTATTTCAGGGCAAAATTCAAAAATTCCTTTTATTTTTGGGCAAAAAGACAGAAATTTTGTTTATTTTTGGGTAAAAAGGCAGAAATTTCACTTATTGTGAGGTAAGAAGGCAGAAATTCCTCTTATTTTAGGGCAAAAATGAAGAAATTTCCCTTTTTTTGTGGCAAAAGGTATATATTCTCCTTATTTTCGGGCAAAAAAGCAGAAATATCCCGTTTTTTGAAGCACAATTGCAGAAAATCCCCTAATTGTGGGGCAAAAAGGCAGAAATTCCCTATATGTTGGAGCAAAAAGACAGAAATTCTCCTTATTTTGGGGCAAAACTCAGAAATTCCACTTATTTTGGGGCAAATTCCAGAAATTTCCCTTATTTTGGGGCAAATTTGCAGAAATTTCACTTATTTTGGGGCAAAATTGCAGAAATTTCACTTATTTCAGATAAAAAAAACGCAGAAATTTTTCTTATTTTGGGGCAAAAAGGCAGAAATTCCTAATATTTTGTGGCAAAAATGCAGAAATTCCCCTTATTTTGAGGTAAAAATGCTGAAATTCCCCTTATTTGGGGGCAAAAAGGCAGAAATTTCCCTTATTTTGGGGCAAAATTGCAAACATTTCACTAATTTCAGGGTAATAAGTCAGAAATTTTCCTTATTTTGGGGCAAAAAACACAGAAATTCCCTTTGTTTTGGAAGGAAAATACAGAAATTCCACTTCTTTAGAGGCAAAAAGGCAGAAATTCCCCTTATTTTGAAGCAAAAATGAAGAAATTCCCCTAATTGTTGGGCAAAAAGGCAGAAATTCCCTATATGTTGGGGCAAAAAGACAGAAATTCTCCTTATTTTGGGACAAAACTCAGAAATTCCACTTATTTTGGGGCAAAATTGCAGGAATTTACCTTATTTTGAGGCAAAATTGCAGAAATTTCCCTTATTTGGGGCAAAATTGCAGAAATTTCACTTATTTTCAGGTAAAAAGGCTGAAATATCCTTTATTTTGGGGCAAAAAGGAAGAAATTCCCCTTATTTTGGGGCAAAATTGCAGAAATTTTCCTTATTTTGGGGCAAAAAGGCTGAAATTCTTATTTTGAGGTAAAATGCTGAAATTCCCCATATTTTGGGGCAAAAGGCAAAACTTCTTTTTATTTTGGGGCAAAAAGGCACAAATTTCCCTTATTTTCGGGCAAAATTGCAGAAATTTCATTTATTTCAGGGCAAAAAGTCAGAAATTCCTTTTATTTTGGGGCAAAGAGCAGAAATTTCTTTTATTATGGTACAAAATTGAAGAAATTTTTCTTATTTTGAAACAAAAAGGCAGAAAATTCCCCTTATTTTGAGGCAAAAGGCAGAAATTATTCTCAATTTGAAGTAAAATGCAGAAATTCCCTTTATTTTGGGGCTAAAAAACAGAAATTCCCTGTATTTTGAAGCAAAATTGCAGAAATTCTCATAATTTTTGGGCAAAAAGGCAGAAATTCTCCTTATTATGGGGCAAAAAGACAGAAAATCTCCTTTTTCGGGAGCAAACAGTCAGAAATTCCCCTTATTTTGGGGCAAAATTGCAGAAATTTCCTTTACATTGGGGCAAAATTGTAGAAATTTCCCTTATTTTGGGGCAAAATTGCAGAAATTTCACGTATTTCAGGGAAAAAAGGCAGAAATTTTTTTGGGGGGGCAAAAAGGCAGAAATTTTTTTTATTTTGGTACAAAATTGCAGAAATTTTTCTTATTTTGGGGCAAAAAGTCAGAAATTCCCCATATTTTGGGGCAAAAAGGCAGAAATTCCTCTTATTTTCAGGTAATCAGGCTGAAATTCCCCTTATTTTGGGGCAAAAAGGCAGAAATTTCGTTTATTTTGGGGAAAAGGCAGAAATTGCACTTATTTTGAGTCAAAAAGGTGGAAATTCCCCTTATTTTGGGGCAAAAATGAAGAAATTTGCTGTTTTATGGCAAAAAGGTATACATTCCCTTTATTTTCGGGCAAAAAGGCAGAAATTCTTTGTATTTTGGAGCAAAATTGCAGAAATTCGCATAATTTTCGGGCAAAAAGGCAGAAATTCTCCTTATTTTGGGGCAAAAAGACAGAAAATCTCCTTTTCGGGAGCAAACAGTCAGAAATTCCCCTTATTTTGGGGCAAAATTGCAGAAATTTCCTTTACATTGGGGCAAAATTGCAGAAATTTCCCTTATTTGGGGGCAAAATTGCAGAAATTTCAGGTATTTGAGAAAAAAAGGCAGAAATTTCATTTATTTTGGGGAAAAGGCAGAAATTGCACTTATTTTGAGTCAAAAAGGTGGAAATTCCCCTTATTTTGGGGCAAAAATGAAGAAATTTGCTGTTTTATGGCAAAAAGGTATACATTCCCTTTATTTTCGGGCAAAAAGGCAGAAATTCTTTGTATTTTGGAGCAAAATTGCAGAAATTCCCCTAATTTTTGGGCAAAAAGGCAGAAATTTTCCTTATTTTGGGGTAAAACTGCAGAAATTTCACTTATTTTGCGGCAAAATGTCAGAAATTCCCCTTATTTTTGGCAAAAAATGCAGAAAATCCCCTTATTTTAGGGCAAAATTGCAGAAATTTCCCTTATTTGGGGACAAAAACAGAAATTCCCCTTATTTTGGGGCAAAATTGCAGAAATTTCCCTTATTATGGGGAAAAATTGCAGAAATTTCCCTTATTTTAGGGCAAAATTGCAGAAATTTCACTTATTTCAGAGAAAAAAAGCAAAAATTTTTCTTATTTTGGGGCAAAAAGGCAGAAATTCCCATTATTTTGGGGCAAAAAGGCAGAAATTCACCTTATTTTGGGGTAAAATTGCAGAAATTTCACATATTTCAGGGCAAAACGGCAGAAATTCCCCTTATTTTGGGGCAAAAAGGCAGAAATTTCCCTTATTTTGGGATAAAATTGCAGAAATTTCCCTTATTTGGGGGCAAAAAGGCAGAAAATCCACTTAATTTCGGGTAAAAAGGCAGAAATTTCTCGTATTTTGGAGCAAAATTGCAGAAACTCCCCTAATTTTGGGGCTAAAAGGCAGAATTTCCCTTTATTTTGGGGCAAAAATAGAGAAATTCTTTTTATTTTGGGGCAAAAATCAGAAATTTCCTTTATTTTGGGGCAAAATTTTAGAAATTTCTTTTATATTGTTACAGACTTGCAGAAATTTTTCTTATTTTGTGGCAAAAAGGCAGAAATTCCCCATATTTTGGTGCAAAAAGGCTGAAATTCCCCTTATTTTGAGGTAAAATCCTGAAATTCCCCATATTTTGGGGCAAAAAGGCAGAAATTCCCCTCATTTGGGGGCAAAAAGGCACAAATTTCCCTTATTTTCGGGCATAATTGCAGGAATTTCATTTATTTCAGGGCAAAAAGTCAGAAATTCCTTTTATTTTCGGGCAAAAACAGAAATTTCTTTTATTTTGATACAAAATTGTAGAAATTTTCCTTATTTTGGAACAAAAAGGCAAAAATTACCCATATTTTGGGGAAAAAGGCAGAAATTCCCCTTATTTTGAGGTAAAAAGGCTGAAATTCCCGTTATTTTGGGGCAAAAAGGCAGAAATTCCCTTTACTTTGTGGCAAAAAGGCAGAAATTCCCGTTAATTGGGGCAGAAAAGCGAAATTTTCCTTATTTAAGGGCAATAGGGCAGAAATTCCCCTTATTTTGTGGCAAAAAGGCAGAAATTCCCCTTATTTGAAGGTAAAATGCTGAAATTCCCCTTATTTTCGGCAAAAAGGCAGAAATTCCTATTATTTTGGGGCAAAATTGCAGAAATTTCAATTATTTCTGGGCAAAAAGTCAGATATTTGCCTTATTTTGGGGCAAAAAGCAGAAATTCCCTTAATTTTGGGGCCAAAAACAGAAATTCCCCTTATTTTGGGGTAAAATTGCAGAAATTTCAAATATTTCAGGGCAAAAAGGCAGAAATTCCACTTTATTTCGGACAATAACGCAGAAATTCCCCGTATTTTAAAGCTAAATTTCAGAAATTCCCCTTATATTGGTGCAAAAATGGAGAAATTCCCTTTATTTTTGTGCAATAAGGCAGATTTCCCCGTATTTTGAAGCAAAATTGCACATATTTCCCTAATTTTGAAGGAAAATGCAGAAATTCACATTATTTTGGAACAAAAAGGCAGAAATTCTCCTTATTTCAGGGCAAAAAGTCAGAAATTCCCCTTATTTTGGGGTAAAATTGCAGAAATTTTCTTTATTTTGGGGCAAAATTGCAGAAATTTCCCTTATTTTGGGGCAAAATTGCAGAAATTTCACTTATTTCAGGGAAAAAGTGCAGAAATTTCTCTTATTTTGGGGCAAAAAGGCAGAAATTTCTTTTATTTTGGTACAAAATTGCAGAAATTTTCTTTATTTTGGGGCAAAATTGCAGAAATTTCCCTTATTTTGGGGCAAAATTGCAGAAATTTAACTTATTTCACAGAAAAAGTGCAGAAATTTCTCTTATTTTGGGGCAAAAAGGCAGAAATTTCTTTTATTTTGGTACAAAATTGCAGAAATTTTCTTTATTTTGGGGCAAAAATGAAGAAATTCCCCATATTTTGGGGCAAAAAGGCAGAGATTTGCCTTATTATGAGGTAAAATGCTGAAATTCCCCTTATTTTGGGGCAAAAATACAGAAATTCCCTTCATTTTGTGGCAAAAAGGCAGAAATTTCCCTTATTTTGGGGCAAAATTGCAGAAATTTCACTTATTTCAGGGCAAAATTCAAAAATTCCTTTTATTTTGGGGCAAAAAGACAGAAATTCCGTTCATTTTTAGGTAAAAAGGCAGAAATTTCACTTATTTTGAGGGAAGAAGGCAGAAATTCCTCTTATTTTGGGGCAAAAATGACGAAATTTCTCTTTTTTGTGGCAAAAGGTATACATTCCCCTTATTTTCGGGCAAAAAAGCAGAAATTCCCCCTATTTTGGAGCAGAATTGAAGAAAATCCCCTAATTGTGGGGCAAAAAGGCAGAAATTCCCTATATGTTGGGGCAAAAAGACAGAAATTCTCCTTATTTTGGGGCAAAACTCAGAAATTCCACTTATTTTGGGGCAAAATTCCAGAAATTTCCCTTATTTTGGGGCAAAATTGCAGAAATTTTACTTATTTTGGGGCAAAATTGCAGAAATTTCACTTATTTCAGGTAAAAATGGCAGAAATTTTTCTTATTTTGGGGCAAAAAGGCAGAAATTCCTAATATTTTGTGGCAAAAATGCAGAAATTCCCCTTATTTTGAGGTAAAAAGGCTGAAATTCCCCTTATTTTGGGGCAAAAAGACAGAAATTTTGTTTATTTTTGGGTAAAAAGGCAGAAATTTCACTTATTTCAGGGTAATAAGTCAGAAATTTTCCTTATTTTGGGGCAAAAAACACAGAAATTCCCTTTGTTTTGGAAGGAAAATACAGAAATTCCACTTCTTTAGAGGCAAAAAGGCAGAAATTCCCCTTATTTTGAAGCAAAAATGAAGAAATTCCCCTAATTGTTGGGCAAAAAGGCAGAAATTCCCTATATGTTGGGGCAAAAAGACAGAAATTCTCCTTATTTTGGGACAAAACTCAGAAATTCCACTTATTTTGGGGCAAAATTGCAGGAATTTACCTTATTTTGAGGCAAAATTGCAGAAATTTCCCTTATTTGGGGCAAAATTGCAGAAATTTCACTTATTTTCAGGTAAAAAGGCTGAAATATCCTTTATTTTGGGGCAAAAAGGAAGAAATTCCCCTTATTTTGGGGCAAAATTGGAGAAATTTTCCTTATTTGGGGGCAAAAAGGCTGAAATTCTTATTTTGAGGTAAAATGCTGAAATTCCCCATATTCTGGGGCAAAAGGCAAAACTTCTTCTTATTTTGGGGCAAAGAGGCACAAATTTCCCTTATTTTCGGGCAAAATTGCAGAAATTTCATTTATTTCAGGGCAAAAAGTCAGAAATTCCTTTTATTTTGGGGCAAAGAGCAGAAATTTCTTTTATTTTGGTACAAAATTGAAGAAATTTATCTTATTTTGAAACAAAAAGGCAGAAAATTCCCCTTATTTTGAGGCAAAAGGCAGAAATTATTCTCAATTTGAGGTAAAATGCAGAAATTCCCTTTATTTTGGGGCTAAAAGGCAGAAATTCCCTGTATTTTGAAGCAAAATTGCAGAAATTCTCTTAATTTTCGGGCAAAAAGGCAGAAATTCTCCTTATTTTGGGGCAAAAAGACAGAAAATCTCCTTTTTCGGGAGCAAACAGTCAGAAATTCCCCTTATTTTGGGGCAAAATTGCAGAAATTTCCTTTACATTGGGGCAAAATTGCAGAAATTTCCCTTATTTTGGGGCAAAATTGCAGAAAATTCAGGTATTTGAGAAAAAAAAGGCAGAAATTTTTTTGGGGGGGCAAAAAGGCAGAAATTTTTTTTATTTTGGTACAAAATTGCAGAAATTTTTTTTATTTTGGGGCAAAAAGTCAGAAATTCCCCATATTTTGGGGCAAAAATGCAGAAATTCTCCTTATTTTGAGGTAATAAAGCTGAAATTCCCCTTATTTTGGGGCAAAAAGGCAGAAATTTCGTTTATTTTAAGGAAAAGGCAGAAATTGCACTTATTTTGAGTCAAAAAGGTGGAAAATCCCCTTATTTTGGGGCAAAAATAAAAAAATTTGCTTTTTTATGGCAAAAAGGTATACATTCCCTTTATTTTCGGGCAAAAAGGCAGAAATTCTTTGTATTTTGGAGCAAAATTGCAGAAATTCCCCTAATTTTTGGGCAAAAAGGCAGAAATTTTCCTTATTTTGGGGTAAAACTGCAGAAATTTCACTTATTTTGCGGCAAAATGTCAGAAATTCCCCTTATTTTTGGCAAAAAATGCAGAAAATCCCCTTATTTTAGGGCAAAATTGCAGAAATTTCCCTTATTTGGGGACAAAAACAGAAATTCCCCTTATTTTGGGGCAAAATTGCAGAAATTTCCCTTATTATGGGGAAAAATTGCAGAAATTTCCCTTATTTTAGGGCAAAATTGCAGAAATTTCACTTATTTCAGAGAAAAAAAGCAAAAATTTTTCTTATTTTGGGGCAAAAAGGCAGAAATTCCCATTATTTTGGGGCAAAAAGGCAGAAATTCACCTTATTTTCGGGTAAAATTGCAGAAATTTCACATATTTCAGGGCAAAACGGCAGAAATTCCCCTTATTTTGGGGCAAAAAGGCAGAAATTTCCCTTATTTTGGGATAAAATTGCAGAAATTTCCCTTATTTGGGGGCAAAAAGGCAGAAAATCCACTTAATTTCGGGTAAAAAGGCAGAAATTTCTCGTATTTTGGAGCAAAATTGCAGAAACTCCCCTAATTTTGGGGCTAAAAGGCAGAATTTCCCTTTATTTTGGGGCAAAAATAGAGAAATTCTTTTTATTTTGGGGCAAAAATCAGAAATTTCCTTTATTTTGGGGCAAAATTTTAGAAATTTCTTTTATATTGTTACAGACTTGCAGAAATTTTTCTTATTTTGTGGCAAAAAGGCAGAAATTCCCCATATTTTGGTGCAAAAAGGCTGAAATTCCCCTTATTTTGAGGTAAAATCCTGAAATTCCCCATATTTTGGGGCAAAAAGGCAGAAATTCCCCTCATTTGGGGGCAAAAAGGCACAAATTTCCCTTATTTTCGGGCATAATTGCAGGAATTTCATTTATTTCAGGGCAAAAAGTCAGAAATTCCTTTTATTTTGGGGCAAAAACAGAAATTTCTTTTATTTTGATACAAAATTGTAGAAATTTTCCTTATTTTAAAACAAAAAGGCAAAAATTACCCATATTTTGGGAAAAAAGGCAGAAATTCCCCTTATTTTGAGGTAATAAGGCTGAAATTCCCCTTATTTTGGGGCAAAAAGGCAGAAATTTCGTTTATTTTAAGGAAAAGGCAGAAATTGCACTTATTTTGAGTCAAAAAGGTGGAAAATCCCCTTATTTTGGGGCAAAAATAAAGAAATTTGCTTTTTTATGGCAAAAAGGTATACATTCCCTTTATTTTCGGGCAAAAAGGCAGAAATTCTTTGTATTTTGGAGCAAAATTGCAGAAATTCCCCTAATTTTTGGGCAAAAAGGCAGAAATTTTCCTTATTTTGGGTAAAACTCCAGAAATTTCACTTATTTTGCGGCAAAATGTCAGAAATTCCCCTTATTTTTGGCAAAAAATGCAGAAAATCCCCTTATTTTAGGGCAAAATTGCAGAAATTTCCCTTATTTGGGGACAAAAACAGAAATTCCCCTTATTTTGGGGCAAAATTGCAGAAATTTCTCTTATTATGGGGAAAAATTGCAGAAATTTCCCTTATTTTAGGGCAAAATTGCAGAAATTTCACTTATTTCAGAGAAAAAAAGCAAAAATTTTTCTTATTTTGGGGCAAAAATGCAGAAATTCCCATTATTTTGGGGCAAAAAGGCAGAAATTCACCTTATTTTGGGGTAAAATTGCAGAAATTTCACATATTTCAGGGCAAAACGGCAGAAATTCCCCTTATTTTGGGGCAAAAAGGCAGAAATTTCCCTTATTTTGGGATAAAATTGCAGAAATTTCCCTTATTTGGGGGCAAAAAGGCAGAAAATCCACTTAATTTCGGGTAAAAAGGCAGAAATTTCTCGTATTTTGGAGCAAAATTGCAGAAACTCCCCTAATTTTGGGGCTAAAAGGCAGAATTTCCCTTTATTTTGGGGCAAAAATAGAGAAATTCTTTTTATTTTGGGGCAAAAATCAGAAATTTCCTTTATTTTGGGGCAAAATTTTAGAAATTTCTTTTATATTGTTACAGACTTGCAGAAATTTTTCTTATTTTGTGGCAAAAAGGCAGAAATTCCCCATATTTTGGTGCAAAAAGGCTGAAATTCCCCTTATTTTGAGGTAAAATCCTGAAATTCCCCATATTTTGGGGCAAAAAGGCAGAAATTCCCCTCATTTGGGGGCAAAAAGGCACAAATTTCCCTTATTTTCGGGCATAATTGCAGGAATTTCATTTATTTCAGGGCAAAAAGTCAGAAATTCCTTTTATTTTGGGGCAAAAACAGAAATTTCTTTTATTTTGATACAAAATTGTAGAAATTTTCCTTATTTTGGAACAAAAAGGCAAAAATTACCCATATTTTGGGGAAAAAGGCAGAAATTCCCCTTATTTTGAGGTAAAAAGGCTGAAATTCCCGTTATTTTGGGGCAAAAAGGCAGAAATTCCCTTTACTTTGTGGCAAAAAGGCAGAAATTCCCGTTAATTGGGGCAGAAAAGCGAAAATTTCCTTATTTAAGGGCAATAGGGCAGAAATTCCCCTTATTATGTGGCAAAAAGGCAGAAATTCCCCTTATTTGAAGGTAAAATGCTGAAATTCCCCTTATTTTCGGCAAAAAGGCAGAAATTCCTATTATTTTGAGGCAAAATTGCAGAAATTTCAATTATTTCTGGGCAAAAAGTCAGATATTTGCCTTATTTTGGGGCAAAAAGCAGAAATTCCCTTAATTTTGGGGCCAAAAACAGAAATTCCCCTTATTTTGGGGTAAAATTGCAGAAATTTCAAATATTTCAGGGCAAAAAGGCAGAAATTCCACTTTATTTCGGACAATAACGCAGAAATTCCCCGTATTTTAAAGCTAAATTTCAGAAATTCCCCTTATATTGGTGCAAAAATGGAGAAATTCCCTTTATTTTTGTGCAATAAGGCAGATTTCCCCGTATTTTGAAGCAAAATTGCACATATTTCCCTAATTTTGTAGGAAAATGCAGAAATTCACATTATTTTGGAACAAAAAGACAGAAATTCTCCTTATTTCAGGGCAAAAAGTCAGAAATTCCCCTTATTTTGGGGTAAAATTGCAGAAATTTTCTTTATTTTGGGGCAAAATTGCAGAAATTTCCCTTATTTTGGGGCAAAATTGCAGAAATTTCACTTATTTCAGGGAAAAAGTGCAGAAATTTCTCTTATTTTGGGGCAAAAAGGCAGAAATTTCTTTTATTTTGGTACAAAATTGCAGAAATTTTCTTTATTTTGGGGCAAAAATGAAGAAATTCCCCATATTTTGGGGCAAAAAGGCAGAGATTCGCCTTATTATGAGGTAAAATGCTGAAATTCCCCTTATTTTGGGGCAAAAATACAGAAATTCCCTTTATTTTGTGGCAAAAAGGCAGAAATTTCCCTTATTTTGGGGCAAAATTGCAGAAATTTCACTTATTTCAGGGCAAAATTCAAAAATTCCTTTTATTTTTGGGCAAAAAGACAGAAATTTTGTTTATTTTTGGGTAAAAAGGCAGAAATTTCACTTATTGTGAGGTAAGAAGGCAGAAATTCCTCTTATTTTAGGGCAAAAATGAAGAAATTTCCCTTTTTTTGTGGCAAAAGGTATATATTCTCCTTATTTTCGGGCAAAAAAGCAGAAATATCCCGTTTTTTGAAGCACAATTGCAGAAAATCCCCTAATTGTGGGGCAAAAAGGCAGAAATTCCCTATATGTTGGAGCAAAAAGACAGAAATTCTCCTTATTTTGGGGCAAAACTCAGAAATTCCACTTATTTTGGGGCAAATTCCAGAAATTTCCCTTATTTTGGGGCAAATTTGCAGAAATTTCACTTATTTTGGGGCAAAATTGCAGAAATTTCACTTATTTCAGATAAAAAAAACGCAGAAATTTTTCTTATTTTGGGGCAAAAAGGCAGAAATTCCTAATATTTTGTGGCAAAAATGCAGAAATTCCCCTTATTTTGAGGTAAAAATGCTGAAATTCCCCTTATTTGGGGGCAAAAAGGCAGAAATTTCCCTTATTTTGGGGCAAAATTGCAAACATTTCACTAATTTCAGGGTAATAAGTCAGAAATTTTCCTTATTTTGGGGCAAAAAACACAGAAATTCCCTTTGTTTTGGAAGGAAAATACAGAAATTCCACTTCTTTAGAGGCAAAAAGGCAGAAATTCCCCTTATTTTGAAGCAAAAATGAAGAAATTCCCCTAATTGTTGGGCAAAAAGGCAGAAATTCCCTATATGTTGGGGCAAAAAGACAGAAATTCTCCTTATTTTGGGACAAAACTCAGAAATTCCACTTATTTTGGGGCAAAATTGCAGGAATTTACCTTATTTTGAGGCAAAATTGCAGAAATTTCCCTTATTTGGGGCAAAATTGCAGAAATTTCACTTATTTTCAGGTAAAAAGGCTGAAATATCCTTTATTTTGGGGCAAAAAGGAAGAAATTCCCCTTATTTTGGGGCAAAATTGCAGAAATTTTCCTTATTTTGGGGCAAAAAGGCTGAAATTCTTATTTTGAGGTAAAATGCTGAAATTCCCCATATTTTGGGGCAAAAGGCAAAACTTCTTTTTATTTTGGGGCAAAAAGGCACAAATTTCCCTTATTTTCGGGCAAAATTGCAGAAATTTCATTTATTTCAGGGCAAAAAGTCAGAAATTCCTTTTATTTTGGGGCAAAGAGCAGAAATTTCTTTTATTATGGTACAAAATTGAAGAAATTTTTCTTATTTTGAAACAAAAAGGCAGAAAATTCCCCTTATTTTGAGGCAAAAGGCAGAAATTATTCTCAATTTGAAGTAAAATGCAGAAATTCCCTTTATTTTGGGGCTAAAAAACAGAAATTCCCTGTATTTTGAAGCAAAATTGCAGAAATTCTCATAATTTTTGGGCAAAAAGGCAGAAATTCTCCTTATTATGGGGCAAAAAGACAGAAAATCTCCTTTTTCGGGAGCAAACAGTCAGAAATTCCCCTTATTTTGGGGCAAAATTGCAGAAATTTCCTTTACATTGGGGCAAAATTGTAGAAATTTCCCTTATTTTGGGGCAAAATTGCAGAAATTTCACGTATTTCAGGGAAAAAAGGCAGAAATTTTTTTGGGGGGGCAAAAAGGCAGAAATTTTTTTTATTTTGGTACAAAATTGCAGAAATTTTTCTTATTTTGGGGCAAAAAGTCAGAAATTCCCCATATTTTGGGGCAAAAAGGCAGAAATTCCCCTTATTTTCAGGTAATCAGGCTGAAATTCCCCTTATTTTGGGGCAAAAAGGCAGAAATTTCGTTTATTTTGGGGAAAAGGCAGAAATTGCACTTATTTTGAGTCAAAAAGGTGGAAATTCCCCTTATTTTGGGGCAAAAATGAAGAAATTTGCTTTTTTATGGCAAAAAGGTATACATTCCCTTTATTTTCGGGCAAAAAGGCAGAAATTCTTTGTATTTTAGAGCAAAATTGCAGAAATTTGCATAATTTTCGGGCAAAAAGGCAGAAATTCTCCTTATTTTGGGGCAAAAAGACAGAAAATCTCCTTTTCGGGAGCAAACAGTCAGAAATTCCCCTTATTTTGGGGCAAAATTGCAGAAATTTCCCTTATTTTGGGGCAAAATTGCAGAAATTTCAGGTATTTGAGAAAAAAAAGGCAGAAATTTTTTTGGGGGGGCAAAAAGGCAGAAATTTTTTTTATTTTGGTACAAAATTGCAGAAATTTTTCTTATTTTGGGGCAAAAAGTCAGAAATTCCCCATATTTTGGGGCAAAAAGCAGAAATTCCCCTTATTTTCAGGTAATCAGGCTGAAATTCCCCTTATTTTGGGGCAAAAAGGCAGAAATTTCATTTATTTTGGGGAAAAGGCAGAAATTGCACTTATTTTGAGTCAAAAAGGTGGAAAATCCCCTTATTTTGTGGCAAAAATGAAGAAATTTGCTTTTTTATGGCAAAAAGGTATACATTCCCTTTATTTTCGGGCAAAAAGGCAGAAATTCTTTGTATTTTGGAGCAAAATTGCAGAAATTCCCCTAATTTTTGGGCAAAAAGGCAGAAATTTTCCTTATTTTGGGGTAAAACTGCAGAAATTTCACTTATTTTGCGGCAAAATGTCAGAAATTCCCCTTATTTTTGGCAAAAAATGCAGAAAATCCCCTTATTTTAGGGCAAAATTGCAGAAATTTCCCTTATTTGGGGACAAAAACAGAAATTCCCCTTATTTTGGGGCAAAATTGCAGAAATTTCCCTTATTATGGGGAAAATTGCAGAAATTTCCCTTATTTTAGGGCAAAATTGCAGAAATTTCACTTATTTCAGAGAAAAAAAGCAAAAATTTTTCTTATTTTGGGGCAAAAAGGCAGAAATTCCCATTATTTTGGGGCAAAAAGGCAGAAATTCACCTTATTTTGGGGTAAAATTGCAGAAATTTCACATATTTCAGGGCAAAACGGCAGAAATTCCCCTTATTTTGGGGCAAAAAGGCAGAAATTTCCCTTATTTTGGGATAAAATTGCAGAAATTTCCCTTATTTGGGGGCAAAAAGGCAGAAAATCCACTTAATTTCGGGTAAAAAGGCAGAAATTTCTCGTATTTTGGAGCAAAATTGCAGAAACTTCCCTAATTTTGGGGCTAAAAGGCAGAATTTCCCTTTATTTTGGGGCAAAAATAGAGAAATTCTTTTTATTTTGGGGCAAAAATCAGAAATTTCCTTTATTTTGGGGCAAAATTTTAGAAATTTCTTTTATATTGTTACAGACTTGCAGAAATTTTTCTTATTTTGTGGCAAAAAGGCAGAAATTCCCCATATTTTGGTGCAAAAAGGCTGAAATTCCCCTTATTTTGAGGTAAAATCCTGAAATTCCCCATATTTTGGGGCAAAAAGGCAGAAATTCCCCTCATTTGGGGGCAAAAAGGCACAAATTTCCCTTATTTTCGGGCATAATTGCAGGAATTTCATTTATTTCAGGGCAAAAAGTCAGAAATTCCTTTTATTTTGGGGCAAAAACAGAAATTTCTTTTATTTTGATACAAAATTGTAGAAATTTTCCTTATTTTGGAACAAAAAGGCAAAAATTACCCATATTTTGGGGAAAAAGGCAGAAATTCCTTTTATTTTGAGGTAAAAAGGCTGAAATTCCCGTTATTTTGGGGCATAAAGGCAGAAATTCCCTTTACTTTGTGGCAAAAGGGCAGAAATTCCCGTTAATTGGGGCAGAAAAGCAGAAATTTTCCTTATTTAAGGGCAATAGGGCAGAAATTCCCCTTATTTTGTTGCAAAAAGGCAGAAATTCCCCTTATTTGAAGGTAAAATGCTGAAATTCCCCTTATTTTCGGCAAAAAGGAAGAAATTCCTATTATTTTGGGGCAAAAGTGCAGAAATTTCTCTTATTTTGGGGCAAAAAGGCAGAAATTTCTTTTATTTTGGTACAAAATTGCAGAAATTTTCTTTATTTTGGGGCAAAATTGCAGAAATTTCCCTTATTTGGGGCAAAATTGCAGAAATTTCACTTATTTCAGGGAAAAAGTGCAGAAATTTCTCTTATTTTGGGTCAAAAAGGCAGAAATTTCTTTTATTTTGGTACAAAATTGCAGAAATTTTTTTTATTTTGGGGCAAAAATGAAGAAATTCCCCATATTTTGGGGCAAAAAGGCAGAGATTTGCCTTATTATGAGGTAAAATGCTGAAATTCCCCTTATTTTGGGGCAAAAATACAGAAATTCCCTTCATTTTGTGGCAAAAAGGCAGAAATTTCCCTTATTTTGGGGCAAAATTGCAGAAATTTCACTTATTTCAGGGCAAAATTCAAAAATTCCTTTTATTTTGGGGCAAAAAGACAGAAATTCCGTTCATTTTTAGGTAAAAAGGCAGAAATTTCACTTATTTTGAGGGAAGAAGGCAGAAATTCCTCTTATTTTGGGGCAAAAATGAAGAAATTTTTCTTTTTTGTGGCAAAAGGTATACATTCCCCTTATTTTCGGGCAAAAAAGCAGAAATTCCCCCTATTTTGGAGCAGAATTGAAGAAAATCCCCTAATTGTGGGGTAAAAAGGCAAAAATTCCCTATATGTTGGGGCAAAAAGACAGAAATTCTCCTTATTTTGGGGCAAAACTCAGAAATTCCACTTATTTTGGGGCAAAATTCCAGAAATTTCCCTTATTTTGGGCAAAATTGCAGAAATTTTACTTATTTTGGGGCACAATTGCAGAAATTTCACTTATTTCAGGTAAAAATGGCAGAAATTTTTCTTATTTTGGGGCAAAAAGGCAGAAATTCCTAATATTTTGTGGCAAAAATGCAGAAATTCCCCTTATTTTGAGGTAAAAAGGCTGAAATTCCCCTTATTTGGGGGCAAAAAGGCAGAAATTTCCCTTATTTTGGGGCAAAAAACACAGAAATTCCCTTTGTTTTGAAAGGAAAATACAGAAATTCCACTTCTTTAGAGGCAAAAAGGCAGAAATTCCCCTTATTTTGAAGCAAAAATGAAGAAATTTCCCTAATTGTTGGGCAAAAAGGCAGAAATTCCCTATATGTTGGGGCAAAAAGACAGAAATTCTCCTTATTTTGGGACAAAACTCAGAAATTCCACTTATTTGGGGCAAAATTGCAGGAATTTACCTTATTTTGAGGCAAAATTGCAGAAATTTCCCTTATTTGGGGCAAAATTGCAGAAATTTAACTTATTTTCAGGTAAAAAGGCTGAAATATCCTTTATTTTGGGGCAAAAAGGAAGAAATTCCCCTTATTTTGGGGCAAAATTGCAGAAATTTTCCTTATTTTGGGGCAAAAAGGCTGAAATTCTTATTTTGAGGTAAAATGCTGAAATTCCCCATATTTTGGGGCAAAAGGCAAAACTTCTTATTTTGGGGCAAAGAGGCACAAATTTCCCTTATTTTCGGGCAAAATTGCAGAAATTTCATTTATTTCAGGGCAAAAAGTCAGAAATTCCTTTTATTTTGGGGCAAAGAGCAGAAATTTCTTTTATTATGGTACAAAATTGAAGAAATTTATCTTATTTTGAAACAAAAAGGCAGAAAATTCCCCTTATTTTGAGGCAAAAGGCAGAAATTATTCTCAATTTGAGGTAAAATGCAGAAATTCCCTTTGTTTTGGGGCTAAAAGGCAGAAATTCCCTGTATTTTGAAGCAAAATTGCAGAAATTCTCTTAATTTTCGGGCAAAAAGGCAGAAATTCTCCTTATTTTGGGGCAAAAAGACAGAAAATCTCCTTTTTCGGGAGCAAACAGTCAGAAATTCCCCTTATTTTGGGGCAAAATTGCAGAAATTTCCTTTACATTGGGGCAAAATTGCAGAAATTTCCCTTTTTTTGGGGCAAAATTGCAGAAATTTCAGGTATTTGAGAAAAAAAAGGCAGAAATTTTTTTTGGGGGGGCAAAAAGGCAGAAATTTTTTTTATTTTGGTACAAACTTGCAGAAATTTTTTTTATTTTGGGGCAAAAAGTCAGAAATTCCCCATATTTTGGGGCAAAAATGCAGAAATTCCCCTTATTTTGAGGTAATAAGGCTGAAATTCCCCTTATTTTGGGGCAAAAAGACAGAAATTTCGTTTATTTTGGGGAAAAGGCAGAAATTGCACTTATTTTGAGTCAAAAAGGTGGAAAATCCCCTTATTTTGGGGCAAAAATGAAGAAATTTGCTTTTTTATGGCAAAAAGGTATACATTCCTTTTATTTTCGGGCAAAAAGGCAGAAATTCTTTGTATTTTGGAGCAAAATTGCAGAAATTCCCCTAATTTTTGGGCAAAAAGGCAGAAATTTTCCTTATTTTGGGGTAAAACTGCAGAAATTTCACTTATTTTGCGGCAAAATGTCAGAAATTCCCCTTATTTTTGGCAAAAAATGCAGAAAATCCCCTTATTTTAGGGCAAAATTGCAGAAATTTCCCTTATTTGGGGACAAAAACAGAAATTCCCCTTATTTTGGGGCAAAATTGCAGAAATTTCCCTTATTATGGGGAAAAATTGCAGAAATTTCCCTTATTTTAGGGCAAAATTGCAGAAATTTCACTTATTTCAGAGAAAAAAAGCAAAAATTTTTCTTATTTTGGGGCAAAAAGGCAGAAATTCCCATTATTTTGGGGCAAAAAGGCAGAAATTCACCTTATTTTGGGGTAAAATTGCAGAAATTTCACATATTTCAGGGCAAAACGGCAGAAATTCCCCTTATTTTGGGGCAAAAAGGCAGAAATTTCCCTTATTTTGGGATAAAATTGCAGAAATTTCCCTTATTTGGGGGCAAAAAGGCAGAAAATCCACTTAATTTCGAGTAAAAAGGCAGAAATTTCTCGTATTTTGGAGCAAAATTGCAGAAACTCCCCTAATTTTGGGGCTAAAAGGCAGAATTTCCCTTTATTTTGGGGCAAAAATAGAGAAATTCTTTTTATTTTGGGGCAAAAATCAGAAATTTCCTTTATTTTGGGGCAAAATTTTAGAAATTTCTTTTATATTGTTACAGACTTGCAGAAATTTTTCTTATTTTGTGGCAAAAAGGCAGAAATTCCCCATATTTTGGTGCAAAAAGGCTGAAATTCCCCTTATTTTGAGGTAAAATCCTGAAATTCCCCATATTTTGGGGCAAAAAGGCAGAAATTCCCCTCATTTGGGGGCAAAAAGGCACAAATTTCCCTTATTTTCGGGCATAATTGCAGGAATTTCATTTATTTCAGGGCAAAAAGTCAGAAATTCCTTTTATTTTCGGGCAAAAACAGAAATTTCTTTTATTTTGATACAAAATTGTAGAAATTTTCCTTATTTTGGAACAAAAAGGCAAAAATTACCCATATTTTGGGGAAAAAGGCAGAAATTCCCCTTATTTTGAGGTAAAAAGGCTGAAATTCCCGTTATTTTGGGGCAAAAAGGCAGAAATTCCCTTTACTTTGTGGCAAAAAGGCAGAAATTCCCGTTAATTGGGGCAGAAAAGCGAAATTTTCCTTATTTAAGGGCAATAGGGCAGAAATTCCCCTTATTTTGTGGCAAAAAGGCAGAAATTCCCCTTATTTGAAGGTAAAATGCTGAAATTCCCCTTATTTTCGGCAAAAAGGCAGAAATTCCTATTATTTTGAGGCAAAATTGCAGAAATTTCAATTATTTCTGGGCAAAAAGTCAGATATTTGCCTTATTTTGGGGCAAAAAGCAGAAATTCCCTTAATTTTGGGGCCAAAAACAGAAATTCCCCTTATTTTGGGGTAAAATTGCAGAAATTTCAAATATTTCAGGGCAAAAAGGCAGAAATTCCACTTTATTTCGGACAATAACGCAGAAATTCCCCGTATTTTAAAGCTAAATTTCAGAAATTCCCCTTATATTGGTGCAAAAATGGAGAAATTCCCTTTATTTTTGTGCAATAAGGCAGATTTCCCCGTATTTTGAAGCAAAATTGCACATATTTCCCTAATTTTGAAGGAAAATGCAGAAATTCACATTATTTTGGAACAAAAAGACAGAAATTCTCCTTATTTCAGGGCAAAAAGTCAGAAATTCCCCTTATTTTGGGGTAAAATTGCAGAAATTTTCTTTATTTTGGGGCAAAATTGCAGAAATTTCCCTTATTTTGGGGCAAAATTGCAGAAATTTCACTTATTTCAGGGAAAAAGTGCAGAAATTTCTCTTATTTTGGGGCAAAAAGGCAGAAATTTCTTTTATTTTGGTACAAAATTGCAGAAATTTTCTTTATTTTGGGGCAAAAATGAAGAAATTCCCCATATTTTGGGGCAAAAAGGCAGAGATTCGCCTTATTATGAGGTAAAATGCTGAAATTCCCCTTATTTTGGGGCAAAAATACAGAAATTCCCTTTATTTTGTGGCAAAAAGGCAGAAATTTCCCTTATTTTGGGGCAAAATTGCAGAAATTTCACTTATTTCAGGGCAAAATTCAAAAATTCCTTTTATTTTTGGGCAAAAAGACAGAAATTTTGTTTATTTTTGGGTAAAAAGGCAGAAATTTCACTTATTGTGAGGTAAGAAGGCAGAAATTCCTCTTATTTTAGGGCAAAAATGAAGAAATTTCCCTTTTTTTGTGGCAAAAGGTATATATTCTCCTTATTTTCGGGCAAAAAAGCAGAAATATCCCGTTTTTTGAAGCACAATTGCAGAAAATCCCCTAATTGTGGGGCAAAAAGGCAGAAATTCCCTATATGTTGGAGCAAAAAGACAGAAATTCTCCTTATTTTGGGGCAAAACTCAGAAATTCCACTTATTTTGGGGCAAATTCCAGAAATTTCCCTTATTTTGGGGCAAATTTGCAGAAATTTCACTTATTTTGGGGCAAAATTGCAGAAATTTCACTTATTTCAGATAAAAAAAACGCAGAAATTTTTCTTATTTTGGGGCAAAAAGGCAGAAATTCCTAATATTTTGTGGCAAAAATGCAGAAATTCCCCTTATTTTGAGGTAAAAATGCTGAAATTCCCCTTATTTGGGGGCAAAAAGGCAGAAATTTCCCTTATTTTGGGGCAAAATTGCAAACATTTCACTAATTTCAGGGTAATAAGTCAGAAATTTTCCTTATTTTGGGGCAAAAAACACAGAAATTCCCTTTGTTTTGGAAGGAAAATACAGAAATTCCACTTCTTTAGAGGCAAAAAGGCAGAAATTCCCCTTATTTTGAAGCAAAAATGAAGAAATTCCCCTAATTGTTGGGCAAAAAGGCAGAAATTCCCTATATGTTGGGGCAAAAAGACAGAAATTCTCCTTATTTTGGGACAAAACTCAGAAATTCCACTTATTTTGGGGCAAAATTGCAGGAATTTACCTTATTTTGAGGCAAAATTGCAGAAATTTCCCTTATTTGGGGCAAAATTGCAGAAATTTCACTTATTTTCAGGTAAAAAGGCTGAAATATCCTTTATTTTGGGGCAAAAAGGAAGAAATTCCCCTTATTTTGGGGCAAAATTGCAGAAATTTTCCTTATTTTGGGGCAAAAAGGCTGAAATTCTTATTTTGAGGTAAAATGCTGAAATTCCCCATATTTTGGGGCAAAAGGCAAAACTTCTTTTTATTTTGGGGCAAAAAGGCACAAATTTCCCTTATTTTCGGGCAAAATTGCAGAAATTTCATTTATTTCAGGGCAAAAAGTCAGAAATTCCTTTTATTTTGGGGCAAAGAGCAGAAATTTCTTTTATTATGGTACAAAATTGAAGAAATTTTTCTTATTTTGAAACAAAAAGGCAGAAAATTCCCCTTATTTTGAGGCAAAAGGCAGAAATTATTCTCAATTTGAAGTAAAATGCAGAAATTCCCTTTATTTTGGGGCTAAAAAACAGAAATTCCCTGTATTTTGAAGCAAAATTGCAGAAATTCTCATAATTTTTGGGCAAAAAGGCAGAAATTCTCCTTATTATGGGGCAAAAAGACAGAAAATCTCCTTTTTCGGGAGCAAACAGTCAGAAATTCCCCTTATTTTGGGGCAAAATTGCAGAAATTTCCTTTACATTGGGGCAAAATTGTAGAAATTTCCCTTATTTTGGGGCAAAATTGCAGAAATTTCACGTATTTCAGGGAAAAAAGGCAGAAATTTTTTTGGGGGGGCAAAAAGGCAGAAATTTTTTTTATTTTGGTACAAAATTGCAGAAATTTTTCTTATTTTGGGGCAAAAAGTCAGAAATTCCCCATATTTTGGGGCAAAAAGGCAGAAATTCCCCTTATTTTGAGGTAATCAGGCTGAAATTCCCCTTATTTTGGGGCAAAAAGGCAGAAATTTCGTTTATTTTGGGGAAAAGGCAGAAATTGCACTTATTTTGAGTCAAAAAGGTGGAAATTCCCCTTATTTTGGGGCAAAAATGAAGAAATTTGCTTTTTTATGGCAAAAAGGTATACATTCCCTTTATTTTCGGGCAAAAAGGCAGAAATTCTTTGTATTTTAGAGCAAAATTGCAGAAATTCGCATAATTTTCGGGCAAAAAGGCAGAAATTCTCCTTATTTTGGGGCAAAAAGACAGAAAATCTCCTTTTCGGGAGCAAACAGTCAGAAATTCCCCTTATTTTGGGGCAAAATTGCAGAAATTTCCCTTATTTTGGGGCAAAATTGCAGAAATTTCAGGTATTTGAGAAAAAAAAGGCAGAAATTTTTTTGGGGGGGCAAAAAGGCAGAAATTTTTTTTATTTTGGTACAAAATTGCAGAAATTTTTCTTATTTTGGGGCAAAAAGTCAGAAATACCCCATATTTTGGGGCAAAAAGGCAGAAATTCCCCTTATTTTCAGGTAATCAGGCTGAAATTCCCCTTATTTTGGGGCAAAAAGGCAGAAATTTCGTTTATTTTGGGGAAAAGGCAGAAATTGCACTTATTTTGAGTCAAAAAGGTGGAAAATCCCCTTATTTTGTGGCAAAAATGAAGAAATTTGCTTTTTTATGGCAAAAAGGTATACATTCCCTTTATTTTCGGGCAAAAAGGCAGAAATTCTTTGTATTTTGGAGCAAAATTGCAGAAATTCCCCTAATTTTTGGGCAAAAAGGCAGAAATTTTCCTTATTTTGGGGTAAAACTGCAGAAATTTCACTTATTTTGCGGCAAAATGTCAGAAATTCCCCTTATTTTTGGCAAAAAATGCAGAAAATCCCCTTATTTTAGGGCAAAATTGCAGAAATTTCCCTTATTTGGGGACAAAAACAGAAATTCCCCTTATTTTGGGGCAAAATTGCAGAAATTTCCCTTATTATGGGGAAAATTGCAGAAATTTCCCTTATTTTAGGGCAAAATTGCAGAAATTTCACTTATTTCAGAGAAAAAAAGCAAAAATTTTTCTTATTTTGGGGCAAAAAGGCAGAAATTCCCATTATTTTGGGGCAAAAAGGCAGAAATTCACCTTATTTTGGGGTAAAATTGCAGAAATTTCACATATTTCAGGGCAAAACGGCAGAAATTCCCCTTATTTTGGGGCAAAAAGGCAGAAATTTCCCTTATTTTGGGATAAAATTGCAGAAATTTCCCTTATTTGGGGGCAAAAAGGCAGAAAATCCACTTAATTTTGGGTAAAAAGGCAGAAATTTCTCGTATTTTGGAGCAAAATTGCAGAAACTCCCCTAATTTTGGGGCTAAAAGGCAGAATTTCCCTTTATTTTGGGGCAAAAATAGAGAAATTCTTTTTATTTTGGGGCAAAAATCAGAAATTTCCTTTATTTTGGGGCAAAATTTTAGAAATTTCTTTTATATTGTTACAGACTTGCAGAAATTTTTCTTATTTTGTGGCAAAAAGGCAGAAATTCCCCATATTTTGGTGCAAAAAGGCTGAAATTCCCCTTATTTTGAGGTAAAATCCTGAAATTCCCCATATTTTGGGGCAAAAAGGCAGAAATTCCCCTCATTTGGGGGCAAAAAGGCACAAATTTCCCTTATTTTCGGGCATAATTGCAGGAATTTCATTTATTTCAGGGCAAAAAGTCAGAAATTCCTTTTATTTTGGGGCAAAAACAGAAATTTCTTTTATTTTGATACAAAATTGTAGAAATTTTCCTTATTTTGGAACAAAAAGGCAAAAATTACCCATATTTTGGGGAAAAAGGCAGAAATTCCTTTTATTTTGAGGTAAAAAGGCTGAAATTCCCGTTATTTTGGGGCATAAAGGCAGAAATTCCCTTTACTTTGTGGCAAAAGGGCAGAAATTCCCGTTAATTGGGGCAGAAAAGCAGAAATTTTCCTTATTTAAGGGCAATAGGGCAGAAATTCCCCTTATTTTGTTGCAAAAAGGCAGAAATTCCCCTTATTTGAAGGTAAAATGCTGAAATTCCCCTTATTTTCGGCAAAAAGGAAGAAATTCCTATTATTTTGGGGCAAAAGTGCAGAAATTTCTCTTATTTTGGGGCAAAAAGGCAGAAATTTCTTTTATTTTGGTACAAAATTGCAGAAATTTTCTTTATTTTGGGGCAAAATTGCAGAAATTTCCCTTATTTGGGGCAAAATTGCAGAAATTTCACTTATTTCAGGGAAAAAGTGCAGAAATTTCTCTTATTTTGGGGCAAAAAGGCAGAAATTTCTTTTATTTTGGTACAAAATTGCAGAAATTTTTTTTATTTTGGGGCAAAAATGAAGAAATTCCCCATATTTTGGGGCAAAAAGGCAGAGATTTGCCTTATTATGAGGTAAAATGCTGAAATTCCCCTTATTTTGGGGCAAAAATACAGAAATTCCCTTCATTTTGTGGCAAAAAGGCAGAAATTTCCCTTATTTTGGGGCAAAATTGCAGAAATTTCACTTATTTCAGGGCAAAATTCAAAAATTCCTTTTATTTTGGGGCAAAAAGACAGAAATTCCGTTCATTTTTAGGTAAAAAGGCAGAAATTTCACTTATTTTGAGGGAAGAAGGCAGAAATTCCTCTTATTTTGGGGCAAAAATGAAGAAATTTCTCTTTTTTGTGGCAAAAGGTATACATTCCCCTGATTTTCGGGCAAAAAAGCAGAAATTCCCCCTATTTTGGAGCAGAATTGAAGAAAATCCCCTAATTGTGGGGCAAAAAGGCAAAAATTCCCTATATGTTGGGGCAAAAAGACAGAAATTCTCCTTATTTTGGGGCAAAACTCAGAAATTCCACTTATTTTGGGGCAAAATTCCAGAAATTTCCCTTATTTTGGGCAAAATTGCAGAAATTTTACTTATTTTGGGGCACAATTGCAGAAATTTCACTTATTTCAGGTAAAAATGGCAGAAATTTTTCTTATTTTGGGGCAAAAAGGCAGAAATTCCTAATATTTTGTGGCAAAAATGCAGAAATTCCCCTTATTTTGAGGTAAAAAGGCTGAAATTCCCCTTATTTGGGGGCAAAAAGGCAGAAATTTCCCTTATTTTGGGGCAAAAAACACAGAAATTCCCTTTGTTTTGAAAGGAAAATACAGAAATTCCACTTCTTTAGAGGCAAAAAGGCAGAAATTCCCCTTATTTTGAAGCAAAAATGAAGAAATTTCCCTAATTGTTGGGCAAAAAGGCAGAAATTCCCTATATGTTGGGGCAAAAAGACAGAAATTCTCCTTATTTTGGGACAAAACTCAGAAATTCCACTTATTTGGGGCAAAATTGCAGGAATTTACCTTATTTTGAGGCAAAATTGCAGAAATTTCCCTTATTTGGGGCAAAATTGCAGAAATTTAACTTATTTTCAGGTAAAAAGGCTGAAATATCCTTTATTTTGGGGCAAAAAGGAAGAAATTCCCCTTATTTTGGGGCAAAATTGCAGAAATTTTCCTTATTTTGGGGCAAAAAGGCTGAAATTCTTATTTTGAGGTAAAATGCTGAAATTCCCCATATTTTGGGGCAAAAGGCAAAACTTCTTATTTTGGGGCAAAGAGGCACAAATTTCCCTTATTTTCGGGCAAAATTGCAGAAATTTCATTTATTTCAGGGCAAAAAGTCAGAAATTCCTTTTATTTTGGGGCAAAGAGCAGAAATTTCTTTTATTATGGTACAAAATTGAAGAAATTTATCTTATTTTGAAACAAAAAGGCAGAAAATTCCCCTTATTTTGAGGCAAAAGGCAGAAATTATTCTCAATTTGAGGTAAAATGCAGAAATTCCCTTTGTTTTGGGGCTAAAAGGCAGAAATTCCCTGTATTTTGAAGCAAAATTGCAGAAATTCTCTTAATTTTCGGGCAAAAAGGCAGAAATTCTCCTTATTTTGGGGCAAAAAGACAGAAAATCTCCTTTTTCGGGAGCAAACAGTCAGAAATTCCCCTTATTTTGGGGCAAAATTGCAGAAATTTCCTTTACATTGGGGCAAAATTGCAGAAATTTCCCTTTTTTTGGGGCAAAATTGCAGAAATTTCAGGTATTTGAGAAAAAAAAGGCAGAAATTTTTTTGGGGGGGGCAAAAAGGCAGAAATTTTTTTTATTTTGGTACAAACTTGCAGAAATTTTTTTTATTTTGGGGCAAAAAGTCAGAAATTCCCCATATTTTGGGGCAAAAATGCAGAAATTCCCCTTATTTTGAGGTAATAAGGTTGAAATTCCCCTTATTTTGGGGCAAAAAGACAGAAATTTCGTTTTTTTTGGGGAAAAGGCAGAAATTGCACTTATTTTGAGTCAAAAAGGTGGAAAATCCCCTTATTTTGGGGCAAAAATGAAGAAATTTGCTTTTTTATGGCAAAAAGGTATACATTCCTTTTATTTTCGGGCAAAAAGGCAGAAATTCTTTGTATTTTGGAGCAAAATTGCAGAAATTCCCCTAATTTTTGGGCAAAAAGGCAGAAATTTCCCTTATTTTGGGGCAAAATTGCAGAAATTTCACTTATTTCAGGGAAAAAGTGCAGAAATTTCTCTTATTTTGGGGCAAAAAGGCAGAAATTTCTTTTATTTTGGTACAAAATTGCAGAAATTTTTTTTATTTTGGGGCAAAAAGTCAGAAATTCCCCATATTTTGGGGCAAAAATGCCGAAATTCCCCTTATTTTGAGGTAATAAGGCTGAAATTCCCCTTATTTTGGGGCAAAAAGGCAGAAATTTCGTTTATTTTGGGGAAAAGGCAGAAATTGCACTTATTTTGAGTCAAAAAGGTGGAAAATCCCCTTATTTTGGGGCAAAAATGAAGAAATTTGCTTTTTTATGGCAAAAAGGTATACATTCCCTTTATTTTCGGGCAAAAAGGCAGAAATTCTTTGTATTTTGGAGCAAAATTGCAGAAATTCCCCTAATTTTTGGGCAAAAAGGCAGAAATTTTCCTTATTTTGGGGTAAAACTGCAGAAATTTCACTTATTTTGCGGCAAAATGTCAGAAATTCCCCTTATTTTTGGCAAAAAATGCAGAAAATCCCCTTATTTTAGGGCAAAATTGCAGAAATTTCCCTTATTTGGGGACAAAAACAGAAATTCCCCTTATTTTGGGGCAAAATTGCAGAAATTTCCCTTATTATGGGGAAAAATTGCAGAAATTTCCCTTATTTTAGGGCAAAATTGCAGAAATTTCACTTATTTCAGAGAAAAAAAGCAAAAATTTTTCTTATTTTGGGGCAAAAAGGCAGAAATTCCCATTATTTTGGGGCAAAAAGGCAGAAATTCACCTTATTTTGGGGTAAAATTGCAGAAATTTCACATATTTCAGGGCAAAACGGCAGAAATTCCCCTTATTTTGGGGCAAAAAGGCAGAAATTTCCCTTATTTTGGGATAAAATTGCAGAAATTTAACTTATTTGGGGGCAAAAAGGCAGAAAATCCACTTAATTTTGGGTAAAAAGGCAGAAATTTCTCGTATTTTGGAGCAAAATTGCAGAAACTCCCCTAATTTTGGGGCTAAAAGGCAGAATTTCCCTTTATTTTGGGGCAAAAATAGAGAAATTCTTTTTATTTTGGGGCAAAAATCAGAAATTTCCTTTATTTTGGGGCAAAATTTTAGAAATTTCTTTTATATTGTTACAGACTTGCAGAAATTTTTCTTATTTTGTGGCAAAAAGGCAGAAATTCCCCATATTTTGGTGCAAAAAGGCTGAAATTCCCCTTATTTTGAGGTAAAATCCTGAAATTCCCCATATTTTGGGGCAAAAAGGCAGAAATTCCCCTCATTTGGGGGCAAAAAGGCACAAATTTCCCTTATTTTCGGGCATAATTGCAGGAATTTCATTTATTTCAGGGCAAAAAGTCAGAAATTCCTTTTATTTTCGGGCAAAAACAGAAATTTCTTTTATTTTGATACAAAATTGTAGAAATTTTCCTTATTTTGGAACAAAAAGGCAAAAATTACCCATATTTTGGGGAAAAAGGCAGAAATTCCTTTTATTTTGAGGTAAAAAGGCTGAAATTCCCGTTATTTTGGGGCATAAAGGCAGAAATTCCCTTTACTTTGTGGCAAAAGGGCTGAAATTCCCGTTAATTGGGGCAGAAAAGCAGAAATTTTCCTTATTTAAGGGCAATAGGGCAGAAATTCCCCTTATTTTGTGGCAAAAAGGCAGAAATTCCCCTTATTTGAAGGTAAAATGCTGAAATTCCCCTTATTTTCGGCAAAAAGGCAGAAATTCTTATTATTTTGGGGCAAAAGTGCAGAAATTTCTCTTATTTTGGGGCAAAAAGGCAGAAATTTCTTTTATTTTGGTACAAAATTGCAGAAATTTTCTTTATTTTGGGGCAAAATTGTAGAAATTTCCCTTATTTGGGGAAAAATTGTAGAAATTTCACTTATTTCAGGGAAAAAGTGCAGAAATTTCTCTTATTTTGGGGCAAAAAGGCAGAAATTTCTTTTATTTTGGTACAAAATTGCAGAAATTTTTTTTATTTTGGGGCAAAAATGAAGAAATTCCCCATATTTTGGGGCAAAAAGGCAGAGATTTGCCTTATTATGAGGTAAAATGCTGAAATTCCCCTTATTTTGGGGCAAAAATACAGAAATTCCCTTCATTTTGTGGCAAAAAGGCAGAAATTTCCCTTATTTTGGGGCAAAATTGCAGAAATTTCACTTATTTCAGGGCAAAATTCAAAAATTCCTTTTATTTTGGGGCAAAAAGAAAGAAATTCCGTTCATTTTTAGGTAAAAAGGCAGAAATTTCACTTATTTTGAGGGAAGAAGGCAGAAATTCCTCTTATTTTGGGGCAAAAATGAAGAAATTTCTCTTTTTTGTGGCAAAAGGTATACATTCCCCTGATTTTCGGGCAAAAAAGCAGAAATTCCCCCTATTTTGGAGCAGAATTGAAGAAAATCCCCTAATTGTGGGGCAAAAAGGCAGAAATTCCCTATATGTTGGGGCAAAAAGACAGAAATTCTCCTTATTTTGGGGCAAAACTCAGAAATTCCACTTATTTTGGGGCAAACTTCCAGAAATTTCCCTTATTTTGGGGCAAAATTGCAGATATTTTACTTATTTTGGGGCACAATTGCAGAAATTTCACTTATTTCAGGTAAAAATGGCAGAAATTTTTCTTATTTTGGGGCAAAAAGGCAGAAATTCCTAATATTTTGTGGCAAAAATGCAGAAATTCCCCTTATTTTGAGGTAAAAAGGCTGAAATTCCCCTTATTTGGGGGCAAAAAGGCAGAAATTTCCCTTATTTTGGGGCAAAATTGCAAACATTTCACTAATTTCAGGGTAATAAGTCAGAAATTTTCCTTATTTTGGGGCAAAAAACACAGAAATTCCCTTTGTTTTGGAAGGAAAATACAGAAATTCCACTTCTTTAGAGGCAAAAAGGCAGAAATTCCCCTTATTTTGAAGCAAAAATGAAGAAATTCCCCTAATTGTTGGGCAAAAAGGCAGAAATTCCCTATATGTTGGGGCAAAAAGACAGAAATTCTCCTTATTTTGGGACAAAACTCAGAAATTCCACTTATTTTGGGGCAAAATTGCAGGAATTTACCTTATTTTGAGGCAAAATTGCAGAAATTTCCCTTATTTGGGGCAAAATTGCAGAAATTTCACTTATTTTCAGGTAAAAAGGCTGAAATATCCTTTATTTTGGGGAAAAAAGGAAGAAATTCCCCTTATTTTGGGGCAAAATTGCAGAAATTTTCCTTATTTTGGGGCAAAAAGGCTGAAATTCTTATTTTGAGGTAAAATGCTGGAATTCCCCATATTTTGGGCAAACGGCAAAACTTCTTCTTATTTTGGGGCAAAGAGGCACAAATTTCTCTTATTTTCGGGCAAAATTGCAGAAATTTCATTTATTTCAGGGCAAAAAGTCAGAAATTCCTTTTATTTTGGGGCAAAGAGCAGAAATTTCTTTTATTATGGTACAAAATTGAAGAAATTTATCTTATTTTGAAACAAAAAGGCAGAAAATTCCCCTTATTTTGAGGCAAAAGGCAGAAATTATTCTCAATTTGAGGTAAAATGCAGAAATTCCCTTTATTTTGGGGCTAAAAGGCAGAAATTCCCTGTATTTTGAAGCAAAATTGCAGAAATTCTCTTAATTTTCGGGCAAAAAGGCAGAAATTCTCCTTATTTTGGGGCAAAAAGACAGAAAATCTCCTTTTTCGGGAGCAAACAGTCAGAAATTCCCCTTATTTTGGGGCAAAATTGCAGAAATTTCCTTTACGTTGGGGCAAAATTGCAGAAATTTCCCTTATTTTGGGGCAAAATTGCAGAAATTTCATGTATTTGAGAAAAAAAAGGTAGAAATTTTTTTAGGGGGGCTAAAAGGCAGAAATTTTTTTTATTTTGGTACAAAATTGCAGAAATTTTTCTTATTTTGGGGCAAAAAGTCAGAAATTCCCCATATTTTGGGGCAAAAAGGCAGAAATTCCCCTTATTTTGAGGTAATAAGGCTGAAATTCCCCTTATTTTGGGGCAAAAAGGCAGAAATTTCGTTTATTTTGGGGAAAAGGCAGAAATTGCACTTATTTTGAGTCAAAAAGGTGGAAAATCCCCTTATTTTGGGGCAAAAATGAAGAAATTTGCTTTTTTATGGCAAAAAGGTATACATTCCCTTTATTTTCGGGCAAAAAGGCAGAAATTCTTTGTATTTTGGAGCAAAATTGCAGAAATTCCCCTAATTTTTGGGCAAAAAGGCAGAAATTTTCCTTATTTTGAGGTAAAACTGCAGAAATTTCACTTATTTTGCAGCAAAATGTCAGAAATTCCCCTTATTTTTGGTAAAAATTGCAGAAAATCCCCTTATTTTAGGGCAAAATTGCAGAAATTTCCCTTATTTGGGGACAAAAACAGAAATTCCCCTTATTTTGGGGCAAAATTGCAGAAATTTCCCTTATTATGGGGAAAAATTGCAGAAATTTCCCTTATTTTAGGGCAAAATTGCAGAAATTTCACTTATTTCAGAGAAAAAAAGAAAAATTTTTCTTAATTTGGGGCAAAAAGGCAGAAAATCCCATTATTTTGTGGCAAAAAGGCAGAAATTCCCCTTATTTGAAGGTAAAATGCTGAAATTCCCCTTATTTTCGGCAAAAAGGCAGAAATTCCTATTATTTTGAGGCAAAATTGCAGAAATTTCAATTATTTCTGGGCAAAAAGTCAGATATTTGCCTTATTTTGGGGCAAAAATCAGAAATTCCCTTAATTTTGGGGCCAAAAACAGAAATTCCCCTTATTTTGGGGTAAAATTGCAGAAATTTCAAATATTTCAGGGCAAAAAGGCAGAAATTCCACTTTATTTCGGACAATAACGCAGAAATTCCCCGTATTTTAAAGCTAAATTTCAGAAATTCCCCTTATATTGGTGCAAAAATGGAGAAATTCCCTTTATTTTTGTGCAATAAGGCAGATTTCCCCGTATTTTGAAGCAAAATTGCACATATTTCCCTAATTTTGAAGGAAAATGCAGAAATTCACATTATTTTGGAACAAAAAGACAGAAATTCTCCTTATTTCAGGGCAAAAAGTCAGAAATTCCCCTTATTTTGGGGTAAAATTGCAGAAATTTTCTTTATTTTGGGGCAAAATTGCAGAAATTTCCCTTATTTTGGGGCAAAATTGCAGAAATTTCACTTATTTCAGGGAAAAAGTGCAGAAATTTCTCTTATTTTGGGGCAAAAAGGCAGAAATTTCTTTTATTTTGGTACAAAATTGCAGAAATTTTCTTTATTTTGGGGCAAAAATCAAGAAATTCCCCATATTTTGGGGCAAAAAGGCAGAGATTCGCCTTATTATGAGGTAAAATGCTGAAATTCCCCTTATTTTGGGGCAAAAATACAGAAATTCCCTTTATTTTGTGGCAAAAAGGCAGAAATTTCCCTTATTTTGGGGCAAAATTGCAGAAATTTCACTTATTTCAGGGCAAAATTCAAAAATTCCTTTTATTTTTGGGCAAAAAGACAGAAATTTTGTTTATTTTTGGGTAAAAAGGCAGAAATTTCACTTATTGTGAGGTAAGAAGGCAGAAATTCCTCTTATTTTGGGGCAAAAATGAAGAAATTTCCCTTTTTTGTGGCAAAAGGTATATATTCTCCTTATTTTCGGGCAAAAAAGCAGAAATATCACGTTTTTTGGAGCACAATTGCAGAAAATCCCCTAATTGTGGGGCAAAAAGGCAGAAATTCCCGATATGTTGGGGCAAAAAGACAGAAATTCTCCTTATTTTGGGGCAAAACTCAGAAATTCCACTTATTTTGGGGCAAAATTCCAGAAATTTCCCTTATTTTGGGGCAAATTTGCAGAAATTTCACTTATTTTGGGTCAAAATTGCAGAAATTTCACTTATTTCAGATAAAAAAAAGGCAGAAATTTTTCTTATTTTGTGGCAAAAATGCAGAAATTCCCCTTATTTTGAGGTAAAAAGGCTGAAATTCCCCTTATTTGGGGGCAAAAAGGCAGAAATTTCCCTTATTTTGGGGCAAAATTGCAGAAATTTCACTTATTTCAGGGCAAAATTCAAAAATTCCTTTTATTTTGGGGCTAAAAGACAGAAATTCCGTTTATTTTTGGGTAAAAAGGCAGAAATTTCACTTATTTTGAGGTAAGAAGGCAGAAATTCCTCTTATTTTGGGGCAAAAATGAAGAAATTTCTCTTTTTGTGGCAAAAGGTATATATTCCCCTTATTTTCGGGCAAAAAAGCAGAAATATCCCATTTTTTGGAGCACAATTGCAGAAAATCCCCTAATTGTGGGGCAAAAAGGCAGAAATTCCCTATATGTTGGGGCAAAAAGACAGAAATTCTCCTTATTTTGGGGCAAAACTCAGAAATTCCACTTATTTTGGGGCAAAATTCTAGAAATTTCCCTTATTTTGGGGCAAAATTGCAGAAATTTTACTTATTTTGGGGCACAATTGCAGAAATTTCACTTATTTCAGGTAAAAATGGCAGAAATTTTTCTTATTTTGGGGCAAAAAGGCAGAAATTCCTAATATTTTGTGGCAAAAATGCAGAAATTCCCCTTATTTTGAGGTAAAAAAGCTGAAATTCCCCTTATTTGGGGGCAAAAAGGCAGAAATTTCCCTTATTTTGGGGCAAAATTGCAAACCTTTCACTTATTTCAGGGTAATAAGTCAGAAATTTTCCTTATTTTGGGGCAAAAAACACAGAAATTCCCTTTGTTTTGAAAGGATAATACAGAAATTCCACTTCTTTAGAGGCAAAAAGGCAGAAATTCCCCTTATTTTGAAGCAAAAATGAAGAAATTCCCCTAATTGTTGGGCAAAAAGGCAGAAATTCCCTATATGTTGGGGCAAAAAGACAGAAATTCTCCTTATTTTGGGACAAAACTCAGATATTCCACTTATTTTGGGGCAAAATTGCAGGAATTTACCTTATTTTGAGGCAAAATTGCAGAAATTTCCCTTATTTGGGGCAAAATTGCAGAAATTTCACTTATTTTCAGGTAAAAAGGCTGAAATATCCTTTATTTTGGGGCAAAAAGGAAGAAATTCCCCTTATTTTGGGGCAAAATTGCAGAAATTTTCCTTATTTTGGGGCAAAAAGGCTGAAATTCTTATTTTGAGGTAAAATGCTGAAATTCCCCATATTTTGGGGCAAAAGGCAAAACTTCTTCTTATTTTGGGGCAAAGAGGCACAAATTTCTCTTATTTTCGGGCAAAATTGCAGAAATTTCATTTATTTCAGGGCAAAAAGTCAGAAATTCCTTTTATTTTGGGGCAAAGAGCAGAAATTTCTTTTATTATGGTACAAAATTGAAGAAATTTATCTTATTTTGAAACAAAAAGGCAGAAAATTCCCCTTATTTTGAGGCAAAAGTCAGAAATTATTCTCAATTTGAGGTAAAATGCAGAAATTCCCTTTATTTTGGGGCTAAAAGGCAGAAATTCCCTGTATTTTGAAGCAAAATTGCAGAAATTCTCTTAATTTTCGGGCAAAAAGGCAGAAATTCTCCTTATTTTGGGGCAAAAAGACAGAAAATCTCCTTTTTCGGGAGCAAACAGTCAGAAATTCCCCTTATTTTGGGGCAAAATTGCAGAAATTTCCTTTACATTGGGGCAAAATTGCAGAAATTTCCCTTATTTTGGGGCAAAATTGCAGAAATTTCAGGTATTTGAGAAAAAAAAGGCAGAAATTTTTTTGGGGGGGCAAAAAGGCAGAAATTTTTTTTATTTTGGTATAAAATTGCAGAAATTTTTCTTATTTTGGGGCAAAAAGTCAGAAATTCCCCATATTTTGGGGCAAAAATGCAGAAATTCTCCTTATTTTGAGGTAATAAGGCTGAAATTCCCCTTATTTTGGGGCAAAAAGGCAGAAATTTCGTTTATTTTGGGGAAAAGGCAGAAATTGCACTTATTTTGAGTCAAAAAGGTGGAAAATCCCCTTATTTTGGGGCAAAAATAAAGAAATTTGCTTTTTAATGGCAAAAAGGTATACATTCCCTTTATTTTCGGGCAAAAAGGAAGAAATTCTTTGTATTTTGGAGCAAAATTGCAGAAATTCCCCTAATTTTTTGGCAAAAAGGCAGAAATTTTCCTTATTTTGGGGTAAAACTGCAGAAATTTCACTTATTTTGCGGCAAAATGTCAGAAATTCCCCTTATTTTTGGCAAAAAATGCAGAAAATCCCCTTATTTTAGGGCAAAATTGCAGAAATTTCCCTTATTTGGGGACAAAAACAGAAATTCCCCTTATTTTGGGGCAAAATTGCAGAAATTTCCCTTATTATGGGGAAAAATTGCAGAAATTTCCCTTATTTTAGGGCAAAATTGCAGAAATTTCACTTATTTCAGAGAAAAAAAGCAAAAATTTTTCTTATTTTGGGGCAAAAAGGCAGAAATTCCCATTATTTTGGGGCAAAAAGGCAGAAATTCACCTTATTTTGGGGTAAAATTGCAGAAATTTCACATATTTCAGGGCAAAACGGCAGAAATTCCCCTTATTTTGGGGCAAAAAGGCAGAAATTTCCCTTATTTTGGGATAAAATTGCAGAAATTTCCCTTATTTGGGGGCAAAAAGGCAGAAAATCCACTTAATTTCGGGTAAAAAGGCAGAAATTTCTCGTATTTTGGAGCAAAATTGCAGAAACTCCCCTAATTTTGGGGCTAAAAGGCAGAATTTCCCTTTATTTAGGGGCAAAAATAGAGAAATTCTTTTTATTTTGGGGCAAAAATCAGAAATTTCCTTTATTTTGGGGCAAAATTTTAGAAATTTCTTTTATATTGTTACAGACTTGCAGAAATTTTTCTTATTTTGTGGCAAAAAGGCAGAAATTCCCCATATTTTGGTGCAAAAAGGCTGAAATTCCCCTTATTTTGAGGTAAAATCCTGAAATTCCCCATATTTTGGGGCAAAAAGGCAGAAATTCCCCTCATTTGGGGGCAAAAAGGCACAAATTTCCCTTATTTTCGGGCATAATTGCAGGAATTTCATTTATTTCAGGGCAAAAAGTCAGAAATTCCTTTTATTTTCGGGCAAAAACAGAAATTTCTTTTATTTTGATACAAAATTGTAGAACTTTTCCTTATTTTGGAACAAAAAGGCAAAAATTACCCATATTTTGGGGAAAAAGGCAGAAATTCCTTTTATTTTGAGGTAAAAAGGCTGAAATTCCCGTTATTTTGGGGCATAAAGGCAGAAATTCCCTTTACTTTCTGGCAAAAGGGCAGAAATTCCCGTTAATTGGGGCAGAAAAGCAGAAATTTTCCTTATTTAAGGGCAATAGGGCAGAAATTCCCCTTATTTTGTGGCAAAAAGGCAGAAATTCCCCTTATTTGAAGGTAAAATGCTGAAATTCCCCTTATTTTCGGCAAAAAGGCAGAAATTCCTATTATTTTGGGGCAAAAGTGCAGAAATTTCTCTTATTTTGGGGCAAAAAGGCAGAAATTTCTTTTATTTTGGTACAAAATTGCAGAAATTTTCTTTATTTTGGGGCAAAATTGCAGAAATTTCCCTTATTTTGGGGCAAAATTGCAGAAATTTCACTTATTTCAGGGAAAAAGTGCAGAAATTTCTCTTATTTTGGGGCAAAAAGGCAGAAATTTCTTTTATTTTGGTACAAAATTGCAGAAATTTTTTTTATTTTGGGGCAAAAATGAAGAAATTCCCCATATTTTGGGGCAAAAAGGCAGAGATTTGCCTTATTATGAGGTAAAATGCTGAAATTCCCCTTATTTTGGGGCAAAAATACAGAAATTCCCTTTATTTTGTGGCAAAAAGGCAGAAATTTCCCTTATTTTGGGGCAAAATTGCAGAAATTTCACTTATTTCAGGGCAAAATTCAAAAATTCCTTTTATTTTTGGGCAAAAAGACAGAAATTTTGTTTATTTTTGGGTAAAAAGGCAGAAATTTCACTTATTGTGAGGTAAGAAGGCAGAAATTCCTCTTATTTTGGGGCAAAAATGAAGAAATTTCCCTTTTTTTGTGGCAAAAGGTATATATTCTCCTTATTTTCGGGCAAAAAAGCAGAAATATCACGTTTTTTGGAGCACAATTGCAGAAAATCCCCTAATTGTGGGGCAAAAAGGCAGAAATTCCCGATATGTTGGGGCAAAAAGACAGAAATTCTCCTTATTTTGGGGCAAAACTCAGAAATTCCACTTATTTTGGGGCAAAATTCCAGAAATTTCCCTTATTTTGGAGCAAATTTGCAGAAATTTCACTTATTTTGGGTCAAAATTGCAGAAATTTCACTTATTTCAGATAAAAAAAAGGCAGAAATTTTTCTTATTTTGTGGCAAAAATGCAGAAATTCCCCTTATTTTGAGGTAAAAAGGCTGAAATTCCCCTTATTTGGGGGCAAAAAGGCAGAAATTTCCCTTATTTTGGGGCAAAATTGCAGAAATTTCACTTATTTCAGGGCAAAATTCAAAAATTCCTTTTATTTTGGGGCTAAAAGACAGAAATTCCGTTTATTTTTGGGTAAAAAGGCAGAAATTTCACTTATTTTGAGGTAAGAAGGCAGAAATTCCTCTTATTTTGGGGCAAAAATGAAGAAATTTCTCTTTTTGTGGCAAAAGGTATATATTCCCCTTATTTTCGGGCAAAAAAGCAGAAATATCCCATTTTTTGGAGCACAATTGCAGAAAATCCCCTAATTGTGGGGCAAAAAGGCAGAAATTCCCTATATGTTGGGGCAAAAAGACAGAAATTCTCCTTATTTTGGGGCAAAACTCAGAAATTCCACTTATTTTGGGGCAAAATTCTAGAAATTTCCCTTATTTTGGGGCAAAATTGCAGAAATTTTACTTATTTTGGGGCACAATTGCAGAAATTTCACTTATTTCAGGTAAAAATGGCAGAAATTTTTCTTATTTTGGGGCAAAAAGGCAGAAATTCCTAATATTTTGTGGCAAAAATGCAGAAATTCCCCTTATTTTGAGGTAAAAAAGCTGAAATTCCCCTTATTTGGGGGCAAAAAGGCAGAAATTTCCCTTATTTTGGGGCAAAATTGCAAACATTTCACTTATTTCAGGGTAATAAGTCAGAAATTTTCCTTATTTTGGGGCAAAAAACACAGAAATTCCCTTTGTTTTGAAAGGAAAATACAGAAATTCCACTTCTTTAGAGGCAAAAAGGCAGAAATTCCCCTTATTTTGAAGCAAAAATGAAGAAATTCCCCTAATTGTTGGGCAAAAAGGCAGAAATTCCCTATATGTTGGGGCAAAAAGACAGAAATTCTCCTTATTTTGGGACAAAACTCAGATATTCCACTTATTTTGGGACAAAATTGCAGGAATTTACCTTATTTTGAGGCAAAATTGCAGAAATTTCCCTTATTTGGGGCAAAACTGCAGAAATTTCACTTATTTTCAGGTAAAAAGGCTGAAATATCCTTTATTTTGGGGCAAAAAGGAAGAAATTCCCCTTATTTTGGGGCAAAATTGCAGAAATTTTCCTTATTTTGGGGCAAAAAGGCTGAAATTCTTATTTTGAGGTAAAATGCTGAAATTCCCCATATTTTGGGGCAAAAGGCAAAACTTCTTCTTATTTTGGGGCAAAGAGGCACAAATTTCTCTTATTTTCGGGCAAAATTGCAGAAATTTCATTTATTTCAGGGCAAAAAGTCAGAAATTCCTTTTATTTTGGGGCAAAGAGCAGAAATTTCTTTTATTATGGTACAAAATTGAAGAAATTTATCTTATTTTGAAACAAAAAGGCAGAAAATTCCCCTTATTTTGAGGCAAAAGGCAGAAATTATTCTCAATTTGAGGTAAAATGCAGAAATTCCCTTTATTTTGGGGCTAAAAGGCAGAAATTCCCTGTATTTTGAAGCAAAATTGCAGAAATTCTCTTAATTTTCGGGCAAAAAGGCAGAAATTCTCCTTATTTTGGGGCAAAAAGACAGAAAATCTCCTTTTTCGGGAGCAAACAGTCAGAAATTCCCCTTATTTTGGGGCAAAATTGCAGAAATTTCCTTTACATTGGGGCAAAATTGCAGAAATTTCCCTTATTTTGGGGCAAAATTGCAGAAATTTCAGGTATTTGAGAAAAAAAAGGCAGAAATTTTTTTGGGGGGGCAAAAAGGCAGAAATTTTTTTTATTTTGGTATAAAATTGCAGAAATTTTTCTTATTTTGGGGCAAAAAGTCAGAAATTCCCCATATTTTGGGGCAAAAATGCAGAAATTCTCCTTATTTTGAGGTAATAAGGCTGAAATTCCCCTTATTTTGGGGCAAAAAGGCAGAAATTTCGTTTATTTTGGGGAAAAGGCAGAAATTGCACTTATTTTGAGTCAAAAAGGTGGAAAATCCCCTTATTTTGGGGCAAAAATAAAGAAATTTGCTTTTTAATGGCAAAAAGGTATACATTCCCTTTATTTTCGGGCAAAAAGGAAGAAATTCTTTGTATTTTGGAGCAAAATTGCAGAAATTCCCCTAATTTTTTGGCAAAAAGGCAGAAATTTTCCTTATTTTGGGGTAAAACTGCAGAAATTTCACTTATTTTGCGGCAAAATGTCAGAAATTCCCCTTATTTTTGGCAAAAAATGCAGAAAATCCCCTTATTTTAGGGCAAAATTGCAGAAATTTCCCTTATTTGGGGACAAAAACAGAAATTCCCCTTATTTTGGGGCAAAATTGCAGAAATTTCCCTTATTATGGGGAAAAATTGCAGAAATTTCCCTTATTTTAGGGCAAAATTGCAGAAATTTCACTTATTTCAGAGAAAAAAAGCAAAAATTTTTCTTATTTTGGGGCAAAAAGGCAGAAATTCCCATTATTTTGGGGCAAAAAGGCAGAAATTCACCTTATTTTGGGGTAAAATTGCAGAAATTTCACATATTTCAGGGCAAAACGGCAGAAATTCCCCTTATTTTGGGGCAAAAAGGCAGAAATTTCCCTTATTTTGGGATAAAATTGCAGAAATTTCCCTTATTTGGGGGCAAAAAGGCAGAAAATCCACTTAATTTCGGGTAAAAAGGCAGAAATTTCTCGTATTTTGGAGCAAAATTGCAGAAACTCCCCTAATTTTGGGGCTAAAAGGCAGAATTTCCCTTTATTTAGGGGCAAAAATAGAGAAATTCTTTTTATTTTGGGGCAAAAATCAGAAATTTCCTTTATTTTGGGGCAAAATTTTAGAAATTTCTTTTATATTGTTACAGACTTGCAGAAATTTTTCTTATTTTGTGGCAAAAAGGCAGAAATTCCCCATATTTTGGTGCAAAAAGGCTGAAATTCCCCTTATTTTGAGGTAAAATCCTGAAATTCCCCATATTTTGGGGCAAAAAGGCAGAAATTCCCCTCATTTGGGGGCAAAAAGGCACAAATTTCCCTTATTTTCGGGCATAATTGCAGGAATTTCATTTATTTCAGGGCAAAAAGTCAGAAATTCCTTTTATTTTCGGGCAAAAACAGAAATTTCTTTTATTTTGATACAAAATTGTAGAACTTTTCCTTATTTTGGAACAAAAAGGCAAAAATTACCCATATTTTGGGGAAAAAGGCAGAAATTCCTTTTATTTTGAGGTAAAAAGGCTGAAATTCCCGTTATTTTGGGGCATAAAGGCAGAAATTCCCTTTACTTTCTGGCAAAAGGGCAGAAATTCCCGTTAATTGGGGCAGAAAAGCAGAAATTTTCCTTATTTAAGGGCAATAGGGCAGAAATTCCCCTTATTTTGTGGCAAAAAGGCAGAAATTCCCCTTATTTGAAGGTAAAATGCTGAAATTCCCCTTATTTTCGGCAAAAAGGCAGAAATTCCTATTATTTTGGGGCAAAAGTGCAGAAATTTCTCTTATTTTGGGGCAAAAAGGCAGAAATTTCTTTTATTTTGGTACAAAATTGCAGAAATTTTCTTTATTTTGGGGCAAAATTGCAGAAATTTCCCTTATTTTGGGGCAAAATTGCAGAAATTTCACTTATTTCAGGGAAAAAGTGCAGAAATTTCTCTTATTTTGGGGCAAAAAGGCAGAAATTTCTTTTATTTTGGTACAAAATTGCAGAAATTTTTTTTATTTTGGGGCAAAAATGAAGAAATTCCCCATATTTTGGGGCAAAAAGGCAGAGATTTGCCTTATTATGAGGTAAAATGCTGAAATTCCCCTTATTTTGGGGCAAAAATACAGAAATTCCCTTTATTTTGTGGCAAAAAGGCAGAAATTTCCCTTATTTTGGGGCAAAATTGCAGAAATTTCACTTATTTCAGGGCAAAATTCAAAAATTCCTTTTATTTTTGGGCAAAAAGACAGAAATTTTGTTTATTTTTGGGTAAAAAGGCAGAAATTTCACTTATTGTGAGGTAAGAAGGCAGAAATTCCTCTTATTTTGGGGCAAAAATGAAGAAATTTCCCTTTTTTTGTGGCAAAAGGTATATATTCTCCTTATTTTCGGGCAAAAAAGCAGAAATATCACGTTTTTTGGAGCACAATTGCAGAAAATCCCCTAATTGTGGGGCAAAAAGGCAGAAATTCCCGATATGTTGGGGCAAAAAGACAGAAATTCTCCTTATTTTGGGGCAAAACTCAGAAATTCCACTTATTTTGGGGCAAAATTCCAGAAATTTCCCTTATTTTGGAGCAAATTTGCAGAAATTTCACTTATTTTGGGTCAAAATTGCAGAAATTTCACTTATTTCAGATAAAAAAAAGGCAGAAATTTTTCTTATTTTGTGGCAAAAATGCAGAAATTCCCCTTATTTTGAGGTAAAAAGGCTGAAATTCCCCTTATTTGGGGGCAAAAAGGCAGAAATTTCCCTTATTTTGGGGCAAAATTGCAGAAATTTCACTTATTTCAGGGCAAAATTCAAAAATTCCTTTTATTTTGGGGCTAAAAGACAGAAATTCCGTTTATTTTTGGGTAAAAAGGCAGAAATTTCACTTATTTTGAGGTAAGAAGGCAGAAATTCCTCTTATTTTGGGGCAAAAATGAAGAAATTTCTCTTTTTGTGGCAAAAGGTATATATTCCCCTTATTTTCGGGCAAAAAAGCAGAAATATCCCATTTTTTGGAGCACAATTGCAGAAAATCCCCTAATTGTGGGGCAAAAAGGCAGAAATTCCCTATATGTTGGGGCAAAAAGACAGAAATTCTCCTTATTTTGGGGCAAAACTCAGAAATTCCACTTATTTTGGGGCAAAATTCTAGAAATTTCCCTTATTTTGGGGCAAAATTGCAGAAATTTTACTTATTTTGGGGCACAATTGCAGAAATTTCACTTATTTCAGGTAAAAATGGCAGAAATTTTTCTTATTTTGGGGCAAAAAGGCAGAAATTCCTAATATTTTGTGGCAAAAATGCAGAAATTCCCCTTATTTTGAGGTAAAAAAGCTGAAATTCCCCTTATTTGGGGGCAAAAAGGCAGAAATTTCCCTTATTTTGGGGCAAAATTGCAAACATTTCACTTATTTCAGGGTAATAAGTCAGAAATTTTCCTTATTTTGGGGCAAAAAACACAGAAATTCCCTTTGTTTTGAAAGGAAAATACAGAAATTCCACTTCTTTAGAGGCAAAAAGGCAGAAATTCCCCTTATTTTGAAGCAAAAATGAAGAAATTCCCCTAATTGTTGGGCAAAAAGGCAGAAATTCCCTATATGTTGGGGCAAAAAGACAGAAATTCTCCTTATTTTGGGACAAAACTCAGATATTCCACTTATTTTGGGACAAAATTGCAGGAATTTACCTTATTTTGAGGCAAAATTGCAGAAATTTCCCTTATTTGGGGCAAAACTGCAGAAATTTCACTTATTTTCAGGTAAAAAGGCTGAAATATCCTTTATTTTGGGGCAAAAAGGAAGAAATTCCCCTTATTTTGGGGCAAAATTGCAGAAATTTTCCTTATTTTGGGGCAAAAAGGCTGAAATTCTTATTTTGAGGTAAAATGCTGAAATTCCCCATATTTTGGGGCAAAAGGCAAAACTTCTTCTTATTTTGGGGCAAAGAGGCACAAATTTCTCTTATTTTCGGGCAAAATTGCAGAAATTTCATTTATTTCAGGGCAAAAAGTCAGAAATTCCTTTTATTTTGGGGCAAAGAGCAGAAATTTCTTTTATTATGGTACAAAATTGAAGAAATTTATCTTATTTTGAAACAAAAAGGCAGAAAATTCCCCTTATTTTGAGGCAAAAGGCAGAAATTATTCTCAATTTGAGGTAAAATGCAGAAATTCCCTTTATTTTGGGGCTAAAAGGCAGAAATTCCCTGTATTTTGAAGCAAAATTGCAGAAATTCTCTTAATTTTCGGGCAAAAAGGCAGAAATTCTCCTTATTTTGGGGCAAAAAGACAGAAAATCTCCTTTTTCGGGAGCAAACAGTCAGAAATTCCCCTTATTTTGGGGCAAAATTGCAGAAATTTCCTTTACATTGGGGCAAAATTGCAGAAATTTCCCTTATTTTGGGGCAAAATTGCAGAAATTTCAGGTATTTGAGAAAAAAAAGGCAGAAATTTTTTTGGGGGGGCAAAAAGGCAGAAATTTTTTTTATTTTGGTATAAAATTGCAGAAATTTTTCTTATTTTGGGGCAAAAAGTCAGAAATTCCCCATATTTTGGGGCAAAAATGCAGAAATTCTCCTTATTTTGAGGTAATAAGGCTGAAATTCCCCTTATTTTGGGGCAAAAAAGCAGAAATTTCGTTTATTTTGGGGAAAAGGCAGAAATTGCACTTATTTTGAGTCAAAAAGGTGGAAAATCCCCTTATTTTGGGGCAAAAATAAAGAAATTTGCTTTTTAATGGCAAAAAGGTATACATTCCCTTTATTTTCGGGCAAAAAGGAAGAAATTCTTTGTATTTTGGAGCAAAATTGCAGAAATTCCCCTAATTTTTTGGCAAAAAGGCAGAAATTTTCCATATTTTGGGGTAAAACTGCAGAAATTTCACTTATTTTGCGGCAAAATGTCAGAAATTCCCCTTATTTTTGGCAAAAAATGCAGAAAATCCCCTTATTTTAGGGCAAAATTGCAGAAATTTCCCTTATTTGGGGACAAAAACAGAAATTCCCCTTATTTTGGGGCAAAATTGCAGAAATTTCCCTTATTATGGGGAAAAATTGCAGAAATTTCCCTTATTTTAGGGCAAAATTGCAGAAATTTCACTTATTTCAGAGAAAAAAAGCAAAAATTTTTCTTATTTTGGGGCAAAAAGGCAGAAATTCCCATTATTTTGGGGCAAAAAGGCAGAAATTCACCTTATTTTGGGGTAAAATTGCAGAAATTTCACATATTTCAGGGCAAAACGGCAGAAATTCCCCTTATTTTGGGGCAAAAAGGCAGAAATTTCCCTTATTTTGGGATAAAATTGCAGAAATTTCCCTTATTTGGGGGCAAAAAGGCAGAAAATCCACTTAATTTCGGGTAAAAAGGCAGAAATTTCTCGTATTTTGGAGCAAAATTGCAGAAACTCCCCTAATTTTGGGGCTAAAAGGCAGAATTTCCCTTTATTTTGGGGCAAAAATAGAGAAATTCTTTTTAATTTGGGGCAAAAATCAGAAATTTCCTTTATTTTGGGGCAAAATTTTAGAAATTTCTTTTATATTGTTACAGACTTGCAGAAATTTTTCTTATTTTGTGGCAAAAAGGCAGAAATTCCCCATATTTTGGTGCAAAAAGGCTGAAATTCCCCTTATTTTGAGGTAAAATCCTGAAATTCCCCATATTTTGGGGCAAAAAGGCAGAAATTCCCCTCATTTGGGGGCAAAAAGGCACAAATTTCCCTTATTTTCGGGCATAATTGCAGGAATTTCATTTATTTCAGGGCAAAAAGTCAGAAATTCCTTTTATTTTCGGGCAAAAACAGAAATTTCTTTTATTTTGATACAAAATTGTAGAACTTTTCCTTATTTTGGAACAAAAAGGCAAAAATTACCCATATTTTGGGGAAAAAGGCAGAAATTCCTTTTATTTTGAGGTAAAAAGGCTGAAATTCCCGTTATTTTGGGGCATAAAGGCAGAAATTCCCTTTACTTTCTGGCAAAAGGGCAGAAATTCCCGTTAATTGGGGCAGAAAAGCAGAAATTTTCCTTATTTAAGGGCAATAGGGCAGAAATTCCCCTTATTTTGTGGCAAAAAGGCAGAAATTCCCCTTATTTGAAGGTAAAATGCTGAAATTCCCCTTATTTTCGGCAAAAAGGCAGAAATTCCTATTATTTTGGGGCAAAAGTGCAGAAATTTCTCTTATTTTGGGGCAAAAAGGCAGAAATTTCTTTTATTTTGGTACAAAATTGCAGAAATTTTCTTTATTTTGGGGCAAAATTGCAGAAATTTCCCTTATTTTGGGGCAAAATTGCAGAAATTTCACTTATTTCAGGGAAAAAGTGCAGAAATTTCTCTTATTTTGGGGCAAAAAGGCAGAAATTTCTTTTATTTTGGTACAAAATTGCAGAAATTTTTTTTATTTTGGGGCAAAAATGAAGAAATTCCCCATATTTTGGGGCAAAAAGGCAGAGATTTGCCTTATTATGAGGTAAAATGCTGAAATTCCCCTTATTTTGGGGCAAAAATACAGAAATTTCCTTCATTTTGTGGCAAAAAGGCAGAAATTTCCCTTATTTTGGGGCAAAATTGCAGAAATTTCACTTATTTCAGGGCAAAATTCAAAAATTCCTTTTATTTTGGGGCAAAAAGACAGAAATTCCGTTCATTTTTAGGTAGAAAGGCAGAAATTTCACTTATTTTGAGGGAAGAAGGCAGAAATTCCTCTTATTTTGGGGCAAAAATGAAGAAATTTCTTTTTTGTGGCAAAAGGTATACATTCTCCTTATTTTCAGGCAAAAAAGCAGAAATTCCCCCTATTTTGGAGCAGAATTGAAGAAAATCCCCTAATTGTGGGGCAAAAAGGCAGAAATTCCCTATATGTTGGGGCAAAAAGACAGAAATTCTCCTTACTTTGGGGCAAAACTCAGAAATTCCACTTATTTTGGGGCAAAATTCCAGAAATTTCCTTTATTTTGGGGTAAAATTGCAGAAATTTTACTTATTTTGGGGCACAATTGCAGAAATTTCACTTATTTCAGGTAAAAATGGCAGAAATTTTTCTTATTTTGGGGCAAAAAGGCAGAAATTCCCCTCATTTGGGGGCAAAAAGGCACAAATTTCCCTTATTTTCGGGCATAATTGCAGGAATTTCATTTATTTCAGGGCAAAAAGTCAGAAATTCCTTTTATTTTCGGGCAAAAACAGAAATTTCTTTTATTTTGATACAAAATTGTAGAACTTTTCCTTATTTTGGAACAAAAAGGCAAAAATTACCCATATTTTGGGGAAAAGGCAGAAATTCCTTTTATTTTGAGGTAAAAAGGCTGAAATTCCCGTTATTTTGGGGCATAAAGGCAGAAATTCCCTTTACTTTCTGGCAAAAGGGCAGAAATTCCCGTTAATTGGGGCAGAAAAGCAGAAATTTTCCTTATTTAAGGGCAATAGGGCAGAAATTCCCCTTATTTTGTGGCAAAAAGGCAGAAATTCCCCTTATTTGAAGGTAAAATGCTGAAATTCCCCTTATTTTCGGCAAAAAGGCAGAAATTCCTATTATTTTGGGGCAAAAGTGCAGAAATTTCTCTTATTTTGGGGCAAAAAGGCAGAAATTTCTTTTATTTTGGTACAAAATTGCAGAAATTTTCTTTATTTTGGGGCAAAATTGCAGAAATTTCCCTTATTTTGGGGCAAAATTGCAGAAATTTCACTTATTTCAGGGAAAAAGTGCAGAAATTTCTCTTATTTTGGGAAAAAGGCAGAAATTTCTTTTATTTTGGTACAAAATTGCAGAAACTTTTTTTATTTTGGGGCAAAAATGAAGAAATTCCCCATATTTTGGGGCAAAAAGGCAGAGATTTGCCTTATTATGAGGTAAAATGCTGAAATTCCCCTTATTTTGGGGCAAAAATACAGAAATTCCCTTCATTTTGTGGCAAAAAGGCAGAAATTTCCCTTATTTTGGGGCAAAATTGCAGAAATTTCACTTATTTCAGGGCAAAATTCAAAAATTCCTTTTATTTTGGGGCAAAAAGACAGAAATTCCGTTCATTTTTAGGTAAAAAGGCAGAAATTTCACTTATTTTGAGGGAAGAAGGCAGAAATTCCTTTTATTTTGGGGCAAAAATGAAGAAATTTCTCTTTTTTGTGGCAAAAGGTATACATTCTCCTTATTTTCAGGCAAAAAAGCAGAAATTCCCCCTATTTTGGAGCAGAATTGAAGAAAATCCCCTAATTGTGGGGCAAAAAGGCAGAAATTCCCTATATGTTGGGGCAAAAAGACAGAAATTCTCCTTATTTTGGGGCAAACCTCAGAAATTCCACTTATTTTGGGGCAAAATTCCAGAAATTTCCTTTATTTTGGGGTAAAATTGCAGAAATTTTACTTATTTTGGGGAACAATTGCAGAAATTTCACTTATTTCAGGTAAAAATGGCAGAAATTTTTCTTATTTTGGGGCAAAAAGGCAGAAATTCCTAATATTTTGTGGCAAAATGCAGAAATTCCCCTTATTTTGAGGTAAAAAGGCTGAAATTCCCCTTATTTGGGGGCAAAAAGGCAGAAATTTCCCTTATTTTGGGGCAAAATTGCAAACATTTCACTTATTTCAGGGTAATAAGTCAGAAATTTTCCTTATTTTGGGGCAAAAAACACAGAAATTCCCTTTGTTTTGAAAGGAAAATACAGAAATTCCACTTCTTTAGAGGCAAAAAGGCAGAAATTCCCCTTATTTTGAAGCAAAAATGAAGAAATTCCCCTAATTGTTGGGCAAAAAGGCAGAAATTCCCTATATGTTGGGGCAAAAAGACAGAAATTCTCCTTATTTTGGGACAAAACTCAGAAATTCCACTTATTTTGGGGCAAAATTGCAGGAATTTACCTTATTTTGAGGCAAAATTGCAGAAATTTCCCTTATTTGGGGCAAAATTGCAGAAATTTCACTTATTTTCAGGTAAAAAGGCTGAAATATCCTTTATTTTGGGGAAAAAAGGAAGAAATTCCCCTTATTTTGGGGCAAAATTGCAGAAATTTTCCTTATTTTGGGGCAAAAAGGCTGAAATTCTTATTTTGAGGTAAAATGCTGAAATTCCCCATATTTTGGGGCAAAAGGCAAAACTTCTTCTTATTTTGGGGCAAAGAGGCACAAATTTCTCTTATTTTCGGGCAAAATTGCAGAAATTTCATTTATTTCAGGGCAAAAAGTCAGAAATTCCTTTTATTTTGGGGCAAAGAGCAGAAATTTCTTTTATTATGGTACAAAATTGAAGAAATTTATCTTATTTTGAAACAAAACGGCAGAAAATTCCCCTTATTTTGAGGCAAAAGGCAGAAATTATTCTCAATTTGAGGTAAAATGCAGAAATTCCCTTTGTTTTGGGGCTAAAAGGCAGAAATTCCCTGTATTTTGAAGCAAAATTGCAGAAATTCTCTTAATTTTCGGGCAAAAAGGCAGAAATTCTCCTTATTTTGGGGCAAAAAGACAGAAAATCTCCTTTTTCGGGAGCAAACAGTCAGAAATTCCCCTTATTTTGGGGCCTAATTGCAGAAATTTCCTTTACATTGGGGCAAAATTGCAGAAATTTCCCTTATTTTGGGGCAAAATTGCAGAAATTTCAGGTATTTGAGAAAAAAAAGGCAGAAATTTTTTTGGGGAGGCAAAAAGGCAGAAATTTTTTTTATTTTGGTACAAAATTGCAGAAATTTTTTTTATTTTGTGGCAAAAAGTCAGAAATTCCCCATATTTTGGGGCAAAAATGCAGAAATTCCCCTTATTTTAAGGTAATAAGGCTGAAATTCCCCTTATTTTGGGGCAAAAAGGCAGAAATTTCGTTTATTTTGGGGAAAAGGCAGAAATTGCTCTTATTTTGAGTCAAAAAGGTGGAAAATCCCCTTATTTTGGGGCAAAAATGAAGAAATTTGCTTTTTTATGGCAAAAAGGTATACATTCCCTTTATTTTCAGGCAAAAAGGCAGAAATTCTTTGTATTTTGGAGCAAAATTGCAGAAATTCCCCTAATTTTTGGGCAAAAAGGCAGAAATTTTCCTTATTTTGGGTAAAACTCCAGAAATTTCACTTATTTTGCGGCAAAATGTCAGAAATTCCCCTTATTTTTGGCAAAAAATGCAGAAAATCCCCTTATTTTAGGGCAAAATTGCAGAAATTTCCCTTATTTGGGGACAAAAACAGAAATTCCCCTTATTTTGGGGCAAAATTGCAGAAATTTCCCTTATTATGGGGAAAAATTGCAGAAATTTCCCTTATTTTAGGGCAAAATTGCAGAAATTTCACTTATTTCAGAGAAAAAAAGCAAAAATTTTTCTTATTTTGGGGCAAAAAGGCAGAAATTCCCATTATTTTGGGGCAAAAAGGCAGAAATTCACCTTATTTTGGGGTAAAATTGCAGAAATTTCACATATTTCAGGGCAAAACGGCAGAAATTCCCCTTATTTTGGGGCAAAAAGGCAGAAATTTCCCTTATTTTGGGATAAAATTGCAGAAATTTCCCTTATTTGGGGGCAAAAAGGCAGAAAATCCACTTAATTTCGGGTAAAAAGGAAGAAATTTCTCGTATTTTGGAGCAAAATGGCAGAAACTCCCCTAATTTTGGGGCTAAAAGGCAGAATTTCCCTTTATTTTGGGGCAAAAATAGAGAAATTCTTTTTATTTTGGGGCAAAAATCAGAAATTTCCTTTATTTTGGGGCAAAATTTTAGAAATTTCTTTTATATTGTTACAGACTTGCAGAAATTTTTCTTATTTTGTGGCAAAAAGGCAGAAATTCCCCATATTTTGGTGCAAAAAGGCTGAAATTCCCCTTATTTTGAGGTAAAATCCTGAAATTCCCCATATTTTGGGGCAAAAAGGCAGAAATTCCCCTCATTTGGGGGCAAAAAGGCACAAATTTCCCTTATTTTCGGGCATAATTGCAGGAATTTCATTTATTTCAGGGCAAAAAGTCAGAAATTCCTTTTATTTTCGGGCAAAAACAGAAATTTCTTTTATTTTGATACAAAATTGTAGAAATTTTCCTTATTTTGGAACAAAAAGGCAAAAATTACCCATATTTTGGGGAAAAAGGCAGAAATTCCTTTTATTTTGAGGTAAAAAGGCTGAAATTCCCGTTATTTTGGGGCATAAAGGCAGAAATTCCCTTTACTTTCTGGCAAAAGGGCAGAAATTCCCGTTAATTGGGGCAGAAAAGCAGAAATTTTCCTTATTTAAGGGCAATAGGGCAGAAATTCCCCTTATTTGAAGGTAAAATGCTGAAATTCCCCTTATTTTCGGCAAAAAGGCAGAAATTCCTATTATTTTGGGGCAAAAGTGCAGAAATTTCTCTTATTTTGGGGCAAAAAGGCAGAAATTTCTTTTATTTTGGTACAAAATTGCAGAAATTTTCTTTATTTTGGGGCAAAATTGCAGAAATTTCCCTTATTTTGGGGCAAAATTGCAAACATTTCACTTATTTCAGGGTAATAAGTCAGAAATTTTCCTTATTTTGGGGCAAAAAACACAGAAATTCCCTTTGTTTTGAAAGGAAAATACAGAAATTCCACTTCTTTAGAGGCAAAAAGGCAGAAATTCCCCTTATTTTGAAGCAAAAATGAAGAAATTCCCCTAATTGTTGGGCAAAAAGGCAGAAATTCCCTATATGTTGGGGCAAAAAGACAGAAATTCTCCTTATTTTGGGACAAAACTCAGAAATTCCACTTATTTTGGGGCAAAATTGCAGGAATTTACCTTATTTTGAGGCAAAATTGCAGAAATTTCCCTTATTTGGGGCAAAATTGCAGAAATTTCACTTATTTTCAGGTAAAAAGGCTGAAATATCCTTTATTTTGGGGAAAAAAGGAAGAAATTCCCCTTATTTTGGGGCAAAATTGCAGAAATTTTCCTTATTTTGGGGCAAAAAGGCTGAAATTCTTATTTTGAGGTAAAATGCTGAAATTCCCCATATTTTGGGGCAAAAGGCAAAACTTCTTCTTATTTTGGGGCAAAGAGGCACAAATTTCTCTTATTTTCGGGCAAAATTGCAGAAATTTCATTTATTTCAGGGCAAAAAGTCAGAAATTCCTTTTATTTTGGGGCAAAGAGCAGAAATTTCTTTTATTATGGTACAAAATTGAAGAAATTTATCTTATTTTGAAACAAAACGGCAGAAAATTCCCCTTATTTTGAGGCAAAAGGCAGAAATTATTCTCAATTTGAGGTAAAATGCAGAAATTCCCTTTGTTTTGGGGCTAAAAGGCAGAAATTCCCTGTATTTTGAAGCAAAATTGCAGAAATTCTCTTAATTTTCGGGCAAAAAGGCAGAAATTCTCCTTATTTTGGGGCAAAAAGACAGAAAATCTCCTTTTTCGGGAGCAAACAGTCAGAAATTCCCCTTATTTTGGGGCCTAATTGCAGAAATTTCCTTTACATTGGGGCAAAATTGCAGAAATTTCCCTTATTTTGGGGCAAAATTGCAGAAATTTCAGGTATTTGAGAAAAAAAAGGCAGAAATTTTTTTGGGGAGGCAAAAAGGCAGAAATTTTTTTTATTTTGGTACAAAATTGCAGAAATTTTTTTTATTTTGTGGCAAAAAGTCAGAAATTCCCCATATTTTGGGGCAAAAATGCAGAAATTCCCCTTATTTTAAGGTAATAAGGCTGAAATTCCCCTTATTTTGGGGCAAAAAGGCAGAAATTTCGTTTATTTTGGGGAAAAGGCAGAAATTGCTCTTATTTTGAGTCAAAAAGGTGGAAAATCCCCTTATTTTGGGGCAAAAATGAAGAAATTTGCTTTTTTATGGCAAAAAGGTATACATTCCCTTTATTTTCAGGCAAAAAGGCAGAAATTCTTTGTATTTTGGAGCAAAATTGCAGAAATTCCCCTAATTTTTGGGCAAAAAGGCAGAAATTTTCCTTATTTTGGGTAAAACTCCAGAAATTTCACTTATTTTGCGGCAAAATGTCAGAAATTCCCCTTATTTTTGGCAAAAAATGCAGAAAATCCCCTTATTTTAGGGCAAAATTGCAGAAATTTCCCTTATTTGGGGACAAAAACAGAAATTCCCCTTATTTTGGGGCAAAATTGCAGAAATTTCCCTTATTATGGGGAAAAATTGCAGAAATTTCCCTTATTTTAGGGCAAAATTGCAGAAATTTCACTTATTTCAGAGAAAAAAAGCAAAAATTTTTCTTATTTTGGGGCAAAAAGGCAGAAATTCCCATTATTTTGGGGCAAAAAGGCAGAAATTCACCTTATTTTGGGGTAAAATTGCAGAAATTTCACATATTTCAGGGCAAAACGGCAGAAATTCCCCTTATTTTGGGGCAAAAAGGCAGAAATTTCCCTTATTTTGGGATAAAATTGCAGAAATTTCCCTTATTTGGGGGCAAAAAGGCAGAAAATCCACTTAATTTCGGGTAAAAAGGAAGAAATTTCTCGTATTTTGGAGCAAAATGGCAGAAACTCCCCTAATTTTGGGGCTAAAAGGCAGAATTTCCCTTTATTTTGGGGCAAAAATAGAGAAATTCTTTTTATTTTGGGGCAAAAATCAGAAATTTCCTTTATTTTGGGGCAAAATTTTAGAAATTTCTTTTATATTGTTACAGACTTGCAGAAATTTTTCTTATTTTGTGGCAAAAAGGCAGAAATTCCCCATATTTTGGTGCAAAAAGGCTGAAATTCCCCTTATTTTGAGGTAAAATCCTGAAATTCCCCATATTTTGGGGCAAAAAGGCAGAAATTCCCCTCATTTGGGGGCAAAAAGGCACAAATTTCCCTTATTTTCGGGCATAATTGCAGGAATTTCATTTATTTCAGGGCAAAAAGTCAGAAATTCCTTTTATTTTCGGGCAAAAACAGAAATTTCTTTTATTTTGATACAAAATTGTAGAAATTTTCCTTATTTTGGAACAAAAAGGCAAAAATTACCCATATTTTGGGGAAAAAGGCAGAAATTCCTTTTATTTTGAGGTAAAAAGGCTGAAATTCCCGTTATTTTGGGGCATAAAGGCAGAAATTCCCTTTACTTTCTGGCAAAAGGGCAGAAATTCCCGTTAATTGGGGCAGAAAAGCAGAAATTTTCCTTATTTAAGGGCAATAGGGCAGAAATTCCCCTTATTTGAAGGTAAAATGCTGAAATTCCCCTTATTTTCGGCAAAAAGGCAGAAATTCCTATTATTTTGGGGCAAAAGTGCAGAAATTTCTCTTATTTTGGGGCAAAAAGGCAGAAATTTCTTTTATTTTGGTACAAAATTGCAGAAATTTTCTTTATTTTGGGGCAAAATTGCAGAAATTTCCCTTATTTTGGGGCAAAATTGCAGAAATTTCACTTATTTCAGGGAAAAAGTGCAGAAATTTCTCTTATTTTGGGGCAAAAAGGCAGAAATTTCTTTTATTTTGGTACAAAATTGCAGAAAATTTTTTTAATTTGGGGCAAAAATGAAGAAATTCCCCATATTTTGGGGCAAAAAGGCAGAGATTTGCCTTATTATGAGGTAAAATGCTGAAATTCCCCTTATTTTGGGGCAAAAATACAGAAATTCCCTTCATTTTGTGGCAAAAAGGCAGAAATTTCCCTTATTTTGGGGCAAAATTGCAGAAATTTCACTTATTTCAGGGCAAAATTCAAAAATTCCTTTTATTTTGGGGCAAAAAGAAAGAAATTCCGTTCATTTTTAGGTAAAAAGGCAGAAATTTCACTTATTTTGAGGGAAGAAGGCAGAAATTCCTCTTATTTTGGGGCAAAAATGAAGAAATTTCTCTTTTTTGTGGCAAAAGGTATACATTCCCCTGATTTTCGGGCAAAAAAGCAGAAATTCCCCCTATTTTGGAGCAGAATTGAAGAAAATCCCCTAATTGTGGGGCAAAAAGGCAGAAATTCCCTATATGTTGGGGCAAAAAGACAGAAATTCTCCTTATTTTGGGGCAAAACTCAGAAATTCCACTTATTTTGGGGCAAACTTCCAGAAATTTCCCTTATTTTGGGGCAAAATTGCAGATATTTTACTTATTTTGGGGCACAATTGCAGAAATTTCACTTATTTCAGGTAAAAATGGCAGAAATTTTTCTTATTTTGGGGCAAAAAGGCAGAAATTCCTAATATTTTGTGGCAAAAATGCAGAAATTCCCCTTATTTTGAGGTAAAAAGGCTGAAATTCCCCTTATTTGGGGGCAAAAAGGCAGAAATTTCCCTTATTTTGGGGCAAAATTGCAAACATTTCACTTATTTCAGGGTAATAAGTCAGAAATTTTCCTTACTTTGGGGCAAAAAACACAGAAATTCCCTTTGTTTTGGAAGGAAAATACAGAAATTCCACTTCTTTAGAGGCAAAAAGGCAGAAATTCCCCTTATTTTGAAGCAAAAATGAAGAAATTCCCCTAATTGTTGGGCAAAAAGGCAGAAATTCCCTATATGTTGGGGCAAAAAGACAGAAATTCTCCTTATTTTGGGACAAAACTCAGAAATTCCACTTATTTTGGGGCAAAATTGCAGGAATTTACCTTATTTTGAGGCAAAATTGCAGAAATTTCCCTTATTTGGGGCAAAATTGCAGAAATTTCACTTATTTTCAGGTAAAAAGGCTGAAATATCCTTTATTTTGGGGCAAAAAGGAAGAAATTCCCCTTATTTTGGGGCAAAATTGCAGAAATTTTCCTTATTTTGGGGCAAAAAGGCTGAAATTCTTATTTTGAGGTAAAATGCTGAAATTCCCCATATTTTGGGGCAAAAGGCAAAACTTCTTCTTATTTTGGGGCAAAGAGGCACAAATTTCTCTTATTTTCGGGCAAAATTGCAGAAATTTCATTTATTTCAGGACAAAAACTCAGAAATTCCTTTTATTTTGGGGCAAAGAGCAGAAATTTCTTTTATTATGGTACAAAATTGAAGAAATTTTTCTTATTTTGAAACAAAAAGGCAGAAAATTCCCCTTATTTTGAGGCAAAAGGCAGAAATCATTCTCAATTTGAGGTAAAATGCAGAAATTCCCTTTATTTTGGGGCTAAAAGGCAGAAATTCCCTGTATTTTGAAGCAAAATTGCAGAAATTCTCTTAATTTTCGGGCAAAAAGGCAGAAATTCTCCTTATTTTGGGGCAAAAAGACAGAAAATCTCCTTTTTCGGGAGCAAACAGTCAGAAATTCCCCTTATTTTGGGGCAAAATTGCAGAAATTTCCTTTACATTGGGGCAAAATTGCAGAAATTTCCCTTATTCTGGGGCAAAATTGCAGAAATTTCAGGTATTTGAGAAAAAAAAGGCAGAAATTTTTTTGGGGGGGCAAAAAGGCACAAATTTTTTTTATTTTGGTACAAAATTGCAGAAATTTTTCTTATTTTGGGGCAAAAAGTCAAAAATTCCCCATATTTTGGGGCAAAAATGCAGAAATTCTCCTTATTTTGAGGTAATAAGGCTGAAATTCCCCTTATTTTGGGGCAAAAAGGCAGAAATTTCGTTTATTTTGGGGAAAAGGCAGAAATTGCACTTATTTTGAGTCAAAAAAGTGGAAAATCCCCTTATTTTGGGGCAAAAATAAAGAAATTTGCTTTTTTATGGCAAAAAGGTATACATTCCCTTTATTTTCGGGCAAAAAGGAAGAAATTCTTTGTATTTTGGAGCAAAATTGCAGAAATTCCCCTAATTTTTGGGCAAAAAGGCAGAAATTTTCCTTATTTTGGGGTAAAATTGCAGAAATTTCTATTATTTGGGGACAAAAACAGAAATTCCCCTTATTTTGGGGCAAAATTGCAGAAATTTCCCTTATTATGGGGAAAAATTGCAGAAATTTCCCTTATTTTAGGGCAAAATTGCAGAAATTTCACTTATTTCAGAGAAAAAAAGCAAAAATTTTTCTTATTTTGGGGCAAAAAGGCAGAAATTCCCATTATTTTGGGGCAAAAAGGCAGAAATTCACCTTATTTTGGGGTAAAATTGCAGAAATTTCACATATTTCAGGGCAAAACGGCAGAAATTCCCCTTATTTTGGGGCAAAAAGGCAGAAATTTCCCTTATTTTGGGATAAAATTGCAGAAATTTCCCTTATTTGGGGGCAAAAAGGCAGAAAATCCACTTAATTTCGGGTAAAAAGGAAGAAATTTCTCGTATTTTGGAGCAAAATGGCAGAAACTCCCCTAATTTTGGGGCTAAAAGGCAGAATTTCCCTTTATTTTGGGGCAAAAATAGAGAAATTCTTTTTATTTTGGGGCAAAAATCAGAAATTTCCTTTATTTTGGGGCAAAATTTTAGAAATTTCTTTTATATTGTTACAGACTTGCAGAAATTTTTCTTATTTTGTGGCAAAAAGGCAGAAATTCCCCATATTTTGGTGCAAAAAGGCTGAAATTCCCCTTATTTTGAGGTAAAATCCTGAAATTCCCCATATTTTGGGGCAAAAAGGCAGAAATTCCCCTCATTTGGGGGCAAAAAGGCACAAATTTCCCTTATTTTCGGGCATAATTGCAGGAATTTCATTTATTTCAGGGCAAAAAGTCAGAAATTCCTTTTATTTTCGGGCAAAAACAGAAATTTCTTTTATTTTGATACAAAATTGTAGAAATTTTCCTTATTTTGGAACAAAAAGGCAAAAATTACCCATATTTTGGGGAAAAAGGCAGAAATTCCTTTTATTTTGAGGTAAAAAGGCTGAAATTCCGGTTATTTTGGGGCCTAAAGGCAGAAATTCCCTTTACTTTCTGGCAAAAGGGCAGAAATTCCCGTTAATTGGGGCAGAAAAGCAGAAATTTTCCTTATTTAAGGGCAATAGGGCAGAAATTCCCCTTATTTTGTGGCAAAAAGGCAGAAATTCCCCTTATTTGAAGGTAAAAAGCTGAAATTCCCCTTATTTTCGGCAAAAAGGAAGAAATTCCTATTATTTTGAGGCAAAAGTGCAGAAATTTCTCTTATTTTGGGGCAAAAAGGCAGAAATTTCTTTTATTTTGGTACAAAATTGCAGAAATTTTCTTTATTTTGGGGCAAAATTGCAGAAATTTCCCTTATTTTGGGGCAAAATTGCAGAAATTTCACTTATTTCAGGGAAAAAGTGCAGAAATTTCTCTTATTTTGGGGCAAAAAGGCAGAAATTTCTTTTATTTTGGTACAAAATTGCAGAAATTTTTTTTATTTTGGGGCAAAAATGAAGAAATTCCCCATATTTTGGGGCAAAAAGGCAGAGATTTGCCTTATTATGAGGTAAAATGCTGAAATTCCCCTTATTTTGGGGCAAAAATACAGAAATTTCCTTCATTTTGTGGCAAAAAGGCAGAAATTTCCCTTATTTTGGGGCAAAATTGCAGAAATTTCACTTATTTCAGGGCAAAATTCAAAAATTCCTTTTATTTTGGGGCAAAAAGACAGAAATTCCGTTCATTTTTAGGTAAAAAGGCAGAAATTTCACTTATTTTGAGGGAAGAAGGCAGAAATTCCTCTTATTTTGGGGCAAAAATGAAGAAATTTCTCTTTTTTATGGCAAAAGGTATACATTCTCTTTATTTTCAGGCAAAAAAGCAGAAATTCCCCCTATTTTGGAGCAGAATTGAAGAAAATCCCCTAATTGTGGGGCAAAAAGGCAGAAATTCCCTATATGTTGGGGCAAAAAGACAGAAATTCTCCTTATTTTGGGGCAAAACTCAGAAATTCCACTTATTTTGGGGCAAACTTCCAGAAATTTCCCTTATTTTGGGGCAAAATTGCAGAAATTTTACTTATTTTGGGGCACAATTGCAGAAAATTCACTTATTTCAGGTAAATATGGCAGAAATTTTTCTTATTTCGGGGAATAAGGCAGAAATTCCTAATCTTTTGTGGCAAAAATGCAGAAATTCCCCTTATTTTGAGGTAAAAAGGCTGAAATTCCCCTTATTTGGGGGCAAAAAGGCAGAAATTTCCCTTATTTTGGGGCAAAATTGCAAACATTTCACTTATTTCAGTGTAATAAGTCAGAAATTTTCCTTATTTTGGGGCAAAAAACACAGAAATTCCCTTTGTTTTGGAAGGAAAATACAGAAATTCCACTTCTTTAGAGGCAAAAAGGCAGAAATTCCCCTTATTTTGAAGCAAAAATGAAGAAATTCCCCTAATTGTTGGGCAAAAAGGCAGAAGTTCCCTATATGTTGGGGCAAAAAGACAGAAATTCTCCTTATTTTGGGACAAAACTCAGAAATTCCACTTATTTTGGGGCAAAATTGCAGGAATTTACCTTATTTTGAGGCAAAATTGCAGAAATTTCCCTTATTTGGGGCAAAATTGCAGAAATTTCACTTATTTTCAGGTAAAAAGGCTGAAATATCCTTTATTTTGGGGCAAAAAGGAAGAAATTCCCCCTTATTTTGGGGCAACATTGCAGAAATTTTCCTTATTTTGGGGCAAAAAGGCTGAAATTCTTATTTTGAGGTAAAATGCTGAAATTCCCCATATTTTGGGGCAAAAGGCAAAACTTCTTCTTATTTTGGGGCAAAGAGGCACAAATTTCTCTTATTTTCGGGCAAAATTGCAGAAATTTCATTTATTTCAGGGCAAAAAGTCAGAAATTCCTTTTATTTTGGGGCAAAGAGCAGAAATTTCTTTTATTATGGTACAAAATTGAAGAAATTTATCTTATTTTGAAACAAAAAGGCAGAAAATTCCCCTTATTTTGAGGCAAAAGGCAGAAATTATTCTCAATTTGAGGTAAAATGCAGAAATTCCCTTTATTTTGGGGCTAAAAGGCAGAAATTCCCTGTATTTTGAAGCAAAATTGCAGAAATTCTCTTAATTTTCGGGCAAAAAGGCAGAAATTCTCCTTATTTTGGGGCAAAAAGACAGAAAATCTCCTTTTTCGGGAGCAAACAGTCAGAAATTCCCCTTATTTTGGGGCAAAATTGCAGAAATTTCCTTTACATTGGGGCAAAATTGCAGAAATTTCCCTTATTTTGGGGCAAAATTGCAGAAATTTCAGGTATTTGAGAAAAAAAGGCAGAATTTTTTTTGGGGGGGCAAAAAGGCAGAAATTTTTTTTATTTTGGTACAAAATTGCAGAAATTTTTTTTATTTTGGGGCAAAAAGTCAGAAATTCCCCATATTTTGGGGCAAAAATGCAGAAATTCCCCTTATTTTGAGGTAATAAGGCTGAAATTCCCCTTATTTTGGGGCAAAAAGGCAGAAATTTCGTTTATTTTGGGGGAAAGGCAAAATTGCACTTATTTTGAGTCAAAAAGGTGGAAAATCCCCTTATTTTGGGTCAAAAATGAAGAAATTTGCTTTTTTATGGCAAAAAGGTATACATTCCCTTTATTTTCGGGCAAAAAGGCAGAAATTCTTTGTATTTTGGAGCAAAATTGCAGAAATTCCCCTAATTTTTGGGCAAAAAGGCAGAAATTTTCCTTATTTTGGGGTAAAACTGCAGAAATTTCACTTATTTTGCGGCAAAATGTCAGAAATTCCCCTTATTTTTGGCAAAAAATGCAGAAAATCCCCTTATTTTAGGGCAAAAATGCAGAAATTTCCCTTATTTGGGGACAAAAACAGAAATTCCCCTTATTTTGGGGCAAAATTGCAGAAATTTCCCTTATTATGGGGAAAAATTGCAGAAATTTCCCTTATTTTAGGGCAAAATTGCAGAAATTTCACTTATTTCAGAGAAAAAAAGCAAAAATTTTTCTTATTTTGGGGCAAAAAGGCAGAAATTCCCATTATTTTGGGGCAAAAAGGCAGAAATTCACCTTATTTTGGGGTAAAATTGCAGAAATTTTACATATTTCAGGGCAAAACGGCAGAAATTCCCCTTATTTTGGGGCAAAAAGGCAGAAATTTCCCTTATTTTGGGATAAAATTGCAGAAATTTCCCTTATTTGGGGGCAAAAAGGCAGAAAATCCACTTAATTTCGGGTAAAAAGGCAGGAATTTCTCGTATTTTGGAGCAAAATTGCAGAAACTCCCCTAATTTTGGGGCTAAAAGGCAGAATTTCCCTTTATTTTGGGGCAAAAATAGAGAAATTCTTTTTATTTTGGGGCAAAAATCAGAAATTTCCTTTATTTTGGGGCAAAATTTTAGAAATTTCTTTTATATTGTTACAGACTTGCAGAAATTTTTCTTATTTTGTGGCAAAAAGGCAGAAATTCCCCATATTTTGGTGCAAAAAGGCTGAAATTCCCCTTATTTTGAGGTAAAATCCTGAAATTCCCCATATTTTGGGGCAAAAAGGCAGAAATTCCCCTCATTTGGGGGCAAAAAGGCACAAATTTCCCTTATTTTCGGGCATAATTGCAGGAATTTCATTTATTTCAGGGCAAAAAGTCAGAAATTCCTTTTATTTTCGGGCAAAAACAGAAATTTCTTTTATTTTGATACAAAATTGTAGAAATTTTCCTTATTTTGGAACAAAAAGGCAAAAATTACCCATATTTTGGGGAAAAAGGCAGAAATTCCTTTTATTTTGAGGTAAAAAGGCTGAAATTCCCGTTATTTTGGGGCATAAAGGCAGAAATTCCCTTTACTTTCTGGCAAAAGGGCAGAAATTCCCGTTAATTGGGGCAGAAAAGCAGAAATTTTCCTTATTTAAGGGCAATAGGGCAGAAATTCCCCTTATTTGAAGGTAAAATGCTGAAATTCCCCTTATTTTCGGCAAAACGGCAGAAATTCCTATTATTTTGGGGCAAAAGTGCAGAAATTTCTCTTATTTTGGGGCAAAAAGGCAGAAATTTCTTTTATTTTGGTACAAAATTGCAGAAATTTTCTTTATTTTGGGGCAAAATTGCAGAAATTTCCCTTATTTTGGGGCAAAATTGCAGAAATTTCACTTATTTCAGGGAAAAAGTGCAGAAATTTCTCTTATTTTGGGGCAAAAAGGCAGAGATTTGCCTTATTATGAGGTAAAATGCTGAAATTCCCCTTATTTTGGGGCAAAAATACAGAAATTCTTTTCATTTTGTGGCAAAAAGGCAGAAATTTCCCTTATTTTGGGGAAAAATTGCAGAAATTTCACTTATTTCAGGGCAAAATTCAAAAATTCCTTTTATTTTGGGGCAAAAAGAAAGAAATTCCGTTCATTTTTAGGTAAAAAGGCAGAAATTTCACTTATTTTGAGGGAAGAAGGCAGAAATTCCACTTATTTTGGGGCAAAAATGAAGAAATTTCTCTTTTTTGTGGCAAAAGGTATACATTCCCCTGATTTTCGGGCAAAAAAGCAGAAATTCCCCCTATTTTGGAGCAGAATTGAAGAAAATCCCCTAATTGTGGGGCAAAAAGGCAGAAATTCCCTATATGTTGGGGTAAAAAGACAGAAATTCTCCTTATTTTGGGGCAAAACTCAGAAATTCCACTTATTTTGGGGCAAACTTCCAGAAATTTCCCTTATTTTGGGGCAAAATTGCAGAAATTTTACTTATTTTGGGGCACAATTGCAGAAATTTCACTTATTTCAGGTAAAAATGGCAGAAATTTTTCTTATTTTGGGGCAAAAAGGCAGAAATTCCTAATATTTTGTGGCAAAAATGCAGAAATTCCTATTATTTTGAGGTAAAAAGGCTGAAATTCCCCTTATTTGGGGGCAAAAAGGCAGAAATTTCCCTTATTTTGGGGCAAAATTGCAAACATTTCACTAATTTCAGGGTAATAAGTCAGAAATTTTCCTTATTTTGGGGCAAAAAACACAGAAATTCCCTTTGTTTTGGAAGGAAAATACAGAAATTCCACTTCTTTAGAGGCAAAAAGGCAGAAATTCCCCTTATTTTGAAGCAAAAATGAAGAAATTCCCCTAATTGTTGGGCAAAAAGGCAGAAATTCCCTATATTTTGGGCAAAAAGACAGAAATTCTCCTTATTTTGGGACAAAACTCAGAAATTCCACTTATTTTGGGGCAAAATTGCAGGAATTTACCTTATTTTGAGGCAAAATTGCAGAAATTTCCCTTATTTGGGGCAAAATTGCAGAAATTTCACTTATTTTTAGGTAAAAAGGCTGAAATATCCTTTATTTTGGGGCAAAAAGGAAGAAATTCCCCTTATTTTGGGGCAAAATTGCAGAAATTTTCCTTATTTTGGGGCAAAAAGGCTGAAATTCTTATTTTGAGGTAAAATGCTGAAATTCCCCATATTTTGGGACAAAAGGCAAAACTTCTTTTTATTTTGGGGCAAAGAGGCACAAATTTCCCTTATTTTTGGGCAAAATTGCAGAAATTTCATTTATTTCAGGGCAAAAAGTCAGAAATTCCTTTTATTTTGGGGCAAAGAGCAGAAATTTCTTTTATTATGGTACAAAATTGAAGAAATTTTTCTTATTTTGAAACAAAAAGGCAGAAAATTCCCCTTATTTTGAGGCAAAAGGCAGAAATTATTCTCAATTTGAGGTAAAATGCAGAAATTCCCTTTATTTTGGGGCTAAAAAAAAGAAATTCCCTGTATTTTGAAGCAAAATTGCAGAAATTCTCATAATTTTCGGGCAAAAAGGCAGAAATTCTCCTTATTATGGGGCAAAAAGACAGAAAATCTCCTTTTTCGGGAGCAAACAGTCAGAAATTCCCCTTATTTTGGGGCAAAATTGCAGAAATTTCCTTTACATTGGGGCAAAATTGTAGAAATTTCCCTTATTTTGGGGCAAAATTGCAGAAATTTCACGTATTTCAGGGAAAAAAGGCAGAAATTTTTTTGGGGGGGCAAAAAGGCAGAAATTTTTTTTATTTTGGTACAAAATTGAAGAAATTTTTCTTATTTTGGGGCAAAAAGTCAGAAATTCCCCATATTTTGGGGCAAAAAGGCAGAAATTCCCCTTATTTTGAGGTAAAAAGGCTGAAATTCCCCTTATTTTGGGGCAAAAAGACAGAAATTTCGTTTATTTTGGGGAAAAGGCAGAAATTGCACTTATTTTGAGTCAAAAAGGTGGAAATTCCCCTTATTTTGGGGCAAAAATGAAGAAATTTGCTTTTTTATGGCAAAAAGGTATACATTCCCTTTATTTTCGGGCAAAAAGGCAGAAATTCTTTGTATTTTGGAGCAAAATTGCAGAAATTCCCCTAATTTATGGGCAAAAAGGCAGAAATTTTCTTTATTTTGGGGTAAAACTGCAGAAATTTCACTTATTTTGCGGCAAAATGTCAGAAATTCCCCTTATTTTTGGCAAAAAATGCAGAAAATCCCCTTATTTTAGGGCAAAATTGCAGAAATTTCCCTTATTTGGGGACAAAAACAGAAATTCCCCTTATTTTGGGGCAAAATTGCAGAAATTTCCCTTATTATGGGGAAAAATTGCAGAAATTTCCCTTATTTTAGGGCAAAATTGCAGAAATTTCACTTATTTCAGAGAAAAAAAGCAAAAATTTTTCTTATTTTGGGGCAAAAAGGCAGAAATTCCCATTATTTTGGGGCAAAAAGGCAGAAATTCACCTTATTTTGGGGTAAAATTGCAGAAATTTCACATATTTCAGGGCAAAACGGCAGAAATTCCCCTTATTTTGGGGCAAAAAGGCAGAAATTTCCCTTATTTTGGGATAAAATTGCAGAAATTTCCCTTATTTGGGGGCAAAAAGGCAGAAAATCTACTTAATTTCGGGTAAAAAGGCAGAAATTTCTCGTATTTTGGAGCAAAATTGCAGAAACTCCCCTAATTTTGGGGCTAAAAGGCAGAATTTCCCTTTATTTTGGGGCAAAAATAGAGAAATTCTTTTTATTTTGGGGCAAAAATCAGAAATTTCCTTTATTTTGGGGCAAAATTTTAGAAATTTCTTTTATATTGTTACAGACTTGCAGAAATTTTTCTTATTTTGTGGCAAAAAGGCAGAAATTCCCCATATTTTGGTGCAAAAAGGCTGAAATTCCCCTTATTTTGAGGTAAAATCCTGAAATTCCCCATATTTTGGGGCAAAAAGGCAGAAATTCCCCTCATTTGGGGGCAAAAAGGCACAAATTTCCCTTATTTTCGGGCATAATTGCAGGAATTTCATTTATTTCAGGGCAAAAAGTCAGAAATTCCTTTTATTTTCGGGCAAAAACAGAAATTTCTTTTATTTTGATACAAAATTGTAGAAATTTTCCTTATTTTGGAACAAAAAGGCAAAAATTACCCATATTTTGGGGGAAAAGGCAGAAATTCCTTTTATTTTGAGGTAAAAAGGCTGAAATTCCCGTTATTTTGGGGCATAAAGGCAGAAATTCCCTTTACTTTCTGGCAAAAGGGCAGAAATTCCCGTTAATTGGGGCAGAAAAGCAGAAATTTTCCTTATTTAAGGGCAATAGGGCAGAAATTCCCCTTATTTGAAGGTAAAATGCTGAAATTCCCCTTATTTTCGGCAAAACGGCAGAAATTCCTATTATTATGGGGCAAAAGTGCAGAAATTTCTCTTATTTTGGGGCAAAAAGGCAGAAATTTCTTTTATTTTGGTACAAAATTGCAGAAATTTTCTTTATTTTGGGGCAAAATTGCAGAAATTTCCCTTATTTTGGGGCAAAATTGCAGAAATTTCACTTATTTCAGGGAAAAAGTGCAGAAATTTCTCTTATTTTGGGGCAAAAAGGCAGAGATTTGCCTTATTATGAGGTAAAATGCTGAAATTCCCCTTATTTTGGGGCAAAAATACAGAAATTCCCTTCATTTTGTGGCAAAAAGGCAGAAATTTCCCTTATTTTGGGGAAAAATTGCAGAAATTTCACTTATTTCAGGGCAAAATTCAAAAATTCCTTTTATTTTGGGGCAAAAAGAAAGAAATTCCGTTCATTTTTAGGTAAAAAGGCAGAAATTTCACTTATTTTGAGGGAAGAAGGCAGAAATTCCACTTATTTTGGGGCAAAAATGAAGAAATTTCTCTTTTTGTGGCAAAAGGTATACATTCCCCTGATTTTCGGGCAAAAAAGCAGAAATTCCCCCTATTTTAAAGCAGAATTGAAGAAAATCCCCTAATTGTGGGGCAAAAAGGCAGAAATTCCCTATATGTTGGGGCAAAAAGACAGAAATTCTCCTTATTTTGGGGCAAAACTCAGAAATTCCACTTATTTTGGGGCAAACTTCCAGAAATTTCCCTTATTTTGGGGCAAAATTGCAGAAATTTTACTTATTTTGGGGCACAATTGCAGAAATTTCACTTATTTCAGGTAAAAATGGCAGAAATTTTTCTTATTTTGGGGCAAAAAGGCAGAAATTCCTAATATTTTGTGGCAAAAATGCAGAAATTCCCCTTATTTTGAGGTAAAAAGGCTGAAATTCCCCTTATTTGGGGGCAAAAAGGCAGAAATTTCCCTTATTTTGGGGCAAAATTGCAAACATTTCACTAATTTCAGGGTAATAAGTCAGAAATTTTCCTTATTTTGGGGCAAAAAACACAGAAATTCCCTTTGTTTTGGAAGGAAAATACAGAAATTCCACTTCTTTAGAGGCAAAAAGGCAGAAATTCCCCTTATTTTGAAGCAAAAATGAAGAAATTCCCCTAATTGTTGGGCAAAAAGGCAGAAATTCCCTATATTTTGGGCAAAAAGACAGAAATTCTCCTTATTTTGGGACAAAACTCAGAAATTCCACTTATTTTGGGGCAAAATTGCAGGAATTTACCTTATTTTGAGGCAAAATTGCAGAAATTTCCCTTATTTGGGGCAAAATTGCAGAAATTTCACTTATTTTTAGGTAAAAAGGCTGAAATATCCTTTATTTTGGGGCAAAAAGGAAGAAATTCCCCTTATTTTGGGGCAAAATTGCAGAAATTTTCCTTATTTTGGGGCAAAAAGGCTGAAATTCTTATTTTGAGGTAAAATGCTGAAATTCCCCATATTTTGGGGCAAAAGGCAAAACTTCTTTTTATTTTGGGGCAAAGAGGCACAAATTTCCCTTATTTTTGGGCAAAATTGCAGAAATTTCATTTATTTCAGGGCAAAAAGTCAGAAATTCCTTTTATTTTGGGGCAAAGAGCAGAAATTTCTTTTATTATGGTACAAAATTGAAGAAATTTTTCTTATTTTGAAACAAAAAGGCAGAAAATTCCCCTTATTTTGAGGCAAAAGGCAGAAATTATTCTCAATTTGAGGTAAAATGCAGAAATTCCCTTTATTTTGGGGCTAAAAAAAAGAAATTCCCTGTATTTTGAAGCAAAATTGCAGAAATTCTCATAATTTTCGGGCAAAAAGGCAGAAATTCTCCTTATTATGGGGCAAAAAGACAGAAAATCTCCTTTTTCGGGAGCAAACAGTCAGAAATTCCCCTTATTTTGGGGCAAAATTGCAGAAATTTCCTTTACATTGGGGCAAAATTGTAGAAATTTCCCTTATTTTGGGGCAAAATTGCAGAAATTTCACGTATTTCATGGAAAAAAGGCAGAAATTTTTTTGGGGGGGCAAAAAGGCAGAAATTTTTTTTATTTTGGTAAAAAATTGCAGAAATTTTTCTTATTTTGGGGCAAAAAGTCAGAAATTCCCCATATTTTGGGGCAAAAAGGCAGAAATTCCCCTTATTTTGAGGTAAAAAGGCTGAAATTCCCCTTATTTTGGGGCAAAAAGACAGAAATTTCGTTTATTTTGGGGAAAAGGCAGAAATTGCACTTATTTTGAGTCAAAAAGGTGGAAATTCCCCTTATTTTGGGGCAAAAATGAAGAAATTTGCTTTTTTATGGCAAAAAGGTATACATTCCCTTTATTTTCGGGCAAAAAGGCAGAAATTCTTTGTATTTTGGAGCAAAATTGAAGAAATTCTCATAATTTTCGGGCAAAAAGGCAGAAATTCTCCTTATTTTGGGGCAAAAAGACAGAAAATCTCCTTTTTCGGGAGCAAACAGTCAGAAATTCCCCTTATTTTGGGGCAAAATTGCAGAAATTTTTTTTACATTGGGGCAAAATTGCAGAAATTTCCCTTATTTTGGGGCAAAATTGCAGAAATTTCAGGTATTTGAGAAAAAAAAGGCAGAAATTTTTTTGGGGGGGCAAAAAGGCAGAAATTTTTTTATTTTGGTACAAAATTGCAGAAATTTTTCTTATTTTGGGGCAAAAAGTCAGAAATTCCCCATATTTTGGGGCAAAAAGGCAGAAATTCCCCTTATTTTGAGGTAATAAGGCTGAAATTCCCCTTACTTTGGGGCAAAAAGGCAGAAATTTCGTTTATTTTGGGGAAAAGGCAGAAATTGCACTTATTTTGAGTCAAAAAGGTGGAAAATCCCCTTATTTTGGGGCAAAAATGAAGAAATTTGCTTTTTTATGGCAAAAAGGTATACATTCCCTTTATTTTCGGGCAAAAAGGCAGAAATTCTTTGTATTTTGGAGCAAAATTGCAGAAATTCCCCTAATTTTTGGGCAAAAAGGCAGAAATTTTCCTTATTTTGGGGTAAAACTGCAGAAATTTCACTTATTTTGCGGCAAAATGTCAGAAATTCCCCTTATTTTTGGCAAAAAATGCAGAAAATCCCCTTATTTTAGGGCAAAATTGCAGAAATTTCCCTTATTTGGGGACAAAAACAGAAATTCCCCTTATTTTGGGGCAAAATTGCAGAAATTTCCCTTATTATGGGGAAAATTGCAGAAATTTCCCTTATTTTAGGACAAAATTGCAGAAATTTCACTTATTTCAGAGAAAAAAAGCAAAAATTTTTCTTATTTTGGGGCAAAAAGGCAGAAATTCCCATTATTTTGGGGCAAAAAGGCAGAAATTCACCTTATTTTGGGGTAAAATTGCAGAAATTTCACATATTTCAGGGCAAAACGGCAGAAATTCCCCCTATTTTGGGGCAAAAAGGCAGAAATTTCCCTTATTTTGGGATAAAATTGCAGAAATTTCCCTTATTTGGGGGCAAAAAGGCAGAAAATCCACTTAATTTCGGGTAAAAAGGCAGATATTTCTCGTATTTTGGAGCAAAATTGCAGAAACTCCCCTAATTTTGGGGCTAAAAGGCAGAATTTCCCTTTATTTTGGGGCAAAAATAGAGAAATTCTTTTTATTTTGGGGCAAAAATCAGAAATTTCCTTTATTTTGGGGCAAAATTTTAGAAATTTCTTTTATATTGTTACAGACTTGCAGAAATTTTTCTTATTTTGTGGCAAAAAGGCAGAAATTCCCCATATTTTGGTGCAAAAAGGCTGAAATTCCCCTTATTTTGAGGTAAAATCCTGAAATTCCCCATATTTTGGGGCAAAAAGGCAGAAATTCCCCTCATTTGGGGGCAAAAAGGCACAAATTTCCCTTATTTTCGGGCATAATTGCAGGAATTTCATTTATTTCAGGGCAAAAAGTCAGAAATTCCTTTTATTTTCGGGCAAAAACAGAAATTTCTTTTATTTTGATACAAAATTGTAGAAATTTTCCTTATTTTGGAACAAAAAGGCAAAAATTACCCATATTTTGGGGGAAAAGGCAGAAATTCCTTTTATTTTGAGGTAAAAAGGCTGAAATTCCCGTTATTTTGGGGCATAAAGGCAGAAATTCCCTTTACTTTGGGGCAAAAAGGCAGAAATTCCCGTTAATTGGGGCAGAAAAGCAGAAATTTTCCTTATTTAAGGGCAATAGGGCAGAAATTCCCCTTATTTTGTGGCAAAAAGTCAGAAATTCCCCTTATTTGAAGGTAAAATGCTGAAATTCCCCTTATTTTCGGCAAAAAGGCAGAAATTCCTATTATTTTGGGGCAAAATTCCAGAAATTTCAATTATTTCTGGGCAAAAAGTCAGATATTTGCCTTATTTTGGGGCAAAAAGCAGAAATTCCCTTAATTTTGGGGCCAAAAACAGAAATTCCCTTTATTTTGGGGTAAAATTGCAGAAATTTCCCTTATTTTAGGGCAAAATTGCAGAAATTTCCCTTATTTTGGGGCAAAATTGCAGAAATTTCACTTATTTCAGGAAAAAAAGGCAGAAATTTTCCTTTTTTGGGGGCAAAATTGCAGAAATTTCAAATATTTCAGGGCAAAAAGGCAGAAATTCCACTTTATTTCGGACAATAACGAAGAAATTCCCCGTATTTTAAAGCTAAATTTCAGAAATTCCCCTTATATTGGTGCAAAAATGGAGAAATTCCCTTTATTTTTGTGCAATAAGGCAGATTTCCCCGTATTTTGAAGCAAAATTGCACATATTTCCCTAATTTTGAAGGAAAATGCAGAAATTCACATTATTTTGGAACAAAAAGACAGAAATTCTCCTTATTTCAGGGCAAAAAGTCAGAAATTCCCCTTATTTTGGGGTAAAATTGCAGAAATTTTCTTTATTTTGGGGCAAAATTGCAGAAATTTCCCTTATTTTGGGGCAAAATTGCAGAAATTTCACTTATTTCAGGGAAAAAGTGCAGAAATTTCTCTTATTTTGGGGCAAAAAGGCAGAAATTTCTTTTATTTTGGTACAAAATTGCAGAAATTTTCTTTATTTTGGGGCAAAAATGAAGAAATTCCCCATATTTTGGGGCAAAAAGGCAGAGATTCGCCTTATTATGAGGTAAAATGCTGAAATTCCCCTTATTTTGGGGCAAAAATACAGAAATTCCCTTTATTTTGTGGCAAAAAGGCAGAAATTTCCCTTATTTTGGGGCAAAATTGCAGAAATTTCACTTATTTCAGGGCAAAATTCAAAAATTCCTTTTATTTTTGGGCAAAAAGACAGAAATTTTGTTTATTTTTGGGTAAAAAGGCAGAAATTTCACTTATTGTGAGGTAAGAAGGCAGAAATTCCTCTTATTTTAGGGCAAAAATGAAGAAATTTCCCTTTTTTTGTGGCAAAAGGTATATATTCTCCTTATTTTCGGGCAAAAAAGCAGAAATATCCCGTTTTTTGGAGCACAATTGCAGAAAATCCCCTAATTGTGGGGCAAAAAGGCAGAAATTCCCTATATGTTGGGGCAAAAAGACAGAAATTCTCCTTATTTTGGGGCAAGACTCAGAAATTCCACTTACTTTGGGGCAAAATTCCAGAAATTCCCCTTATTTTGAGGTAAAAAGGCTGAAATTCCCCTTATTTGGTGGCAAAAATGCAGAAATGTCCCTAATTTTGGAGCAAAATTGCAGAAATTCCATTTCTTTTGGTGCAAAATTCCCAAAATTTCCCTTATTTTGGGGCAAAATTGCAGAAATTTTACTTATTTAGGGGCAAAATTGCAGAAATTTCACTTTTTTCAGGGAAAAAAGGCCGAAATTTTCCATTTTTGGGAGCAAAAAGGCAGAAATTCCTAATATTTTGTGGCAAAAATGCAGAAATTTCCCTTATTTTGAGGTAAAAAGGCTGAAATTCCCCTTATTTGGGGGCAAAAATGCAGAAATTTCTCTTATACTGGGGCAAAATTGCAGAAATTTCACTTATTTCAGGGTAATAAATCAGAAATTTTCCTTATTTTGGGGCAAAAAATACAGAAATTCCATTTGTATGGGGGGGAAAAGACAGAAATCCATTTATTTAGAGGCAAAAAAGCAGAAATTCCCCTTATTTTGGAGCAAAATTGCAGAAATTTCCCTTTTTATAGCAAAAAGGTATGCATTCTTCTTATTTTCAGGCAAAAAGGCAGAAATTTCCCGTATTTTGGAGTAAAATTGCAAACATTTCACTTATTTCAGGGTAATGTCAGAAATTTTCCTTATTTTGGGACAAAAAGGACAGAAATTCCCTTTGTTTTGGAAGGAAAATACAGAAATTCCACTTCTTTTGAGACAAAAAGGCAGAAATTCCCCTTATTTTGAAGCAAAAATGAAGAAATTCCCCTAATTGTTGGGCAAAAAGACAGAAATTCTCCTTATTTTGGGGCAAAACTCAGAAATTCCACATATTTTGGGACAAAATTGCAGGAATTTACCTTATTTTGAGGCAAAATTGCAGAAATTTCCCTTATTTGGGGCAAAATTGCAGAAATTTCATTTATTTCAGGGCAAAAAGTCAGAAATTCCTTTTATTTTGGGGCAAAGAGCAGAAATTTCTTTTATTATGGTACAAAATTGAAGAAATTTTTCTTATTTTGAAACAAAAAGGCAGAAAATTCCCCTTATTTTGAGGCAAAAGGCAGAAATTATTCTCAATTTGAGGTAAAATGCAGAAATTCCCTTTATTTTGGGGCTAAAAGGCAGAAATTCCCCGTATTTAGAAGCAAAATTGCAGAAATTCTCATAATTATCGGGCAAAAAGGCAGAAATTCTCCTTATTTTGGGGCAAAAAGACAGAAAATCTCCTTTTTCGGGAGCAAACAGTCAGAAATTCCCCTTATTTTGGGGCAAAATTGCAGAAATTTCCTTTGCATTGGGGCAAAATTGTAGAAATTTCCCTTATTTTGGGGCAAAATTGCAGAAATTTCACGTATTTCAGGGAAAAAAGGCAGAAATTTTTTTTGGGGGGGCAAAATGGCAGAAATTTTTTTATTTTGGTACAAAATTGCAGAAATTTTTCTTATTTTGGTGCAAAAATTCAGAAATTCCCCATATTTTGGGGCAAAAAGGCAGAAATTTTGTTTATTTTGGGGAAAAGGCAGAAATTGCACTTATTTTGAGTCAAAAAGGTGGAAAATCCCCTTATTTTGGGGCAAAAATGAAGAAATTTGCTTTTTTATGGCAAAAAGGTATACATTCCCTTTATTTTCGGGCAAAAAGGCAGAAATTCTTTGTATTTTGGAGCAAAATTGCAGAAATTTTTCTAATTTTTGGGCAAAAAGGCAGAAATTTTCCTTATTTTGGGGTAAAACTGCAGAAATTTCACTTATTTTGCGGCAAAATGTCAGAAACTCCCCTTATTTTCGGCAAAAAATGCAGAAAATCCCCTATTTTTTAGGGCAAAATTGCAGAAATCTCCCTTATTTGGGGGCAAAAACAGAAATTCCCTTTATTTTGGGGCAAAATTGCAGAAATTTCCCTTATTATGGGGGAAAATTGCAGAAATTTCCCTTATTTTAGGGCAAAATTGCAGAAATTTCCCTTATTTTGGGGCAAAATTGCAGAAATTTCACTTATTTCAGGAAAAAAAGGCAGAAATTTTCCTTTTTTGGGGGCAAAATTGCAGAAATTTCAAATATTTCAGGGCAAAAAGGCAGAAATTCCACTTTATTTCGGACAATAACGAAGAAATTCCCCGTATTTTAAAGCTAAATTTCAGAAATTCCCCTTATATTGGTGCAAAAATGGAGAAATTCCCTTTATTTTTGTGCAATAAGGCAGATTTCCCCGTATTTTGAAGCAAAATTGCACATATTTCCCTAATTTTGAAGGAAAATGCAGAAATTCACATTATTTTGGAACAAAAAGACAGAAATTCTCCTTATTTCAGGGCAAAAAGTCAGAAATTCCCCTTATTTTGGGGTAAAATTGCAGAAATTTTCTTTATTTTGGGGCAAAATTGCAGAAATTTCCCTTATTTTGGGGCAAAATTGCAGAAATTTCACTTATTTCAGGGAAAAAGTGCAGAAATTTCTCTTATTTTGGGGCAAAAAGGCAGAAATTTCTTTTATTTTGGTACAAAATTGCAGAAATTTTCTTTATTTTGGGGCAAAAATGAAGAAATTCCCCATATTTTGGGGCAAAAAGGCAGAGATTCGCCTTATTATGAGGTAAAATGCTGAAATTCCCCTTATTTTGGGGCAAAAACACAGAAATTCCTTTCATTTTGTGGCAAAAAGGCAGAAATTTCCCTTATTTTGGGGCAAAATTGCAGAAATTTCACTTATTTCAGGGCAAAATTCAAAAATTCCTTTTATTTTTGGGCAAAAAGACAGAAATTTTGTTTATTTTTGGGTAAAAAGGCAGAAATTTCACTTATTGTGAGGTAAGAAGGCAGAAATTCCTCTTATTTTGTGGCAAAAATGAAGAAATTTCCCTTTTTTTGTGGCAAAAGGTATATATTCTCCTTATTTTCAGGCAAAAAAGCAGAAATATCCCGTTTTTTGGAGCACAATTGCAGAAAATCCCCTAATTGTGGGGCAAAAAGGCAGAAATTCCCTATATGTTGGGGCAAAAAGACAGAAATTCTCCTTATTTTGGGGCAAGACTCAGAAATTCCACTTATTTTGGGGCAAAATTCCAGAAATTCCCCTTATTTTGAGGTAAAAAGGCTGAAATTCCCCTTATTTGGTGGCAAAAATGCAGAAATGTCCCTAATTTTGGAGCAAAATTGCAGAAATTCCATTTCTTTTGGTGCAAAATTCCCAAAATTTCCCTTATTTTGGGGCAAAATTGCAGAAATTTTACTTATTTAGGGGCAAAATTGCAGAAATTTCACTTTTTTCAGGGAAAAAAGGCCGAAATTTTCCATTTTTGGGAGCAAAAAGGCAGAAATTCCTAATATTTTGTGGCAAAAATGCAGAAATTTCCCTTATTTTGAGGTAAAAAGGCTGAAATTCCCCTTATTTGGGGGCAAAAATGCAGAAATTTCTCTTATACTGGGGCAAAATTGCAGAAATTTCACTTATTTCAGGGTAATAAATCAGAAATTTTCCTTATTTTGGGGCAAAAAATACAGAAATTCCATTTGTATGGGGGGAAAAAGACAGAAATCCATTTATTTAGAGGCAAAAAAGCAGAAATTCCCCTTATTTTGGAGCAAAATAGCAGAAATTTCCCTTTTTATAGCAAAAAGGTATGCATTCTTCTTATTTTCAGGCAAAAAGGCAGAAATTTCCCGTATTTTGGAGTAAAATTGCAAACATTTCACTTATTTCAGGGTAATAAGTCAGAAATTTTCCTTATTTTGGGACAAAAAGGACAGAAATTCCCTTTGTTTTGGAAGGAAAATACAGAAATTCCACTTCTTTTGAGGCTAAAAGGCAGAAATTCCCCTTATTTTGAAGCAAAAATGAAGAAATTCTTCTAATTGTTGGGCAAAAAGGCAGAAATTCCCTATATGTTGGGCAAAAAGACAGAAATTCTCCTTATTTTGGGGCAAAACTCAGAAATTCCACATATTTTGGGACAAAATTGCAGGAATTTACCTTATTTTGAGGCAAAATTGCAGAAATTTCCCTTATTTGGGGCAAAATTGCAGAAATTTCATTTATTTCAGGGCAAAAAGTCAGAAATTCCTTTTATTTTGGGGCAAAGAGCAGAAATTTCTTTTATTATGGTACAAAATTGAAGAAATTTTTCTTATTTTGAAACAAAAAGGCAGAAAATTCCCCTTATTTTGAGGCAAAAGGCAGAAATTATTCTCAATTTGAGGTAAAATGCAGAAATTCCCTTTATTTTGGGGCTAAAAGGCAGAAGAAATTCTTCGTATTTTGAAGCAAAATTGCAGAAATTTTTATAATTTTCGGGCAAAAAGGCAGAAATTCTCCTTATTTTGGGGCAAAAAGACAGAAAATCTCCTTTTTCGGGAGCAAACAGTCAGAAATTCCCCTTATTTTGGGGCAAAATTGCAGAAATTTCCTTTGCATTGGGGCAAAATTGTAGAAATTTCCCTTATTTTGGGGCAAAATTGCAGAAATTTCACGTATTTCAGGGAAAAAAGGCAGAAATTTTTTTGGGGGGGGCAAAAAGGCAGAAATTTTTTTTATTTTGGTACAAAATTGCAGAAATTTTTCTTATTTTGGGGCAAAAATTCAGAAATTCCCCATATTTTGGGGCAAAAAGGCAGAAATTTTGTTTATTTTGGGGAAAAGGCAGAAATTGCACTTATTTTGAGTCAAAAAGGTGGAAAATCCCCTTATTTTGGGGCAAAAATGAAGAAATTTGCTTTTTTATGGCAAAAAGGTATACATTCCCTTTATTTTCGGGCAAAAAGGCAGAAATTCTTTGTATTTTGGAGCAAAATTGCAGAAATTCCCCTAATTTTTGGGCAAAAAGGCAGAAATTTTCCTTATTTTGGGGTAAAACTGCAGAAATTTCACTTATTTTGCGGCAAAATGTCAGAAATTCCCCTTATTTTCGGCAAAAAATGCAGAAAATCCCCTATATTTTAGGGCAAAATTGCAGAAATCTCCCTTATTTGGGGGCAAAAACAGAAATTCCCTTTATTTTGGGGCAAAATTGCAGAAATTTCCCTTATTATGGGGAAAAATTGCAAAAATTTCCCTTATTTTAGGGCAAAATTGCAGAAATTTCCCTTATTTTGGGGCAAAATTGCAGAAATTTCACTTATTTCAGGAAAAAAAGGCAGAAATTTTCCTTTTTTGGGGGCAAAATTGCAGAAATTTCACTTATTTCAGGAAAAAAAGGCAGAAATTTTCTTTTTTTGGGGGCAAAATTGCAGAAATTTCACTTATTTCAGGGAAAAAAGGCAGAAATTTCTCTTATTTTGGGGCAAAAAGGCGGAAATTTCTTTTATTTGGTACAAAATTGCAAAAATTTTTCCTTATTTCGGGGCAAAAAGGCAGATATTCCTGAAATTTTGGTGCAAAAAGCAGAAATTCTATTTATTTTGAGGTAATAAGGCTGAAATTCCCCATATTTTGTGGCAAAAAGGTAGAATATCCCCTTATTTTGGGGTAAAATTGCAGAAATTTCAATTATTTCAGGGCAAAATTTAGAAATTCCTTTTATTTTTGGGCAAAAAGACAGAAATTCCCTCTATTTTGGGGAAAAAGGCAGAAATTCCACATATATTGATGTAAAACGGCAGAAATTCAACTTATTTTGAGGAAAAAAGGAAGAAATTTCCCTTTTTTTATAGCAAAATGGCAAAAATTCCCTTTATTTTTTTTTCCAATAAGGCAGAAAATCCTTATATTTTGGAGCAAAATTGCAGAAATTCACCTAATTTAGGGCAAAATTGCTGAAATTTCGCTTATTTGGGGCAGAATTGTAGAAATTTAACTTATTTCAGGGAAAAATCTCAGAAATTCCACTTATTTTGGGGCAAAAATCAGAAATTCTTTTTGTTTTGGGGCAAAAAGGCAAAAATTCTTCTAATTTTGGCGCAAAAATGCAAAAATTACTTTTATTTTGGGGCAAAAATGAAGAAATTTCCCTTATTTAATGGCAAAAAGGCAGAAAATTCTTTTATTTTGTGGCAAAATTGCAGACATTTATTTTGGGGCAGAGAGGCAGAAATTCCTTTTATTTTTGGGCAAAATTCCAGAAATTCCCCTCATTTTGGGGCAAAATTGCAGAAATTTCCCTTATTTTGGGCCAGAAAGGCAGAGATTCCCCCAGTTTTGGGTCGAAAAGGCAGAAATGCCCCGTTTTTTGGACAAAATTCCAGAAATTGCCCTTATTTTCGTGCAAAATTGCAGCAATTTTTCTTATTTTGGAGCAAAAAGCCAGAAATTCTTATTTTGGGGCAAAATTGCACATTAATGATTTTGGTGACAATTATTTTGGGTATATAAATTATTCTGACATTGATTATTTTGGTAACGTTAATTCTTTAGTAAACATTAATTATTTCATTTAGATGACATCAAAAATTTTGGTGACATTAATACTTTTGGTGACAGCGAGAGAGAGCAGAGAAAGAGAGGAGTGTAAGAGTGTGTCAAGATTCAAAAAGGAGAGGAGAGAGAGTAGAAAGAGGGTAGAGTGACAAAGAGAGCAAGATGAGAGATAGGAGAGATAGGAGAGGAGAGACATGATAAACAGAGACAGAGAAGAGAGAAAGAGACATTGAAAGCAAGAGAGAGAAGAGAGAGGAGAGAGATTGAAGCAAGAGAGAGGAGAGAGCAAAGAGAAGAGAGAGGAGAGAATAGAAAGATGGAAAGACAGAATAGAAAGAGTTTAGAGAGAAAGAAAGAGAGAGATGAGAAACAAAGAGACAGAGAAGAGATAGAGGAAAGAGATTAGAGTGAGAAGAGTGTAAGAGACAGAGAGGAGAAAGAGGAGAAAGAGAAGTGTAAGAGAGAGAAAATAGAGAGGAGAGAGTAGAAAGAGGAGAGATAGAGAGAAAAAGGGAAGGAAGAGAAAGACAGATGAGAAAGAGTGAGACAGAGAAGAGAGAGTGAAGAGAGAGGAGAGGAGAGAGATATTAAAGTGAGAGAAGCGTAAGAGACAAGAGAGAAGCGAGAGAGAGGAGAGAGAAAGGGAGATAGAGGAGAGAGAGAGAATAAAGAGGAGATAGAAAAAAGAGAGAGGAGTGAAAGTTAAAGAGAGAGAGGAGAAAGACACAACAAAGAGACAGAGAGGAGCGAGGAAAGATAGAAATAGGAGAAAGGTGAGAAAGAGAAAAAGAAAGAGGACAGAGAGGAGGGAGAGAATAATAGATAATGGAGAGAAAAAGAAGAGAGAGGAGAGAGAAAGAAAAAAATGAGAGAAAGAGGAGAGAGAGGAGAGAGGAACGAATAAGAGAGAGAGTAGAAAGAGAGAGTCGAGAGAGAGAGGGGAGAGACAAAAAGATAGAGGGGAAGGAGAGAGTGGAGAGAGATAAAGGAGATAGAGAGATAGAGAGGAGAGAGAGAAAGAGAAAATCATAGAGAAAGAGAGGATAAAGAGAAGAAAGAGGAGAGTGAAAAATTGAGAGATGACAGAGAGGAAAAAGAGGCGAGAGCGGCAACAGATGGAGAGAGGAGAGAAAGGAGATAAAGGTAAAGGGAAAGAACGGAGAGATGAAGAGAAAAAGAGAGAAGAGGTAGGAGAGAGAAAGAGAGACAGAGAAGGGAGAGTAGTAGTTTCAACTTTTTAGTTACTGGGGTAGTGTCTTCAGTCAATAACGAAGTACAGCAGGTTTCGGGTACTTCCCAGTTGTTTTGGGTGATTCGCGTGTAGTTTCAACTTTTCAGTCACCGGTTCAGCATTTTTAGTCACGACGTGCAGCATGTGTCGGGGACTTTCCACTCGTTATGTGTGGTTCGCGAGACGTATCAACTTTTCAGTCACCGGGACAGCGTTTTCTATCACAAAGGACATGCAGCCTATTCCAGGGCATACCCAGTCGTTTTTGGTGGATTGCGGGTTGTTTCACCTTTTCAGTCTCTGAAACAGTTTTTTCAATCACTTTCTATGAGCAGCCCATTTCGAGAACTTCCCAGTCGTTTTGGGTGGTTGGCGGATCGCTTCAACTTTTTAGTCACCAGTACAGCATTTTCTGTCAACTCCGACGTGCAGCCCGTTCAAAAGACTTACCAGTCGTTTTGGGAGCTTCACGGGTCGTTTGACCTTTTGAGTCACCGGGATATGTTTTCAGTCACTTCCGACGTACAGTTCTTTCTCAGGACTTCCCAGTCGTTTTCCATGATTTGCGGGTCATTTCAACTTTTCAATCACCGAAGAAAAGTTTTCAGTCAATTCCAACGTGCAACCTGTTCCGTGGTCTTCCCACTCGTTGTGTGGGAAGTCGTGTGCGGGTCGTTTCAACTTTTCTGCCAAAGGGGCAGCGATTCAGTCACTTCAGACATGCAACCCGTTCCGTAGTCTTCCAACTCGTTTTGAGCTGTGTGCGGGTCTTTTCAACTTTTCTGTCAAATGAGCGTTTCAGTCATGTCAGACATGCAGCCCATCCGGTGACTTCCCATTCGTTTTGGGTGGTTCTCGAAACGTTTAAACTTTACAGTCACCGGGTAGAATTTTCAGTCATTTCCGACGTGCATCCCATTCCGGATACTTCCCAGTCGTTTTGGTGAGTCACATGTCGTTTCAACCTCTTAGTCACCGGGGAAACTTTCTCAGTACCTTCCGACGTTCATCCCATACCGGTGACTTCCCAGTCAAGATGGGCGATTGGCGTTTCATTACAAATTTTCAGTCATTGGGGCACTATTCTCAGTCAATTCCTATGAGCAGCCCGTTTCGATGACTTCTGAGTATTTTTTGCGTGGTTCGCTCGAAATTGGAATATTTCATTCACCTGGACAGCGTTTTCAGTCAATTTCAACGTGCAGCTCGTTCCAGGAACTTCCCAGTTGTTTTGGGTAATTCTCGGTTCGTTTCAACTCTTCAGTCACCGCAAAATCATTTTCAGTTAATTCGGACGTGCAACCCATTCTGACGACTTCCCAGTCTATTTGTGAATTTTGTGGGTCGTTTGAACTTTTCAGTCACCCGGTAAGCGTTTTAGTCACTTTCAATGTGAAGCACATTCCGGAGACTTCACAGTCGTTTTCAGAGGTTCGCGAGTGTTTTCTATTTTCATTCACTTGGGGCAACATTTTCCGTAACTTCCTACGTGCAGCCCATTCGGTGACCTTCCCAGTCGTTTTTGGTGGTTTGTGAGTTGTTTCAACTTTACAGTAAGTGGGACTGCTTTTTCAGTCACTTCCAACCTGCGGCACATTCCGGGTCTTCCAGTCGTTTAAGAAGGATCACGGTTCAAGTTTCCTGTCATCAGAGCAGCGTTCTCAATTAATTCCAAAGTGCAGTTTAATCTCGGGACTTCCTAGTCGTTTTGGGTGATTCGCGGGTCATTTCAACTTTAAGTCAATGGGCAGTGTCTTCTGTCAATTTCTAAGTGCATCCCGTTCTGATGACCTCTCAATCATTTTGTGAGGTTCGCGTGTCGTTTCAATATTCAGTTACCGATGCAGCGTTGTCAGTCATGTCCGACGTGCAGACCGTTTCATGGACTTACCATTTGTTTTGTGTGGTTCTCAGTTTCATTCAACTTTTCAGTAACCAGACACGTATTTTCAGTCACGTTAAGCAGCACATTTCTGGGACTTCCCAGTCATTTCGGGTGGTTCACATATCGTTTCACCTTTAAAGTTTCTGGGGCAGCGTTTTCAGTATAGTCTGCCAATTCTGGGGACTTTCCAGACATTTAGGATAGTTCTTAGGTCGTGTCAACTTTTCAATCACAGGTCAGCGTTTTCTATCACTTCCTATGTGCAGCCAATTCCGTGAATTTCCTAGTCGTTTTGCGTGGTTCGCCCTTCCTTTCAATTTTTCAGTCACCAGGGCAACGTTTGGGCAACTTTTTCAGTAACTACTAACATGCATTCATTCTGGAGACTTCCCAGTCGTTTTGGTGGTTCTCCTGTGTTTTCAAATTTTCAGTCACACGGGCAGCGTTTTCAGTCACTTCCGACGTACAACTCGTTTCATGGACTTCCCAATCGTTTCAAAAGTTTCGCATGTCATTTCAACTTATCAGTAACCGGGCAGCGTTTTCAGTCACTTCCGACGTACAGCCCATGGTGGGGACTTTCCAGTCTTTATTGTTGTTTCGCTTGTCGTTTCGACTTTTCAGTCACTGAAGCAGAGATTTGCGTCACTTCCTATTTGCAAGCTCTTTACGGAAATTTCCCAGTCATTTCTGGTCGTTTCAACCTTTCAGCCCCCGGGTCAGCGTTTTCAGTCACGTCCGACGTGCTGACCATTCCGTGTACTTCCTAGTTGTTTTGGGTGGTTCGCGTTTCAACTTTTTATTCACCTGGGCAGCGTTTTCAGTCAAATTTGACATGTAGCCCATTCAGGAGAATCTCCAGTTGTACTTAGTAGTTTTTGGGTCGTTTCAAGTTTACAGTCAACGGGTAGACTTTTCAATCACTTCGGACGTGCAGCCAATTCTGGGGAATTCAAAGTCGTTTTGGGTTGATCGCAGTTCATTTCAACTTTTCAGTCATGGAAGTAGCGTTTTGTGTCAATTCCTATGTGCAGCCCATTTCAGCGTTTTCCCAGTCGTTTTGGGTGGTTCGATGGACGTTTCTACATATCAAGCGTGTTCAGTCACTATGGACATGCAGCCAGTAATGGGGACTTCCAAATTGTTTTTTTGGTTCGGAGGTCGTTTCAACCAGTCACCGGGTAGAGTTTTTAGTCGGTTCCGATGTGTAGCATGTTCTGCGGACTTCATTGTCGTTTTCGGTGGTTCGCGAGTTGTTTTAAATTGTTGAACACCAGGGCAGCGTTTTCAGTCATATCCGACGTGCAGCTTATTCTGGGGACTTCCCAGTCGTTTTGGGAGGTTTGCTGGTCGTTTTAAAGTTACAGTCAAAGTTTAGACTTTTCAGTCACTTCTGACGTGTAGTCAGTTCCAGGGACTCCCTATTTGTTTCGTGTAAATCGCAGTTCGTTTCTACATTTCACTGTTTAGGGGTAGCGTTTTTTAGTCACTTTTAAATAGCCGCTGTGCCGAGGTTCACCAGTCGCTTTTGGTGGATCACAGTTAGTTTCAACTTTTTAAGTCTCTGAGGCAGTGTTTTTCGTCACAACCGACATGAAATACGTTGCAGAGACAGTCGTTTTGTGTGGTTGGCGGGTCGAATAATTTTGTAAGTCACCAGCACACCGATTTTAGCCACTTTCTACGGGCAACCCTTCCGGTGACTTCTAAGATGTTTCGGGTGGTTCCCGGTTCGTTTCAACTTTTCAGTCAACAGTGCAGCGTTTTCAGTCACTTCTGACATGCCACCCATTCCTGTGACTACCCAGTCATTTAGGATTGTGCACGGGTCGTTTCAACTTTTCAGTCACCCGCCTAGCGTTTTCAATCACTTCCGACGTGCAACCCACTCCGTGGACTTCCCAGTTGCTTTGACTGGTTCGCTGATCGTTTCAAATTTACAGTCACCTGTGTAGCATATTTCACTTATTTCCGATGTGCAGCTCATTTCGAAAAATTACCAGTAGTTTCGTGTGGTTTCCAGGTCGTTTCAACTCTTCAGTCACTCGGGCATTGTTTTCAGTCACTCCCAAAGTGCAACTGATTCCTTGGTCTTCCCAGAGACATTGACAGGTTCGCGGGTCTATTTAAATTTACCGGTGAAGTTTGCAGTCACTTCCGACGTGCAGTCCATTCTGGGTACTTCCAAGTCTTTTTTTGTAAATCACATATTCTTTCAACTCTTCAGTCAGCGGGACAGCGTTTTCAGTCATAACCGATGTTCATCTTATTCCGGGTACTTCCTAGTCGTTTTTGCTGTTTCGCCTGTCGTTTCTACTTTCAGTCACCGGGGCAGCGTTTTCAGGAACTACCAACGTGCAGCTAATCCAAGGTCTTCCCAGTCGTTTTGTGTTATTCACAGATCGTTTCTACCGAGGCAGCGTTTTCAAACACTCCCTACGTGCAGTCTACTCTGTGGACTTCCCAGTCACTTAGGGTGGGACTCAGTTCTTTTCAACTTTTCGGTCAGTCGGGCAGTGTTTTCAGTCACTTCTTATGTGCAGCCTATTCCAAAAACTTCCTGGTCGTTTTGGGTCATTTCCGGGTCGTTTTACCCTTTCAGTATCCGGGGCAACGTTTTCTATTATAACCCACGCGCCGTATGTTTCTGGTACTTTATAGTCGTTTAGTGAGGTTTGCGAAGCGTGTAACCTTTTCAGTCACCAAGGAAGCGTTTTCAGTCATTTACGACATGCAACCTATTACTGAGATTTCACAGTCGTTTCGTGTGGTTCGCGTGTCGTTTAAACTTCTTAGTCACCCGGGCAGCGTTTTTAATGACTTGTGACGGGCAACCCGTTTCGTGAACTTCACTGTCGTTTCAGGTGATTTCGAGTTGTTTCAACAGTTCAATCACCGGGTAGACTTTTCATTTACCTCCGACGTGCAGCCCATTCCGTGGACTTACCCGTCCTGTGGAGTGGTTCGCAGGTCATTTCATCTTTTCAGTCACCGGGGCACGTTTTCATTCATATCGGACGTGCAGTTTATTCCGAGGACTTCCCAGTCGTTTTGGCTGGTTAGACTGTCCTTTCAACTTTTCATTCACCAAGGCTGGGTATTCAGTAAATATTGACATGCAACCCATTCCGGGGACTTCTTAGTCGTTTTGGGTGTTTCGTGGGTCTTTTCAACTTTTCAGTTACAGTGGCAGCGTTTTCAGATACTTCCGATGTGCAGCTCATATTGGAGAGTCCCAGTCTTTTCGGTTTGTACCCGGGTTAGGGTTAGTGTTACGGTTAGGGTTAGGGTTCGGGTTCGGGTTCAAGTTAAAGTTAGGGTTAGGGCTAGAGTTAGAGTGGTGCGCATGTGCAGTGGTTAGAATTAGGGTTAGGGCTAGGGTTAAGGTTAGGGTTATGGTTATTGTTAGGTTTAGGGTTTAGGGTTTAGGGTTGTTTAGGGTTTAGGGTTTAGTGTTTAGGGTTTAAGGTTTAGGGTTTAGGATTGTTTAAGATTTAGGGTGGTTTAGGTTTAGGGTTTAGGGTTTAGAGTTTAGGATTGTTTAAGGTTTAGGGTTGTTTAGGGTTTAGGGTTTAAAGTTGTTGAGGGTTGTTTAGGGTATAGTGTTTAGGGTTAAGGGTTTAGGGTTGTTTAGTGTTTAGTGTTTAGAGTTTAGGGTTGTTTAGGGTTTAGTGTTTAAGGTTTAGGGTTTAGGGTTGTTTGGTGTTTAGTGTTTAGTGTTGTTTAGGGTATAGTGTTAATGGTTTAGGGTTTAGGGTTGTTTAGGGTTTAGTGTTTAAGGTTTAGGGTATAGGGTTGTTTAGGGTTTAGTGTTTAGGGTTGTTTATGGTTTAGTGATTAGGGTTGTTCAGGGTTGTTTAGAGTTTAGTGTTTAGGGTTATTCAGGGTTTAGGATTTAGGGTTGTTCAGGGTTTAGGATTTATGGTCGTTCAGGGTTTAGTATTTAGGGTTTAAGGTTAAGGGGTTAGGGTTAGGGTTAGAGTTAGGGTTAGCATTAGGGTTAGAGTTAGGGTTATGGGGTTATGTTAGGCTTAAAGTTAGGGTTAGGGCTAGGGGGTTAAGGTTAGGGTTAGGGTTAGGGTTAGGTTTAGGTTTAGGGTTAGGGTTATGGTTTTTGTTAGATTTATGGTTTAGGATTTAGGGTTTAGGGTTTAAGGTTTAGGGTTTAGGATTAAGTTTTAGGGTGGTTTAGGTTTAGGTTATAGCGTTTAAGATTGTTTAATGTTTAGGGTTGTTTAGGGTTTAGCGTTTAGAGTTGTTTAGAGTTGTTTAGGGTTGTTTAGGATTTAGTGTATAGGGTTGTTAAGGGTTTATGATATAGGATTTTTTAAGGTTTATGGTGTAGGGTTGTATAGTGTTTTAGGGTTTAGAGTTATGGTTGTTTAGGGTTTAGGATTGTTTAGGGTATAATGTTTAGGGTTAAGGGTTTAGGGTTGTTTAGGGTATAGTGTTAATGGTTTAGGGGTTTTTAGCGTTTAGTGTTTAGGGTGCTTTTTGATTAGTGTTTAGGGTTTTTCAGGGTTTAGGGTTTAGGGTTGTTCAGGGTTTAGAATTTAAGGTGTTAGGGATAGTGTTAGGGTTAGGTTTATGGTGATGGTTAGGGTTAGGGTTAGGGTTAGGTTTAGGGTTAGGGTTAGGGTTACACTTAGGAGGTTAGGTTTATTGTTAGGATTAGGGTTAGGGTTAAAGTTAGGGTTAGGTTTAGTGTTAAGGTTATGTTTACAATTAGGTTTCAGTTTAGAATTAAGGTTAAAGGTAGGGTAAGGGTTAGGGTTAGGATTACGATTAGAGGGTTAGGTTTATGGTTAGGATTAGGGTTATGGTTAGGGTTAGGCTTAGGGTTAGTGTTAGGATTAGTGTTAGTGTTTGGGTTAGGGTTAGGGTTAGGGTTAGGGTTAGGGTTAGGGTTACGGTTAGGGTTAGGTTTAGGGTTATGGTTATTGTTAGGTTTATGGTTCAGGGTTAAAAGTTTAGGGTTTAGGATTGTTTAAGTTTTAGTGTGGATTAGGTTTAGGGTTTAAAGTTTAGTGTTAGTGTTAGGGTTAGGGTTAGGTTTAGGGTTTAGGATTTAGTGTTAGGATTAGGATTAGGGTTAGGATTAGGGTTAGGGTTATGGTTAGGGTTAGGGTTAGGCTTAGGGTTAGAAATAAGGTTAGGGTTAGGGTTAGGGTTAGGGTTAGGTTTAGTGTTAGTGTTAGCTTTAGAAATATGGTCAGGATTAGGGCTAGGGTTAAGGTTATGTTTATTGTAAGGTTTAGGGTTAGGTTTAGATTTAAGGTTATAGTTAGGGTTAGGGTTAGTGTTACGATTACGGGCTTAGGTTTATGGTTAGTATATTAGGGTTAGGGTTTAGTGTTAGGATTAGTGTTAGTGTGAGGGTTTGGGTTATTTTTAGGGTTATGATTAGGGTTAGGTTTAAAGTTATGGTTATTTTTAGGTTTAGGGTTTAGAATTTAAGGTTTAGGGTTTAGGAATGTTTAAGGTTTAGGGTGGATTAGGATTATGGTTTAGAGTTTAGTGTTAGGTTTAGGGTTAGAGTTAGGTTTAGGGTTTAGGGTTTAGTGTTAGGTTAAGGCTTAGGGTTAAGTTTAGGTTTAGGGTTAGGGTTAGTGTTACATTTAGGGTTAGGGTTAGAGATAGGGTTAGGGTTAGGGTTAGGTTTAGGGTTAATGTTATTGTTAGGTTTAGGATTTAGGGTTTAATGTTTAGGGTTTAGAATTGTTTGAGGTTTAGGGTGGATTAGGTATAGGGTTTACAGTTTAGTGTTGGGGTTAGTAATAGGGTTAGTTTTAGGGTTTAGGGTTTAATGTTAGGGTTAGGGTTAGGGTTATGGTTAGGTTAAGGGTTATGGTTATTGTTAGGTTTAGAATTTAGTGTTTAGGGTTTAAGGTTTAGGATTTAGGGTTTAGGGTTGTTTAAGGTTTAAGGTGGATTAGGTTTATGGTTTATAGTTTAGTATCAGGTTTAGGGTTAGGTTTAGGATTAGAGTTATGGTTAGGGTTAAGGTTAGGGTTAGGGTTAGGGTTAGGGTTAGTGTTATGGATAGGGTTAGGTTTATGTTTAGGGTTTAGGGTTCAGTGTTAGGATTAGGGTTAGGGTTAGGGTTACGGTTAGGGTTAGGGTTAGGTTTAGGATTAAGGTTAGGGTTAGGGTTAGGGATAAGCTTAGTGTTAGGGTTAGTTTTAGGGTTATGGTTATTGTTAGGTTTAGGGTTAAGGTTTAGGGTTTAAGGTTAGGTTTTGGGATTCTTTAATGTTTAGGATCGATTATGTCTAGGGTTTAGAGTTTAGTGTTAGGAATAGCGTTAGGGTTAGGTTTAGGGTTTAGGGTTTAGTGTTAGGGTTAGGGTTAGGGTTAGGGTTAGGGTTAGGGTTAGGGTTAGGGTTGGGGTTATGTTTAGGGTTAGGGTTTTGGTTATGGTTAGGGTTAAATTTATGGTTAGGATTAGGGTTAGGGTTAGGGTTAGGGTTAAGTTTAGGGTTTAGGCTATAGTGTTAGGATTAGGGTTAGGGTTAGGGTTAGGGTTAGGGTTAGGGTTAGGGTTAGGGTTAGGGTTAGGGTTATGGTTAGTGTTATGGTTATTGTTAAGTTTAAAATTTAGGGTTTAGGGTTTAGGGTTTAAGGTTTTGGGTTTAGGATTGTTTAAATTTTAGCGTGGTTTAGGTTTATGGTTTAGTGTTTAGGGTTTTGAAGTGAGAGAAGCCTAAGAGACAGGGGAGAAGCAAGAGAGAAGAGAGAGAAAAAGAGATAGAGGAGAGAGAGTATAAAGAAGAGACAGAAAAAAGAGAGATGAGTGAAAGTTAAAGAGAGAGAGGAGAAAGAGAAGAGAGAAGACAGAGGAGAGAGAAGAGAGAAGAGAGACAGAAAGAGTGAGAGGAGAGGAGAAAGACACAACAAAGAGACAGAGAGGAGTGAGGAAAGTGAGAGATAGGAGAAAGGCGAGAAAGAGAAAGAGAAAGAGGACAGATCGGAGGGAGAGAATAATAGATAATGGAGAGAAAGAGAAGAGAGAGGAGAGAGAAAGAGAAAAAAATGAGAGAAAAAGGAAAGAGAGGAGAGAGGAGAGAGAGGAACGAATAAGAGAGAGAGTAGAGAGAGTCGAGAGAGAGAGGGGAGAGAAAGAAAGAAGGGAAGGAGAGAGTGGAGAAAGATAAAGGAAATAGAGAGATAGGAAAAAGAGAGAGAAAGAGAAAAACAGAGAAAGAGAGGATAAAGAGAAGAAAGAGGAGAGTGAAAAATTGAGAGATGACAAAAAGGAAAGAGTCGAGAGCGACAACAGATGGAGAGAAAGAGGAGAGAAAGGAGAAAAAGGTAAACAGAAAGAACGGAGAGATGAAGAGAAAAAGAGAGAAGAGGTAGGAGAGAGAAAGAGACAGAAAAAGGGGAGAGTAGTAGTTTCAACTTTTCAGTCACTGGGGTAGTGTCTTCAGTCAATAACGAAGTACAGCAGGTTTTGGGTACTTCCCAGTTGTTTTGGGTGATTCGCGTGTAGTTTCAATTTTCAGTCACCGGTTCAGCATTTTTAGTCACGACGTGCAGCATGTGTCGGGGACTTTCCACTCGTTATGTGTGGTTCGCGAGACGTATCAACTCTTTAGTCACCGGGACAGCGTTTTCTATCACAAAGGACATGAAGCCGATTCCAGGGCGTACCCAGTCGTTTTTGGTGGATTGCGGGTTGTTTCACCTTTTCAATCTCCGAAACAGTTTTTTCAATCACTTTCTATAAGCAGCCCATTTCGAGAACATCCCAGTCGTTTTGGGTGTTTGGCGGGTCGCTTCAACTTTTTAGTCACCAGTACAGCATTTTCTGTCAACTCCGACGTGCAGCCCGTTCAGAAGACTTACCAGTCGTTTTGGGAGCTTCACGGGTCGTTTGACCTTTTGAGTCACCGAGATATGTTTTCAGTCACTTTCGACTTACAGTTCTTTCTCAGGACGTCCCAGTCGTTTTCCATGATTTGCGGGTCATTTCAACTTTTCAATCACCGAAGAAAAGTTTTCAGTCAATTCCAACGTGCAACCCGTTCCGTGGTCTTCCCACTCGTTTTGAGTTGTGTGCGGGTCGTTTCAACTTTTCTGCCAAAGGGGCAGCGATTCAGTCACTTCAGACATGCAACTCGTTCCCTAGTCTTCCAACTCGTTTTGAGCTGTGTGCGGGTCTTTTTAACTTTTCTGTCAAATGAGCAACGTTTCAGTCATGTCAGACATGCAGCCCATCCGGTGACTTCCCATTCGTTTTGGGTGGTTCTAGAAACGTTTAAACTTTACAGTCACCAGGTAGAATTTTCAGTCATTTCGGACGTTCATCCCATTCCGGATACTTCCCAGTCGTTTTGGTGGGTCACATGTCGTTTCAACTTCTTAGTCACCGGGGAAACTTTCTCTGTACCTTCCAACGTTCATCCCATACCGGTGACTTCCCAGTCAAGATGGGCGATTGGCGTTTCATTACAAGTTTTCAGTCATTGGGGCACTATTCTCAGTCAATTCCTATGAGCAGCCCGTTTCGATGACTTCTGAGCTCTTTTTTGCGTGGTTCGCTCGAAATTGGAATATTTCATTCACCTGGACAGCGTTTTCATTCAATTCCGACGTGCAGCTCGTTCCAGGAACTTCCCAGTTGTTTTGGGTAATTCTCAGGTCGTTTCAACTCTTCAGTCACCGCAAAATCATTTTCAGTTAATTCGGACGTGCAACCCATTCTGAGGACTTCCCAGTCTTTTTGTGAATTTTGTGGGTCGTTTGAACTTTTCAGTCACCCGGTAAGCGTTTTAGTCACTTCCAATGTGAAGCACATTCCGGAGACTTCCCAGTCGTTTTCAGAGGTTCGCGAGTGTTTTCTATTTTCATTCACTTGGGGCAACATTTTCCGTAACTTCCTACGTGCAGCCCATTCGGTGACCTTCCCAGTCGTTTTTGGTGGTTTGTGAGTTGTTTCAACTTTACAGTAAGCGGGACTGCTTTTTCAGTCACTTCCGACCTGAGGCACATTCCGGGTCTTCCAGTCGTTTAAGGAGGATCACGGTTCAAGTTTTCTGTCATCAGAGCAGCATTCTCAATTAATTCCAACGTGCAGTTTAATATCGGGACTTCCTAGTCGTTTTGGGTGATTCGCGGGTCATTTCAACTTTAAGTCAATGGGCAGTGTCTTCTGTCAATTTCTAAGTGCATCCCGTTCTGATGACCTCTCAATCCTTTTGTGTGGTTTGCGTGTCGTTTCAATATTCAGTTACCGATGCAGCGTTGTCAGTCATGTCCGATGTGCAGACCCTTTCATGGACTTAACATTTGTTTTGTGTGGTTCTCGGTTTCATTCAACTTTTCAGTAACCAGACACGCATTTTCAGTCACGTTATGCAGCACATTTCTGGGACTTCCCAGTCATTTCGGGTGGTTCACATACCGTTTGAACCTTTAAAGTTTTTGGGGCAGCGTTTTCAGTATAGTCTGCCCATTTTGGGGACTTTCCAGACATTTAGGATAGTTCTTAGGTCGTTTCAACTTTTCAATCACCGGTCAGCGTTTTCTATCACTTCCTGTGTGCAGCCGATTCCGTGAATTTCCCAGTCGATTTGCGTGGTTCGCCCTTCGTTTCAATTTTTCAGTCACCAGGGCAACGTTTGGGCAACTTTTTCAGTAACTTCTGACATGCACCCATTCTGGAGACTTCCCAGTCGTTTTCGGTGGTTCTCTTGTGTTTTCAAATTTTCAGTTACACGGGCAGCGTTTTTAGTCACTTCCGACGTACTCGTTTCATGGACTTCCCAGTCGTTTCAAAAGTCTCGCATGTCATTTCAACTTATCAGTAACCGGGCAGCATTTTCAGTCACTTCCGACGTCCAGCCCATGGCGGGGACTTCCCAGTCTTTATTGTTTCGCTGATCGTTTCGACTTTTCAGTCACTGAAACAGAGATTTGCGTAACTTCCTATTTGCAAGGTCTTTACGGAAATTTCTCAGTCATTTCTGGTCGTTTCAACCTTTCAGCCCCCGGGTCAGCGTTTTCAGTCACGTCCGACGTGCTGACCATTCCGTGTACTTCCTAGTTGTTTTGGGTTGTTCGCGTTTCAACTTTTTATTCACCTGGGCAGCGTTTTCAGTCAAATTTGACATGCAGCCCATTCACCAGAATCTCCAGTTGTACTTGGTAGTTCTTGGGTCGTTTCTACAGGCAACGGGTAGACTTTTCAATCACTACCGACGTGCAGCCAATTCCGGGGAATTCCAAGTCGTTTTGGGTTGATCGCAGTTCATTTCAACTTTTCAGTCATGGAAGTTGCGTTTTGTGTCAATTCCTATGTGCAGCCCATTTCAGCGTTTTCCCAGTCGTTTTGCGTGGTTCGATGGACGTTTCTACGTATCAGTCACCAGGGTAGCGTGTTCAGTCACTATGGACATGTAGCCCATAATGGGGACTTCCGAATTGTTTTTTTGGTTCGGAGGTCGTTTCAACCATTCAGTCACCGGGTAGAGTTTTTAGTCGGTTCCGATGAGGAGCATGTTCTGCGGACTTCATTGTCGTTTTCGGTGGTTCGCGAGTTGTTTTAAATTGTTGAACACCAGGGCAGCGTTTTCAGTCATATCCGACGTGCAGCTTATTCTGGGGACTTCCCAGTCGTTTTGGGAGGTTTGCTGGTTGTTTTAAAGTTACAGTCAAAGTTTAGACTTTTGAGTCACTTCCGACGTGTAGTCAGTTCCGGGGACTCCCTATTTGTTTCGTGTGGATCGCAGTTCGTTTCTACATTTCACTGTTTAGGGGTAGCGTTTTTAGTCACTTTTAAATAGCCGCTGTGCCGGGGGTTCACCAGTCGCTTTTGGTGGATAGCAGATAGTTTCAACTTTTTAAGTCTCTGAGGCAGTGTTTTTCGTCACAACCGACATGAAATACGTTTCAGAGACAATCGTTTTGTGTGGTTGGCGGGTCGAATAATTTTGTAAGTCACCAGCGCACCGATTTTAGTCACTTTCTACGGGCAACCCTTCCGGTGACTTATAAGATGTTTCGGGTGGTTCCCGGTTCGTTTCAACTTTTCAGTCAACAGTGCAGCGTTTTCAGTCACTTCTGACATGTCACCCATTCCTGTGACTACCCAGTCGTTTAGGATTGTGCACGGGTCGTTTCAAATTTTCAGTCACCCGCGTAGCGTTTTCAATCACTTCCGACGTGCAACCCACTCCGTGGACTTCCCAGTTGCTTTGACTGGTTCGCTGATCGTTTCAAATTTACAGTCATCTGTGTAGCATTTTCACTTATTTCCGATGTGCAGCTCATTTCGAAAAATTACCAGTCGTTTCGTGTGGTTTCCAGGTCGTTTCAACTCTTCAGTCACTCGGGCATTGTTTTCAGTCACTCCCAAAGTGCAACTGATTCCTTGGTCTTCCCAGAGACATTGACAGGTTCGCGGGTCTATTTAAATTTACCGGTGAAGTTTGCAGTCACTTCCGACGTGCAGTCCATTCTGGGTACTTCCAAGTCTTTTTTTGTAAATCATATTCTTTCAACTCTTCAGTCAGCGGGACAGCGTTTTCAGTCATAACCGATGTTCATCTTATTCCAGGTACTTCCTAGTCGTTTTTGCTGTTTCGCCTATCGTTTCTAGTTTCAGTCACCGGGGCAGCGTTTTCAGGAACTACCAACGTGCAGCTAATCCAAGGTCTTCACAGTCGTTTTGGGTTATTCGCAGATCGTTTCTAACGAGGCAGCGTTTTCAAACACTCCCTACGTGCAGTCTACACTGTGGACTTCCCAGTCACTTAGGGTGGGACTCAGTTCATTTCAACTTTTCATTCACCAGGAAAGCGTTTTCAGGTACTTCCAATGTGCAGCCTATTCTGGGAACATGCCTGTCGCTTTTGATGGATCCCAGTTCTTTTCAACTTTTCTGTCAGTCGGGCAGTGTTTTCAGTCACTTCTTATGTGCAGCCTATTCCAAAAACTTCCTAGTCATTTTGGGTCTTTTCCGGGTCGTTTTACCCTTTCAGTATCCGGGGCAACGTTTTCCGTTATAACCCACGCGCAGTATGTTTCTGGTACTTTACAGTCGTTTAGTGAGGTTTGCGAAGCGTGTAACTTTTTCAGTCACCAAGGACGCGTTTTCAGTCATTTACGACATGCAACCTATTTCTGAGATTTCACAGTCGTTTCGTGTGGTTCGCGTGTCGTTAAAACTTCTTAG